>NC_140988.1:314503579-315103579 GCF_052327205.1 Somniosus microcephalus | reverse complement strand
AGGCTTACCGGTCTATAATTCCCCGTTTTCTCTCTACCACCTTTTTTGAATAGTCGGGTAACATTAGCTACCCTCCAATCCATGGGAACTGTTCCAGAGTCTATCGAATTTTGGAAGATGACCAGGAATGCATCTACTATTTCTAGGCCACTTCCTTAATTACCCTAGGATGTAGATTATCAGGCCCTGGTGATTTATCGGCCTTCAATCCCGTCAATTTCTCTAACACCATTTCCCTACAAATACTGATTTCTTTCAGTTCCTCCCTCTCATTAGACCCTATGTTCCCTGACATCTCTGGCAGGTTATTTGTGTCCTCCTTTGTGAAGACAGAACCAAAGTATGTATTTAATTGGTATGCCATTTCTTTGTTCCCCATTATAAATTCCCCTGATTCTGACTGCAAGGGACCTACGCTTGACTTCACCAATCTTTTTCTCTTCACATATCTATAAAAGCTTTTACAGTCAGTTTTTATGTTCTCTTCAAGCTTACTCTCATACTCTATTTTCCCCCTCTTAATTAATCCCTTTGTCCTCCTTTGCTGAATCCTAAACTGCTCCCAATCCTCAGGATTATTGCTTTTTCTGGCCAATTTATATGTCTTCGCCTTTGGCTCTTATGCTATCACTAATTTCCCTTGTTAGCCACGGTTGAGTCACCTTTGTTGATTTATTTTTATGCCAAACAGAGATGAAGAAATTCTGTAGTTCATCCATGCAATCTTTGAATGTTTGCCATTGCCTATCCACTGTCAACCCTTTGAGTAACATTCCCCAATCAATCCTACCCAACTCGCGCCTCATACCATCGTAGTTTCCTTTATATAAATCCAGGACCCTAGTCTCTGAGTCAACTACTTCGCTCTCCATCTTAATGAAGAATTCTATCATATTATGATCGCTCCGATCCAGGGGGCCTCGCACAACAAGATTGCTAATGAATCCTTTCTCTTACATAATACCCAGTCTAAGTTGACCTGATCTCCAGTTGGTTCCTCGACATATTGGTCCAGGAAACCATCTCATATACACTCCAGGAATTCCTCCGCCACAGTATTGTTACTAATTTGGTTAGCCCAATCTATATGTAGATTAAAGTCACCCATGATAACTGCTGTGCCCTTATTGCACGCATCTCTAATTTCCCAGTTAATGCCATCCCCAACCTCAGCATTACTGTTTGGGGGTCTGTATACAGCTCCCACTAACATTTTCTGCCCCTTGGTATTTCTCAGCTCTGCCCATACAGATTCCCCATTACGACAGAGACCCTAGAAACTTTAAACCACAAAAATTAAGTTTGGAAGAAAGCGAGAAAGAGAGAAATACTCACCAACCAATCACTTACCTGCTTTCTGGTGATGTCACACTTCGATTACTTTTTACTTCTCACTGCTGCCGCCGGTGTGTCTGGGCCGCTCTTGCTTCCCGCTCTTTAACTCCTCGGTCTCCGCGCTCAGTCTCCACCCAGGGCCGCTCTCGCTGCTGCCACCGGTGTCGTTCTTGTTGCTGAGAAACAAGAAAGTTGTTCAAGTGCAGGGAGGAGCCACATGGCTGATACTCAATGTCCAAGATCTAGATTTTGAGGAAAGACTCCTTGGAGGTGGGAAGGGATTAAAGCCTATTAACTGCCTGTTCACAGGTGGTTAACAGGCCAAAAATAGGATTATCCCCATTTTTCATTCTGAAGTGCGGGCTTTCCGACCTGGGGGATCCCCACCGGGGTGTAGGAGGTGAGTAGGAGGTCTGCGGGGGTCGGAGGGGCCTGAAAGTGTGACGTAGAGCTGAGTGATGGGTGCAAGTGTGGAGTGGTAAGTATGTGAGGTGAGTGTAAAGTGTTAGAAAATGTTAACTTACCTTTGTTTTTCCCTACAGCCTTCAGCCACTGTGGAGCCATAGTCCCCGACATCTCCATTGTAGAGATCACAGACTGGCTGTTGGATCCTCCGATCCAACAGCCAGCTGATTTTTGCAAAGTAGAAAGGTTTGATGAGTCCTGAACACAAGGTCTCATCAAACTGCATAGAATGTCAATGTTTAACAGCTTCACAGAGCTGTCAAACGAAGACATTTCTTCTTTCAAAAATTCTTGACAGATGACACGTCATACGTTGACGCGCTCTGTCACTGACTTCCCCCTACCTGGTCTGCTGAGCCTGCAGGGCGGGCTTAACAAGGTCAATCAGGGGAAAATCCCACGGGTTGGCCAGAAGCTGATGGAGGCAGGACTGAAACCAGGCAAGCAGCAGTCCCGTCTCCAACACGTCTCCGTTCATAAAATCGAGCCCTATGTCTATCTTCCTCACTGTTTACTTCCAAGTTTCAAGCGTAGGTCCCTTGCAGTCAGAATTGTAGTGTATGTGCCTTTAAGAGCCCCATGTGTACTGTAATGCCGGTAATGGCCACTCGGGCTATATAAGCCTGTATATTGTGTTGTATCCGTTAGTTCCCCATCCAGACTTCGTTTAGTAAACACCTATCAAACCAACTCCTGTCTTCAGTGTCTCTATCAACACACAGACACAACAGTGGCGACGAAGTGGAAACGGACTTACCTGCAATTCGGCAGCACCTCAAGGACATCGATTCCTCTGGCGTCCAGACGAATCAAGAAAGTGAAAGAAGCTGTGGTTTCACCAGCTGGCCAAGCTGGTGGCAGGTACTGCGCTAATCCTTCCTGGGCGGCTGGCTCTACAGCTGGGCCAAGCAGCGAAAGCGGAGGCAAGCAGTAACAGATGGGGAGGGAACACTCGGGAGACGGCCGGCGCCGCAAGCAGGTCGGCGTTCAGACCTAGAGAGAAAGTCCGGCGGGAACGAGTCTCCAACTGTAAATAAATAAATAACTAAAAATAGAACGGAAACCGCGGGAAACAGTGTTGTCATCGGCAGCAGCGGCGGGAACGCGCGGGAAGCGCCATATCTTTTCTGCAGAAAAGAAAGAAAAGCACGGGAAGCGCCATATATTTTCTAAGATGCCTAAGTCTGGCAATATTGATGCTTTTGATAACGAGATAGAGGATTGGACCACATATGTAGAAAGAGTGGAGGTATATTGCACTGCAAATGGAATAGAAGATGAAAAAAAAGCTTCAGTACTGCTAAATCTAATGGGCGCAAAGACATACGGGCTGTTACAAAATTTAATCACTCCAGCCAAACCAAAGGACAAGAATTTTAAAGAAATTGTTGATACCCTACAGGAGCACTTAAACCCAACACCGCTGCTGATAGCGGAACAATTCAAATTCTTCAAGAGAAATCAACACAAGAATGAAAGTAACGCTGATTACCTCACCGAATTAAGAAAGCTATCAAAACACTGCCAATTCAGGGCAGGACTAGCAGATTATCTTCGAGACAAATTCGTCTGCGGCCTCTTAAGTGAAGGAACACAGGAAAGGCTGCTTTCTGAAAAAGCTTTAACAATGGACAAGGCTTTCAGTATGGCTGTATCATACAAAGCAGCCGCAAGAGGAGCTGCAGAGATACAACAAAAGACACAGGACTTCGGCACCCATGAAATGACACAGGGTTTCGAGAGATGTTATCGCTGCGGCAGATCCACCCATGACCAGAGGGACTGCTGGTTCAAGGACAAAGCATGCAGACAATGCGGGAAGATTGGACACATTGCATGGGTATGCCGATCTGGACAAAATAAATCCACAAACACGAAAAAAAAATCAATAAAGAAAAGTACAGAAAGGTACAAATGATGACGGACAGTAGCTCCGAAGAGCAGAAGAGCGATAGCGACTCCGAAAACAGGAGACTAAGCTGTCTCAAATTACATAATGTACTTGCCAAAGATGACTACCAGACCATTTGGGTTACCCTCATGATAAAATGGAACTAGATACAGGATCAGCTCTGACCGTCATAAATCAACAGGATTACGAGTGGCTACTTCCGCATATACCTTTAAAAGACACATCCATTATCTTGAAAACATATACGGGGCAGAAAGTATACGCCAAAGGAAAAATAAGGGTGCCTGTTGTATACAACGGCAAGGAAATACAAAAGTTGTATTTATACATTCTACAAGATGGTGGCCCACTGCTGTTGGGACGTGAATGGATCAGGAAAATACATTTAGACTGGCACTCCATTCAGGCACTGACGGTGACCAGTAAGAAAAAAAACGATGATGACGTCATACCTGAACGATTAAAAGACATCTTGGCCAACGCCAAAGAAGTGTTTCAAGAGAAACTAGGAACCTTGAAAGGCATCACTGCCTCAATAAAAGTGGAAGATGCAGCAATTCCCAAGTTTTTTAAAGCAAGACCGGTGCCATACGCAATTCGTCCAGCAGTCGAGGCAGAGCTGGAGAATTTGGAAAATGCAGGCGTATTATCCAAAATAGATTGGAGTGAGTGGACAACACCCATCGTTCCAGTCATGAAGAAAGCATTGAATAAAGATAAATCCGAAGAACAGAGAAAAATTCGCATCTGTGGAGACTTCAAGGTGACGGTAAACCCGGTCCTTCACACGGTACAGTATCCTCTTCCGAGGATAGAAGATATTTTCGCCTCACTATCCGGAGGGAAATGTTTCACCAAAATTGACTTGGCACAGGCATATCTACAGATGGAGGTTGAAGAGGCCTCTAAAAAATATCTCACGATAAATACACACAAAGGTCTGTACCAGTACAATCGACTGGTTTTCGGAGTAGCATCCGCTCCAGCTATCTGGCAAAGAGTTATGGAGCAAGTCCTCCAAGGGATTCCGGGGACTCAATGCTACCTAGATGACATCCTTGTAACAGGAGAAAACGACAACGAGCACCTTGCCAATTTGGAGCAGGTGCTCACTAGGCTGAGAGAACGGGGCCTACGAGCAAATCGCCCCAAGTGCGAATTTTTCCAAAATCAAATATCATATTGTGGCCACATAATTTATAAGGAAGGGTTGCACAAGTCACCTGAAAAAATTGAAGCGGTTATAAAAGCCCCAGCACCTGAAAATGTTTCACAATTAAGGTCGTTCCTGGGATTAATAAATTACTATCATAAATTTTTACCGAACTTATCAACTCTTCTACACCCTCTTAATGAACTGCTACAAACAGGAGTGATTTGGAAATGGAGCGAAGACTGTAAACGTGCCTTCCATAAATGCAAAGACTTAATCACGTCCAAAGAAGTTTTGGCTCATTACAACCCATCACTGCCAATCAGACTGGCGTGCGATGCATCCCCTTACGGCATAGGAGCAGTATTATCGCATAAATTCCCTGATGGCTCGGAACGACCGATAGCTTTTGCGTCACGCTCATTGAACTCAGCTGAGCGTAACTATGCCCAAATCGACAGGGAAGCACTCAGCCTAGCATGGGGAGTGAAGAAATTCAACCATTACCTATACGGACATAAATTTACTTTGTTGACTGACCATCAAACCCTCATCTCCATATTCAACCCTAAAAAGGGTGTTCCCATTATGACAGCGCAAAGGCTACAGAGGTGGTCCCTTTTTCTAGGGGCACACCAATACAACATAGAATACAAAGGATCAAAACAGCATGGGAATGCTGATGGTTTATCGCGCCTACCGTTGCCAACGATAGAAGAGGCACCTACAGTAGACCCAGTGGAGATGTTCCACTCAACCATAGTGGAATGTCTACCAGTAACAAATTCTGCCATTGAAAAGGAAACGAGAAATGACCCGACTCTCTCACGAGTCTACGACTTAACGGTGAAGGGATGGCCAGCACATGGCGAACCACTGTTGCCAGCATTCTCGCAAAGAAGAGAACAGCTGTCAGTATGCCGAGGAACCTTGATGTGTGGATCCAGAGTGGTGATTCCACCCAAACTCCAGGATAAAGTGCTAAAGGAGCTTCACGAGGGGCATCTGGGTGGAGTGAAAATGAAGAACCTAGCTGGAGCGTTTGTGTGGTGGCCAGGTATCGATGGAGACATAGAAGAAATGACCAAGAGCTGCCTAGGATGCCAGAAGGTCCAAAACGCTCCACCCCAAGCCCCTCTACATCCATGGGAGTGGCCCTCATCTCCCTGGCAAAGGGTACACATCGACTTTGCTGGCCCATTTATGGACTCAATGTTCTTAATCGCGGTTGATGCACACTCCAAGTGGCCGGAGGTAATAAAGATGTCCTCCACCACCACGGAAAAAACCATCACAGTATTAAGGACCATATTTGCCAGGAATGGGCTGCCTGAACAGATCTGTTCTGATAATGGACCGCAATTTGTGTCCGAAGAATTCAGGAAGTTCTTAAAAAACAATGGGGTTAAGCACTACACATCCGCCCCATACCATCCCGCCACCAATGGATTGGCTGAAAGGTTTGTCCAGGCCTTCAAGAAGGCCATAAAGGCCATGGGTAATGAAGACATAGAACTTCAGCACAAGGTGGATAACTTCTTGTTCGCATACAGGAATGCAACACATATGGTTACAAACCAAACTCCCGCCATGATGTTCTTCAATAGAAGCCTAAGATGCCGGCTGGATTTGATCAAGCCCAACATCAGAAGGGACGTGGAGAACCGGCAATTTCAAGGCATGAATGAAAGGCCAACTAGAACCTTCCAGATAGGTCAACAAGTTTTGGCCCGGGACTACCGTACCGAGAAATGGCAGCCTGGAACTATCTGCACACGACTAGGACCGCTGATGTATACCGTGGACATCGGAGAAAGCATAATAAGGCGCCATGCTGACCAAATCATAGAGTCATCCGAAAAGGGACAACCTACACCACAACTCTATACGCCTAATGATGAAGTAGAGATACCCATATCTACCTCCGATCCGGTGATACTGGAACGCGATGAACCCGACACTGCCATTCAAGCCGAATCAGCCTTGCCAAAAGAACCTACTACACCACCAGAAACTACTACACCACCGAGGCGTTATCCGGACCGAGTCAGGAAGCCTCCAGAGAGACTGACTTATAATTAATTAACTGCAGCAATGTGTATATTATTTTTCTTATAACATGTAATTAATAATTACTTAAAATATTATATACTGGTTAGCTAAAAGGGGAGGAATTGTAGTGTATGTGCCTTTAAGAGCCCCATGTGTACTGTAATGCCGGTAATGGCCACTCGGGCTATATAAGCCTGTATATTGTGTTGTATCCGTTAGTTTTCCTCCAGACTTCGTTTAGTAAACACCTATCAAACCAACTCCTGTCTTCAGTGTCTCTATCAACACACAGACACAACAAGAATCAGGGGAATTTATAATGGGAAACAAAGAAATGGCAGACCAACTAAATTCATACTTTGGTTCTGTATTCACAAAGGAGGACACAAATAACCTCCCAGAGATGCCGGGGAACATAGGGCCTGATGAAAGGGTGGAACTGAAAGAAATCAGTATTTGTAGGGAAATGGTGTTAGGAAAATTGATGGGACTGAAGGCCGATAAATCCCCAGGGCCTGATAATCTACATCCCAGGGTACTTAAGGAAGTGGCCCTAGAAATAGTAGATGCATTGCTGGTCATCTTCCAGAACTCGATAGACTCTGGAACAGTATCCATGGATTGGAGGGTAGCTAATGTTACCCCACTATTTAAAAAAGGTGGTAGAGAAAAAGTGGGGAATTATAGACCGGTAAGCCTGACATCGGTAGTAGGGAAAATGCTAGAATCTATTATAAAAGATGCAATAGCAGAGCACTTGGTAAGCAGTGACAGGATCGGACAAAGTCAACATGGATTTACAAAAGGTAAATCATGCTTGACTAATCTACTGGAATTTTTTGAGGATGTAACTGGTAAAATAGATAAGGAAGAACCAGTGGATGTGGTGTATTTGGACTTTCAGAAGGCTTTCGATAAGGTCCCACATAAGAGATTAGCGTGCAAAATTAAGGCACATGGGATTGGGGGCAAGGTATTGACTTGGATAGAGAACTGGTTGGTGGACAGAAGGCAGAGAGTTGGAATAAACGGGTCGTTTTCCGAGTGGCAGGCAGTGACTAGTGGGGTACCGCAAGGATTGGTCCTAGGACCCCAGCTGTTCACAATATATATTAATGATCTGGACGAGGGAATTCGATGTAATATCTCCAAATTTGCAGACGACACAAAGCTGGGTGGGAGGGTAAGCTGTGAGGAGGATGTCGAGAAACTCCAGTACAATTTGGACAGATTGGGTGATTGGGCAGAAACATGGCAAATGCACTATAATGTGGATAAATGTGAGGTTATCCACTTTGGTGGCAAAAACAGGAAGGCAGATTATTATTTGAATGGCAATAGATTGGGAGAAGGGGAAGTGCAAAGAGACCTGGGTGTTCTTGTGCAGCAGTCGCTGAAGGTAAGCATGCAGGTGCAGCAGGCGGTTAAGAAGGCAAATGGTATGTTGGCCTTCGTAGGAAGAGGGTTCGAGTACAGGAACAAGGATGTCTTGCTGCAGTTGTACAGGGCCTTGGTGAGACCGCACCTTGAGTATTGTGTGCAGTTTTGGTCACCTTACCTGAGGAAGGACGTTCTTGCCATGGAAGGAGTACAGCGAAGATTCACCAGGCTGATATCTGGGATGGCAGGAATGATGTATGAGGAGAGATTGTGTCGATTGTCTTATACTCACTAGAGTTTAGAAGATTGAGAGGGGATCTCATCGAAACCTATAAAATTCTGTCAGGCCTGGACAGACTAGATGCAGGAAGGATGTTTATGATGGCCGGGGAGTCCAGAACCAGGGGTCATAGTGTAAGGATAAGGGGTAAGCCATTTAGGACTGAAATGAGGAGGAATTTCTTCACCCAGAGAGTGGTGAACCTGTGGAATTCTCTGCCACAGAGGGCGGTGGAGGCCAGTTCATTAAATATATTCAAAAAGGAGTTGGATATATTTCTTAAGGCTAAAGGGATCAAGGGATATGGGGAGAAGGCAGGGACAGGGTACTGAATTTGGATGATCAGCCATGATCTCATTGAATGGCAGAGCAGGCTCGAAGGGCCGAATGGCCTACTCCTGCTCCTATCTTCTATGTTTCTATGTATCTGCATATTTTGAAATTGTGCCCTGTACCCCCAAGCCCAAGTCATTAATGTATATCAAAAACAGCAGTTGTTCTAGTACTGAACCTTAGGGAACTCTACTTTATTCCTCCCTCCAGTCTGAAAAGCAACCATTCACTACAACTCTCTGTTTTCTATGCCTTGCCAATTTTGTATCCCATGGGCTTCAATTTTGCAAACCAGTCTAATATGTGGTACTTTATCAAATGCCTTTTGAAAGTCCATATACACAACATCAACTGCACTGCCCTCAAATACTCTCTCTGTTATCGCATCAAAAAACTTAATTAATATTGTTTCTAAAAGCTTCCCCACCACCAACGTTAAACTGACTGGCCTGTAATTGCCAGGTTTATCCTTCTCGCCTTTTTTGAACAAGGGTATAACATTTGCAATCATCCAGTTCTTTGGCACTGCCCCTGTATTTAAGGAGAATTGATAGATTGTGGCCAACGCCTTCGCAATTTCTACAACTTCCCTCAGCAACCTAGAATGCATCCCATCTGGACCGTGTGGCTATTTGCACCTGCAGCTCACCAACCTTATTAACCGTACCATGCATTTACACACATCCACTTCAAACCTAATTTAGACTTCTTTTTATTTTCTAATAATCCCACCTAATTCTGTATTATTTCTAACTCTAAGGGTGAAAATTCAGTTTGGGGCGCCAAGCTCGCCTGGGCGCCGGAATTACCGCTGCGCGCGGAGCCACTTGCGCCATCGGGATATTCAGTTTCAGCGCCCCAAATGGAAGCCGGCTGCTAAACAAGGCTTTCGGCGCCCCGCTTGGGGCGCTGAAACAGAATATCGGCGCGCAAAGTGCCGCAGCGCCACCCGCAGCGGCACGGCAGGCTGCGGTACTGCAGGCCTTCCTCCCACTGTTAAGGGGGAGGTGCCTGCAACAGCGCGATCCCCGCTCGCGAGTGCCGGCAAATGAGCCCGGCACCAAGGAGAAGTGCCGGGCTCTCGGGAAACAGCTGGCAATGCCGCGGGCGGGGTGGTGTAGGAGGCCAGGGACGGAGGTGCGGGCAGGCGGCCGCCGAAAAAGCGGCCGGCCGTACCTCCACCTTAACTCGCCCCACCACCGCCACAGGTAGGCCCCTGTGTACCGGTCGCTATTTGCGGCCGGCGTGGAAGAGGCGGGCGCGACCTAATATGGCGCTCGGGGCGGTAGCGGGACACGGTCAAGGGCAGTGTCAACCAATGTAGAGTGGAATCCTCGGTTGAGGAAAAAGGAAGACATGTCAGAAGCACTGGTATGGAAGGTGGCATCATCAGAGCAGATGCGGCAGAGACGGAGAAACTGGGAGAATGGAATAGAGTCCTTACAGGAGGTGGGGTGGGAGGAAGTGTAGTCCAGGTAGCTGTGGGAGTCAGTGGGCTTGTAGTGAATGTTTGTCAGTAACCTGTCTCCAGAGATGGAGATGGAGAAGTCGAGGAAGGGAAGAGTCGGAGATGGACTATGTGAAGGTGAGGGAAGGGTGGAAATTGCAAGCAAAGTGAATGAAATTATCTAGTTCAGGGCGAGAGCAGGAAACTGCACCGATACAGTCATCAATATACCGGAAAAAGAGGTGAGGGAGGGGACCTGAGTAGGACTGGAACAAACAGTGTTCCACATATCCCACGAAAAAGCAGGCATAGCTAGGACCCATGTGGGTTCCCATAGCAACACCTTGGATTTGGAGGAAGTGAGTGGAGTCAAAGGAGAAGTTGTTCAATGTGAGAACAAGTTCAGCCAGGCGGAGGAGGGTGGTGGTGGATGGGGACTGGTTGGGCCTCTGTTGAAGGAAGAAGCGGAGCGCCCTCAGGCCATCCTGGTGGGGGATGGAGGTGTAGAGGGATTGTACTTCTATAGTGAAAAGGAGGTGGTTGGGGCCAGGAAACTGGAAACTGTTAAAGTGGCGGAGGGCGTCGGAAGAGTTGCAGATGTAAGTGGGAAGAGACTGGACAAAGGGAGACAAAATAGAGTTGAGATAGGAAGAGATAAGTTCCATGGGGCAAGAATAAGCTGAAACGATGGGTCTACCAGGGCAGTCCTGTTTGTGGATCTTGGGAAGGAGGTAGAAGCGGGCTGTGCGGGATTGGGGAACTATGAGGTTGGCGGCCAGGGGGGGGGAAGATCTCCAGAGGAGATGAGATCAGTGACAGTCTTGGAAACGCACACCATATCTCTTGACAAGGCTTCGTCCTCGCTTTATCTCGAAAGGCCCGAAATAGTCCACCCCTATGTTTGTAAATGGGGGCTTGTCTGGTAACAAACGGTCTTCAGGCAGGTCTGCCATTTTCTGCTCCCCAGCTCTAGCGTGTAACCGTCTGCAAACAATGCATTCAGAGAGTATTTTTCTTATTACAGAATTGGCTCCTGGAATCCAGTATCTTTGTCTTAGCTTCGCAAGCACATGGTTCCTCCCACTGTGTCCAATACTCTGGTGTACATGCTGAAGAATGAGAGTAGCATCCCGGAGGTCCTTAGAAAGGAAAGCAGGATGCTTGGCCTCCTCTGGCATAGCAGATTTGTTTAGTCGCCCTCCCACCCTCAGTACTCCATCTTGCAGTGTAGGGTCCAGCTTGTAGATATGACTACCTTTCTTGATTGGAGTATTTCGCTGTAAAGCTTCGATTTCTTCTGGATATCTTTGTCTTTGACTGATGCAAACTATCTCCATCTCAGCCTTGGCCAAATCCTCCACGGTCAATGAATTCTTACCCAATGTGGTCTTGTGCTGGTGCATATATTGCTGTAGAAGCATTCTCTGCTTATCAGGGTTACTTTCAGACTGATGGATAGTGGCTTGATACTCTTTTCTCTTACCACTCAGGTGTAGCAGCAACTCTTTCAACCTTAGAAACCATGCAACTGCTTTCCTCAACTGGTGCCATCCTGAGAAATGGTTAACAAGCTTGTTCACTGTGTCAAAGTTCTCTTTCGTAGTTATGAGATTTGCTGTGACTGATCTCTTGACTTCGACGTCGTCTTCAGCAATCTGACTTGGCATATCTGGTCTTTCTGGCCATGATCTCTCTGTTTCCAGCAGATAACTTGGGCCTTGTATCCAAGTTTCACTCCTCATGAAGTTTTCAGCCTTCAATCCCCGTGAGGCTTGATCTGCTGGGTTTAATGAGGTGTTTACATACCTCCATTGAGATGGTTGTGTAGCTTCTCTAATGGATGAGATTCTGTTTGCTACGAAGGTCTTGAAGCGTATCTTCTCATTCTCTATATACTTCAGCACCATCGTGCTATCCATCCAGAAGACAGATTCTTCTAATGGGAGCTGTAACTCTTTCCGCATCACCTTGTCAACTTTAACTGCAACAACCACTGCCGTCAACTCCAGTCTCGGGATGGTGACCTGCTTCAGCGGAGCCACCCTGGATTTCCCATGAGGAAGGCACAATGTTTCTGGCCCTGTTGATTTGTCAGCAAGAGGTAAGTAGCCGTGCCATAGCCGTCCTCACTGGCGTCCGAGAAATGATGTAGTTGAGCCGTCTTTGTAACTCCAAAACTCACAGGCTTGATGCATCTACTGACGTTGAAGCTAGAAAGTTGTTGCAAATCTGTCAACCATCTGAGCCATCTCTGAGCTTGACCTTCTGGGATATCTTCATCCCATCCTCTCTTGTCTCTACACAGCTCTTGTAGGATCAGCTTCACCGGCAGAATGAGTGGTGCCAGGAGTCCAAGAGGGTCATAGATGGAACTGACCACGGAGAGAATCCCTCGTCTTGTGGATGGTCTTTCGTTCACCATTATTCTGAAGTTGAACGTGTCTGACTCAATGCACCATTGTACACCAAGAGCTCTCTCGATAGGAAGGACATCGTGGCTCAGGTCCAGATCTTTGACTTCAGTGGCTCTTTCCTTTTCTGGGATAGAAGCTAGAACTGCTCTGCTGTTGCTTATCCGCTTAGTCAGATGGAATCCTCCATTCGAACACAGAGTTCTAAGGTCTCTTGACAGTGCAATGGCATCGTCTTCTGTTGACACGGACTTCAGACAGTCATTGACGTAAAAGTTTCTGAAGATTGTCTCCACAGCCTCTGATGGTGCTTTGCCTTTGCCATCTTCTGCAGTTTTTCTGAGAGCGTAGCTTGCACAGCTGGGAGATGATGTGGCTCCGAACAAGTGTACAGCCATTCTACATTCCACCATAGCTTGACTAACGTCGCCATCTGGCCACCAAAGGAAACGCAGAAGATCAGCAACTTCATCAGGGATTCTGACTTGGTCGAACATTGATTCTATGTCTGCCATCATGGCAACGAGCTCTTGTCTAAACCTCGTCAAGACGCCAATGAGGGTATTAGTAAGATCAGGACCTTGAAGCAGCTGGTCATTCAGTGAAGTTCCTCTGAATGAGGTGGCGCAGTCAAACACTACATGGATCTTTTTCTTCTTTGGGTGATACACACCGTGATGAGGAATGTACCAGACCCTTCCATCGTCTCTGTTCAACTGTTCCTCGGGCACTTTTACAGCATAGCCTTTCACTATGATGTTTCTCATGAAGCCTTTGTAGTCTTCGTGAAAGCCGGGGTTCTTGTTCAGCTTTCTCTTTGGACTGATGGCGCGCTGCTCTGCTATGCAGCGATTGTTCGGCATCTTCGCGGTCTGTCTTCTCAGTGGCAAACCAATGTGATAGTGGCCATCAATGAACTGTGTAGACCTTGTCATCAAATCCATGAACTGATGGTCTTCTTGTGACATCTCTGTCTTTTCCTCACAGCTGCGTTCTGAAAAGTCTGCGTTGAACTGCTGTATCAACAGCTCTTCAATGCTTGCGATAGAGATACAATTAACTGTTACGTTTTGTCGTTGCTCCTTGTTCGACTTGTTGCCATCATCTCTCCTTACCGGTCCATTGACTACCCATCCAAGGGCTGTCCTGACTGCGTAGGGTCCGTCATCCTTGCTGTTTATCACCTGCCATGGCTCCATAGTTTTGTAGGCATTGGTTCCAATTAATAGGCCAATTTCTGCTTCAATATATGGGAGACGCACCTTTTCCAGGTAAGGCCATCTCTCCACATCCTTCTGCAGGGCTAAGTTCCCTATTTTAACAGGAATCTCCCTCTGTGTGAAAACATTAGGCAGGTCTATGAAGTCCTTCTCTTCAAGTCCACACACTTCTAAGTCTGACAGGATATAACTTTGCATTGACTTCTCATGACCCATGGTGCGTAATAGGATTTCTGTTCTTCTGCCTCTAACGTTCAGCTGTCGCATGAGTGATTCTGTGCAGAACGTTGCTGAACTACCTGGATCCATGAAGGCGTAAGTCTCCACAAACTTCTCACTCCTCTTGGCTTGATCTTTACAGGTACGATGGCAAGAATACAATCACTGTCACTGGCCCCAGTGAATCCACAAGTCTCTGGTGCTAGCAACACCAGAGCACTTGAAACAACCTTCTCGTCGGTATTGTTTTCTTCACTCTTCTTAGAGACTTGTTCTTCTTTGTGGATATGCAGCAGACTGGGATGTTTCCGAGTGCACTCTCTGCATGTTGTTCTTTGCTTACAGTTTCTACTCAGGTGCCCCTGAGAGAGACATCCAAAACATAGGCATTTGTCCTTCAGAAATTCAATTCTGTCTTTATGTGACTGTGCTTTGATGTCACTGCAGAAATTCAATGTGTGATTCTTCTGGCAGAGTAAACATGGCTTCTGAAAGGCATTAGCAGGCATCACTGTGCTGCTCTTTTTGGGAGATGAGTTCTGAGACTTCTTCCCCAGCCTGAGTGATGATAGTTGCAAAGCTGCTTCCCCTGGAACCACCTTTCCTGAGAGTCTTTGATTCAGCAGGCTTGGCTTTCACTCTTCCATCAGTAGTCGGGCTGACATCCTGGATGTTTCCAAACAATGGGTCCCTAGCAATTTTAGCCTGTTTGTCTATGAAATTCACTAAGTCTGCAAACCTGGCTCTACTTTTCCGTCTCTCCATTATCTCAAAGGCTGTTCTTCTCCATTGTTCTCTCATCCTGTAAGGAAGCTTAGAGATGATGATTCTCATAGTCATAGGATTGTCCATCTCCTCCATGAATTCAACATCCTCCATGGTGTTGCGACATCCTATGAGAAAAAGAACACATGTGTTCAATGCCTCCCCGTCCTCCGATCTGATCTGTGGCCACTTGATAGCCTTTTCAATATATGCAGTGGCTATCTTCAGCTCGTTACCATAGTGCTCCTGCAGCAACTTCCTGGCTTCTATGTATCCCCGGTCCGGTCTCATGTGTTCACAACTTCTGACCAGGTCTTGTGGTTTACCACTGGTGTACTGCCCCAGGTAGTACAACTTATCACTGCTGCTCTCTGTTTTGCAGTCAATGGCTTGTTCGAAGGATCTGATGAAGGGCTTATACTTCAGTGGGTCGCCTTGGAACACTGGTATGTCTCTTTGAGGGAGTCAAAACAGATTCTGTTGTTTTACAAGCATCTCTGTAATTTCGTTCTGATGTTGCATCACTCGGTATAGGCTTCTCCCTGTGTCTTCAGGCCTCTGGTGGTCATCAGCAGGGTCTAGTCTAGACCGTCTGACATCTGGGGTAGCATCACATGCTCCTGTTAGTGGAGAGGCCTCGCTTCCACGCTGTAATGCCAGGAGATGGCCTTCAGACTCTCTTTTAACTCTTGAAGGTGCCCTGGATCTAACTCTGTGTGACAACATTGACTGGCAGTATTCGTTCATGCCATCCTGTGAGCCTTCATAATCTTCATACACACTCAACTTGGCATCTGAGACCGCAATAGCTGTTTTTAGCTCCAGCTGTTCTTTCTTTGCCTGCACTTGAGCCTGTTGGGCCTGCAGTTGGGCCTGTTGGGCCTGCAGTTGGGTCTGCAGTTGGGCCTCTTCCCGTTCAAGAGCTTGCTTCTCCACTAAAGATGCTGCACGCGCCATCAGCGCTGCCCGTTCAACCTCCTCTCTCATGCGTCGCGACGAGCATGTGGTAGAAGCGACTGACCTGTGTCCAGAAACAGAGCTACCTTCTTTTTGATTTTTGCTCAGTCTTCCTGAAGTCTCTGAAATGCTATCATCTGGTCTGACTTCATCGTCATCTTTATCTTTCTCTGCTGTATCAGCATCTTGACGAATCTTTAACATCCACTGTTCTGTGGCCTTGACATAGTCCTTAATGCTGGATGATTTAAGATCAAACCAGTTGTGCTGATCAGCGTTTCCCTCTTCTTCAGACAGAAGTGCTAATACATCTTCATTGAGTACATTAAATTCTTCATGCAACTTGGAGAAATCATAATGCATTATGTCTTCAACTTTCTTAATATTAGCATTATCTTCCATGAGACAATCAATTATCTTCATTTTTCCAGTTATCTGAGCTAATTTAGCCCTCCTTGCGCCTATTCTTCTATGTAACTTCTCTTCCATTGCCTTTGGGGTGAGCTTTACTTCCCTCTTTTGGCCAACAATTCTTCTGGCTGGGGGAAGCTCCTCACGGCTCCATAAGGCCTCGGCCATTTTACCCGCAGCTCTTATTTAGCTTCTCAATAGAATGAACAAGGCAAGTAACAGTCACTGTACCTTCGCTTTCTTATATTGTCGTCTGGCTCCGTGACCATTCGTGTATACGTTCGCCGACAATTCCGTCCTTTCCTTCTTAGGGAGTTAGTTTTTGACTAATGTAGTGGAGCTTCGTAATTTCCAAACATGCAGCCACTGAGCTTTGAGGCTTTAGCAACGAGTAGGCGCGTGTCAAAATAAAACGTTCCAAAATGTAACTTTGTCTTTAAACTGTTTACTGTAACACCTTACAAACAGAATTACAAAGCAAAACACGTTTAAACGAACACGGTCAAAAACTGTATTGCTCCAGCCATCAAAGCTTTTACCTTCTCTCTAGCCTCGTGGAGCTTGAGCTGTAAAATGGCTGGATACCATGTGACAAGCTTAAGGACTGTACCATTGTAGCAAGAATAAAGGGGGTATCTCAGACTATACTACTGGAACAAGAAAATAGGGGGTTTCTCAATACAATAAGTCAGTCAGGTAAATTAACTGTATTATACTATTTAACCAATATTTTAAAGTATTTTCTTTCTTAAACTTTCATGACTCTTACAAAGGGAATACAGTGGATAGGTGGGCTCATCAGAACATAGGAACATAAGAAATAGGAGCAGGAGTCGGCCATTCGGCCCCTCGGGCCTGCTCCGCTGTTCAATAAGATCATAACTGATCTGATCTTGGCCTCAACTCCACTTCCCTGCCCGCTCCCCATAACGCTCAACTCCCTTATTGTTCAAAAATCTGTCTATCTCCACCTTAAATATATTCAATGACCCAACCTCCACAGCTCTCTGTGGAAGAGAATTCCAAAGATTCACGACCCTCTGAGAAGAAATTCCTCCTCATTTCCGATTTAAAAGGGTGCTCCCTTATTCTGAAATTATGCCCCCTAGCAGGCAGGTAGTGCAAGGGTCCCCTGTGACCATCCCCCTTTCAAACAGATATACCGCTTTGGATATTGGTGAGGGAGATGCTTATCAGAGGAAGGCAGCAGCAGCCAACTTCCTGGCACCGTGGGTGGTCCTGCTGCACAGGACAGGAGGGAAAAGAGCGAGAGAGCTATAGTGATAGGGGATTCTATTGTAAGGGGAATAGATAGGCGTTTCTGCGGCCGCAAATGAGACTCCAGGATGGTATGTTGCCTCCCTGGTGCAAGGGTCAAGGATGTCTCGGAGCGGCGACAGAGCATTTTGGAAGGGGAGGGTGAACAGCCAGTTGTCGTTGTGCATATAGGTACCAACGATATAGGTAAAAACCGGGATGAGGTCCTAAAAGCTGAATATAGGGAGTTAGGAGGTAAATTTTAAAAATGGCCAGGTCTCTCCAGATGTTGCTGATAACCCAGACCCTTGAATCTGGGAATTCGATTCGTGCCTCTTCTCAGCATCATCTGCAGCACTTGAATATCTTCCTTGTGTCTCGGTAACCAGAACTGGACACAGTGCTCAAGGTGGGACTGACCAGAACTGGACACAGTGCTCAAGGTGGGACTGACCAGAACTGGACACAGTGCTCAAGGTGGGACTGACCAGAACTGGACACAGTGCTCAAGGTGGGACTGACCAGAACTGGACACAGTGCTCAAGGTGGGACTGACCAGAACTGGGCACAGTGCTCAAGGTGGGTCTGACCAGAACTGGACACAGTGCTCAAGGTGGGACTGACCAGAACTGGACACAGTGCTCAAGGTGGGACTGACCAGAACTGGACACAGTGCTCAAGGTGGGTCTGACCAGAACTGGACACAGTGCTCAAGGTGGGTCTGACCTGAACTGGACACAGTGCTCAAGGTGGGACTGACCAGAACTGGGCACAGTGCTCAAGGTGGGTCTGACCTGAACTGGACACAGTGCTCAAGGTGGGACTGACCAGAACTGGACACAGTGCTCAAGGTGGGTCTGACCAGAACTGGACACAGTGCTCAAGGTGGGACTGACCAGAACTGGGCACAGTACTCAAGGTGGGACTGACCAGAACTGGACACAGTGCTCAAGGTGGGTCTGACCAGAACTGGACACAGTGCTCAAGGTGGGTCTGACCAGAACTGGACACAGTGCTCAAGGTGGGACTGACCAGAACTGGGCACAGTGCTCAAGGTGGGACTGACCAGAACTGGACACAGTGCTCAAGGTGGGACTGACCAGAACTGGACACAGTGCTCAAGGTGGGTCTGACCTGAACTGGACACAGTGCTCAAGGTGGGACTGACCAGAACTGGACACAGTGCTCAAGGTGGGTCTGACCAGAACTGGACACAGTGCTCAAGGTGGGACTGACCAGAACTGGGCACAGTACTCAAGGTGGGACTGACCAGAACTGGACACAGTGCTCAAGGTGGGACTGACCAGAACTGGGCACAGTGCTCAAGGTGGGACTGACCAGAACTGGACACAGTGCTCAAGGTGGGACTGACCAGAACTGGACACAGTGCTCAAGGTGGGTCTGACCTGAACTGGACACAGTGCTCAAGGTGGGACTGACCAGAACTGGACACAGTGCTCAAGGTGGGTCTGACCAGAACTGGACACAGTGCTCAAGGTGGGACTGACCAGAACTGGGCACAGTACTCAAGGTGGGACTGACCAGAACTGGACACAGTGCTCAAGGTGGGACTGACCAGAACTGGACACAGTGTTCAAGGTGGGACTGACCAGAACTGGGCACAGTACTCAAGGTGGGACTGACCAGAACTGGACACAGTACTCAAGGTGGGACTGACCAGAACTGGACGCAGTGTTCACGGTGGGACTGACCAGAACTGGACACAGTGCTCAAGGTGGGACTGACCAGAACTGGACACAGTGCTCAAGGTGGGTCTGACCAGAACTGGACACAGTACTCAAGGTGGGACTGACCAGAACTGGACGCAGTGCTCACGGTGGGACTGACCAGAACTGGACACAGTGCTCAAGGTGGGACTGACCAGAACTGGACACAGTGCTCAAGGTGGGACTGACCAGAACTGGACACAGTGCTCAAGGTGGGACTGACCAGAACTGGACACAGTGCTCAAGGTGGGACTGACGAGAACTGGACCCAGTACTCAAGGTGGGTCGGACCAGAACTGGACACAGTGCTCAAGGTGGGACTGACCAGAACTGGACCCAGTACTCAAGGTGGGTCTGACCAGAACTGGACACAGTGCTCAAGGTGGGTCTGACCAGAACTGGACACAGTGCTCAAGGTGGGACTGACCAGAAGTGGACACAGAGCTCAAGGTGGGTCTGACCAGAACTGGACACAGTGCTCAAGGTGGGTCTGACCGGAACTGGACACAGTGCTCAAGGTGGGTCTGACCAGAACTGGACACAGTGCTCAAGGTGGGTCTGACCAGAACTGGACACAGTGCTCAAGGTGGGACTGACCAGAACTGGACACAGTGCCCAAGGTGGGACTGACCAGAACTGGACACAGTGCTCAAGGTGGGACTGACCAGAAGTGGACACAGAGCTCAAGGTGGGTCTGACCAGAACTGGACACAGTGCTCAAGGTGGGTCTGACCGGAACTGGACACAGTGCTCAAGGTGGGTCTGACCAGAACTGGACACAGTGCTCAAGGTGGGTCTGACCAGAACTGGACACAGTGCTCAAGGTGGGTCTGACCAGAACTGGACACTGTACTCAAGGTGGGACTGACCAGAACTGGACACAGTGCTCAAGGTGGGACTGACCAGAACTGGACACAGTGCCCAAGGTGGGACTGACCAGAACTGGACACAGTGCTCAAGGTGGGACTGACCAGAACTGGACACAGTGTTCAAGGTGGGCCTGACCAGAACTGGACACAGTGCTCAAGGTGCGTCTGACCGGAACTGGACACAGTGCTCAAGGAGCTGTCTGACCAGAGACCCTGTACAGTGTGACCGTTATCCCCTCTGACTTTTATTCTACTGTTCTAACGATGCTGTTCAACATATTACGGGCTTTGCTTACTGTTCCTCTGCATTGGTTGGACATGTTGGCTGTCCATTCGACGGAGACTCCTAGGTCTCGTTCAGTATCATCCTTATCTGTTTTAATACCATTCATGATGTATGTGTTTTATCTACTTTTCCTTCCTGTTTACTGTACCTTACGCTTTAAATTCCACCTTCCGCTGTTCTGCCCACTTGCAAATTATGTCCACCTCATTCTATCATTTCGGAGCTGCCCCCTCCAACTCCCGAGCTCCTCCTAGTTTGATATCATCATCAAATTCGACCAGTTTACATTGAGTTTCTGCATCCAAGCCATTGACGCAAGTTAGAGACAGTAATAATCCCAGCACTGAGCCCTAGGGCACCCCACTCAGTACTTCCATCCACCTCTAGGAAGTACCACCTGACAGCCAAGGGAAACCTCACAGATCTGTAAAATGGCAGGCTGTCTCGAGTTATGTTGGTCTCCTACCCTAGAACAGGTGCCCAGCTCTTTGCTGTAAACTGCTGATAAAGGGCCTGTGAAGGAAGTAAGTATTCAGAGGGGAATCATGGAACCTCATGTAATGGGAGTGGTCTGCATTAAGCCAAGTGCATTGTAACACAGCGCTGATACCTCCCACGTGTTATACTCCAGCTAGTAATAGTGCTAAGGGCCGCTCCACGGCCCAAAGTTCCTGGGGTGGGTCTTTCCTCTTCCACCCCTCTGCCCCAATCAAAATTTAAATGTCCTGGCCTGCTCGAATGGAGAGGCCATGTTTGAATGTGACCTGATTGGACCGAACCAGATCTGATCAATTAGGACAACATGTTCCTCGTGAATCAGTGCTTATGGTGCCTGTACCCAACGCAAGGCACAGCCTGTACCCAGCGCAAGGTGGTGCCTGTACCCAGCATGGGGCGGTGCCTGTACCCAGCGCGAGGCGGTGCCTGTACCCAGCGCAGGGCGGTGCCTGTACCCAGCGCGGGGCGGTGCCTGTACCCAGCGCGAGGCGGTGCCTGTACCCAGCGCGGGGCGGTGCCTGTACCCAGCGCTAGGCTGTGCCTGTGCCCAGCGCGGGGCGGTGCCTGTACAGATTACTACTCAGGGCTATATTCAGGTGTGGTCACTGCTGGTACTGCAGTATACATGAGCTGTAAAAGATAGTTCCCCACTTAAAGGTATATACATTACAGTTGGTAGAGAAAAAATGGGGAATTATAGACTGGTAAGCCTGACATCGGTAGTGGGGAAAATGCTAGAGTCCATTATAAAAGATGTAATCGCAGAGCACTTGGAAAACAGTGACAGGATCGGACAAAGTCAACATGGATTTACAAAAGGTAAATCATGCTTGACTAATCTACTGGAATTTTTTGAGGATGTAATAGATAAGGGAGAACCAGTGGATGTGGTGTATTTGGACTTTCAGAAGGCTTTCGATAAGGTCCCGCATAAGAGATTAGCGTGTAAAGTTAAAGCACATGGGATTGGGGGTAAGGTACTGTCTTGGATAGAGAACTGGTTGGCAGACAGGAAGCAAAGAGTTGGCATAAACAGGTCTTTTTCCGAGTGGCAGGCAGTGACTAGTGGGGTACCGCAAGGATCGGTGCTAGGACCCCAGCTATTCACAATATATATAAATGATCTAGATGAGGGAACTAGATGTAATATCTCCAAGTTTGCAGATGACACAAAGCTGGGTGGGCGTATGTGCTGTGAGGATGATGCAGAGAAACTCCAGTATGATTGGGACAGGTTGGGTGATTGGGCAGAAGCATGGCAGATGCAGTATAATGTGGATAAATGTGGGGTTATGCACTTAGGTGGCAAAAACAGGAAGACAGATTATTATCTGAATGGCAATAGATTGAGAAAAGGGGAAGTGCAACAAGACCTGGGTGTCCTTGTGCACCAGTCGCTGAAGGTAAGCATGCAGGTGCAGCAGGCGTTTAAGAAGGGAAATGGTATATTGGCCTTCATAGCGAGAGGATTCGAGTACAGGAACAAGGATGTCTTGCTGCAGTTGTACAGGGCCTTGGTGAGACCACATCGTGAGTATTGTGTGCAGTTTTGGTCGCCTTATCTGAGGAAGGATGTTCTTGCCATGGAGAGAGTGCAGCGAAGATTCACCAGACTGATACCTGGGATGGCAGGAATGACTTATGAGGAGGGATTTGGTCGATTAGGCTTATATTCGCTAGAGTTTAGAAGAATGAGAGGAGATCTCATTGAAACTTATAAAATTCTAACAGGACTAGACAGACTAGATGCAGGAAGGATGTTCCCGATGGTGGGGGAGTCCAGAACCAGGGGTCACAGTCTAAGGATAAGGGGTAAGCCATTTAGTACTGAGATGAGGAGGAATTTCTTCACCCAGAGAGTGGTGAACCTGTGGAATTCTCTGCCACGCAGGGCAGTTGAGGCCAATTCATTAAATATATTCAAGAAGGAGTTGGGTATATTTCTTGAGGCTAAAGCTGATCAGCCATGATCTTATTAAATGGCAGAGGGGGCTCGAGGGGCCGAATGGCCTACTCCTGCTCCTATCTTCTACGTTTCTGTGTTTCTATGAGATGGGATCTGGGGCAAGACGATTTCCCGCCTCCTGGCAATAGGGCATGGAGGCGGGTTGGGGGCGGGTTTGCCACCCGCCCCCAAGTTCTGCAACTTTCCCGGCAGTCCCGCCTGCATAACCGTCTCCTCGGGGCTGAGAAAATCCAGCCCCCAGACTTCAAGAGGACATAAATAGGCTGGTGGAATGGGCGGACACATGGCAGATGTAATTCAACACAAAAAAGTGTGAGGTGATACATTTTGGTTGGAAGAATTAGGAGAAACAATACACTCTAAATGGTACAATTTAAAAGGGTGTGCAAGAAGAGAGAGAGCTGGGGATGTTTGTGCACAAATCTTTGAAGGTAGGAGGACAGGCTAACAAAGCCGTTAATAAAGCATATGGGATCCTGGGCTTTATAAATAGAGGCATGGGGCTGGATTTTATCAATGGAGGCGAGTAGGAGGCGGGACTCCCACTTTTGGGGTTGTAGTCCCGCCTCCATCGAGTTGTGGCCAACCCACTCAATTTTCCCTTGATTGATCTTGTTGAGCCCTCCCAGCGGGCTTAGCAGGCCAATTAAGGGCCACCCGGCAACAGGTGACGTCACAGATTGACATTTCATCTGTCAAGAGCTTTTGACAGATGAAATATCAGCGTTTGACAGCTCTTTGAAGCTGTCAAACACTGACAATCTGTACTCTTAAGTTAATTCCTTCCTCTCAGGCTGATTTAGAGATCTCTCCAGAACAGGAAGCAAAGGCTGCAGCTTTTGACAGCTCGCGACCATTCTGCTTTCTGTGCCGGTGGGCTGAGTGACTCCCGAGAACTGAAGGAAGGAAGCCTGCATTAGTAAGTAAAGGTAAGTAAAACTTATTTAAACACTTTACACACACCAAACACACTTACCTCTGCACTCATGCACCCATCACTCACCTGAACACCGGACATCTCGAACCCTCCAAGTCCTTCAGCCCGACAGTCCGCCTCGCTAACTTGGCGTGGTTTGGAGCCGTCGGGCAGTCCACACTTCAGGGATAAAAATAGGGATTAGGCTAAAAACTGCCTGTTAACTACCTGTTAACAGGCAGTTAATTGGCACTAATCCCCTTCCCGCCTCAGGGAGGCAGCTCCCAGCACAGGTCGCGTAACCGCCTCCTGGGAAACGGGCATGGAGGCAGGTTGGGGGCGGGATGGGTTCATGCCCCCCGATTTCGCGATTTTAACACCCCACACGCCTCCATTCCCACCTCCATGGCCCTGGGAAATTCTAGCCCATAGAGTACAAAAGCAAGGAAGTTATGCTAAACCTATATAAAACACTAGTTTTGCCCCAGCTGGAGTATTGTGCCAATTCTGGGCACCACACTTTAGGAAGGACGTGAAGGCTTTGGAGAGGGTACAGAAGAGATTTACTAGAATTGTTTCAGGGATGAGGCATTACAGTTACGTGGACAGACTGGAGAAGCTGGGGTTGTTCTCCTTAGACCAGGGAAGACTCAGGAGATTTGATAGAGGTGTTTAAAATGATGAAGGGTGCAGATAGAAGAAACTGTTTCCAGTGGCTGAAGGGTTGATAATGAGAGGGCACAGATTTAAGGTGATTGTCAAAAGAACCAGAGGCAACATTGTTATGTTCATTAATAACTAGACATTCTTATTATGAACACAGCTAGCTTCTAGCTAGTCATTTATTCAGTACACGTTCTCTACGTACAGCATCTGTAGAGATTCAGCATGTGTGCTTCTGTGTGCAGGCCGCCATCTTGACTACTGCCTCCTGGGTAGCCTAGTGCATCGTGGGTAGTGTAGTCTTAAACACATACAACTAAATATACAGCTCTATACAGCTCTACGACTCCATCTAGTGTACCACTCCAGAATGACATGTTATTGATCATTACAAACATGAGGGGAAACTTTTTTAAGAACGAGTGGTTAGGATTTGGAATGCGCTGCCTGATAGTGTGGTGGATACAGATTCAAAAGTAACCTGCAAAAGGGAATTAGATAAAGATTTGAAGGAGAAAAAATTGCAGGGATATTGAGAAAGAGCCGGGAAGTCAAACTAACTGGATTGTTCTCTGAAAGAGCCAGCACAGACTCGATGGCTGAATGGCCTCCTTCTGTGCTGTACTATTCTATGATTCTATGAATTAAAAAAAAGTTAACAATTAAAATCTTGAGCCTTGGGCTGCAGCCTTCCTGCTCCTCCCCCAGCATGATTTCCTCCCCTCAGAAGTAGTGGTTGGACCTTGAATTAATCTTCAAGCCTTGTGTTGCCAATATTGTGACCCTCAGCTCTAGGTTGTGACCCATAACCTTTCCAACCTTCTGATCCCCCCAACCTCACAACCTCCTGAGACCCCAAACTCATCATGCCTTAATACCTTGAGCTCCCTGACCTCCTACCCCTTGAGCTCAACTCACCACTACACACCCCAAAGCTTTCTTTGACCATCAGACCCAACTCCCAGTGGATTCTCAGCACTGAGCTGACAACAGGGTGAAGAGTTACAAATGCTTGCAGTGATTATATTATACAAAAATATAGTATTAACTCTTTAAATGCCTCAATAAACTAAGAGCCCTTTTCTCAAATTTGTGCACTTAAAACAGGCTTTCGTTTTTTAAATTAATCCTCTCAGGAGTGCGAGTGGAACAACAAGATACTCCGTGAGGGGATTGTGTACATGGTCTCTGCGGAGAATGTAACTATGCACAGGTTATCAAAACAGAGAAGACAGTAGGAATCACTGACAACAAGGAAGGACACTATACCTTTCATGCATGATGAGAGAGACATAAGATAAGCAGCACGATAGAGTAATAGCTGTACTAACCCTCGCTCCCCTTTCTACCTCCTCCCTCGTCCACCCACCCTTAGTCCTACGCCCTCCCCATCATGATGTACGTAGGACCTTGATTGCCATTTTCAGACACAACTAGGCAAGCATGCGCTGTGCACGCTCTGCTCAATTTTACATGTCAGTCCCGCTGAAGGGTGTGGGAATGAGGGTTCACACTACCTGTGTACCTCGCTATTCTTTCTGGACAGTCTGTGAGAGCAGCATACGATAGAGTTAAAAGTTAAAACAGATTTCTGCTAAGCATGGGTTGTAAATTGTGTAAGGGGATTTTAAAGCAAATGTAGCTCCACAGATCAGAGGGCTGACCTGCGTGCCTATTAGGCCAAGGATCAGGTCACTTCTGTTTATGGTAATAAAATGAATGGGAATTTTATGATGGCAATCAGGTCGTTTGTGTTTATGGAAGGGCATGTTTGTTGGGGTTGTGTTATTCTGTTGTATGTATCTTTGATGTACTATGATTTATTGGTAGTATGCATAGAATGTAGTGATCAAGGGTGAAATTTGGTATAAGATTGTGAGAGAGTCTGTGTTTAGGTATACTGGAATCGTTAGAGTACGACGTCTCCGAGCTCACACTGGAATCGTAGATAGTGTGATGTCTCAACAGCAGCTCGCTCTCATACTGGAATGGTGTAGTATGGAAAGACCTGAGCTCTCATACTGGTTTTGTGAAGTAAGAAAAGACCTGTACTGTCATACTGGTTGTAGATGGTATGAGGTTTCAATAAAGTCCTGATACGGCATTGCTACAACTAAGTGTATGTGTAATCCGGCGTTTAAAGTAACGAGATAAAAATGAACAAGAAAGCAGTCCAACAAAGTGGTAAGTTCTTAATTTTTTGGGGGGGCTGGGAGAAGAAGGAGTGCTCCTCTGGGCCCCCGCAAAAATAATCTGGACTGCTGCCTCACCAGGTCCCCCCGGTCCCCCTCCTTGATGCTAGCTGGATAGGCTTCTGGGCCGCCCAATATTGCGCCGACTTGTAGCCGGTGAGCTCCAGAGGGGCGCCCATAGCCCGGCAGATGTATGGTAATGAGGCCCGGCCCTTAAAATGGACTGGGCCTTCAGTTGGCATTATCAGGCATTTGGCTGGTGCGCTCTGCACCAATAGTTAAAATCTACACCTCTATTTCTTTTGAAAATGTGCAGCGTGGGATTCTGAAGGGTTTACATTCATTGTGGAATTTAATCAGACAATCAGGAAAGAAAATGGCCAAAGTAAACAACACTAGGCTGGTGGACATAAACCCAAAGAGACTTTTTGTTCAATTTCGTGATCTATGGTTGGATTTCAGCCAGGCACATTCAGTATGACTGCAGTAAACAATTTCTGTGAAGTAGTTTCAGTAGCTCTCATGTCAATATGGGAAAGTGTGCAAAATGTAGCCTTGTGAAAAGATTCAGTTTTTTAAACAACATTTATTGACTGCATTCACATCAAAGAAAAGAAACAGGCAAAACAGAAATACAAATTTACATAAGTCCAAGAAATATGTGCCAATTTAGAAATTTAAATCTTGGATATTGGCAGAGGCCGACCATTTTTCTTCCAGTTTCAACATCGTGGTCAACTCTGATATTTTTGACGGATGACTACTTAAGACACTTAGGGGGAAAAATTTGGTTGTTTTGCGCCTCCTGTTAATAACAGGGCGCAAAGCAACTAGCGCCCGGGCGCGGCACTGCCAACGCCTCCCGTGAAATTCAGCGGGAGGTTAGCGACAGCAGTAACCATTAGCGCGCGGCATTGCGCCACCAGTGATGTCATCATCGCCATGCGCAGTGCCCTGGCCACTATCTTCGGTAGCGCCCCCTGACTTCCCGCCGGACGCTATGTCCGGCGGGGTCAGAGGGGCCTACCTGCGGCCGGGGCGGCGCTATTTAAAGGCGAGGTGACAGGCGGCCTTTTTTGTTGCTGGCCGCCTACCAACACTTGCCTCTGCTGCCATCCCTGGCTTCCTGAGCACACCTCCCCCCCCCACCCCGCGGAGTGCTGGCTGCGCTCCATGAGCTCGGCACTTCTCTTGAGTGCCGGGCTCTTTTGCCGGCACTCCGATCCCAGTGGCCCAGAAGGGGAGGAGGGGAGGAAGGCCTGCAATACCGCGACACGTAATGCTGCGATATTCCCTCGCAGCACCCCAAGAGGGAGGCGGGGCGCTTCCAGTAGCACCCTGCTTCCCTCTTGGGCGCTACCACTCAAGTTTGGCCACGGGGGCGCTAATTTTAGCGCCCCAGCAAAGTTAGAGCCCCTAAGGGGGCGTGACTCAATTTTTCACCCTTACTGACTGAGAGAGGGATCAAAAACAGCCAATTTGCACACAGCAAGCTCCCACAAACAGCAGTGAGATAATGACCAGATAACCTGTTTTAGTGATGGTTGAGAAATAAATATTGACCAGGACACCGGGGAGAACTCCCCTGCTCTTTGACTAGTGCCACGGGATCTATTACGTCCACTTGAGAGAGCAGATGGGGCCTTGGTTTAACATCTCATTTGAAAGACGGCACCTCCAACAGTGCAGCACTCCCTCAGTACTGCACTGGAGTGTCATCCTAGATTTTATACCTGTGTCTCTGGAGTGGGACTTCAACCCACAACCTTCTGATGCAGCGGCAGGTGTACCACCCACAGAGCCGTAGTTGATATATGGTTGGACCACACTTGTGGTGTTCAGTTGCTAAAATGGATTGAGTTTAATTTGACCTAGCCATTTTAAGGTCATCGTCAGGTACTCCTGCAGGGAAGTGATCTAAATAGACATGTCCTGAGGCCAAGTGTTGAGGACAGTTACCGTAGATTGGCACTGCTTGTGTAATGGGCACTTTGACATTCCAGTACAAATTTTCCATCCCTAATAGATATTCTTGTTGAGTTTTAGCATTCTTCCCTTTCTCTCTTACTATCTCAGTTAGTCACAGGACTCAGCCAGGCGTGGTATTTTCCACTGAAATGATTTTATCGAGTTGCTCATGCTGTGAAAATCAAACAGACCTATACAAAATAAGTATTTTCTCAGCAAACTAAAATTCACAGATATTAAATAATACGTCTTCCCCCATGCTTCCTACATGTTTCGAGGTACAAACAATAATGGTTCCAAAGTTACTCTGAACTGACGGGTTAGCGCTCACCTGGAATTAGCAGTCAGTATGTGGGCACACAATGGGCCAAGCAGGCAAAAGTGTCACAGCAGGCACTTCTCTGCTGTCCACCTGCCCATGTACCCGGAGAATCTGGTGTCCCCTGCCAAGGGGGTGGGGAGGGGCAGTTACACAGACCCCCCACACAACCGCAACCCCAGCCATGTTCCTCTCAACCCGCCTGGGTAAGGGGACTGATCAGCAAAATGTAAAAAAGAATGCTTCCCTGGCCTAGACCCCGCTGGTGGGGCCCACTTTCACCCATCTAGAGGCCGGTATGCCTCAATTCACTCAGTGTACCAGTTAACAGAGATACGTCAGGTCCCAACTGAGCCAGGCTGGTGGAAAGTAGAGAGTTCCTGACCCCTGGCTCCACCCCTCCACAATGACATTTTTCTTGTAAGGGGCAGGCAAAGGTTCTGCCCTTTAAAACGCATGTTG
The DNA here is from genome assembly GCF_052327205.1 of Somniosus microcephalus. Classification (NCBI taxonomy): domain Eukaryota; kingdom Metazoa; phylum Chordata; class Chondrichthyes; order Squaliformes; family Somniosidae; genus Somniosus; species Somniosus microcephalus. Next base: position 315,074,116 of record NC_140988.1, on the reverse strand, counting down.
GAAACTCCTAGGAATTGCAACACCCAGCATGACAAGTTCTCTGCCATGTTCTGGAAGGTTCTGCCTCCTGGTGGAGCTTTGATGGGAAATTGGCCGGGTCCCTGTAATCTGGGTCACCAGGCATGAGTGCTCCTTCCCACTCCACAGTTGAAGAATGCGAGCCGCCGCAGCCCCCGACCCAGCCTCTGATCGCTCCTCCGCGTCCTCCTATCTCCCGACCCCCAGCCTCCAATCCTCCTCCACGGCCTCCTATTTCCCAACCCCCAGCCTCCAATCCTCCTCTGCGGCCTCCTATCTCCCGACCCCCAGCCTCCGATCCTCCTCCGTGGCCTCCTATCTCCCGACCCCCAGCCTCCAATCCTCCTCCGCAGCCTCCTATCTCCCAACCCCCAGCCTCCAATCCTCCTCCGCGGCCTCCTATTTCCCAACCCCCAGCCTCCAATCCTCCTCCGCGGCTTCCTATCTCCCGACCCCCAGCCTCCAATCCTCCTCCGCGGCCTCCTATCTCCCATCCCGCGGCCTCCTATCTCCCAACCCCCAGCCTCCAATCCTCCTCCGCGGCCTCCTATTTCCCAACCCCCAGCCTCCAATCCTCCTCCGCGGCCTCCTATTTCCCATACCCCAGCCTCCAATCCTCCTCCGCGGCTTCCTATCTCCCGACCCCCAGCCTCCAATCCTCCTCCGCGGCCTCCTATCTCCCATCCCGCGGCCTCCTATCTCCCATCCCCCAGCCTCCAATCCTCCTCCATGGCCTCCTATCTCCCGACCCCCAGCCTCCAATCCTCCTCCGCGGCCTCCTATCTCCCGACCCCCAGCCTCCAATCCTCCTCCGCGGCCTCCTATCTCCCGACCCCCAGCCTCCAATCCTCCTCCGCGGCCTCCTATCTCCCGAGCCCCAGCCTCCAATCCTCCTCCGCGGCCTCCTATCTCCCGACCCCAGCCCCCAATCCTCCTCCGCGGCCTCCTATCTCCCGACCCCCAGCCTCCAATCCTCCTCCGCGGCCTCCTATCTCCCGACCCCCAGCCTCCAATCCTCCTCCTCTGCGGCCTCCTATCTCCCGACCCCAGCCTCCAATCATCCTCCACGGCCTCCTATCTCCCGACCCCCAGCCTCCAACCCTCCTCCGCGGCCTCCTATTTCCCAACCCCCAGCCTCCAATCCTCCTCTGTGGCTTCCTATCTCCTGACCCCCAGCCTCCAATCCTCCTCCGCGGCCTCCTATCTCCCGACCCCCAGCCTCCAATCCTCCTCCTCCGCGGCCTCCTATCTCCCGACCCCAGCCTCCAATGCTCCTCCGCGGCCTCCTATCTCCCAACCCCCAGCCTCCAATGCTCCTCCGCGGCCTCCTATCTCCTGACCCCCAGCCTCCAATCCTCCTCCTCCGTGGCCTCCTACCTCCCGATCCCCAGCCTCCAATCCTCCTCCGTGGCCTCCTATCTCCTGACCCCCAGCCTCCAATCCTCCTCCGCGGCCTCCTATCTCCTGACCCCAGCCTCCAATCCTCCTCCGCGGCCCCCTATCTCCCGACCCCCAGACTCCAATCCTCCTCCACGGCCTCCTATCTCCTGACCCCCAGCCTCCAATCCTCCTCCGCGGCCTCCTATCTCCTGACCCCAGCCTCCAATCCTCCTCCGCGGCCCCTATCTCCCAACCCCCAGCCTCCAATCCTCCTCCTCCGCGGCCTCCTATCTCCCAACCCCCAGCCTCCAATCCTCCTCCTCCTCGGCCTCCTATCTCCTGGCCCCAGCCTCCAATCCTCCTCCGCGGCTTCCTATTTCCCGACCCCAGCCTCCAATCTTCCGCCTCGTCCCCCTATCTCCCGATCCTCAGCCTCCAATCCTCCTCCACAGCCTCCTATTACCTGATCCCCCACCCTCCAATCCTCCTCCCTGGCCTCCGATCTCCCAATCGCCGGTCTCCGATTCCCCTCACTGGCTTCCAATCCCGCTCTTTAATCTCCGATTTCCCTCCCCAGCTTCCAGTCCTCCTCCCCGGACTCCAATCCCTCTCCCCGACTTACTGTCACCTGACCCCCCGGCCCTCACTTACCCGAGGGCTGCAGCAACCTGATCTTTGTTTACTCTTCGGCAGCTATCTGTTTGCACCATGTCAACTTGATGTTCAAGGAGCAGGGTTCAAAGAGCAAGCGGAAGCCAAGCGCAAGCAGCGCAAGGAGCGCACGTTAACCCAAGCACTCCACCCACCCACCCCTTCAACCACCATGTGCCCCGTCTGTGACAGAGACTGTAGGTCCCGCATTGGACTCATCAGTCACCTGAGAACTCATTTTTAATGTGGCAGCAAGTCATCCTCGGTTCCGAGGGACAGCCTAAGAAGAGAAGAAGAGAAGGAGCAGGGGCCCTATTCAAAATGGGTGCGCCCCAATTTCTACCCCATTGAATTGGATCAATCTCCTTTTAGGTTAGCTAGTGGAGTTAATTTTTGTGGGGGGAGGAGAAGCCCAATTATAAATTGGGAATTTGTGAAATATTTTTCTCAAGGTTTAAACTAAATGTTGCATAAATTGTGCAAACTGTGGAAAATAACATTAAAATGGTGCAGACTTTGGGCTAGAGATGGACCGAAATGTAAGCGTTTTTGCTATTAACTACAGATGGATGACCCAGTAAGGAAAGTCAGTCTCTGGTTTCTGTCAATGTTACCAAAAGAGCATTTTATATTTCAACACAAACGTAATTATTAAAAGCTACAATTTGGAGAATTTTATTTTAAAATGCATTATTCCTGTTTGTTTTTTAAAGTTATAAGCTATAATTATGAACTGCATTCCTTTCTTCCTGTGAAAGTTTTAATTGAAAACAGACCCATCTCTTAAGGACAAAGTGAGTGTTGCTAAATATAGTTTCATTTTTAAACGATGAGGTGTATCTCTAACATTGCTCACATGCCAAGCAACCTAGGGAGAGTTTAAAACTAAACTAAATGTACTCCTATTTTCCTGGCCTGTCGCACTGACTTAAAAAAAAAATAATGACTTTGTTTTTCTCTATGCCACAATTTTTATGCCACAACGGCTGAAGCAACACCATCTTAAAAACCCTGCGAAGAGTTTGACTATTTCTGGTGCCTCCATTTTTCAAAAGCTTATCTGTAAAATGTAAGAGATTTTCAGGCCCTTTTGGATTGCTATTGCTACAGTACGGCTGACACGAGAGGGTAAATATTTGTCCTTGCTATGTGGGTGATAATCTGGTGGAGTGGATCATTTACCCATTACAGAGCTGGCACGATTTTCATTCTATTGACTTGTAAGATTCGAAATTTTCAGCAAAAATCACGCAAGAAAACTGGATAAAATAAGACTGTTTATTGACCAAAGTAAGCTTGCACAGAAAAACCTTTGATAAAAGGGCATACAAAATGGCCGCCAGGCCCTGTGATCAGTTTCTGAACCATTTTATTTCTGTTACTGGGGTCCTGGGGTCTGATTTCTTGGTAGCCCACGGGATCCACGTGGACTTGAGAAATCATTGTCTCTGGGGAGAGGGTACGAGTGTGGAGGGGATAGAAAGTGTTGAGAAAACCCCTACGAAGGCGCGGGTTGGCCGGCGAGAAGTAAAATTCTTGGGTCTAACCCTATGCGCTGGCGAGAGAACCGTAGACCAGGAGGAAGAACCGGAATCGGTGAAAAATCCGCCGGTCTGCGCCACTCGTACAGTAGAGGTGTCCCAACGGAAAAGGTGGTTTCACATGAAGCGGTGTAAACTGTTTAAACCGGGTGCACAAGGGCCATCAAAGGGGACCAGGTCTGGGAACAAAGATCCTCAGCCTGTAACAGAGTCACAGACCACACAGACGAGACTCGAAGTTAGCAGAACAAAAACAAGGCTTTTATTAACTTAGAACGTAACACGTAAGAGAGAGAGATGTCTTCCTTCTGGAGACTGAGGCCAGACTGAACTAGCTTACAAACGGGGCCAGGTATGGGAGGAGCCCTACACACAGCACATTCCAGCACATTCCAGTATACAATACAGCACATTCCAGTACACAATACAATGAGGTCTGGGGGAAGGGAAATGACACTGAAATCGATCTCAGTCACAGGCAGTGGTGAATGGAATATTTCATCACATTCACCCCTTCTATAGATTTAGTCTGTTCGGGGGTTTGATAGTCCTCTGCGACCGACGTGGCTGTTGCGGTGCCGCGGGTGTCGGCTGGGTGTCCCCGGTAGCCTCCTGGGTCTCTGCCGGGGGTGCCGCCAGGGTTGTTGAAGGGGTAGTTGGTGGGGGTGCCATTGGTCGGTGTTCTTCCGGGGGTGATGAAAGAGTAGTGGGTGGGTAAGAGTTGCTGTGATCGTCGTTGCCGCTATTGCCGTGATTGTTGTCGATGCCGGCTGGGGCGACGTCTTTTATGGACACGGTGTCCTCCCTTCCGTCGGCGTGCCGGACATATGCGTATTGGGGGTTGGCGTGGAGTAGGTGTACTGGCTCCACGAGAGGGTCCGTCTTGTGGCCCCTCACATGCCTTCGCACGAGTACCAGACCTGGGGTGGAGAGCCATGACGGCATGGATACGCCTGAGGTGGATTTCCGGGGAAAGACAAACATTCGTTCATGAGGCGTGGTATTAGTGGCCGTACACAATAGCGACCGTATCGAATGGAGCACATCTGAGAGGACTTCCTGCCAGCGGGAGATAGGGAGGCCCTTGGTCCTTAGAGCTAGAGTGACTGCTTTCCATACTGTCCCGTTCTCTCGCTCCACTTGACCGTTACCCCGGGGGTTGTAGCTGGTGGTACGGCTCGTGGCGATCCCCCTGGACAGCATGTACTGGCGTAGCTCTTCACTCATGAAGGACGCCCCCCTATCCGTATGGATGTAGCTCGGCATACCGAACAGGCAGAACAGGCTGTTGAGGCATTTAATGACCGTGGCGCTGGTCATGTCTGGGCAGGGGAAGGCGAATGGGAACCGGGAGTATTCGTCCACAATGTTCAGGAAGTAAACATTGCGGTCGACGGACGGGAGGGGGCCCTTGAAATCTAAGCTGAGCCGCTCAAAGGGCCGTGTAGCTTTGATTAAGTGGGCTCTATCTGGGCGGTAGAACCGAGGCTTGCACTCAGCGCAAGTGCAGCAGTTCCTGGTCAGGGACCGAACTTCCTCAATCGAGTAGGGTAAGTTACGGGACTTTATGAAGTGGAACAGCCGCGTGACCCCTGGGTGGCAGAGGTCGTTGTGGAGGGTCTGTAGCCGATCCCCGGTGGCGCTGGCACACATCCCTCGTGAGAGGGTGTCAGGGGATTCGTTAAGGGCCCCTGGCCGGTAAATGATGTCGTACTCGAAGGTGGAGAGCTCGATCCGCCACCTAAGAATCTTATCATTTTTAATCTTCCCCCTCTGTTTATTATTGAACATAAACGCTACCGACCGCTGGTCGGTAAGTAGGGTGAAGCGTTTGCCGGCTAGGTAGTGGCGCCAGTGGCGCACTGCCTCCACGATGGCTTGGGCCTCCTTTTCCACGGAGGAGTGTCTGATCTCGGGCCCTTGGAGGGTCCTCGAGAAGAAAGCTACGGGCCGCCCCACCTGGTTGAGGGTGGCCGCCAAGGCGAAGTCAGGCGCATCACTTTCCACTTGAAATGGAGTGTTCTCGTCCACTGCCTGTAGCGTGGCCCGCTCAATATCCTGCTTAATGCTTTTGAAGGCGGCGTGGGCCTCAGCAGAGAGCGGGAAAGAGGATGCTTTCAAGAGGGGGCGGGCTTTGTCGGAGTAGTTGGGGACCCATTGGGAATAATAAGAAAATAACCCCAGGCACCTTTTCAGGGCTTTGGGAGTGTTGGGCAGGGGCAGCTCCCGTAGGGGGCGCAATCGGTCGGGGTCTGGTCCGATTTCCCCATTCTCCACCACGCTGCCTAGCATGCAGAGGCGCGTGGTGTTGTAAACGCACTTGTCCTCGTTGTAGGTGAGGTTGAGTTTTTGTGCGGTTTTCAGGAACCTCTCGAGGTTCGAGTCGTGATCCTGCTGGTTGTGACCGCAGATGGTGACGTTGTCGAGGTAGGGGAAGGTTGCCTGCAAGTGGTGGTCATCGACCATGCGGTCCATCTCTCTCTGGAAGACCGAGACCCCATTCGTCACCCCAAAGGGGACTCTGAGGAATTGGTAGAGGCGTCCGTTCACCTCGAAGGCGGTGTACGGGCGGTCCTCTGGTCTGATAGGGAGCTGGTGGTACGCTGACTTGAGGTCGATGGTGGAGAACACCCGGTATTGGGCGATTTGGTTCACCATTTCTGATATGCAGGGTAGCGGGTAGGCGTCTAGTAGGGTGGACCTGTTGATCGTTTGACTATAGTCAATCACCATCCGTTTCTTCTCGCTACCCCTTACCACTACCACTTGGGCGCGCCACGGGCTGCTGCTGCGTTCAATAATGCGCTCTTTCAGGAGCCTGTCTACCTCGGTCGTGATAAACCGCCTGTCCTCCCAGCTGTACCTCCTGCTTTTGGTCGCTATTGGCCGGCAGTTAGGGGTAAGGTTCGCGAATAGCGAGGGCGGCTTTACCTTCAGGGTAGCCAGACCGCACATTGTGAGGGGCGGCTGGGACCCACCATACTTGAGCGTGATGCTTTGGTGGTTGCACTGGAAATCCAGGCCCAAGATCACGCTCGCACATAGGTTCTTCATGATTAATACTTTAAAATTATCATATACAGTTCCGTTAACGCACAATTGTACCGTGCAGTAACCCAGAATGGTCGATGTCTGGGTTTTGTCAGCCATAGAGATGGTACCCTGAGTAGGGACCACCTTTAGGGAGAGTTGTTGTGCCAGTTCTGGGTGGATAAAGCTCTCCGTGCTTCCACTGTCAATTAAGCATTTAACCCGGCACCCGTTTACCTCGATGTCCACCATTGATCTGGATAGCGGGTGCGGCCTGGTCTGGTCCACTGTGACCGATGCCACTGTAGGGCCCTGATCGATACAAGATGGCGTCCACGCTGTCTGCTCACAAGATGGCGGACCCCACGAGGTCGGGCAAGATGGCGTCCAAGATGGCCGCTCCCACGGCGCACACGCGGCGGTGGCGGGTTTTCCGGCGGTTGGTTTTCTGGCGGGGTTCCCTCTGCACACCTTCCCGAAGTGCCCCTTCTTACCGCACTTAAAGCAGGTGGTGCCTTTCGCCGGGCACAGGTTTCTGGTGTGCTTTGGCTGCCCGCAGAAGTAGCAGTTGGGTCCCTGACGCGTCGCGGCTGTCGTAGGGCTTCTGGGGGGAGAGCGGGGCCCAGCCGGTGTCGGGCTGTCGGGCGGGGAAGATGCCTTCCAAGATGGCGGCGCCCTCGGTGCACACGTGGCGGCGTGGACGGTGCGGGCTGAAGAGTAGGCGTCCGAGTTTCTCTGGGCCACATCCAGGGATCGCGCGGTGTCCGCAGCCTGTTTCAGGTCCAACCCCGTTTTTTCCAGCAGTCTTTGCCGGATGTAAGTGGAGCTGAGGCCTGTGATGAAGGCATCGTGAACAAGTTCATCAGTGTACACTGCGGCCTTTACATCTCGGCACTTGCAGTCTTTGCCAAGCATTTTCAGGGTGCTTAGGAACTCCTCCACTGATTCCCCAGGTCGCTTTGCGCGGGTAGCGAGCAGGTGCCTAGCATACACCTCATTCGTAGGCTGCTGGTAATGCGCCTTTAAGATGTCGCAGGCGGCCAGGTACGTCTCGGCATCTTGGATGAGGGGGTAAACCCGGTGGCTTACCCAATTCCGCAGAATTCCGAGTCTCATCCTCGCAGCGTCCGTAGCGTCTTTGACGGCTGCAGAATTGTCCAGGAAGAATTCCATACCCTCAAACCAGTGTCCGAAGCGTGCTGATGCGTCCGGAGCATGTTGATCCAAATCCAAACGTTCGGGTTTCAGGAGTTGATCCATAGTGTTGAAAAATAAGTTAATAAAATTGATGTGCCTCAATAATTCCGAGACTCGAAGTTAGCAGAACAAAAACAAGGCTTTTATTAACTTAGAACGTAACACGTAAGAGAGAGAGATGTCTTCCTTCTGGGGACTGAGGCCAGACTGAACTAGCTTACAAACGGGGCCAGGTATGGGCGGAGCCCTACACACAGCACATTCCAGCACATTCCAGTATACAATACAGCACATTCCAGTACACAATACAATGAGGTCTGGGGGAAGGGAAATGACACTGAAACCGATCTCAGTCACAGGCAGTGGCGAATGGAATATTTCATCACAAGTAGCCTGCGTGAAGGGAGAGGCCATCCCATTGGAGTGGGAGGTCTCATCTTTTGAATGGGATTCAGGCAGGAGAGAGCCCGAACAGCTCAACCTCGCTTTAGACCCAATCACGGAGGAGGAAGAGTCAGAGGACGACGATCCCGCCCTCGACTCAAGCTTGGGGGAGGTAGGGATTGGGGGCGGAGACTCACTACCTGTAGGGACAGGTGAGGTGGAGTCGGAAGCCACAGATCCCGACCCCGGGGGGGCGGAGCCTGAGGGAGGGGAGCTGGAGCCGGCAGCTGTGGAGGAACCACAGGCTGTGACGGTGGCAGTCCCAACCCCCGGTCCATCAGCCCCGGGAGCCCAACCCAAAGCAGCCCCTCGTAGATCGGCTCGAGCGCCCCAGCCCAGAAAATTTTGGCCAGATTCTCCCCATCTTTCCCAACCACGGTTTAGAGCAGCCCCAGGAAGGCATGGTCCCCGTTCAGCAGCGACAGGCTGCGGGGGATCAAAGCCAAAAATCAGTGCAGCCCCACTGCAGGGTGTGGCGCACGACAGGCCTCACAGGGATTAGGCAAGCCGCCCCGTGGAGGGCGCCGCTGTACATAAGTTAAGTTAGATAATTATGGCAATAATTTAAGGAAATATATAGCGTTAAGATGTGTTAAGAGTACAATTTTCAAAGTCTGCCCGATATGTGTGTTTGTTTGGGAGCGGGGTCCAGGAACCCGCGCGTCCATTTACTTAGGCCAGCACCTATTGGGAGCCCGGCTACATCATTTTATTGGTTACAGAAACCTGGGATATGATGGAAAAGATTCTCATCGCGTTCATGGCGATCGGGTGCGGGTGGGCCTACCGAGGCCGCACCAAGGACGTCATCATTTTCGGGTGCTCCGGGGACACGGCCCCCATCGCAACGGATGGGACAGGGGAGCGAGAGGCTGAGGAAACCGCCACCTACTTCCACCAAGGGAGATGGCTAGGTTGGCTGGGAACGAATTCTACGGAATATTCCAGCAATTTCGGTTTTGCCTACCAAGAGACTTCGTTAATGTGCCCTCGGGTGAGGATCCTTGCGCCCAGAGTCAGCGTTACCGTGGGAAAGAGGATTTGTCTGGTGTGCAATGGGAACGTACCACTAAGGCGATGGTGGTGGCTACGAAAGCTGGGAAAGGACATGAGAAACTCTACGGTCGAGTGGGAGCGACTGGGTAATAATACCCATCAGACTATTACGGGGACTCACGGACAATTACGTGTGTGTTGGGACAAATGGTGGGAACCAGATGAAGGAATATATGTCTGTATGTGGGGTTCGAGACACGTCTGCCCCAAGGGCGTATGCATCTTCTTCCAGAGGCAGTGGCAGGATGAAGGGAAGGGGATGAGATGGGATGTTAGCACTCGAGCGTGCGGAGCCCCATACTCCCCTATTCCGGTAAACGCCACTGAACTCATCACCCGCCCACGCAAGCCCCTGCCCACGCTTCTGATAGCACTAGCCCAGAAAGGAGGGTGCCCAACCACCACCAAGGGACCCGGGAACGGTTTAGTATTGGTACCCACCGGTCAGGTGCTGTACCAAGGGGTACACTACGCGGTGGCCTCAGTGATTTTAAATCTCACTGAGGTACGATTGCCGGAGTGGTGTCCCAAAGAAACGGAACAATTATACCAGGTCCTGTTAACCCGTATGTTTAGACAGTTTTACGAATTTGACTTTGCCGACATCGACAGAGACAAATTATACACCACACCGCCAGAAGTGTTGGATCGAGTCGGGAGGCAAAGAAGGGGTACTGTAAATGACATATTCACTGCTTTTAATACCGGGACATCTGTTGTCAACGCTCTAGATAACGTGGAGCTGCAGACACAGATCAACGGTTTAAAAGCCCAGTTAAGAAACATACTGACAGACGAAAATAAGGTAGTGGGTTCTGAGTTGCATGAGGACCAGGCCATGACACTACACTTTAAGGATATAATCGCTGAGCTGGAGAAACACGCGAGTACGGTAAATGCGCTCATTAAGGAGGATCGGAATGCGTCCGATCAAGCTGCGCAAAACGAGGCCTGTGTGCTGTACGGGGCGTGGTTACTGGGCGAGGGCTGCAGTAATCTTGAGGATTTAAAACAGGGTTTGGTCCCGTCCTGGATCAGCAACAAGCACTTGCAAGCGCTCCACCCTTTTGAGAATGCATTAAGCCCGTGCCAGCTCAGACTAGCCGCAGAAGCATACCCAGTCCCAGTGGACTGCGGACATTCGAATCATACTATCATGGGAATAGTAGTAAGAATGCCGGTGTTGGGTCCCGCAGCAAAGCCCGCCCCGGTATACAGAGTAGAGAACATTGGAGTCATTCAGGGGGGCGCACACATTCATTACGCAGTGGTCCCGCCTTACGTCATCAGATGGGAGCGTACGATGACAGGCACCGACCTCTTGGGATGTCGGAGCCAGGGAGCACACATCATCCTGTGTCCCCAGCACTTGAATGCCTTTTTGAAACCACAGTGCGGGTTCAGAACTGCTAGCGCGAAGCCGGTAAATTGCACCATGGAGGCAATGGCAGAGGACCATGTGCCCCCGCAGGTAGCATATATCGGGGGTGGGACATACTGCGTCACCACTGCAGCGCCTCAGTACCGATACGGACAACACGAGTGGTGTTCGATCGGTGATAGCAGTTTCTGTTTCAAACCCAGGGCCGAGGTTCAAGTGGCACAACAACGAATTGTCCCCATTCCTGCGCCCTCCACTGTTCACATCACTATCAAAGAGAATTTCACAGACTTACAACGATTTGTCGCGCATTTTGGTTATGTCATTCCCCCTCTTCCCGAACACCTCACAAAGATTTTAAAAGCCGTTATAGTTTCACAGAAACATTTCTACACACTGGAGCAGAAGACTTTAGAGATAGGAAAAGACATATTGGACATAACCATCCCACCATGGTGGGACTTGTTCACCAACATAGAGGTCCCAGCCTGGATTAGAATAGCATCCCACATCCTAGTAGTGTGTCAGGTTTTAATTGTGATATTTTTGCTCTTCGTGCATTGCAAAAGAAGCAAACGCCTCCAGAGGCACGAGAACGCAGGAGAATGGAGAGAATGCTATGTGCGAATGGGGGAAGAAGACACCCCACTTTAAGCTGCTAGTATAAGATTAAGCGTCCCTCCATTTAAAAAAAAATTCAAACTTCGCGTTTTTTTTTGTGTTTTGGGTTATAAGGAAATAAGTATTGTTATGTTATTAGTTGTTCTTAAGTTTTTGGATTAATAAAAGGTGTATGCAGATGGCGCAAGAGGGTATCGACCCCTGCACATCTGACAGATGAATGTGTTATGGTTTAAGATATGCTGTCTATGATGGTCCAAATGTGCAAAAGGTAATTTTCGTTTTCTTCGGAAATGGGAACTGCATGTGTCGTGAGGGTCATAGATAGTTAAGTGCCAGGAATGTTTGGATGTGGGGAATCAGGGAAAATTTGCTCACCAAGGATTATTGATACTTTAAGCAAGCTATCAGTATCACAGGGGGGCCTGTAAGATTCGAAATTTTCAGCAAAAATCACGCAAGAAAACTGGATAAAATAAGACTGTTTATTGACCAAAGTAAGCTTGCACAGAAAAACCTTTGATAAAAGGGCATACAAAATGGCCGCCAGGCCCCGTGATCAGTTTCTGAACCATTTTATTTCTGTTACTGCAAGCCAGACAGGCTTGTGGATTGAAGACAGTAAGCCCGCGAAAGCCAGTATCTGGGAACTGAAACTCCGAGAAACAGCATACATATTCAATGGATTCTAAGTACAGGATGGGGCCCATCAAGATATGGGCGGACAATGCAAAAACACTTATCCCCATTTATTGTACAAAGGAAAAACCGTTTAGCAGCCATCAAGGAAAATCTCCGGACCGATCAATATGCGAACCGAGCCGCGGTGACAATGAAAAAGACATTAAAAGACATTATCGGCCAGGAAGGCCAGTTTAAGTTATCACCGGCTCCGTTACAAGACAAAGCGCCCCTGCAGAGATTTCTGCCCGCCAAAATTAATACAAAGACAGGACTCTGATTTGGCGGGAGATAAGACTGTCCCAAAAGAGTATAACTATGGATTGAAAGTCCATCAAAAACTTCACTTGACTGGACGGCGGCTGCTTCTTCTTCTTGGACGACTTCAGACTTCCATTTTCTTCAAGAACTTCTTCTACAAGGAACGAACGAAGGACGGACGGTGCCAGAATCGGCGCCTCTTCCACTTCAGCAGATGCGGAATCGATGAAAACGTTTCATCTTTTTAAAGACGGACGATTTCGGTGAAAAGACAACGTGGTCGGTGTTCAGCCAAACAAGGCTCGGCCACGACGAGAAGACGACAAGGGTGGCCCGGGTACTGAGGTCGGGAGATCATCGACGACCCAGGCCGACGGAGAAGAAACCCTCTGGAGGACCGGCGATCCAGGCTGGAAAGACTCTTCCATGTGCATGCACTTCTTCAGCAGCCTGCATCTAAGTCTGCTCCATGAACCCAAATAGTGGATCTCAACCTTGACGAGCGCTCATCGAGGCTGTGTCTACCCCACCGCCTCGAGGGAGAGAGAATATCGACTGCGCCAGAAGCTTCCAAATCCACGTGACGACGGAAAGCGGTGCCAAAAGGCTGCGAACCCCTTTTTTCACGATTTCGAGAGTGGTGAGCATGATCCCAAGTTCCCCAGGTCGAAACTTAGTTTAGGTATAGGGGAGGGAGTTAAGGGTAATCGTAATGTGTGCCCCCTTTTTCGATGTGCCGTGTGTTCCCCATTTCCATAGAGTTAAGTTCATAAATTTGTGTATGATTGTAGTAACTTTAATCTGTGCCTATGACATGTATTTTGTAATGCTTCAAACTGTTTAAAAATAAAAGCATCCATTTCGTGCTATTCAACCTGGTCTATTGAGTTCTTTCTCTGCACTACTGTTCTCTGCATCTAAGTCCAAGGTCTAGAACCGTAGGGGGAGTAGGTCGAACCACTCAAGGGTAATTATTGCACGAAACCTGGCAGGAGACCAGAACAAGCAAGAGAAACCCCCTACAGACTTATGGCAGTTCTGTCTTCTGTAAGCAAACAGCTTCTTGACATACGAACATGGATCTTTCTCGAGGGTTAATTAAAAGGTTTGCAGAATCTCAGTTTTTCAGCGCATAGTTTTACGTCAAGTTGCCTGCATAGCAACAAAATAATACAAAAAGAAAATACTGCAGATGCTGGAAATCTGAAATAAAAACAGAAAATGCTGGAGATACTCAGCCGGTCAGGCAGCATCTGTGAAGAGAGAAACAGAGTTAACGTTTCAGGTTGATGACCTTTCGTCAGAACTCTGTTTCTCTCTTCACAGATGCTGCCTGACCTGCTGAGTATCTCCAGCAATTTGTTTTTATTATATTAGCAACAAAATACTGTTCTCTATTTATGTAGAAACACTAGAAAATTGTCCAGTCTGAGACCTGTTTTAGGGCAGACTGCAAACAGGCACAATATTCCCTTAATCCATTCAAATAAAAGCATTTCAAAGATCACTGTTGACATAAACTTTAATTTCAACTAACCTTTCCTAAAACTTGAAGGGTAATTTTTTTTTTCACCATTATTTGATTCCACTTTTTAAATTTGAGTATGGAACCAAAATGCTGCAAATTAGCTTGTTAAAACAAAGTCCTTATAGCTTCCCTGATGACTAACTAAACTACTTGGTGTGATGGTGATCCATGCAGATCAGATGTTTCTTATCTGTATACAGTTAGCAGTTGGGGTGTATTATGAATTTGAAATCTTCCTTTGTTTCACTTTATAATTAAAAGGGCAATTGGCAGGGTAGAGTTTCCTCTTCACTGTGCCTGGGAAATTAACATTCCCAGGAGTAGTGAAGAGGAATAAGGGTGGAGATCGCTTACACGGGTCCCCCCCCGCACATAGAAACATAGAAGATAGGAGCAGGAGTAGGCCATTCGGCCCCTCGAGCCTGCTCCGCCATTCAATGCGATCATGGCTGATCATCCAATTTCAGTACCCGGTCCCTGCTTTCTCCCCATATCCCTTGATCCCTTTAGCCTTAAGAAATATATCCAACTCCTTCTTGAATATATTTAATGAATTGGCCTCTACTGCCTTCTGTGGTAGAGAATTCCACAGGTTCACCACTCTCTGGGTGAAGAAATTCCTCCTCATTTCTGTCCTAAATGGCCTACCCCTTATCCTTAGATGTGACCCCTGGTTCTGGACTCCCCGACCATCGGGAACATCCTTCCTGCATCTAGTCTGTCCAGTCCTGACAGAATTTTATAAGTTTCAATGAGATCCCCTCTCATTCTTCTAAACTCCAGCGAGTACAAGCCCAATCATCCCAATCTCTCCTCATACATCATTCCTGCCATCCCAGGTATCAGCCTGGTGAATCTTTGCTGAACTCCCTCCATGGCAAGAACATCCTTCCTCAGATAAGGCGACCAAAACTGCACACAATACTCAAGGTGTGGTCTCACCAAGGCCCTGTAAAACGGCAGCAAGACATCCTTGTTTCTGTACTCAAATCCTCTCACTACGAAGGCCAACATACCATTTGCCTTCTTAACCACCTGCTGCACCTGCATGCTTACCTTCAGCGACTGGTGCACAAGGACACCCAGGTCTCGTTGCACTTCCCCTTCTCCCAATCCATTGCCATTCAGATAACAATCTGCCTTCCTGTTTTTGCCACCAAAGTGGATAACCTCACATTTATCCAACCCCCCGCCCCCCACCACTCACTGCCTCCCGCGCATTGCTTTGGGATTTACTGGGGCAGGAGGGATTTTCCGGGCCTTCTACCTCATTTTCCAAAGCCTGTGATCAGTATAACAATGCCTGAAAACACATGAAGCAAAAGCCTGCCCCACTGATCAGAGAGTCTGTGGAGATCTTGTTGAGGACTCCCAGGGCCACTCCCTCCCAACTGTATACCACTCTGCCGCTACCCCTGGTGAGTCTGCCCTACCGATGGGGCAGGACATACCCAGGGATGGTGATGGAGGAGTCTGGGATGTTGACTGAAAAGGTATGATTCTGTGAGTATGACTATGTCAGGCTGTTGCTTGGTTAGTCTGTGGGACAGCTCTCCCAATTGTGACATAAGTCCCCAGATATTAGTGAGGAGGACTTTGCAGGGCCGACTGGGCTGGGTGTACCTTTGTCGTGTCCAAAGTCGGTGCCGAGTGCTTTTACACTTCCCTCCTGGATCCAGGGTCCCTGCCTAGCCCACCCCTATGATTGGAGACCCCCTCACGAGGCATCTGAGCGTCTTCCCGGAGCCCCCACCGACCCGCAACCGATGATGTTGAGTCCGGCCCCTGTTCCTCTCCCACCGCCCCACCGATCCTCCGGTGGCCGACCTCGATCTTCCCTCACCCCCACCCCCCACCCCCCCGATCATCCGGAGCCCGGCTCTGATCCTCTGGCGGCCAGCCATGATCTTCTCCTTCTCCTCCCCCTCTACCCTACCCCCGCCCCGATCCTCCGGAGGCCAGCCATGATCCTCTTCTGGATCCCTTCTCCACCTTCCCCCCCCCTCACCCCACCCCACTCCGATCATACGGCCCCGATTTGCTCTCTCTCACCGCACTCCCACCCCCAACCCCAATCCTCTTAGTGCTCTCAAGGGCCCAGCCCCCACGCGAACCCTCCCTCCCTCCTCTGTGTGGCCTAGTGCCGCAGGCCTACTTGCCCGTAGCCAGCCAGCCTCTCAATCTGCCTGGCTGTGGGCGGGAATCTGAGGCCTCGCATTCAAATCAGGCCCTGCCGTTAAAGTCAGCAGGGCCTGCGGGAAACCCTGCCCCCCAACTTGAAGCCCCCCCGCCCCCCAACCCACCTTCACTCTGAAAATCCAGTCCAATGTGTGTATTTCCACCCCTTCCCCCTTTTCCTTGTTTGGTTCCTTTTTAAATGCTGTTGCTCTCTAATATCTTTCAGTTCCGAGTTAGGGTCCATACCCCAAATGTCGACTGATTTGTGTTTTCTCAATAAATGCTGCCTGACTTGCTCAGTGTCTCCAGCAATTTCTGTTTTCGCTCAGGGTTTTAGCACCTGTATTATTTTGCTTTTTGTTCTTGACTTTTATCTGTTGTTTTCTTGTCTTTTCATAGAATTGGGGAAAAAAAAGTTTTTTTTTTATCTTCCAGTTCTGATATTTGGCTTAGACTAAACAATCCAGGGGGGCATGATCACAGCACTTACAAGAAGGGTAAGTGCTGAGTCTCCCCAGAAACACCTGCGATCCCCTTTCGAAGGGGGAGCGGTGAAGGGAGCATTTCAGATCCTTCCCCAAATTTTATTTGGCACCTGACCTTCAGGCACCTACCCTGACAGGTTGTTCCCACTTCCATTAGGATTGGATGATATCTGGTGAAACCAGACTCACTTGTGCCAATCTTGTGCTGGACTTAAAAAAAAAATTTAAATTTGTTTATGGGATGTGGGTGTCACTGGCAAGGCCAGCATTTATTGCCAATCCCTAATTGCCCTAGGGAAGGTGATAGAGTCCCTCATAAGAGGTTAGTGTGCAAAATTAAAGCACATGGAATAGGGGGTAATATACTGGCATGGATTGAAAATTGGTTAACAGACAGGAAACAGAGAGTAGGAATAAATGGGTGACAGGCGGTGACTGGTGGGGTACCGCAGGGATCAGTACTTGGGACCCAGCTATTCACAATATATATCAATGAGTTGGATGAGGGAACCAAATGTAATATTTCCAAGTTTGCTGACAACATGAAACTAGGTGGGATTGTGAGGACAATGCAAAGAGGCTTCAAGGCAATTTAGACAAGTTGAGTGAGTGGGTAAATTCATGGCAGATGCAGTATAACGTGGATAAATGTGAAGTTATCCACTTCGGTAGGAAAAATAGAAAGGCAGAGTATTATTTAAATGGTGTTAGATTGGGAAATGTTGATGTACAGAGGGACCTGGGTGTCCTTATATACCAGTCACTGAAAGCAAACATGTAGGCGCAGCAAGCAGTTAGGAAGGCAAATGGTATGTTGGCCTTCATTGCAAGAGGATTTGAGTACAGGAGCAAGGATGTCTTACTACAGTTATACAGGGCCTTGGTGAGACCACACCTGGAGTACTGTGTGCAGTTTTGGTCTCCTTACCTAAGAAAGGATATACTTGCCATAGAGGGAGTGCAGCGAAGGTTCACCAGACTGATTCCTGGGATGGCAGGACTGTCGTATGAGGAGAGGTTGGGTCAACTAGGCCTGTATTCACTAGAGTTTAGAAGAATGAAAGGGGATCTCATTGAAACGTATAAAATTCTGACAAGGCTAGACAGACTGGATGCATGTCGGTGTTTTTTTTTGGTGTTTTGGGGTATTTGCCTGATCAGTCAGCCATGTGTCTGAGCTGTTCCAGCCCCGTGTGGTTCGAATCGCTTCCCCTTTGGTTCTGACCGCCGGACTTATTTCAGTAGCGATATAGACAAAACGAGACCAGTGGTTTGGTGCAAAGAAAGCCAATGTTTTATTGAAATGAAGAATGAATTGCTGTACAGTGAGAATAATTATGAGTACAGCACACTTTTACTTAACGGGGAGGAGAAACGGACACGTCGAGGGAAAATTGACTAAAATTACAATTTAACAAAATTCCCCTTTAATTCCCACCCCTTATACCTATCTAGGTTGCCTTGTAATAGGCCAGAAAGTTTATGCTCACCAGTCCACGATGTTGAAATGCCTGCTCCGTGCCCCTGCAGTCTGCCTTGGATTTTTCACCGCCCGAAGTAGAGATACCCCAGTAATTCGAAAGTAACTGCTGGTATTCCACTTCTTTGGGCGGGCTGTGACAATCTTCTTGAAGGCAGGGCACCAGAGGTGAGCCGGTAGAGAGAGAGAGAATGGCTTCTTGAGGGGCTATCTTTATACCCCATTGGGAGCCCTTATCTTCGCGCCCAAATCTGGACGTATCTGGGTCACAGAAAAGGGACCAATCTGTCCCCATTGACTGTAATGGGTTTGAATGCATTTCCCATTCATTTGACTGGTTTGTGAATAGAGCTGTCCCAGTTTAAAAATGTCCCGCTGGTTTCTTGAGTGCTTGATAAACAAACCTTAAGTATTAGTGTAAACATAAGAACATAAGAACATAAGATGTAGGAGCAGGAGTAGGCCATACGGCCCCTCGGGCCTGCTCCGCCATTCAATAGGATCATGGCTGATCCGAATCTAGACTCACGTCCACTTCCCTGCCCTCTCCCCGTAACCCCTAATTCCCTTATCTGCTAGGAAACTGTCTATCTCCATTTTAAATTTATTTAATGTTGCAGCTTCCGCAGCTCTCTGGGGTAGCAAATTCCATAGATTTACTACCCGCTGAGTGAAGAAGTTTCTCCTCATCTCAATTTTGAAAGGGCAGCCCCTTATTCTTAGATCGTGTCCCCTAGTTCTAGTCAAACAATCCTTTGTCCTGTGGTTACATTTCAACCGCAACTAGATTGACAGCAATCACTTAAGCCCTTGAGTCAACACTGCTAAGAGTTTGTGTAAACAAACAATCCTTTGTTCCTTGTTGAAACTTCCTAACCGGGGGGTCTAGAACAAGGGGTCACAGTCTCAGGATACGGGGTAGGACATTTAGGACTGAGATGAGGAGAAATTCCTTCACTCAGAGGGTGGTGAACCTATGGAATTCTCTACCACAGAAGGCTGTGGATGCCAAGTCACTGAATATATTTATGATGGAGATAGATAGATTTTTAGACACAAAAGGCATCAAGGGGTATGGAGAGAGAGCAGGAATATGGTATTGAGATAGAGGATCAGCCATGATCATATTGAATGGCGGATCAGGCTTGAAGGGCCGAATGGCCTACTCCAGCTCCTATTTTTCTGTTTCTATGTTTCTATGGTGAGCCACTTTCTTGAACCGCTGCAGTCCGTGTGGTGAAGGTACCCCCATAGTGCTGTTGGGTAGGGAGTTCCAGGATTTTGACCCAGCGACGATGAAGGAACGGCGATACACTTCTAAGTCAGGATGGTATGTGACTTGGAGGGGAACTTGGAGGTGGTGCTGTTCCCATGCACCTGCTGCCCTTGTCCTTCTAGGTGGAAGAGTTTGTCGGTTTGGGAGGTGCTGCTGAAGAAGTCTTGGCGAGATGCTGCAGTGCATCTTCAAGATGGTACACACTGCAGCCACGGTATGCCAGTGGTGGAGGGAGTGAATGTTTAAGGTGGTAGATGGGGTGCCAATCAAGCGGGCAGCTTTGGTCTGGATGGTGATGAGCTTCTTGAGTGCTGTTGGAGCAAGTGGAGGGTATTCCATCACACACCTTACTTGTGCCTTGTAGATGGTAGAAAGGCTTTGGGGAGTCAGGAGGTGAGACACTCGCCGCAGGATACCCAGCCTCTGACCTGCTCTTGCTGCCACAGTATTTATGTGGCTGGTCCAGTTAAGTTTCTGGTCATTGGTGACCCCCAGGATGTAGATGGTGGGGGATTCAGCGATGGTAATGCCATTGAATGTCAAGGGCCGGTGGTTAGAGTCTTGCTTGTTGGAGATATTCACTTGGACTTGAGGGCATGGGAGTAGGAACTCACAAATTAAGGGGAACTCACCCCTGGCCCCCCTCCCATTACGTTAGTAGTCTTGTAAGTTTGTGTAGGGGCTCTGCCCACAAAAGACCATCCTGGGAATCTCAACGCAAGGCCGGGACCCAGCTGTGTTTGTAGCCACTCTTACAGTGTAGCCACTCTTAACAAGAGCGGGTCAGAGGCTAGGTATTCTGCTGCAAATGTCATAGAGTCATAGAGTTATACAGGAAACTTTCATTTAAACGGAGGTTAAATCTCCGGAATGCTCTATCCACCGGCAAAATTGAGGAGTCGGTTCAGATAACTTTTTTTACTTTTCGTTGCTTTTTTTCTCCATTCCTGGCTCTGCAAGGTCTAGCTGAAGCTGTTGCTTAGCTACAGAAACGCTTGCAAGCTGCGCGGACTGTTTTGAAGCTGTTGCTAAGCAACAGGGTTTGTTGCTAGATACGGAGCTCAGAAGCTCCGTATGTTTTAACATTAGCGCTGGTTTCTCCGGCAGTGTCGATTGACCGGCACCAGCTCGGTCCCATCAGTGCCGGATACCAGAAAGTTTCCTGTACAGCACAGAAAGACGCCCTTCGGCCCATCGTGTCCATGCTGGCCATCAAGCCCTGTCTATTCTAATCCCATTTTCCAGCACTTGGTCCGTAGCCTTGTATGCTATGGCGTTTCAAGTGCTCATCTAAATGCTTCTTGAATGTTGTGAGGATTCCTGCCTCTACCACCCTTTCAGGCAGTGAGTTCCAGATTCCAACCACCCTCTGGGTGAAAAAGTGTTTCCTCAAATCCCCTCTAAACCTCCTGCCCCTTACCTTGAAACTATGCCCCCTGGTTATTGACCCCTCTACTAAGGGGAAAAGTTCCTTTCTATCCACCCTATCTATGCCCCTCATAATTTTGTACACCTCAATCAGGTACCCCCTCAGCCTTCTCTGCTCGAAGGAAAACAGCCCCAGCCTGTCCAGTCTCTCTTCATAGCTGAAGTGCTGCAGCCCAGGTAACATCCTGGAGAATCTTCTCTGCACCCTCTCCAATGCAGTCACACCCTTCCTATAGTGTGGCGACCAGAACTGCACGGCCCGAGCATCCATGGCCCTTCCCCACTTCGGGGAGGTACTCATCAAGGACAGAGAGGCAGTGCGTGCCCACTGGAAGGAGCACTTCGAAGATCTCCTCAACCACGACTCTGTCTTCAACACGCGTGTCCTCAACTCCATCCCACAGCATGCAACCCGCCACCATCTCGGCACAACCCCAGCCCGGAATGAGGTTGAAAAGGCCATCCGACAACTGAAGAACAACAAGGCCTCAGGAGCAGATGGAATCCCCGCCGAGGCACTAAAGCATGGCGGAGAAACACTACTGGCGTGAATTCATGAACTCATTTCTCTTATCTGGAAGGAGGAGAGCATGCCAGGGGATCTCAGAGACGGCGTAATTGTGACCATCTTCAAGAAAGGTGACAAGTCCGATTGCGGTAATTACAGAGGAGTTTCCCTGCTGTCTGCCACAGAGAAAGTCATCGCAAGAATCCTCCTCAGTCGCCTTCTCCCAGTGGCCAAAGAGCTCCTCCCAGAGTCGCAATGTGGATTCCGCCCACTAAGGGGCACAATGGACATGATCTTCACCGCACGTCAATTACAAGAGAAATGCAGGGAACAGCACCAATCGCTGTACATGGCCTTCTTTGATCTCACAAAGGCCTTCGAAACTGTCAACCATGAGGGATTATGGAGTATCGTCCTCAAATTCGGCTGCCCTCAAAAGTTTGTCACTATCCTCCGCCTGCTTCATGATGACATGCAAGCCGTGATCCTGACCAACGGTTCCACCACAGACCCAATTCACGTATGAACTGGGGTCAAGCAAGGCTGTGTCATCGCA
The DNA here is from genome assembly GCF_052327205.1 of Somniosus microcephalus. Classification (NCBI taxonomy): domain Eukaryota; kingdom Metazoa; phylum Chordata; class Chondrichthyes; order Squaliformes; family Somniosidae; genus Somniosus; species Somniosus microcephalus. Next base: position 315,052,416 of record NC_140988.1, on the reverse strand, counting down.
CCAACGCTGTTCTCGATCTTCCTTGCTACAGTGCTCCATCTCACCCTCAGTAAGCTCCCCACTGGAGTGGAGCTAATTTACAGAACAACTGGGAAACTGTTCAACCTCCGTCGCCTCCAGTCCCGATCCAAGGTCATCCCATCCTCTGTCATCGAATTACAGTATGCAGATGACGCTTGCGTCTGCACTCACTCGTAGGTCGAACTCCAAACCATCATCAACACCTTCACCGAAGCATACGAGAGTATGGGCCTTACACTAAACATCCGTAAGACAAAGGCCCTCTACCATCCTGCCCCCGCCACACAGTACTGCCCCGATTATCAAAATTCACGACAAGGCCTTGGACAATGTGGATCACTTTCCATACCTCAGGAGCCTACTGTCAACAAGGGCAGACGTTGACGACGAAGTCCAACACCGCCTTCAGTGTGCCAGTGCAGCCTTCGGTCGCCTGAGGAAGAGAGTGTTTGAAGACCAGGACCTCAAACCCGGCACTAAGCTCATGGTCTACAGAGCAGCAGTGATACCCGCCCTGCTGTATGCCTCAGAGACATGGGCCATGTACAGCAGGCACCTCAAAGCACTGGAGAGGTACCACCAACGCTGCCTCCACAAGATCCTGCAAATCCATTGGCAGGATAGGCGCACCAATGTCAGTGTTCTTGCTCAGGCCAACATCCCCAGCATCGAAGCTTTGACCACGCTCGATCAGCTCCGATGGATGGGTCACATTGTCCGCATGCCCGATATGAGACTCCCAAAACAAGCACTCTATTCGGAGCTCTGGCACGGCAAGAGAAAACGCTTCAAGGACACCCTCAAAGCCTCCTTGAAAAAGTGTAACATCCCCACCGACACCTGGGAATCCCTGGCCCAAGGCCGCACAAAGTGGAGGAGAAGCATCCGGGAAGTCGCCGAACGCCTCGAGTCTCTTCGCCGGGAGCAAGCGGAAGCCAAGCGCAAGGAGCGCACGTTAACCCAAGCACCCCACCCACCCGCCCCTTCAACCACCGTCTGCCCCACCTGTGGCAGAGACTGTAGGTCCCGCATTGGACTCATCAGTCGCCTGAGAACTCATTTTTAACGTGGAAGCAAGTCATCCTCGGTTCCGAGGGACTGCCTAAGAAGAAGACACAGTATTCCAGCTGTGGCCTAACTAGCGTTTTTTACAGCTCCATCATAACCTCCCTGCTTTTATATTCTATGCCTCGGCTAATGAAGGCAAGTATCCCAGCCTTATCTACCTGTCCTGCTGCCTTCAGGAATCTATGTACATGCACGCCAATGTCCCACTGATCCTCTGTCCTTCCTAGGATCCTACCATTCACTGTGTATTCCCTTGCCTTGTTAGTCCTCCCAAAATGCATCACCTCACACTTTTCAGGATTAAATTCCATTTACCACTGTTCTGCCCATCTGACCAACCCGTCTATATCATCCTGTGGCCTGAGGCTTCCCTCCTCGCTATTTACCACTCCACCAATATGTCTCACTTCCTGACTCCCCAAAGCCTTTCCACCATCTACAAGGCACAAGTATGGAGTGTGATGGAATACTCTCCACTTGCCTGGATGACTGTTGCTCCAACAACACTCAAGAAGCTTGACACTATCCAGGACAAAGCAGCCCGCTTGATTGGCACCCCACCCACCACCTTAAACATTCACTCCCTCCACTAATCTAACTGAATTTTTTGATGAAGTAACAGAGAAGATTGATGAGGGAATGCAATAGGTGTTGTCTACATGGATTTTTGTAAGGTGTTTCACAAAGTACCTCATAAAAGGCTAGTTAACAAAATTGAGGCTCATGGAATAGCTGGGTCAGTGGCAGCTTGGATAAGGAATTGGCTTAAGGACAGAAAACAGCAAGTTGTGGTAAATGGCTGTTTTTCAGACTGGAGGATAGTGGTGTTCCCCAAGGGTCAGTCCTGGGGCCACTGCTTTTTTTGATATATATAAATGACCTGGATATTGGAATACAGAGTAGAATTTCTAAATTTGCCGATAGCACCAAACTTGGGGGTGTGGCAAACAGTGATGATATCAATCGACTGCAACAGGACATAGAAAGGCTAGCAAAATGGGCAGACAAGTGGCAGATGGAATTTAATACAGAGAAGTGTGAGGTGATGCATTTTGGCAGAAGGAACAGGGAGAGGCAATATACACATAATGGCACAGTTTTAAAGAATGTGCAGGGACAGAGGGACCTGGGAGTTTATGTGCATAGGTCCCTGAAGGTGGCAGGACATATTGAGAGAGTGGTTAAAAAAGCATATGGGATCTTGGGCTTCATAAATAAAGGTATTGAGTACTAAAGTAGCGAAGTTATGCTGAACCTTTATAAAGTGCTGGTTAGGCCACAACTGGAGTATTGCATCCAGTTCTGGTCACCACACTTTATGAAGGATGTGAAGGCCCTCGAGAGGGTGCAGAGGAGATTTACCAGAATGGTTCCGGGGATGGGGGATCTTAGCTACAAGGACAGGTTGGAGAAGCTGGATTTGTTTTCATTAGAGCAAAGGAGGTTGAGGGGTGATTTGATAGAGGTGTACAAGATTATGACGGGTTTGTACAGGCTAGGCGGGAAAAGGCTGTTCCAACTAGTTGATGGTACAAGGACTAGGGGACACAGATTTAAGGTTTGGGCAAGGGATACAGGGGAGATTTGAGAAAAAACTTTTTTACACAGCGAGTGGTGATGACCTGGAATTCGATGCCGACGGAAGTGGTGGTAGCGGAAACACTCAATGTTTTCAAGGGGAGACTGGATAGGCACTTGAGGGAAATAAACTTGCAGGACTACGGGGATAGAGCGGGGGAATGGGACTGACTGGATTGCTCTACAGAGAGCTGGCACAGACTCGATGGGCTGAATGGCCCCCTTCTGTGCTGTTATGACTCTATGGGGGGGATAATTGGGTCATGCCTCTTTTGGGGCGCTAACTTCACCAGGGTGCTACTTTTAGCGCCCTGAAAATTTAGCGCCCCGCGCCAGTAATTCACTGGTAGCGCCCCCGCGCCAGTAATTCACTGGTAGCGCCCCAAGCAGGAGGCGGGGTGCTACTGGAAGCGGCCCGCCTCCCTCTTGGGCCGCTGTGAGTAAATATCGTGGCACTACGTGCCGCAGCACAACACACTGCGGCATGTCCCGCCGCGGTACTGCAGGCCTTCCTCCCCTTATTAAAGTGCGACCCGGGGCCCAGCTGGGCCACCAGGGATCGGAGTGCTGGCAAAAGAGCCCGCCACTCAATAGAAGTGCTGGGCTCACGGAGCGCAGCTGGCACCCTGCGGTGGGGGGGGGGGCTGCACAGAGGGCCAGGGACGGCAAAGCGGGCAGGTGCTGACAGGCGGCCAGAAACAAAAATGGCCGCCCGGCACCTTCCCTTTAATTTGCGCCGCCCCGGCCGCAGGTAGGCCCCCCTGACCCTGTCGGACATAGCGTCCAGCGGTAAGTCAGGGGGCGCTACTGAAGAGTGCAGCTGGGGTGCGAGCGGGGTGCTGCCCATGGCGATGATGCCTTCGCCGGCTGCGCAGTGCTGCGGGGCGCTAACAGTTACCACCGCCACTAACCTCCCGCTGAATTTTGCGGGAGGCGTTAGCGGCGCCGCGCCATGCCCAGGCGCTAGTTGCTTTGCGCCCAGTTAGCGACCTCTAATGGGAGGCGCAAAACAATCGAATTCTTCCCCCCATGACTCTATGGCTATGACCACCGGTGTACTGTGGCTGCAGTGTGTACCATCTACAAGATGCACTGCAGCAACTCACCAACGCTTCTTCGGCAGCACCTCCCAAACCTGCAATCTCTTCCACTTAGAAAGACAAGGGCAGCAGGTGCATGGGAACACCACCACCTCCAAGTTCCCCTCCAAGTCTCACACCATCCTGACTTGGAAGCATATTGCCGATCCTTCATCGTCGCTGGGTCAAAATCCTGGAACTCTCTCCCTAACAGCACTGTGGGAGTACCTTCACCACATGGACTGCAGTGGTTCAAGAAGGCGGCTCACTACCACCTTCTCAAGGGCAATTAGGGATGGGCAATAAATGCTGGCCTTGCCAGCGACGCCCACATCCCATAAACAAATAAATTTAAAAAAAGACTCGTGCCTATCTTGCACAAGAATCCCCCAGAACAGCTGTGTAATTTCTGGACCCTTTTATCTTTTAAATATGATAGGCCTACTATATATTTTTTTTTCCATTTTTAAAAAACTTTTTTATCTTTACTGTATTCTTCAAATTCTGAAGCCAATATATTCTTCTGTTTGTGATGGTTAAATTGCCAATCTTCTTATCCTTGGCTTTTTTGAAATCATGTATTGAAGTAATACATCAAACTGTGCCCTATTCAGTCCTTGATATCTTTGGTGCAAGCCAAGAGTCCTTGCAACTGAGTTAGTTTATGTAGAATGACTCAAGAGCTAGATTAGGTATCACACATAAACCCTAAATACAAAGTTAAATAACTAACCATTAATTATGCACCAGCATGAGTCACTGCTTTGGGAGAGAACGGGAGGAAATTGGACTTTGTTATTGTTGAAAAAGTCTTTGTTTTATATATTGGCTTTACTGAGGTCCACATAATTGGACAAACTGATCTTTACAAACAATACCAAATTGTGAGTTATCACTGCTGAGAAAACCCAATTTGGAAATATGATGCAAGATAGTTACTGTTAAATAAAGAGTTGCTGATAATGGCATTTAAATTACATTATTGTTATGATGTTTATGTAATTCTATAACTGTGCCAATCAACTAAATGCTATGCCAAGGCCAGTCATGTGATATGATATCACTGCAAGCAATACTGACTAGATAACATTTTGTTATTGAGTACCATAGGTGAAGCAGCAAGGCCACACCGTAGGACAGCAACAAGGTTGAAAAGAATGGGAGAGAGGCCGTGATAAATCAAGAAGTTCTGTTGAGGTGACTTTAATTTTGAGTATTAAAAGCCTGTAGACATTGAGGAGGGAAGACTGAGGGAGATGGGGAATGCATAGTTTTGAGGGCCTGTAAAAGAATGAAATAAAATGCGAGATGGCGTGATGAATTTTGATTCCAACACAGTGAGGATGCAGGGAAAAGAAAGACCAGTTCAAACAGTGTCCTTAGAGTTTAGTGAGCACAAGGGAAGAAAGTTCTGAGGAGACATGTGTATGCAATGTAATAACTTGTACACACATTCTAACCTTCTGGGGTGTTGAAAATGAGTGCCACTTCCTACTCTGCCTCCTGGGTTACTGAGAGCATGATTGCTTGTAATGCTTTGCAGGTTTGGGATCTTTGTCGCAAAACCTTTGCAGCAATTCTGGCCCAGAGCAGCATTCCATCTCTCAAAGCAGGTAGAAGTGAGGGAGAGGAACTGAGAGGAGAAGAGAGTGCCAGCGGGAAGCTGAGGAGAGTGGTAGTGTATGAAAGTGTCTGGATGAAATGAGGGGGTAGGTAATGAAATGAACTGAAAGGGTGGGGGTGGAAAGTGTCTTATAAATAATGGAGGAGGGTGGAAAGTGCCAGCATGAACTGATGCCATGGGAAGAAAAAGAATGCCAACACATACTGCAGGGGCAAAGTGCGAAGACTGCCAGCTTGAACTGGGGGAAAGATGACTGCAATTACAAACTGAGGGGAGATAAGGAGAAGAATGTTGGCACGAAATGGAGGAGAGGGAGAAGAGTGGCTGCGTGAACAGAGATGGGGGTGATGAATGCCAGCTTAAGTTGAAGGGACGGATAAAACACTGCCATTTTGAATTCAGAAGGTGAAGAGTGCCAGTATGTACTAGGGGTGGTGGAGGGAGAAGAAGAGTGCCTCTGTGTCATTGTGACAACAGAATAAACAATTTAACAATCAGAATTAGTAACAGAGATTGTCAGTGCTTATTTACAATAGTCCTCAATTTCTTTGCAAGGAATTAGGAAAATCCTTGTAACATTTGCTACAATCTTCCACTAGGCAACTGATGAAAGATTGGGTACACCTATAGCATAAGTTATGACAAACCTGTGCTCCATTGCACGTTTAGTGTATTTACCTGTCATGGAATTATATGCAAAGCCTTTTGTAAGCTGTTGAGGTTTTTTTTAAGCCGCTGGTAATTTTTTGCTAGTTTCCTAGCTTGTTATGTATGTTGCTGGTCCCGGCTGCTACTTCTACCCGACACTGCTGCTTTGTTTTGGGACCTCAGTATGCGCTGCAAGTGAGAATTCCTGGGGGGGAAAATTCGGTTGCTTTGCATCTCCCGTTAGCGCCCTAAGAGGGCGCTAATGGGGCACAAAGCAGCTAGCGCCTGGGCGCGGTGATGTTTGAGCCGCTCACAAAATTGACCAGACATTTTGCGCTAAACACTACCGCCACGATCTCCTATGCTCGCAGATAGTGATGTCAGTCGAGCGTGCAACGCCCCGGTAGCGCCCCGGACCGGATATTGAGTGGCGCCCCCTGCCTTTCCGCCTGCCGCTAGCAACGACAGGTTGAGGGGAACGTTTTGCAGTCGGGAAGGGACTGGAGGAAGGCTATTTATAGGTGACCGCTTCCTGCCATTTTTTGTTGGTGACATTTTTGCACCACACATTCTGAGAGAGAGAGACACTTCTGGAGAGATTCAACGCTGTGTGAAGGAGTTTTGGGTACTGAGCAGCACTTTGCAGCTTCATTTTGATTTGACCTTCCTTGCATCGATTTAGAAGAGACTATGGGGGCTGCACTCTGAGCTCTTTCCCTGGGCCTCTCCATTGTTCTTTCCAGCAGATTTGATGTACAGGCCTCTCCAGGCCGAGATTCAAGGCTTCAATGAGCAGGGTGTGGATGGAGAGCAAGATCGACCCTCCCCTTTAAGAACTGGCCGGCGCCAGTGTGTCTGTGTTCCATTGCTGACTGACATCACATGAGCTTCGCCAGCACCCTGAGGTAGCGCCTCGCTCCTCGGCATTCGCGCCTTAAGAGAGGTGTGTAGCGCCTGATTTAGCGCTCCAATCACCTCCAGGGGCAATAGAAGCCAAGTTTGCAGTCGGAGGCGATAATTAGCGCCAGGCGCTAAACTTTGCGCCTGGCCAATAATTGCGCCCCAAACAGGGCGATACCGAATTTCTCCCCCCTGATCTCATGATAAATGGTCTCATAATCCCAGAACAAAGCAGCAACATCAGTGGGAGCTGCAACCAAGAGCAACATCAAGAATGCAGGGTGCCTCTGTGTATTGGGTAGAGGGATGGGTTAGAGAGGCAGATTACCTCTGTGACCTCGAGGCTACAGGGAGAGAGCCTCTGTGAAGGGGGAAGAGAATGACTGTTGTGCTGCCCTTTAGGGAAATGATGGTCTAGTTGATCAGTTGAATACTAATAAACTCAAATGTCACTTTTTTTCATCTTAAAAAAAAACAATTCAATTGTGAAGTTAAAAGTGTTAAAAAATAAAAAGTTAAATTAATCAGAATACACTGAAAAAATTTACTCTGGTTATGCTGGGATCATGCCCGATGGTATCCTTCAGCACTGACCCCCCCGACCCTCCCCAGAGTTGTGAAGTCAGTGGGAGCGGCACCTCATTTACATGGGACAGGTGGATGCAAGCAACACATTGGGCACGTCTTTACATAAACATATGGAAATGACAAACAGGAAAAGACCAGCTGGTCAATTAAGCTTGTCCCAAACTGTCATGGTGCAACTCAATATCTTAACCCCACCCCCTCCTCCCCCACCCCCCTTCAGCTCCCCACCCATCTCCTGGGGGAGGCAAAAACACAGAGAAAAAGCTCTTGGCCAAATCAGGGGAAGAAAATATGAAATTTCTCTCTGATCTGTGAAGTCAATCAAACAAATTCCAGGAGACACACGATAGCAAAATACTGCAGATGCTGGAAATCTGAAGTAACAACAGAAAATGCTGGAAAAACTCAGCAGGCCAGGCAACATCCGTGGAGAGAAAATAGAGTCAATGTTTCGGGTGAAAACCCTTTGTCAAGACTAAAGAAGCACAGGAAAAGAAATAGATTAAGAGGCCAGGCTGGGAGAGAACAAAAGAGAAGAGACAGTGGCCTAGAAATTCAGTTGGCTGTGCCAGCCGCCAGCGCCTTAGGAGGAGTAGATCTCGAGCGCTAGGCGCTTAGCGCCCGGGCGCAGCGCGATCTGCGCTTCGCCCCAACTTCAGTAGACATTTAGCGCCGGTGCAAAGTCATTGTGCGCGCTCATCTGCGCGCGCAGATCATGACGTCATTTCGTCGTGCAACGCCCTTTGTGCGCCCGGAACCGGAACTTCACTCGCACCGCCCCATGTGCGCCGGGCGGCCCGAACGACTGTGAAGTGGAACGGTACACAGCCGAGGCGGGCCGCGGGGAGCGCAAATTAAAGGGCACTCCTGCAGTAGAAAAGGCAGCCGTTTTGCAACACTCCTTCTTGGGAGGAGGAGGAAGAGGAGGAGGAGGAGGAGGAGGAGGAGGAACAACAAAGTGATGGAGAGAAGCCCCCCCCAAAAACACAAATACACTAGTCTCGGCCTTTCAAAAAAACAAATCCACCCTCCCCCTTTAAGAGCTCACCGGAGCCAGAGTGTCTGCCGGCAATCAGCAGCTCGCCGCACCTGCCCTGCGCCCAACTTCCAGTGTTAGCGCCCCGGGCTGCCGGCTTAGCGCCTAATGATAGTCGTGCATCGCCTGTTTTAGCGCAGCAGCAACCTCTTAGGGCGATGCAACTGAATATCGGCGAAATGGCCTCGACTTTGCGCCGGGTGCAAACTTTAGCGGCCGTCCGACTTTACCGCCCCAAAAGTGGCTATAATGAATTTCTAGGCCATTAAGAGGTATTCAAAACAAGACGAGATGGTGATAGGGCTAGTGGAGACAAAAGACGGCTCTAGATTAGGCGTGAAATGCGCTGGCAGAATGAGAGACAGCTGCCATGTGTGAGAGAAAAAAGGGGGGGGAAAGGCCAAAACAAAGGTGTGGATAAAAAATATAAGTAAAAATGTAATAGGGGCCGAGGTTATGATCTGAACTTCATCGCTAACTGCCGCCGTGACATCAGCCGTCTCCATTTCTCTGTTCCCCTCACTCACTCCAACCTACCTCCCTCTGAACTTGCAGCACTCCATTCTCTTAGATCCAACCCTAACATTGTCTTTAAACCTGCTGACAAGGGTGGTGCTGCTGTTGTTTGGCGAACTGACCTCTACCTAGTGGAAGCTGAACGCCAACTCTCCGACACCTCCTCCTACCTCCACCTGGACCATGACCCCACTACCGAACATCAAACCACCGTTTCCAAGACTGTCACTGACCTCATCTCTTCTGGAGATCTTCCCCCCCATGACCACCAATCTCATAGTTCCCCAACCCCGCACAGCCCGCTTCTACCTCCTTCCTAAGATCCACAAACAGGACTGCCCTGGTAGACCCATCGTTTCAGCCTGTTCTTGCCCCACGTAACTTATCTCTTCCTATCTCGACTCTATCTTTTCTCCCCTTGTCCAGTCTCTTCCCACCTACATCCGCGACTCTTCGGACGCCCTCCGCCACTTTAACAGTTTCCAGTTTCCTGGCCCCAACCGCTTCCTTTTCACCATGGACGTACAATCCCTCTACACCTCCATCCCCCACAAGGATGGCCTGAGGTCGCTCCGCTTCTTCCTTGAACAGAGGCCCGACCAGTCCCCATCCACCACTACCCTCCTCCGCCTGGCTGAACTTGTTCTCACATTGAACAACTTCTCCTTTGACTCCACTCATTTCCTCCAAATCAAAGGTGTTGCTATGGGTACCCGCATGGGTCCTAGCTATGCCTGCCTTTTCGTGGGATATGTGGAACACTCTTTGTTCCAGTCCTACTCGGGTCCCCTCCCTCACCTCTTTTTCCGATACATTGATGACTGTATCGGTGCCGTTTCCTGCTCTCGCCCTGAACTAGACAATTTCATCCACTTTGCCTCCAATTTCCACCCTTCCCTCACCTTCACATGGTCCATCTTTGACTCTTCCCTTCCCTTCCTCGACTTCTCCGTCTCCATCTCTGGGGATAGGTTATTGACCAACATTCACTACAAGCCCACTGACTCCCACAGCTACCCGGACTACACTTCCTCCCACCCTGCCTCCTGTAAGGACTCTATTCCATTCACCCAGTTTCTCCGTCTCCGCCGCATCTGCTCCGACGATGCCACCTTCCACACCAGTGCTTCCGACATGTCTTCCTTTTTCCTCAACCGAGGATTCCCCTCTACCGTGGTTGACATGGCCCTCGACCGTGTCCGTTCTATCTCCCGCACTTCTGCCCTCACCCCTGCCCCTCCCTCCCGGAACCACGATAGGGTTCCCCTTGTCCTCACCTTTCACCCCACCAGCCTCCACATTCAACGGATCATCCTCCGCCATTTCCGCCACCTCCAAAGTGGTCCCACCACCAAACGCATCTTCCCCTCCCCTCCCCTTTCAGCATTCCATAGGGACCTCTCCCTCCGAGACACCCTAGTCCACTCCTCTATCACCCCCAGCCCCCCTTCCCCTTTGCCTGGCACCTTCCCGTGTAAGCACAGGAGATGTAACACATGCCCTTATACCTCCCCCCTTCCCACTGTCCAGGGCCCCAAACACCCCTTCCAGGTGAAACATCAATTTACTTGTACTTCTTGCAATCTAGTATACTGTATTCGCTGCTCACAATGTGGTCTCCTCTACATTGGGGAGACCAAACGCAGATTGGGTGACCGCTTTGCGGAACACCTCCGTTCAGTCCGTAAGGGTGACCCCGAGCTTCCGGTCGCCTGTCATTTTAATTCACCGCCCCATTCCCACTCGGACCTCACCGTCCTCGGCCTCTTGCATTGTTCCACGGAAGCTCAACGTAAACTCGAGGAACAGCACCTCATCTTCCGATTAGGCACTTTGCAGCCTTCCGGACTCAATATCGAGTTCAACAATTTCAGATCATAACCTCGGCCCCTATTTCATTTTAACTTATATTTTTTATCCACACCTTTGTTTTGGCCTTTCCCTCCCACCTTTTTTTTCCTCTCTCCCACATGGCAGCTGTCTCCCATTCTGCCAGCGCATTTCACACCTAATCTAGAGCCGTCTTTTGTCTCCACTAGTCCTATCACCATCTCGTCTCGTTTTGAATACCTCTTAATGTCTCTTCTTCTCTTTTGTTCTCTCCCAGCCTGGCCTCTTAATCTATTTCATTTCCTGTGCTTCTTTAGTCTTGACAAAGGGTTTTCACCCGAAACGTTGACTCTATTTTCTCTCCACGGATGTTGCCTGGCTTGCCGAGTTTTTCCAGCATTTTCTGTTGTTATTCCAGGAGACACACAGTGATTGTGAGACAGATCGCCCAATACCCCACCTACCTTTTGTATGTGGGATTATCAACCACAGCCAGGAATTCCTTCAGCTCCATTTTTCAAAGCTTGCAGCTAATTTTCACTCACTGAATGAGCCTGCAACTTTTTCCAAAGGTTAGTGACCCTCTGTGGAAAGAAGTACCCCTTGACATCTAACCCAGAAATAAAGAACTTGCATTTTACATAACACCTTTTAAGACCTCAGGACGTCCTAAAGCACCTTACAGTCAATTTTTTTTAAATTAGTTTTTTTTTATCGGATGTGGGCGTCGCTGGCAAGGCCAGCATTTATTGCCCATCCCTAATTGCCCTTGAGAAGGTGGTGGTTGTAGTGTATGTACCTTTAAGAGAGAACTACTTTTACAGCTCCTGTATACTGTAGTACTGGCAGTGACCACACCTGTATATAAGCCCTGAGCAGGCATCTGTACTGTTAGTTTTTAGACTACCCTCATCCAGTAAACACCTGTTGATTGTTGATCTGCAGTCTCCGTCTATTTATTGAAGAACACCATACCTTAAGATTCACGGATTTAATAGTGGCGACGAGGTCGATTCAAACCTACCTGCAACTCTGCATTTTCTCCCAAGGATTCGCTCCTGGAGGACAGTGGAAGAAAGTCGAGGCCAGAAGCATGGGCGTCGACCACGAGCAACTGCCCAGTCATCCGGCAGAGAGTGAGCATCGCAGGGGAGGCTGTTGAGAGCTGGGCTTGGTTCTCCAGCCACGACGATCCAGCAACAGGCTGGCAACAGGTACAGCGCAGACCCTTCCCGGACAGCGGCGGCTGGAGCCGACCGACGGCACAGAAAAGGCCGAGCAGCATCGACGGGGTAAGAGAGAGGGTAAAGCGCACAGGGCGCAGCCGGGGGTTGAAGACCGAGCGGCATCGACGGAAAACAAAAAGAGAGAGAGGGTAAAGCACAGCCGGGGTTCAGGACCGAGTGGCGGCAACGAGAGAGGCACACAGGAAAACACGGAGAGCGCAGCCAGGGCTCAAGGGCTGAGCAGCGTCCACGGGGGAAGAAAGGAAGCACGGGAGACGCCATTTGAGCCGCGGAGAAGAAGGGAGAGCGCGGGAGATGCCATATTTGAAGCCGCAGTGGAGAAGAAGGGCGAGCGCGGGAAGAAAGGGAAGCGTGGGAGATGCCATTTTGAGCCAGCGGAGAAGAAGGGAGAGCGTGGGAGACGCCATTTTAGCCAGTCTAACCACACCTAGGGATGCCGAAGAGTGGCAGTGTCACAGCGTTCGACAATGAAGTCAAAGATTGGGCGACATATGTGGAACGCATTGAGGTGTACTGCAAGGCAAATGAAGTGCCAGATGCCAGGAAAGCACTGCTTTTGTTGAATTCCATGGGTGCAAAAACATATTACTTACTGCGAAACCTAATAACCCCAGAGAAGCCAGTGGATAAGGATTTCGAAAACATAGTGGAAATCCTACAGGACCACTTAAACCCCACACCGCTGCTGATAGCAGAAAGATTTAAGTTCCACAAAAGGAACCAGCATAAAGACGAAAGTAATGCTGAGTATTTAACAGAACTGCGCAAGCTATCGAAACACTGCCAGTTTGGAATGGGACTAACAGATACGTTAAGGGACAAGTTTGTGTGTGGGCTTCAAAGTGAAGGAACCCAGAAACGGCTTCTATCAGAAAAGGAGCTTACGCTGGACAAGGCTTTCAGCATGGCAGTATCACACGAAGCAGCTGCACGGGGCGCTGCAGAGATACAACGGAGACCGCAAGAATATGGCACCAATGAAATGTCATATGGAGCAGGGAAGTGTTATCACTGTGGCAGAACAACACATGACCAGAAGGATTGTTGGTTCAAAGACCAAGTGTGCAGACAGTGTGGAAAAGCAGGACACATAGCAAGAGTCTGCAGGTCGGGGAAGAAAACCAGCAGCAAGAAATCTCCACAAGAGAAGTACAAAAAGGTACATAAGGTGACGGAGAGTAGTTCAGTCGAACAGAAAAGTGATACAGACTCCGGAAGCAAGGAGCTGGGTTGTCTGAAACTACATAATGTAATCAAAATGGAGGATCGCCAGACTATCTGGGTCACGCTCAAGATAGACGGAGTCCAAGTGAAAATGGAATTGGACACAGGATCAGCCCTAACAGTCATAAACCGACGGGACTACAAGCGGCTATTCTCACATATACCCTTGAGAGCTACAGAGATTGTCTTGAAGATGTACACGGGGCAAAAAGTCTACCACAAAGGAAAAATAAGGGTGAAGGTGATATACAACGGCCAGGAAATACCAAAGATGGACCTATATGTATTGCCAGATGGAGGACCACCACTACTAGGATGTGAATGGATCCGGAAGATACAATTAGATTGGCATTCCATACAGGCACTGACGGTAGAGGCCAAAAAGGATGACGACGTCACACCTGGACTGTAGTGTATGTACTTTGAAGAAGGAACTATATTCTGCAGCCCCTGTATACTGCAGTACCAGTAGTGACCACCCTGGTATATAAGCCTGTGTAGTAACTTTGTATAGTAGTTCCAGTTTTGTCTCCATTCAGTAAACACCTGTTATAACCAACTCCTGCAGTCCGTGTCTCAATTACACACGGACGTTACACTGGCGACGAACAGATCCGAACTTACCTACAGTTCTGCACCACCTCACGGGGATCCATCCCTAAAGCAAAGTTGTTAGAGGTCGAGGCCAGAAGGAAGAAATCCAAAAAGAAAAAAAAACAAACAGAAGAAACGGGCATCGACCGTGGGCAACCGCCCTCTGATTCATCGAATTCGAAGATTTGCAGGAGAGGCTTGATATACCTATCAATTCCTCCAATAAAAGGCGAAGAGTTACGAAGGTGACTAAAGGTTTTTATTGACTAAATAACAGAGCCCACTCTCGTGGGTGATCCGATCCAAGCAGGAGGAATACCAGCCAGTCGCTCACCTTTATACCTGGCCTGGTGGGTGGAGCCAAGGCGGAGTCGGCAGTGGTCATCCCAGGTATAGCAGTGTGGCAAGAGGCGACCTCGTACCGTGATACAATAGTGGTCAGTGATACAGTTATAACGAACAGTGGTGAACAGTGCTAACTACTAACAGTGATACGATAGTGAACGTGGTTTACCACATTCACCCCTTGTTTAGAATTAAGTCCGGCGGGGTGAAGTGTACTACCAATTCTGGTAGGTCAGTCTGTCCGGAGGCTTCGTAAGCCTCTCCGATCGCCGCAGCGGTGGTGTTGCCTTATCCGGTGCTGGTGCCTTATCCGGTGTTGATGCTGGTGTTTGCGTGGTCGGCGAGGGCTCGTGGGGTTCCGGCATGCCGTCTACCTGGACTGAGGTTGGGGGGGGTGGTGGCGGTGTTTCCGGATCGGCTGAGGGTGCGAGGTCTCGTAGGGAGACAGTGTCCTCCCGCCCGTCTGGGTACGCCACGTAGGCGTACTGGGGGTTGGCGTGCAGGAGGTTCACCCTCTCGACCAGGGGGTCCGTTTTATGGGTCCTCACGTGTTTCCGCAGCCAGACCGGCCCCGGGGCGGTCAGCCAGGTTGGTAGAGTGGTTCCCGTAGTCGACTTCCTGGGGAAAACGAACATTCGTTCATGGGGGGTGGTGTTAGTGGCCGTGCAAAGTAATGACCGGATGGAGTGCAGCGCTGTCGGGAGGACTTCTTGCCAGCGGGAGGTTGGGAGGCCCTTAGGGCTAGATTTTCAGTTGCTTGCGCCAGCAGTTAGCGCCTTAAGAGAAGTGATTTTCGGGCGCTATGCGTGTAGCGCCCGGGCGCAGCGCAGTTTGCGCCCCGCCCCAAATTAAGTTGCCCGTTAGCGCCGGCGCAAAGTTTAGCGGCCGCCCGGATGCGCGCGCAGAAAATGACGTCACATCCTCGTGCAACGCCCTTTGGCCGCCCCGAATCCAAACTTCAGTCGGACCGCCCCATTGTGCGGCTGGCGTCCAGTGCGTTTGTAAAATGGAACGCAACACACCCTGGGGAGCGCAAATTAAAGGGCCCTCCTCCTGCACTATAATGGAAGGAACCAGTGTGTTGTGAATGGTGTATTTATGTTTCCGGCCTCCTCCTCCTCCTCCTCCTCCTCCTCCTCCTCCTCCTCCTCCTCCTCCTCCTCCGTCTTTCCCCCCCCAGACTCTGCCTTTGCAAAAAACACATGCACCCTTCCCCTTTAAGAGCTCACTGGCACCAGAGTGTCTGCCGTGCGCAGCGCTCTGCACCGCCGGCTTAGCGCCTAAAGATAGTAGTGGAACGCCTCTTTTAGCGCTCCACCTACCTCTTAGGGCGAAGCCACTGAATTTCCGGCAACGGGGCGCTACTTTGGGGCGGGCGCTAACTTCGGGCGGGCGCTAAGGGTAGCGCCCCAAAACTGTCTATACTGAAAATCTAGCCCATTGACTTTAAGGCTAAGAGGACGGCCTTCCATACCGTCGCGTTCTCTCTTTCCACCTGACCGTTACCTCTGGGGTTGTAGCTGGTGGTCCTGCTTGCTGCAATACCTCTCTCTAGGAGGAATTGCCGGAGTTCCTCGCTCATGAAGGAGGAGCCCCGGTCGCTGTGTATATAGTTCGGGAACCTGAACAAGGCGAAGAGGGCATTCAGGCACTTAATGACCGTGCTACTGGTCATGTCGGGGCAGGGGAAGGCAAAGGGGAAACGGGAGTACTCATCAACGATGTTGAGGAAGTACACATTACGGTCAGAGGACGGGAGGGGCCCCTTAAAGTCGATGCTCAGGCGCTCGAAGGGGCGGGTGGCCTTGATCAGGCTTGCTCGGTCCGGCCTATAGAAGTGCGGTTTGCACTCCGCACAGGTCTGGCAGTTCCTGGTCATGGTCCTGACCTCCTCGATGGAGTAGGTCAGGTTGCGGGCCTTAATGAAATGGTAGAGTCTGGTGACTCCGGGGTGGCAGAGCTGGTCGTGGAGGGTCTGAAGCCTATCGATATGCGCGCTGGCGCATGTCATTCATGAAAGGGCATCAGGGGATTCGTTCAGCTTGCCTGGCCGGTACAAGATCTCATAATCGTAGGTGGAGAGCTCGATTCTCCATCTCAAAATCTTGTCATTCTTGATTTTGCCCTTCAGCTTGTTATTAAACATGAAAGCCACCGAACGCTGGTCGGTGAGGAGGGTAAATCGTTTGCCTGCCAGGTAGTGCCTCCAGCACCGTACTGCCTCCACGATCGCCTGGGCCTCTTTCTCGACCGACGAATGTCGGATCTCGGGGCCCTGTAGGGTCCTTGAGAAGAAGGCCACTGGCCTCCCCTCCTGGTTTAGGGTGGCGGCTAAGGCGAAGTCGGATGCGTCGCTCTCCACCTGAAAGGGGATGGACTCGTCCACTGCGTGCATCGTGGCCTTGGCTATGTCTCCCTTAATGAGGGAGAAGGCCGCGCACGCCTCCTCCGTGAGGGGGAAGGAAGTGGCTTTCAGGAGGGGTCTGGCTTTGTCCGCGTAATTGGGTACCCATTGGGCATAGTAGGCGAAAAGCCCCAGGGTTCTCCTAAGTGCTTTAGGGCAGTGGAGGAGGGGTAGCTCCATGAGGGGGCGCATTCTTTCTGGGTCGGGGCCGATGATTCCGTTCTCCACTACGCAGCCGAGGATGGCAAGGCGCGTGGTGTTAAACACGCATTTCTCCTTATTGTAGGTGAGGTTCAGCCGTTGGGCCGTACGGAGGAATTTCTCCAGATTCGCGTCATGTTCCTGTCGGTCGCGGCCGCAGATAGTGACGTTATCTAGGTAGGGGAATGTAGCCTGCAGTTCGTTCTGGTCAACCATCTGGTCCATCTCCCTTTGGAAGACCGAGACCCCATTAGTGACACCGAAGGGGACCCTAAGGAAGTGGTATAGGCGCCCATTCGCCTCGAAGGCGGTATACTGGCGGTCCTCAGGGTGGATAGGGAGTTGGTGGTAGGCCGACTTCAGGTCGATGGTCGAGAATACTTTATACTGTGCAATCTGATTGACCATGTCAGATATGCGGGGGAGGGGGTATGCGTCCAGCTGGGTATATCTGTTTATGGTCTGGCTGTAGTCGATGACCAGGCGGTTTTTATCGCCGGTCTTTACGACTACGACCTGGGCACGCCAGGGGCTGCTGCTCCCCTCGATAATGCCCTCTTTCAGGAGGCGCCGCACCTCAGAGCTAATGAAGGCTCTGTCCCCGGCGCTATACCGCCTGCTCTTGGTAGCGACGGGTTTGCAGTCAGGGGTAAGGTTAGCAAACAGAGAGGGTGGCGGGACCTTGAGGGTGGAGAGGCTGCAGGTGTTACGCGGTGGGCGGTTTAACGTTTGCTGGTTGTTGACTGTGAGTGGGGGGAGGGGTCCACCGTATGCTAGGGTTACGCTTTGGAGGTGGGATTGGAAGTCCAGCCCTAGTAGGACGGCAGCGCAGAGATGGGGGAGGACGAGGAGTTTAAAGTTTTTATACTCCGTGCCCTTAACCGACAGGGTCACGACACAGTAGCCGCTGATGTCCGTGGCGTGGGACCTCGATGCCATCGAGATTCGGCTGCGCGTTGGTAGGACAGAGAGGGAGTAGTGGCTCACCGTGTCTGGGTGGATGAAGCTCTCCGTGCTTCCGCTGTCGAACAGGCAGGTCGTGGCGTGGCCGTTCACTTTGATGTCCATCATTGACTTGGACAGATGGTGCGGGCGGGCTTGGTCCAGGGTGACGGAAGCTAGTGTGTAGCTGAGCGAGTCGTTGTCATCTGCGGGCGAGGCGGTCGGGCGTGGTGAGTAAAATGGCGTCTCCCACGAGGTAGGGCCCCATGAGGCACTATTGGGGTCGGTTGCCTTAATCAAAGATGGCCGCCCCCATGACTCATGTGTGGGGATGCTGGCCTCAGTTGCCCTAAACAAAGATGGCCGCCCCCATGACTCATGTGTGGGGATGCTGGCCTCAGTTGCCCTAAACGAAGATGGCCGCCCCCATAGTTCGCATGCGGCACTGCTGGCCTCTGAGGATCCGCTCCTGCAGGCCTTGGAGAAGTGGCCTTTCTTCAGGCAGGTTTTACATATGGAGTTCTTGGCTGGGCAGCGCGACCTCGGGTGCTTCTCCTGGCCACAAAAAAAACAGCCGGCGGCCCGATCGCGGATGCCCGATGTCGGGGCCGGTGCCGGGGGTGGCGGGGCCGGTCGGGTCCGGGACGCCGACGCAGAGGTAGGTCCCGGGGGCGGCGCTGGGAAGGGTGCTGTGGTAGGGGTCGGGCCCGAGTCCCAGGGTCGCGAGCAGTACCTGGTGAATGCTTCCTGATCTTGGTGGGCCACTTCCAGGGAGATAGCGAGGGCTTCAGCTTTTTCCATGCTGAGGTCTTTAGCTTCCAGCAGTCTTTGCCGTGAGTACTCGGACCGTAGGCCTTTCAGGAATGCGTCGCGGATATTATCTTCAGTATTTTCGGCTGCCGACACCGATTTAAAGTCACAGTTCCTGGCGAGTGCATATAGCGCCTGTGAGAATTCGGCTACTGATTCTCCTGGCTGTTGCGGCCGTGATCTTAGGAGGTGCCTAGCGTACATGTAGTTTACCGGGGTCCGGTACTTCTGTTTCAGCAGGTTGATGGCGGTCTCGTAGGTAGTCATGTCCTCGATGAGAGTGTATACTCTCGGGCTCAGTTGTGCCTGCAGGACACTTAGTTTGGATGCCTGAGGGACGCTGGATTCTCTCAGGTATGATTCGAAGCAGACCAGCCAGTGTTTAAAGTCTGCGGCTGAGTTTGCTGCTCGTGGGTTCAGGTCCAGGTACGGCGGTCTGAGGGCTCGCAGCCAAGCTGGCTGGTGTGGCTATGCTCCTGGGAGCTGCGCTGGTGGCTCCTCCGCCGGTTGTGACTCGTTGTCGGACATCATTAAATTTAGTCAATAAAATTGATATACCTATCAATTCCTCCAATAAAAGGCGAAGAGTTACGAAGGTGACTAAAGGTTTTTATTGACTAAATAACAGAGCCCACTCTCGTGGGTGATCCGATCCAAGCAGGAGGAATACCAGCCAGTCGCTCACCTTTATACCTGGCCTGGTGGGTGGAGCCAAGGCGGAGTCGGCAGTGGTCATCCCAGGTATAGCAGTGTGGCAAGAGGCGACCTCGTACCGTGATACAATAGTGGTCAGTGA
The DNA here is from genome assembly GCF_052327205.1 of Somniosus microcephalus. NCBI lineage: Eukaryota > Metazoa > Chordata > Chondrichthyes > Squaliformes > Somniosidae > Somniosus > Somniosus microcephalus. Next base: position 315,032,965 of record NC_140988.1, on the reverse strand, counting down.
TACAGTTATAACGAACAGTGGTGAACAGTGCTAACTACTAACAGTGATACGATAGTGAACGTGGTTTACCACAAGGCTGTCGAGAGCTGGGCTTGGTTATCCAGTCTATGGTGTTCCAGCTAATTGGGCTGGTGGCAGCTAGTACACTGATCCTTCCTGGGCTGCGGCGGGCTAGAGCTCGATCGGGTGGCTTTTCAATGGGGCCGAGCAGCGTTGTCGGGAAGAGGAGAGAGAGAGAGAGGGTGGAGCACACAGGGCGCGGCCGGTGCTACGAAGCCGGGCAGCGTACAGACCCGAGAAGAGGGAGGAAAGTGTCCCATAGGGTCTGCTCTGACGACGGGAACAGTAAATAAAATAAAATAAATTAGAAGCGCAGAAAGCCGCGAGGAGCTGCAGTTTGCCACGGGGACCGCGGAGAGCGGCGTTGGCAGCAGCGCGGGGGGGGAAGTGCGCGAAGACCATAGGGCGTCATCATCAAGGCATAAAAATGCCAGCAACAGCGCTAGCAGCAGCGGAAAAGACAGAAAGCACGGGAAGCGCCATCTTAATCCAGCGGGGAAGAAGGCAAAGCGCGGGAGGCGCCATTTTGTTCAATCGGGGAAGAAGGCAAAGCGTGGGAGGCGCCATCTTAGATCTCCAAGATGCCGAAGAGTGGCAATATCACTGCCTTCGATAATGCAATAGAAGACTGGACCACGTATGTGGAAAGAGTCGAAGTATATTGCAAGGCAAATGAAGTAGCCAATGAGAAAAAGGCATCGGTACTACTAAACTTAATGGGCGCAAGAACGTACGGCCTATTGCGGAACCTGATCACTCCAGTCAAACCGATGGGGAAGAGTTTTAACAAAATTGTTGATATCCTACAGGAACACCTAAATCTTACACCGCTGCTGATAGCAGAAAGATTTAAATTCCACAAGAGAAATCAGCATAAAGATGAGAGCAATGCTGATCACCTTACGGAACTACGCAAGCTATCAAAGCACTGACAGTTCGGAGCAGGACTGGCAGATACCCTACGGGACAAATTTGTCTGTGGACTCCTGAGTGAAGGAACCCAGAAGAGGTTACTCTCAGAGAAAGAGCTGATGCTAGATAAGGCTTTCAACGTGGCAGTATCGTACGAAGCAGCAGCAAGGGGAGCTGCGGAAATACAGCAAAAGCCACAGGAATACGGCACCCATGAAATGACACGGGGATTTGAAAAATGTTATCGCTGCGGCAGAACAACCCATGACCAGAAGGACTGCTGCTCCAAGGACAAAACATGCAGGCAATGCGGAAAGATGGGACACATTGCACGAGTTTGCAGGTCCAGGAAGAAGACTAACGACAACAAAAAGACTACTAAGGAAAAGTACAGGAAAGTACAAAAGATGACGGACAGTAGTTCCGAAGACCAGAAGAGCGATAGTGAATCCGGGAACAAGAGACTAAGCTGTCTCAAACTTCACAACGTAATTGCAAAAGAGGATCACCGAACCATTTGGGTCACCCTCACGATAGCAGGGTCCCAAGTCAAAATGGAATTGGATACAGGATCAGCCCTGACCGTTATGAATCGACGAGACTACGAGTGGCTATTCTCACACATACCCTTGAAAGACACATCCATTGTCTTGAAGACATATATGGGGCAGAAAGTATACCCCAGAGGGAAAATAAGGGTGCCTGTCGAATACAACAGCAAGGAAATACAGAAATTGTATCTGTACATACTGCAAGATGGTGGATCACCGTTATTGGGATGTGAATGGATCAGAAAGATAAGTTTAGACTGGCACTCCATTCAGGCACTGACGGTGGCTGGTAAAAAGGATGACGACGTCACACCTGGCCGATTGTCAAAAATCTTGCTAACGCTAAAGAGATATTTCAACAAGAACTGGGAACTCTTAAAGGCGTAACTGCCTCGATAAAAATAGAAGAGAATGCAATTCCCAAGTTTTTCAAAGCAAGTCCGGTACCGTATGCAATTCGCCCAGCCGTCGAGGCAGAGCTGGAGAATCTGGAGAATGCAGGTGTGCTAACTAAGGTAGACTGGAGCGAGTGGGCGACACCCATCGTTCCTGTCATGAAGAAAACATTAAACAATAAGTCTGAGGAGCCAAGGAAGGTTCGCATCTGTGGGGACTTCAAGGTGACTGTGAACCCAGTCCTTCACACAGTACAGTATCCTCTTCCGAGGATAGAAGATATTTTCGCCTCACTATCTGGAGGGAAACGTTTTACAAAAATTGACCTAGCGCAAGCATATTTGCAGATGGAGGTTGAAGAACCCTCTAGGAAATATCTCGCGATAAACACTCACAAAGGTCTTTACCAGTATAATCGACTGGTATTCGGAGTTGCATCAGCTCCGGCTATATGGCAAAGAGCGATGGAACAAGTCCTGCAAGGGATTCCGGGGACTCAGTGTTACTTGGACGACATCCTAGTGACAGGTGAAAATGATAGTGAACACCTTGCCAACCTAGAGCAGGTGCTCACTAGACTAAGAGAACATGGGCTACGAGCCAATCGCCCCAAGTGCGAGTTTTTTAAGAAACAAATATCGTATTGTGGCCACGTGATTGATGAAGAGGGGTTACATAAGTCCCCTGACAAAATTGAAGCGGTAGTTAAGGCTCCAGCGCCTGAAAATGTGTCGCAACTGAGGTCATTCCTCGGATTGATGAATTACTACCATAAGTTTTTGCCGAATTTGTCCACAATTCTGCACCCACTGAACGCCCTGCTACAAACTGGAGTAGCATGGAAATGGAGCGATGAATGTAAGCGGGCCTTTCAGAAGTGTAAAGGCCTGATCACTTCAAGAGAAGTATTGGCTCACTACAACCCATCACTACTGATAAGACTGGCGTGTGATGCGTCTTCCTACGGCGTTGGAGCGGTACTGTCACATAAATCCTTTGATGGTTCAGAGAGGCCGATAGCTTTTGCGTCACGCTCGTTAACTGCAGCCGAGCGTAACTACGCCCAGATTGACAGAGAGGCCCTCAGCCTGGTGTGGGGGGTGAAGAAGTTCAATCACTACCTGCACGGACAGAAATTTACTCTACTAACTGATCATCAACCTCTTGTCTCCATTTTCAACCCTATGTCCCGATAATAACAGCACAACGGCTACAGAGGTGGTCCCTTTTCCTAGGGGCACACCAACATGACATCGAGTACAAAGGAACTAAACAGCATGGGAATGCTGATGGATTGTCGCGCCTACTGTTGCCGACGGTGGAAGAATCACCTGCAGTGGATCCTGTGGAGATATTCCACTTGACCATAGTCGAATGTCTACCTGTGACGAATGCAAACATAGAAAAGGAAAGACGAAATGACCCGACACTCTCCAGGGTCCATGATTTAACGGTGAAGGGATGGCCAGCACATGGTGAACCACTGTTGCCAGCATTCTCGCTGAGAAGAGAACAGCTGTCAGTGTGCCGAGGAACCTTGATGTGTGGATCCAGAGTAGTAATTCCACCCAATTTGAAGGATAGAGTGCTCAATGAGCTTCATGAGGGTCATCTGGGAGGGGTAAAATTGAAGAACTTAGCCAGAGCGTTTGTGTGGTGGCCGGGAATCGATAGAGAAATCGAAGAAATGACCAAGAGCTGTACAGGATGCCAGAAGGTCCAAAACGCCCCACCACAAGCCCCTCTACATCCATGGGAGTGGCCCTCATCTCCATGGCAAAGGGTACACATTGATTTTGCTGGTCCATTTATGGACTCGATGTTTTTAATTGCGGTGGATGCACATTCAAAGTGGCCAGAGGTAATAAAAATGTCCTCAACCACCACAGAAAAAACCATCACAGTCTTACGAACCATATTCGCCAGAAATGGGCTGCCTGAACAGATTTGCTCCGACAATGGACCACAGTTTGTGTCTGAAGAGTTCCGGAGGTTCTTAAAGAACAATGGTGTTAAGCATTACACATCCGCCCCATATCATCCAGCCACCAATGGATTGGCTGAGAGGTTCGTTCAAACATTCAAGAAGGCTATCAAGGCAGTGTGTAATGAAGACATACCCCTACAACACAAGGTGGATAACTTCTTGTTTGCCTACCGGAATGCGACACATGCGGTTACCAACCAAACTCCAGCCATGATGTTCTTCAATCGAAGACTAAGATGCCGCTTGGATTTGGTTAAGCCAAACATCAGAAGAGATGTGGAGAACAGGCAGTTTCAGAATATGAATGAAAGGTCAACCAGGAGTTTTAAGATAGGTCAACCAGTTTTGGCCCGGGACTACCGCACAGAGAAATGGCAGCCAGGAACGATCTGCACACGGCAAGGACCTCTAATGTATACCGTGGACGTTGGAGAGAGCATTGTAAGACGCCATGCTGACCAGATTCTAGAGTCACTGGAAAACGACAAATCCACACCACGATCTGATACACCTGGTGATGAAACCAAAGTACCAATTGCATCTACCTCAGAATCGGTGATATTGGAAGCAGACGAACCAAACAATGACATTGATCCCGAATCAACTTTGCCAGAAGAACCTGATACCCCAAAGAGGCGTTATCCGGATAGAATCAGGAAGCCTCCTCAAAGACTGAATTTATAATTGCTTAACTTCAGCTAATGTATATAGCAACTGTAATTGTTATTTAATTATTAATCGAATGTTATGTACTGTTTAGCTAAAAGGGGAGGAATTGTAGTGTATGTACTTTGAAGAAGGAACTATATTCTGCAGCCCCTGTATACTGCAGTACCAGTAGCGACCACCCCGGTATATAAGCCTGTGTAGTAACTTTGTAGTAGTTCCAGTTTTGTCTCCATTCAGTAAACACCTGTTATAACCAACTCCTGCAGTCCGTGTCTCAATTACACATGGACGTTACATGGACGACTGTCAAAAATGCTAACTGACGCACAAGAAGTGTTCCAGGAGGGACTCGGAACACTAAAAGGCATAACAGCGACGATTAAAATAGAGGAAAATGCAAGCCCAAAGTTTTTTAAGGCCAGACCGGTGCCTTATGCGTTCCGCCCAGCCGTCGAAGCAGAGCTGGAAGGTTTGGAACGTTCAGGAGTACTGTCCAGAGTGGACTGGAGCGAGTGGGCTACACCCATTGTTCCTGTAATGAAGAGGTCATTGAGTAATACGCCTGGGGAACCAAAGAAGGTTCGCATCTGTGGGGACTTTAAGGTGACAGTGAACCCAGTCCTTCACACGGTACAATATCCGCTTCCGCGGATTGAAGATATTTTCGCCTCGCTATCTGGAGGAAAATGCTTCACTAAGATTGATCTGGCCAAGGCATACCTGCAAATGAAGGTAGAAGAAGCCTCGAAACAATACCTCACGATCAACACTCACAAAGGTCTCTACCAATACAACCGGCTGGTGTTCGGGGTAGCATCGGCTCCAGCTATTTGGCAAAGGGCAATGGATCAAGTCCTACAAGGGATTCCAGGGACCCAGTGTTATTTGGACGACATCCTGGTCACGGGCAAAAATGACAGTGATCACCTCGCCAACCTGGAGCAGGTGCTCACTAGATTGAAGGAATATGGGCTATGAGCTAATCGCCACAAATGCAAGTTTTTCCAGAAGCAGATCTCGTATTGTGGCCACATTATTGATGAAGAGGGGTTACATAAGTCCCCTGAGAAGTTTGAGGCAGTAGTCAAGGCTCCAGCACCGGAAAATGTGTCACAACTGAGGTCGTTCCTCGGGCTGGTGAACTACTACCATAAGTTCTTGCCGAATTTGTCTACAGTATTACACCCACTGAACACCCGACTGCAGACGGGGGTACCATGGAAGTGGAATGACGAATGTAAACGAGCTTTCCAGAAGTGCAAAGAATTGATCACATCAAAAGAGGTGTTGGCCCATTTCAACCCAGCACTACCAATTCAGTTGCCGTGTGATGCATCACCCTATGGTATTGGAGCGGTGCTGTCGCACAAATTCCCAGACGGGTTGGAGAGGCCAGTAGCCTTTGCGTCTCGGTCACTAACCTCAGCCGAGCGCAACTATGCCCAGATTGACAGGGAGGCCCTCAGCCTAGTATGGGGAGTAAGAAAGTTCAACCACTATCTGCACGGGAAGAAGTTCACCTTGCTGACTGACCACCAACCACTTGTCTCCATCTTTAATCCAAAGAAGGGCGTTCCGGTGATGACTGCGCAACGGCTACAAAGATGGTCCCTTTTTCTAGGGGCGAACCAATATGAAATAGAGTATAAGGGCACGAAACAGCATGGAAACGCTGATGGGCTATCACGCCTGCCACTGCCTACTGCGGAGGAAGCACCAGCAGTGGACCCTGTCGAAATATTTTATTCGTCGATAATTGAACGCTTGCCAGGAACTAATGCGGATATAGAGAAGGAGACACGAAATGATCCGACACTGTCTCGGGTATATGATTTGACGGTGAAGGGATGGCCAACACATGGCGACTCACTCTTGCCAGCATTCTCATCCAGAAGAGAACAGCTGTCAGTATGCCAGGGGACAGTGATGTGTGGATCCCGAGTGTTAATTCCACCCAAGTTAAGTGAGAGAGTGCTCAATGAGCTTCATGAAGGCCATCTGGGAGGGGTGAAAATGAAAAGCCTTTCTAGGGCTTATGTGTGGTGGCTGGGAATCGATCAACAAATCGAGGACCTAACAAAGAGCTGCTCAGGATGCCAGAAGGTCCAAAATGCACCACCACATGCCCCTCTACACCCATGGGAGTGGCCCTCCTCTCCATGGCAACGGGTGCATATTGATTTTGCTGGTCCATTCATGGACTCAATGTTCTTAATAGCAGTGGATGCGCACTCGAAATGGCCTGAGGTGATCAAAATGTCCTCCACCACTACGGTGAAAACGATTGCAGTCCTACGGACCATATTTGCCAGGAACGGCTTGCCAGAGCAGATTTGCTCTGATAACGGACCACAGTTTGTGTCCGAAGAGTTTCGGAAATTTATGAGAAGGAATGGGGTAAGGCATTACACATCCGCCCCGTATCATCCAGCCACAAATGGATTGGCTGAGAGGTTCGTACAAACCTTTAAAAAGGCAGTAAGGGCCATGTGCGATGATGACATTCCACTGCAGCATAAGGTGGACAATTTCCTGTTAGCCTACAGAAACACGACACATGCAGTTACCAACCAGACCCCGGCCATGATGTTCTTTAACCGAAGGTTGAGATCTCGTCTGGATTTGCTCAGACCAAATGTGCGAAGAAATGTTGAGAATAAGCAATTCCAGCACATCAATGAGAAGCCGACAAGGAGCTTCAATGTAGGATAACCAGTCTTGGCCTGCGACTACCGAACAGAGAAATGGCAACCCGGAACGATATGCACATGGCAGGGGCCACTAATGTACACAGTGGATGTTGGGGAGAACATTGTGAGACGCCATGTCGACCAGATCCTAGCATCACAGGAACGAGTCAACCCCATGTCTAGCGTACCTGGTGATGAACCCAACATACCGGTAGCATCTACCCCAGAAACAGTAGCATCGGAAGCTGATGAACCACCCGACGACAGGGGGCCAGAACCGCTTCCGCACCAAGAGCAAGACACTCAGGAAAGGCACTATCCAGAAAGGATCAGGAAGCCGCCCCAAAGACTGAATCTATAAATGGACTATTTCAGTTACTGTGCATGTTAAAAGTGTTAACTGTTATTTGAATGTTATGGTACTGTTAATCTAAAAGGGGAGGACTTGTAGTGTATGTACCTTTAAGAGAGAACTACTTTTACAGCTCCTGTATACTGTAGTGCCGGCAGTGACCACACCTGTATATAAGCCCTGAGCAGGCATCTGTACTGTTAGTTTTTAGACTACCCTCATCCAGTAAACACCTGTTGATTGTTGATCTGCAGTCTCCGTCTATTTATTGAAGAACACCATACCTTAAGATTCACGGATTTAATAGTGGTGAGCTGCCTTCTTGAACCGCTGCAGTCCGTGTGGTGAAGGTACTCCCACAGTGCTGTTAGGTAGGGAGTTCCAGGATTTTGACCCAGCGACGATGAAGGAACTGCGATATACTTCTAAGTCAGGATGTTGTGTGACTTGGAGGGGAACATGGTGTTCCCATGCGCCTGCTGACCTTGTCCTTCTAGGTGGAAGAAGTCGCGGGTTTGGGAGGTGCTGCCGAAGAAGCCTTGGCGAGTTGCTGCAGTGCATCTTGTAGATGGTACACACTGCAGCCATGGTACGCCGGTGGTGGAGGGAGTGAATGTTTAAGGTGGTGGATGGGGTGCCAATCAAGTGGGCTGCTTTGTCCTGGATGGTGTCGAGCTTCTTCAGTGTTGTTGGAGCTGCACTCATCCAGGCAAGTGGAGAGTATTTAATCACATTTATTACTTGTGTCTTGTAGATGGTGGAAAGGCTTTGGGGAGTCAGGAGTTGAGACACTCGCCACAGATTACCCAGCCTCTGACTTGCTCTTGTTGCCACAGTATTTGTGTGGCTGGTCCAGTTAAGTATCTGGTCAATGGTGACCCCCAGGATGTTGATGGTGGGGAATTCGTCGATGGTAATGCCGTTGAATGTCAAGGGGAGGTGGTTAGATTCTCACTTGTTGGAGATAGTCATTGTCTGGCACTTCTGTGGCTCGAATGTTACCTGCCACTTATCAGCCCAAGCCTGAACGCCGTCCAGGTCTTGTTGCATGCGGGCATGGACTGCTTCTGAAATGTAGTCACTATCATAATATAGGAAACGCGACAGCCAATCTGTGATTAGCAAGGTCCCACAAACAGCAACGCGATAGTGACCAGATAAGCTGCTTTTAGTGATGTTGGTTGAGGGATAAATGTTGGCCACAATATCGGGGGGAATCCCCATGCTCTTCTTTGAAATAATGTCGTGGGATCTTTTACATCCACCTCAGTGAGCAGAAGAAGCCTCAGTTTAACGTCTCATCTGAAAGACGGCACCTCTGACAGTGCAGCACTCCCTCAGCACTGCATTGGAGTGTCAGCCCAGATTTTGTGCTCAATATCACTGGAGCAGAGCTTTAACCCACAACCTGCAGACTTAGAGGTGAGAATGCTACCACTGAGCCACGGTTGAACCTTGTTCTATACTTAGGAAACTTATATGCTTGTTGCCTGGTTCACGTTAATCTGTCTAACTGAAATAGCCTATCCCCCGGACTGAATCCAATCCTTCTTTATTTTAAAGATCTCAATCAAATCTCCTGAGCAATGGGGCCGATCTGCAAATTATTTTTTAAAATGTTGTTCTTTAGAGTTCCGTGCTACCTGCCTGTTCTGGACCCCCACTGGTGGGACCCACGTTCGCCATTGTGGAGTGTGGTCTGTTTCCGCTCATTCGATGTATTGGCCTCTACTGATAAACCAGGTCCCACTGGAGCCTCGGGAGTAGGGAACCCCCGCCAGAGGCTTCACCCCCATGGCCGTCATTATCCTTGAAATGTGTGGACAAAGGTCCAACTCCTTACAAGGCAACCAGGAAACTCCAAAACCAGTGGAAACCTCTGCAACCAGGTCTCCACCATTTTCTGAGGGGTTCCTCTGGTCTCCCATCAGAGTCACAGTGGGGCATCGATGGAACCCCCAAGGTATTTTGGGACCGTTATTTTTAATGTAAAAATATGGGCATGGAGAGGATGTTTATGCAATTTAAAATGTGCTGCTTACATGCCTAAGATGTGTATCAATAAAATAAGAGAAACACAAGTAGATTATGATCAACCTCATGGTGCTGAATTTCCATGGGAGGTTGTTCCAATCTCTTGCCATAACTTCAGTAGGAGGCTGGAAGAACCCCTGGAGAAACTGCACAAATAGTAGGGTTGTTTACGCTCTTTCTCTGAGGGATCTGCTGAAATTAGAGCGGAAGATCGGGGCAACTTTCCCCCACCACACCACCCCCCAAGCCCCCCACCCATGGATATGAAGGTCCACCAAGTAGAGTAATTGAACATATCACAGAACTGCTTGTATTCACCTGAAACAAAAATTAATCTGAATGAGTTTTTATAGTATATGTCATTGTAGAAAATCACCTGGAGCTGCCTTGTACTGTCACCCTGTTATCGTGAAAAGTGTCTCAGTGGAAATAGTATTCTCATTTCTTAACACAACTTTTACAAAAATAAGATGCCATCCCATGACTGAATTTTGTTACTCATGTGTTATTTTTTTGGCATCACCTCATGTTTGTGTGTCATGACTCACACTGATGTAATGACATCATATTATTGTTTCCTTTGATTACCAAGCACAGCAGAACAAATCATTACAAATTCAGCTTTTTAAAAATTTAAACCATGTTTGAAACAATTGCCTCACTTTTTCCATTAAATGTGGTGACTCATTTTTGCTAAATGTAGAAACCAAGATGAAGGGCCAAAGGTCATAACCCAGTACTCCATCAAGGTTGAAATGAGATGAGGAGGACATACATCAGGAAACAGCTTATTAGAAACAAGCGAGGAAGCACAGACCGTAATAAGGTGGATGAATTAGCTGCGCAAATAGATGTAAACGGATATGATATAATTGGGATTACGGAGACATGGCTCCAGGGTGACCAAGGCTGGGAATTCAACATCCAGGGGTATTCAATATTCAGGAAAGACAGGCAAAAAGGAAAAGGAGTTGGGTAGCATTGCTAGATAAAGAGGAGATTAACACAATAGTAAGGAAGGATATGAGCTCTGATGATGTGGAATCTGTATGGGTAGAGCTGAGAAATACCAAGGGGCAGAAAACATTAATGGGAGTTGTATACAGACCCCCAAACAGTAATGCTGAGGTTGAGGATGGAATTAAACGGGAAATTAGAGACGCGTGCAATAAGGGCACAGCAGTTATCATGGGTGACTTTAATCTACATATAGATTGGGCTAACCAAATTAGTAACAATACTGTGGAGGAGGAATTCCTGGAGTGTATACGGGATGGTTTCCTGGACCAATATGTCGAGAAACCAACTAAAGATCAGGCCATCTTAGACTGGGTATTATGTAATGAAAAAGGATTAATTAGCAATCTTGTTGTGCGAGGCCCCTTGGGGCAGAGCGATCATAATATGATAGAATTCTTCATTAAGATGGAGAGTGAAGTAGTTGACTCAGAGACTAGGGTCCTGAATTTAAATAAAAGAAACTACGATGGTATGAGGCGCGAGTTGGCTAGGATGGATTGGGGAACGTTACTTAAAGGGTTGATGGTGGATAAGCAATGGGAAACATTTAAAGATCGCATGGATGAACTACAGAATTTGTTCATCCCTGTTTGGCATAAAAATAAAACAAAGAAGGTGACTCAACCATGGCTAACAAGGGAAATTAGGGATAGCATAAGATCCAAGGAGAGGACATATAAATTGGCCAGAAAAAGCAGCAAACCTGAGGATTGGCAGCAGTTTAGGATTCAGCAAAGGAGGACAAAGGGATTAATTAAGAGGGGGGAAATAAACTATGAGAGTAAGCCTGCAGGGAACATAAAAACTGACTGTAAAAGCTTCTACAGATATGTGAAGAAAAAAAGATTGGTGAAGTCAAGCGTAGGTCCCTTGCAGTCAGAATCAGGGGAATTTATAATGGGGAACAAAGAAATGGCAGACCAACTAAATACATACTTTGGTTCTGTCTTCACAAAGGAGGACACAAATAACCTCCAAGAGATGTCGGGGAACATAGGGTCTAATGAGAGGGAGGAACTAAATGAAAGCAGGAAGCAAAGAGTTGGAATAAACGGGTCTTTTTCCGAGTGGCAGGCAGTGACTAGTGGGGTACCGCAGGGATCGGTGCTAGGGCCCCAGCTATTCACAGTCTAAAGATAAGGGGTAAGTGGTGAACCTGTGGAATTCTCTACCACAAAAGGCAGTTGAGGCCAATTCATTAAATTTTTTCAAGAAGGAGTTAGATATATTTCTTAAGGCTAAAGGGATCAAGGGATATGGGGAGAAAGCAGGGACAGGGTACTGAATTTGGATGATCGGCCATGATCTCATTAAATGGCGGAGCAGGCTCGAGGGGCCGAATGGTCTACTCCTGCTCCTATCTTCTATGTTTCTATGACCGTAGTAATATTGGTGAAATGGGGGAGGGTGGGCGGCGGGGGTAACGAAAGGTTACGATAGAGAGCAAAGGCTGGATGATAGGGGTGAGAGTGAGATCACCTAACAGACTACAAACCTTTTTTGGTATCTTGTCCGAGAGACCGAGAGAAGTTTTAGATGAGCCTCTCCAGATATGGGAGCAGTATTCATGTCTTGGATGCGATATGCATGGTACTTGTATATTTGTAACTGAACACTAAATGGCCGCCTTATAGGAGTAAGCACACTGTAGCAATTAGACTCCAATGTCTACTTTTTTATGACTTTGTTATTTTGTGATGGAATATTTTGGAAATATAAGCAGCCAATTATTACCACACCAATTTGAATGTATATTTGGACGTAACAGGATACACCTGTACTTTATAGTGAATTAAGAGTTGAGGGCAAAGGAATTGGGGTCGTAAGAGTTCCACTTGAAGTCAGAAGAGGTCAGAACAATAATTATAGTTGAGAGACAAAAAAAAAATTATAGTTGAGAGAAGTAATCATTCTTGCAAATAAACCTACATTCCCCATCACAGCAGCTAGCTGCATCTGGAATGATTATATAGTTTTTGCCTCCAATACCCCGCCAGCAAACCAGCTGCCTGTTGATTCAGGAAGCCATGCTTTGCCAGTGGCTGTCAAAGTCACCACCGCCCTTAATTTTTTCATCACAGGCTCCTTACAGACTGCTACAGGAGACATCACCCGTACCTCCCAGTCTGCAGTGCACAGCTGTATCAAACAGGTCACCAATGCCCTTCTTGCCAGAACAGACCAGTACATTGACTTTGCAATGATGCCAACAGCCAGAATGAAAGAGCTCTGGGATTTTCAGCTGTGGCCAGCTTTCCTCATGTCCAAAGGGTACCAGCTCATCTGAACAGGGAGGGTTTTTACTCCATCAATGTTCAACTGGTGTGTGATTACCATAGAGGTATAATGCAAGTCTGTGCTTGGTTTGCTTGCAGCTGCCATGATGCCTTCATTCTGCGACACTCATCCATCCCTCCACTTTTACATTCATCCAGGAATGTCAGAGGAGGCTGCTAGGGGGCACCTGGCTGATGATATCGCTCCACAACCCCACCATGCCTGAGCAGCACAGGTACAATGAGAACCATATGACCACTGGAAACATCACAGAGAATACCACTGGCATTTTGAAGCAACGATTCAGGTGCCTTGATCATTCTTGGGGTTCCTTACAAAATACCCCAAACATTGTAGATTGCTTCATTCTGCATAACCTGGCAACACAAAGAGGATTAGAGTTGCAGCAGGCACAGCAACAAGAAGAAGTATCATCCGACAATGAAGAATTGGTTGAAGGTGAGAGAAAATCACAAGAAGAAAGGCCAACAGAACGCGTTGCAGCTAGACAGGCTAGCTGTTGATAGAACTTCCAGGAAGTGAGCAAAGAAGAGGTAAGTGTGTTTGCAATGAGAATGAGAAGTGATATAGTGCTGGGTGGTGAAGGACATGATGGAGGGGAGTGAACTGTTGAGAGGTGTGGGGAGAGCGGAAAGGACTGACTGCACTGGATCCAGGTCCTGGAGTTTCTTCCTCCACTGTTGCAACAGTTAAATCAGCCATAAAGGGATGCAACTTTGCTTTAAAAGGTGCATTCCCACTTTAAATAGGCCTCTGGCTGACCCAATGGAAATTGTGCTCCGGAAGTGTGCGGGTTTCCTATTGGGTCAGCAAAGCATGTGGTAAACCCGCCAATGAGATTATAATGAGTTCCAGGAGTTAAAATATCCCGTGCCTGTTTTTCTGGAGAAGCGGGTGAGTATCGCACTCACTCTGTTACCCATCCGCCCAAAACCCGCTCGTCATTGAAATCAGGACCTGTATCTGAACTAACTGGCTTAAATCTCACCTTCCTTGATCTCAGGCTAATTCTAAATTTAAGTGGCACACTTATCTGTGCCTGCAACCAACTTTTATAGGCGTACAATTTAACTTCAATAACCTCTTCCTCTTTCCACCTTGGCTGTTGTAAAGACACCCTTCCACATATGCTAGGTGAAGGCTAATACAGAAAGAAAAATTAAATAGGAAGAAAGAAAAGTTAAATAGAATGAAAGAAACAGCAAATTTGCTGAAAGGTGTGCCAAACAGCGTCTTGTACTCCTTACATTTCAAAGTGAAATGGGTCAGAAGGGTTCAACTCTTTTGCTGTCTGTCACTTCAAACAGTCATGTAAAATCTCCTGAAGACCTCCAGGTTAATGAGGCATCGAGGCATATCAGATCGCAGTTCTCTCAGATCCCAGGTGAGTAGCAATATGATGGGGCTTGTGGTGCCACCAGAGTTCTTATAGAACACACCTTTGGTATTCTGAAGACATGCTATAGATTGGAGCGGGGGTAGGGGGGGTGGGCGGGGTTGGGGCACTTCAGTACAGTCCAGCCATGATGTTCCATATAATGATGGCATGCTGCATGCTCCATAATATTGCTGTTCATGGATTAACCCCTCCCTACCTCTGTAACCTTCTGCTGCAATACAACCCTCTGCGATCTCTGTGCTCCTACAATTCTGGTCTTTTGCGCATCCCCAATTTTAATCACGCCACCATTGGCAGCCCTAAGCTCTGGAATTCACTCCCTAAACCTATCCGGCTCTCTAGCTCTCTTTCCTCCTTTAAGACGCTCCTTAAAACCTACCTCTTTGACCAAGTCTTTGGTCACCTGTCCTAATATCGCCTTACAAAAGCAAAATACTGCAGTTGCTGGAAGTTTGAACTAAAAACAGAAAATACTGGAAATACTCAGCAGGTCAGGCAGCATCTGTGGAGAGAGAAACAGAGTCAACGGGCTGGATTTTGCCAATGGGGAGCTTTTGGAGGCGGACTCCCACTTGAAGGGTTTTAGTCCCGCCTCCATCAACTTCTGGCCAACCCACGCTATTTTTCCTTGATTGATCTTGTTAAGCCCGCCCAGCTTGAGTCCTTGTATTCAAGACTCATGAAACCTATTTGCTGAGCAGAAATCAGATGGCTGTTGCATCGGAGAATGCAGCAGCCATTCTGTCATCTCTGTCGGTGAGATGCCGGAGCCTCCGGATCCCCAACTGTTGAAGCCTGTGTAAGCATCGAACACAGGCCCCAAGTTCATTTCAGACTTTTTGAATGATTGTTACCAACAGCCTGTTTGGAGAAGATGGGAGGGGTCCAGGTGTTCATGGACAGGAGATTCCAGCCAGGCCTACAAACTAATTATGGGAGAATTTCTGGGCAGACAGAATTCTCTGGGAAGACAATGGGCCCGGGCTAGGTGACTCTTACAGTGACGAGCACCCAGGTGAGATAGCCCCGAAGGCGGGAACCAGACAAAAGAGGGCCATTGTAAATTAATGAGAAGCTAATTAACCCAGGATCAGGTGAGAAGTGCGGCCCATCGTCTGCCATTATTCAAATTCAAATTCAAATTCAAATCGCTTTATTGGCATGATAAGGTACATCATGGCCCAGAAATTCCAGAACGGGGCTTGCAGCGCGTGCAAGCCCCGTATTTACACTTACCCCGCGCTACTGCCGATCAGCTCCAGGGACGCCTGGAATTGGTGTTTCCAGAAGAAGAATCCCGGGCAGCGTATGACGTCACGCCGCCCAGGAGTGCAGCCAGCGCGAAGTCAGGAGCGTGCAGTGCAAGTGAGACACGCCCCTTGAGGTCTCAGTTTCACTGGACATGCCCCCAATGTTTCTGTCAAGCTGCTAACCATTTTTACATGCAAAGCAGCAGTTTAAATAGGTTTTTGGAAGTTTTTTGAAGATTTTGGTAACTTTCATAAACTTTTTTAAATGTTTACATTATTTTGAGTAATCTGAAGTAGATTTAAACAGAATTAAAGCAATTTAAAGACTTTTAAAAGCCCTAAAAGAATTTTTTTAATTCCATTTATTTATTTAGCAATGTCGTCGTCATACGTGTCTTCACACTGTTCCCTTTGGGGCACTGTATGAAGTGGTGGAAGGATTTATGGCCATGATTAACGCTCATTCCGTGACCGTAACCATCTTTGAACCAGGCATTAGGGCGGTTAGTCCTATGGCGGGAGGGTTTTACGGGCTCCCACAAGCTATACAAGGAGGGGGGGCCACCCACACCCACGGACGCAAATATCCCACTGGATGTCAACCCAGAATTTAGAGCCGGAGCTCCGACTCCACTTGCCGGGACTGTCTGGAGCGGGGTTCAAAACCCTACCCTGATCTGGCCCAGCGGCGGGGATCCTACCGCTATGACAAAGGCCCAATCCGATTAGCAACGTGAAATGGCAGCATAGGGCTCCAGTCACGGGGAGGGTAAAGGTGCAGGAAACGTATGGGTGTCACCTTTTGTGCGGAGTGGGCCTTTTGCGTAGCAGTAAGCATCCCCGCCACTGGGCCAGAAGGAGTAGGGGTTTGAACCCCACTCCAGACAGTCCCGGCAAGTGGAGTCGGAGTTCCAACTTTAAATTCTGGGTGGACATCCAGCGGGATACTTGCGTCCGTGGGTGTTGGTGGCCTCCCCCCCTCAGATGGGTTGTGGGAGCCCGTAAAACCCTCCCGCCATAGGACTAACCACCCTAATGGCTGGTTCAAAGATGGTTACGGTCACGGAATGAGCGTTAATCACGGCCATAAATCCTTCCACCACTTCATACAGTTCCCCAAAGGGAACAGTGTGAGGATACGTACGATGATGACCTCTTGCGCAATGCACCTCCTTGGACCCTCAGTCGCAGATGCGAGGGGGCAAGCCGTGCAATTGTTAAATTTTTCATTTTATTGACATGTAAAATGTTGGCCCAGTAATTCCCTTCCAAATGCGCGAGCACGGTCGGGGTACTTACGCATCTGGCTGGATGAAATGCCGGTTTTCAGCATGCACAGTGCATGTGGGGAAAACCGGCATTTCCTGTCCTCTGAACGAAGGGGTACAGAGGCAGAACGCGTGCGACTGCACAGGCAGCGCGTGCGCAGTATAATTCGCTGCTTTCATTAATGCTTTCAGTGAGGTCAAGTCATTACAAGTTACACATGAAAAAAGCATGGGTACAGTTGCTCCAGAGGCTGCGGAGGAAGATATTTATTATCGTGGAGCTTCTGAAAGTATGTATGTCTGTATATATTCCTTTGCGTGTTATGTATATATTCCTTTACTTATGTGCATGAATGTATTATTTAATTATGACTTTCAGAGAAAGTAACTTATTGGAAAATCATAATTAAAAACATACATTCATACACATTAGTAAAGGAATATAAAACATACATACATATACGTAAAGGAATATATGTGGACATACATACATAACTCATTCTCACATTCCATTCACACAGCCACAATTGCTCCTTCTACCTACCGTTCTGAAAACCCGTTTAAAAAAAAAAAAATTAAAGTTTAAAACTTACTTAAAATTTCTTAAAATAACTTCCCTCCCTTTCCCAAACCTAAATATTGCATTTCATAAGCTCCTCCATAAAATATATCTCCTTCCCCAGCCAATGAACAACTTTACACTTGCTTTTTTCACGTGTAAAGTTCTAGGGACTTACCCTCACTGAATCCATCAGTGAAATCTACAAAGTTCACTGCGCAAGCGCTGCCTGTGCAGTCGCACACGCTGTGAATAGACCTCGGGTCTGGAAATGCCGGCGTTCCCCACATGCGCTGTTCCTGCTGAACGCCGGCATTTCCAATGGCCAGATGCGTGAGTAACCCGACCGTACTCACGCTTCTGGCCTGGAATTTCTGGCCCCTTATGTTGCCAAAGCATCAAAATACATTAACACCAGCACCTAGATGGGATAGCCCAAAAAGGCAGGAAACCAGACAAAGAAGACAAAGAAAGGTAATTAAAAAGACATCACTGCAACCACACAGACCAGAGTGAACTTTTAGGATATAGAGAGGTAGCTTTGCCATTCTCTCTCTCTCTCGCTCAAAACCACAAGACAAGAACTTTGCCTTGCTCTTCGACTGTAGGAACGAACCTCGAAACTGGGACTTGGATACTGCATCGGCGATACAGAACCAGGAGACATGTTCTACACAGGGAAGCAGCGAGCAAGAAAATGGACAACCGGGGTGAGCATTGTCCAAGCCCACGCATCCTTAAGACCACCGGTACTGTGTGAGGGGGTGTTGTGTGTCCCAACCAAGCCAGAGGGGTTTAGTGGGGAGGTTCTGTGTGTATTTTATACTCTGTATGCAACGCAGTGTGATTTTAGGCATCTTAATACGAGACAGGGGCCTGTTCAACGGGCCAAGTTGTATTGTTGTACTGTTTGTTTTATGCCACCAGGCATTTTACGTACTGGAGGCAGGTGCGTATGTTAACCTTATTAAACACCGTACGGTTGAGTCTGAAAAGCTTGTCTGTGTCCCAATCCTGTTCACCGTAATTCCTGTCGTATAGAACTAAGTGGGGGAGGGGGGTGATTCGAACCACCAAAGCAAACCACCTACACTTGCAGGAAGAAACAAAGGTAAGTAAACATTTTCTATCACTTTACACTCACCTCACATACTTACCTCTCCACTCTTGCACCCATCACTCACCTCCAGAGCGCACTTTTGGACCCCTCCGACCCCCACAGACCGTCTGCTCGCCTCGTTGACCCTGGCGGAGTTTCCCAATATCGGAAAGCCCGCACTTGCAGGGGTAAAATGGGGATAATACTCTTAACTGCCTGTTAACAGACAGTTAAGTGGTTGTAATCCCCTTCCCGCCTCAGGGAGGCGGCTCCCAGCACACGTCGGGTACCCGCCTCCTGGGAAGATGGCATGGAGGCAGGTTGGGGGCGGGATGGGCACCTGCCCCCAGATTCTGCCATTTTCCTGGCAGTCCTGCCTCCAAACCCGCCTCCCGACCTCGGGTCTTTTTTCCGAGTGGCAGGCAGTGACTAGTGGGGTACCGCAGGGATCGGTCCTTGGACCCCAGCTATTCACAATATATATTAATGATCTAGACAAGGGAACTAGATGTAATATCTCCAAGTTTGCAGACGACACAAAGCTGGGTGGGCGTGTGTGCTGTGAGGAGGATGCCGAGAAACTCCAGGATGATTTGGACAGGTTGGGTGATTGGGCAGAAGCATGGCAGATGCAATATAACGTGGATAAATGTGAGGTTGTCCACTTTGGTGGCAAAAACAGGAAGGCAGATTATCATCTGAATGGCAATAGATTGGGAGAAGGGAAAGTGCAACGAGACCTGGGTGTCCTTGTGCACCACTCACTGAAGGTAAGTGTTAGATCCGTGGTTCAGTGGATAAAGAATTACACGGATGCTGTATATAAACAAACAACGGGTCTTTACTGGGGGAGGGTCATCTCTAGACTGGAGTATAGAGGCATGCACACAGCTTATATACCGGTGTGGTTACTGCCGGTACTACAGTATACAGGAGCTGTAAAAAGTAGTTCTGACTTAAAGCACATACACTACAATTCCTCCCTTTTTAGATTAATAATAACCCCTTAATATTCAAATAACAATTACATTTTTACATGTACATTCAATAACAAAAAGTCCATGTATAGATTCAGTCTTTGGGGCGGCTTCCTGACCCTTTCGGGATAGCGCCTTTCCGGAGGTTCTTGTTCTTGGTGCAGAGGCGATTCTGACCCCTTTTCATCGGGTAGTTCATCGGGTTCCACTGCTACTGGGTCTGAAGTAGATGCTACCGGTATGTCGGGTTCATCCCCAGGTACTCGAGACATGGGGTTGACGCCTTCCTGTGACGCTAAGATCTGATCGACGTGGCGTCTCACAATGTTCTCCCCGACATCCACTGTGTACATTAATGGCCCCTGCCTTGTACATATCGTTTCGGGTTGCCACTTCTCTGTTCGATAGTCACGGGCCAAGGCTGGTTGCCCTACATTGAAGCTCCTTGTCGGCTTCTCGTTGATGTGCTGGAATTGTTTGTCCTCAACATTTCTTCGCACACTTGGTCTGAGCAAGTCCAGACGAGATCTCAACCTTCGGTTAAAGAACATCATGGCCGGGGTCTGGTTGGTAATTGCATGTGTCGCGTTTCGGTAGGCTAATAAGAAATTGTCCATCTTATGCTGTAGTGGAATTTCCTCGTCGCACATGGCCTTTATCGCCTTCTTAAAGGTTTGTACGAACCTCTCAGCCAATCCATTGGTGGCTGGATGATACGGGGCGGATGTGTAATGCCTTACCCCATTCCTTTTCATGAATTTTGGAACTCGTCGGACACAAACTGTGGTCCATTATCAGAGCAGATCTGCTCTGGCAAACCGTTTCTGGCAAATATGGTCCGTAGGACTGCAATCGTTTTCTCTGTAGTGGTTGAAGACATCTTTATCACCTCAGGCCACTTTGAATGAGCATCCACTGCTATTAAGAACATTGAGTCCATGAATGGACCAGCGAAATCAATGTGCACCCGTTGCCATGGAGAGGAGGGCCACTCCCATGGGTGTAGAGGGGCATGTGGTGGTGCATTTTGGACCTTCTGGCATCCTAAGCAGCTCTTAGTTAGGTCTTTGATTTCTTGATCGATTCCCGGCCACCACACATAAGCCCTAGCAAGGCTTTTCATTTTCACTCCCCCCAGATGACCTTCATGTAGCTCCTTTAGCACTCTCTCCCTTAACTTGGGTGGAATCACCACTCTGGATCCACACATCACTGTCCCCTGGCATACTGACAGCTGTTCTCTTCTGGATGAGAATGCTGGCAAAAGTGAGTCGCCATGTGTTGGCCATCCCCTCACCGTCAATTCATATACCCGTGACAGCGTCGGATCATTGCGGGTCTCCTTTTCTATATCCGCGTTTGTTACTGGCAATCGTTCAATTATCGATGAATAAAATATCTCGATAGGGTCCACTGCTGGTGCTTCCTCCACCGTAGGCAGTGGCAGGCGCGATAGCCCATCAGCGTTCCCATGCTGTTTCGTGCCTTTATATTCTATTTCATATTGATTCGCTCCTAGAAACAGGGACCATCTTTGTAACCGCTGTGCAGTCATTACTGGCGCGCCCTTCTTAGGATTAAAGATGGAGACAAGTGGTTGGTGGTCAGTCAGCAAGGTGAACTTCTGCCCATGCAGATAATGGTTGAATTTTTTTACTCCCCATACTAGGCTGAGGGCCTCCCTGTCAATCTGGGCATAGTTGCGCTTGGCTGAGGTTAGTGACCGAGACGCAAAGGCCACTGGCCTCTCCAACCCGTCTGGGAATTTGTGCGACAGCACCGCTCCAATGCCGTAGGGTGATGCATCACATGCCAAACGAATTGGTAGTGCTGGGTTGAAATGGGCCAACACCTCTTTTGATGTGATCAATTCTTTACACTTCTGGAAAGCTCGTCTACGTTCGTCATCCCACTTCCATGGTACCCCTGTTTGCAGTAGGGTGTTCAGCGGGTGTAGTACCATAGACAAATTTGGTAAGAACTTGTGGTAATAGTTTACCAGCCCGAGGAACGACCTCAGTTGTGACACATTTTCCGGTGCTGGAGCCTTGGCTACTGCCTCAATCTTGTCAGGGGATTTATGTAACCCCTCTTCATCGATGACGTGGCCGCAATACGAGATCTGTTTCTGGAAAAACTCGCACTTGTGGCGATTAGCTCGTAGCCCATATTCCTTTAATCTGGCGAGCACCTTCTCCAAGTTAGCGAGGTGATCACCGTCATTTTTGCCCGTGACCAAGATGTCGTCCAAATAACACTGGGTCCCTGGAATCCCTTGCAGGACCTGATCCATCGCCCTTTGCCAGATGGCCGGAGCCGAGGCTACTCCAAACACCAGCCGGTTGTATTGATAGAGACCTTTATGGGTGTTGATCGTAAGGTAATGTTTCGAAGCTTCTTCTACCTCCATTTGCAAGTACGCCTGGGCTAGATCAATTTTGGTGAAGCGTTTACCACCAGATAGCGAGGCGAAAATATCCTCAATTCGTGGAAGCGGATATTGCACCGTGTGAAGGACTGGGTTCACTGTCACCTTAAAATCCCCACAGATGCGGATCTTCTTTGGTTCCCCAGGCGTATTACTCAACGACCTCTTCATTACAGGGACGATGGGTGTAGCCCACTCGCTCCAGTCCACTTTGGACAGTACTCCTGAATGTTCCAACCCTCTCATCCTTTTTGGCCTCCACCTTCAGTGCCTGTATGGAATGCCAATCTAAATGTATCTTCCGGATCCACTCACGTCCTAGCAGTGGTGGTCCTCCATTTGGCAATACATATATATCCATTTTAGGTATTTCCTAACCTTTATGTCACTTTCACCCTTATTTTTCCTTTGGGGTAGACTTTTTGCCCCGTATACGTCTTCAAGACAATCTCTGTAGCTTTCAAGGGTATGTGTGAAAATAACCGCTTGTAGTCTCTTTGATTTATGACTGTTAGAGCTGACCCTGTGTCCAATTCCATTTCCACTTGGACTCCGTCTATCTTGAGTGTAACCCAGATAGTCTGGTGATCCTCTATTTCGGTTACATTATGGAGTTTCAGACAACCCAGCTCCTTGCTTCCGGAGTCTGTGTCACTTTTCTGTTCATCTGAACCACTGTCCATCACCTGGTGTACCTTTTTGTATTTCTCCTGTGGCGATTTCTTACTGTTGGTTTTCTTCCCAGACCTGCCTCTTGCTATGTGTCCTGCTTTCCCACACTGTCTGCACACTTGGCCCTTGAACCAACAATCTTTCTGGTCATGTGTTGTTCTGCCGCAGCGATAGCACTTCCCTGTTCCATAGGTCATTTCGTTGGTGCCGTATTCTTGCGGTCTCCGTTGTATCTCTGCAGTGCCCCTTGCGGCTGCTTTGTGTGATACTGCCATATTGAAAGCTTTGTCCAGTGTAAGGTCCTTTTCTGATAGAAGCCGTTTCTGGGTTCCTTCACTTTATAGCCCACACACAAATTTGTCCCTTAACGTGTCTGCTAGTCCCGCTCCAAACTGGCAGTATTTCGATAGCTTGCGCAGTTCCGTTAGGTACTCAGCATTGCTTTCGTCTTTGTGTCGGTTCCTTTTATGGAACTTAAATCGTTCTGCTATCAGCAGTGGTGTGGGGCTTAAGTGGTCCTGTAGGATTTCTACTATGCTTCCAAAATCCTTGTTTACCGGCTTCTCTGGGGTTATTAGATTTTGCAGTAACCCATAAGTTTTTGCACCCATGGAGTTTAACAGAACCAGTGCTTTATTAGCATCTGGCACTTCATTCGCCCTGCAGTACACCTCAATATGTTCCACATATGTCGCCCAATCTTCGACTTCATTGTCGAACGTAGAGATACTGCCACTCTTCGGCATCCTTGGCTGTGCGTTAACTATCCCCAATGGCGCCTCCCGCGCTTCCCCTTCTTCTCCGCTGGCACAAAATGGCGTCTCCCGCCCTTTCCTTCCTTCCCGCGCTCGCCCGTCTTCTCCGCTGCGGCTTCGCAAAATGGCGTCTCCCGCGCTCTTCCTTCTTCTCCGCGGCTCAATGGCGCCTCCCGCGCTCTCCCTGCTTCTCTGCGGATCAATGGTGTCTCCCCTTGCTCCGCCCCGCGGACCCTGATCAGCCCGTGATCCCTGGCTGTGCTCTGCGCGTTCTTCTCTTGATATTTGTCGACGCCGCTCAGTCTAGAACCCGGCTGTTTCTTACCCTCTCTCTCTCCGGTTTGCAGTATTTTCCCTCGACGCCGCTCAGTGATCAATCCCCGGCTGCGCCCTGCTCTCTTCACCCTCTTTCTTACCCCGTCGATGCTGCCCGGCTCTCTCTCTCTGCCGTCGGTCGGCTCCAGCCGCCGCTGCTCGGGAAGGGTCTGCTCAGGACCTGTCGTCGGTCTCTTACTGCTCGTTGTGGCTGGGGAGCCAAGCCCGGCTCTCCACAGCCTCCCCAGCGAAGTTGGATCTCTGCCTGACTGCTGGGCGGTTGCTCGCGGTCGACGCCTGTGTTCCTGGACTCGACTATTTTTTTTGTTGTTTTTTTTTTGTTTAATGTTGCAGGTAGATTCGCATCAACACTCGTCGCCACTGTTAGATCCGTGGTTCAGTGAATAAAGAATTACACGGATGCTGTATATAAACAAACAACAGGTCTTTACTGGAGGAGGGTCATCTCTAGACTGGAGTACAGAGGCATGCGCACAGCTTATATCCCGGTGTGGTTACTGCCAGTACTACAGTATACAGGAGCTGTAAAAAGTAGTTCTGACTTAAAGCACATACACTACAGTAAGGATGCAGGTGCAGCAGGCGGTTAAGAAGGCAAATGGTATGTTGGCCTTTGTAGCAAGAGGGTTTGAGTACAGGAACAAGGATGTCTTGCTGCAGTTGTACAGGGCCTTGGTGAGACCGCACCTTGAGTATTGTGTGCAGTTTTGGTCGCCTTATCTGAGGAAGGATGTTCTTGCCATGGAAGGAGTTCAGCGAAGGTTCACCAGGCTGATACCTGGGATGGCAAGAATGATGTATGAGGAGAGATTGGGTCAATTGGGCTTGTACTCGCTGGAGTTTAGAAGAATGAGAGGGGATCTCATTGAAACTTATAAAATTCTGACAGGACTGGACAGACTAGATGCAGGAAGGATGTTCCCGATGGTCGGGGAGTCCAGAACCAGGGGTCACAGTCTAAAGATAAGGGGTAAGCCATTTAGGACAGAAATGAGGAGGAATTTCTTCACCCAGAGAGTGGTGAACCTGTGGAATTCTCTACCATAGAAGGCAGTTGAGGCCAATTCATTAAATATATTCAAGAAGGAGTTGGATATATTTCTTAAGGCTAAAGGGATCAAGGGGTACTGAATTTCGATGATCAGCCATGATCGCATTGAATGGCGGAGCAGGCTCGAGGGGCCGAATGGCCTACTCCTGCTCCTATCTTCTATGTTTCCATGTTTCCCCTGGGCAAAATTCCCCCCAATGTTTCAGGTTGATTACCTTTCATGAAAAAAGTTTAGAGATGTAACAGGTTTTAAGCAAGTAGAGAGGCAGGGGAGGGGAGGAAAGAACAAAAGGGGAGGTTTGTGATAGGTTGGAAGGCGATAGCAATGGTTCGAGGACCTGCCTGACCTGCTGATCATTTCCAGAATTTTCTGTTTTTATTTCAGGTTTCCAGAATCTGCAGTATTTTGCTTTTGTATTAGTATTTAATTCACTGCCACTTCTCTTCCAGGAATGCCCACCTTGAAGAAGTTCTGCTCTTCTCTCCGACGGGATTTCCGTTTTTCTCTTTTACCTTGTTCACCTTCATTGCATTCTGTTTCCCTTCTCGAGTTTGATCAGGTACTTGCGTTACAGCCACATCTCTTTTCAGCAACGGTCTCTGGCTCCAATTTATTCCATGTGGATTCCAACTGAAATTCCACCCTTCATGTTTCGGATCCACCCATGGCTATAGATATCGCCAAGATATTCAGTGTTCCTCGAACCACTGGTCTTGCTGAGATCCACAGTCAACGCCATGAACCGCCACACACGCTCTCGACCTCTCTCTTCAGCAGCACCGACTCATTTTATCACAGAGTTGTCCTGGTCCGCAGTTCAGTTTCATCTTTTACCTCATCCGACGCTTTAACAGAAACCTTTTTTCTTCGTTTCATGTGTCGAGGACCGCAGGCTTCAACAACTCTTGGAAACCAACGCCACTCTAGTTCCTTCTTCCCCTTCACTTCCCTCTGATCCCATCCCTCCTTCCAATCTCACCCCTTGCCACGTTTTCACTATGCCTTCTGACCTTCCCTTCTCTGACCCCGAACAATCAGTTCTCAGCAAAGCCCTCGCTGACCTACATTGGCTCCTGGTTAAGCAACGCCTCAATATTAAAATTCTCATCCTTGTTTTCAAATCCCTCCATGGCCTCGCCCCTCCCTATCTCTGTAATCTCCTCTAGCCCCACAACACCCCGAGATATCTGTGCTCCTCTAATCCTGGCTTCTTGAGCATCCCCAATATTAATCGCTCAACCATTGGTGGTCGTGCCTTCAGCTGCCTAGGCCCTATGCTCTGGAATTCCCTGCCTAAACCTCTCCACCTCTCTACCTCTCTTTCCTCCTTTAAGACGCTCCTTAAAACCTACCTATCTGACCAAGCTTTTGGTCATTTGCCCATATATCTCCTTATGTGGCTCGGCGTCAAATGTTGTTTTATAATGTACTTGCGAAGCGCCTTGGGACATTTTACTATGTTGAAGGCGCTTAATGCAAGTTGTTGTTTCTTTATTAGTTCTCATTCCTTTAACAATCTTTACCCAGTGTATGTAGAAGGCTGTCTCTGTAAAAGGCACAAGGTCATCTCTGACCGAGCGAGAGAGTGACTACAGAAGTCATATTTTACAGCTGTACTAGTCAGTTACAGGCAGACATAGGTGTATCACATGATGAGATTTAAGACAGTAATTTCTGATACAGTTAAAAGTGCATATCATGGATTTACCCAGGAGCAGAGGATCCAGAAAGAATGGATAACACCTCCACAAAAGGAGGTTCATCATCCAATGTCCCAGAAGCCAACACCATTGTTCCAGGGGAAGGCAAGCAACCATCCCAATCACGCAGCTCATGAGGATTAGGCCGTAATACTTCTGAAACATTGCTAACTACCAGCACAAAGACTCTAATCTAGTCAATAGACTGACTATCTAATCTAATTTGTCAGCTATCTGAGGAGTATAATCCTAAATTACCAATTTAAATCAGTCTCAGACACCATAAATTAATAATCAGCAATCCAGTTACTGTGAATTACTGTGGTACAACCAAACTGCTTTTATAAGCTCTGTTATTCATTTTGTTAGTTAACCCTATCTGCTAATTATTTAATTACACACTGTTCAAATTTAAGCATTGTTAGTTATGATTCTGAAGTTAATAAATAATTGTTGGTGCATGACTTGCCTCATTATTTTCTTTGATGATTTTGGCAAGAAAGCTTTCGTTCATTCACTTGTCTGTATCCTAAGTGGAGGATGGTAAGGTAAATGCTAATATAATCTGAACTGGTTGATGTAAGGCAGTTCGGCGAGCCATTCACTCCTAGGCGTAGGCTGGGCGGTAAACCCCAGCTGGTTCTTTGACAATGGGTTAAGGTGATAGGGTTAAGGATTTGTCTGAGGCTTTGATAAGTATTTGTCAGGGTATTGCGATCCCAGTGTTCTTACAAAGGCGTTCTGGAAATCTAGTTATAATATGTCATTGAGCTTCCTATTCTGATTTGGGGATGTTACTTCCTCAAAGAGTCAAAGAGGTTAATGAGACAGGATCTCTCCCTTCTCAAACCATTTCAAGTGCCATTAGTTAGATTATTTCGTACAGGCCATCATCCTCTGTTTTGCTCTTGATTGATTCTGCTATTGTGCTAGTTATTGATGTAATAATAATGGGCTTATAGTTACCTGGGTTTGTTGAGCACAGAAAGGAAACATGTTAATGTTTGTACACTAGAGGCAGAAAGTTTCCAGACCAGAATCGGCGCCCAACCAGGAGGCCCCAGGCCAGCCCAAAATTGGGCCTTGGGTCTCATTAACATTTTATGCGCCTCCACAGGCAGCTCACCCACTGAAGTTTATGAATGTCAGGCTGCTTACCTTGTCGGCAGCAGCATGAAAAGAAAGAAAGACTTGCATTTATATAGTGCCTTTTTCGACCACTGGACATCTCAAAGCGCTTTACAGCCAATGAAGTACTATTAGGAGTGTAGCCACTGTTGTAATGTGGGAAACGCGGCAGCCAAAATTGCGCACAGCAAGCTCCCACAAACAGCAATGTGATAATGACCAGATAATCTGTTTTTGTTATGTTGATTGAGGGATAAATATTGGCCAGGACACCGGGGATAACTTCCCTGCTCTTCTTCAATATTGTACCATGGGATTTTTTACATCCACCTGAGAGAGCAGACGGGGCCTCGGTTTAACGTCTCATCCGAAAGACGGCGCCTCCGACAGTGCAGCTCTCCTTCAGCACTGACAGTGGAGTGTCAGCCTAGCTTTATGTGCTCAAGTCCCTGGAGTGGGACGTGAACCCACAACCTTCTGACTCAGAGGCGAGTGTGCTACCCACTGAGCCACAGCAGACCGTTGAAGATAAGCCCCATGAGGTGGTTGGAGCGGTCTATTGGAACCGCGATAACTGTGGAGTTGGGGAAGTGTTTCTATTCCTCCTGGCTCCACAGGAAGGTTTCTTTAAAAATGTTATTTAAAAAAAAACTTGCTTTAGATGGCGGCCGCAGAAAGCGCTGAAGGATTCTGAACGAGGCAGGCCTGGTACCTGCTCCGCTCATCGGTAACAAATTTTCCAGATGGGTCTTTCAACAGTCGTGAGGCCCTAATTAACACATAAATGCCTGCTTTAAGGTGGTCTCCTGTGACTATTATAAAATGGGCCCGACGGATTTAGCAGTGGCCCGAATGCATGTGTAGATTGGACACGGGCCATCCCACTGCTAAATTGGTCAGCGGGTGCGCCAGAAAAATGGGCGCAGTGCATACCAATTTCTACCCCTCATCTCTCTCAATGTAATTTCAGGGCCATGGTTTTTAATTCCTCTTGTTTGACCAGCCGTAACTCCTCATCATGCTCTGAGAATTGTATGGTCATCTGACCTCACTTGCAGCCATAGGGGCTGAATTTCCTTGGTAGGTTCTCCCACTCTCCAGCTGTAACTTTGGAAAAAGAAGCCACAGAAACCCTGGGCAAATAGCAATGAACGTCGTTTACGTCATTTACCCAGGATTTCTGCAACTCTTACACCAAGATTATAGCGGACGTGCAGAAATTCAACCCTTGAAAATTACACGGTGCAGACCCTTCCCTTTGATGTGGGAGTTATTCTGGGCAGTCAAATCCCCCAAATAAATCCATTGTCCAGGAAATGAACAAAACAAACCAAAATAAACCAGTGAACTCGGAATCTCCTTTATTTCAATAATAACTGTTATCTCTTCAGTGTTTTTAAGAGAACTGATGGTGTTCATTTCCTTTACATGATAGCAACAGTGATGTATTATAGGAAGTGTTTCCCCGCCTAGGGCTTTCTTGGATGTCTGGTTGGCAGCGAGAGCTATCTAAACGGGGATTATCATTAAGAATTGCATTCGTCATTGGCGGCCTCTTACACAATGATGTCCTGTTCATTTACTGAAATTTCTGGTTCACGAAATAACGCTCTGCTTGTCACGCACATTTGTTGTGTAGATTGCTTGCTTACGTGATATTCAATTTGTATATGCTGAATGGTTACAGCACCGTGTATGATGATTGACTCATGCATTACTGAATCTTACAGCCTTTTTACAGTTGCAGGCATTTGGAATTCCTAAGAACTTGTGCAATTACAGTGAAAAGAGCTTCCATATGATGATCATTTTGTTTGTATGTATCCAGGCTTTGTGGTTCTTTACAAATTGCATTTGTTCCTCCTTGCTTTTAATTGTAGAAAGACCAGGACCATAAATATGAATGCGAGGTGGTGCATTTTGGTATGAGGAATAAGGAGGCCACCTACTCCTTGAAAAATAAGGATCTAAATGGTGTAGAGGCGCAATGGGATCTAGGGGTATAGATTCACAGCTCATTAAATGTAGCAACGCAGGTTAACAAATCCATAAAAAATTGCAAACAAAGCACTGGGGTTCATTTCTAGAGGAATAGAATTCAAAAGCAGAGAAATTATGTTAAACTTATATGGAACCTTGTTTTGACCATATGGTCTCCATATTACAAAAAGGGTATAGAAGCACTGGAGAAAGTGCAAAAAAGATTTACAAGGATGATACCAGAACTGAGAGGGTACAACTATTAAGAAAGGCTGAACAGTCTGGGGCTCTCTTATCTAGAAAAGAGAAGACTGAGAGGTGACCTGATAGCGGTCTTTAAAATTACGAAGGGGTTCGATTGGGTAGACATAGAGCAAATGTTTCTACTTGTGGAGGAGTCCAAAGCTAGGGGCTAATAAATTTAGATAGTCACTAATAAATTCCATAAGGAATTCAGAAGAAGATTCTTTACCCAGAGAGTGGTGACAATGTGGAACTCACAACCAAATGGAGTAGTTCAGGCGAATAGCATAGATGCATTTAAGGGGAAGTTAGATAATTACATGAGGGAGAAAGGAATAGAAGGACACGTTGATAGGGTGCAATGAAGTAAGGTAGGAGGAGACTCGTGTGGAGCATAAACACCGGTATAGACCTGCTGGGCCGAACGGCCAGTTTCTCTGCTGTAAGTTCTATGCAATTCTATGTAATACATGCAGAGTAAATTCTGCATTAACTGGTGCGCTTGCACTATTTAACCACCAGAGGGAGCCAGTGTCCACAAGAAATCAGAACTTCTCCAAAAGAGTTCTGCTGATGGAGAAAAACAGCCTAATTGTGGCACAATCATTGAGTAAACTAACAATTGATGTGCTTTAATGATGTATATATTGCAGCGATTTCCTGTAATACAATGGAAATTTGAAAACTTGGGAGCTGAGATGCAGTAGTTTTATAACACATGGCATCGGAAAACTCCAGCACTTTCTATGCAGAAAGTGGAGCACTTACTTCAAGTTTGTTTCCTCGTATCGCTGAGCCCTAATTGTAATTTTTCTTTGCAGGGTCTTATTTAACATAGGAATGTACAGGACTGCAAAAGACTCCATAGGGCCAGTCCCAGTCTTTCCTAGCAGTACCTCTCATACTCCTCTACGAAGTTGTTCTCCATGTACTCTCTAAATTTGCTAATACAATCAACACTCTCCCCAACTGCCTTGCTTGGCAGTCCATTCCATACGTTCACCTTCATCAGCATAAATAAGGGAGAAGGGTAGTAACCACAAAATGGGACGAAGCTGGATGAGGGCAGGCCTAGTTGAAATGAAACATACCAAATTACTGTATACTACGCTGAAGGGATTGGGATAGAGAGGACAATTGTAGCATCTCTAGTCATGCTGACTTAAATTGGAGGGGTTAGCACACCGAGGATTCAACCTGGGACTTCCTGATTTTGTATGGCTTCGGTAAAGAATGAAGTTGCATTTATTTAGGCCTTAACGCATCTCGAGATCCTTTTTCAATCAGTGAATTATTTTGAAGTACAGTCATCGTTGTTATGTAGGCAAACATTGCAGCCCATGAAACCCCACAAACACCAAACAAATGAATGACCATATAATGGCCCAGAAACACAGGCAATCTGGGTGCAAACAAATTATGTGGCTTAAAAGATCGTGGCAATTGGGGCGTAAGTGAGTTAGGCATGTAACTACAGGAAACTTCATGATATCCGGCACCGACGGGACCGAGCTGCTGCTGATCTATCAAAACTTCCGGATAGACCAGCGCTAATGTTGAAGGATACGGAGGTTTTCATCTCCATATCTGACAACAAACACTGTTGCTTAGCAACAGCTTGTAAACACTCGGCCCGTACCTTGGAAGCGTCTCTGAAGCTGTTGCTAAGCTACAGAGACGCTTTCCAGAGCCCGACTTTTAAAAAAATGCTAGGAGAAGGAAAAAAACCTAACCAAAACGGCTGCTGATTTCTGCTGTTAGATCAAGGTTTCCGGACATACAACCTCCGGATAAACCAAAGTTTCCTGTACAAGAAATATACTGGTGTCTGTTCGATGTTTCCGATTGTGTCTGCTGGTTTCCACTGATTAATGACAATTTGCATCCATTTTGATTCTGAGCCTATTCTAATGAGATTGGGGGGATACTTGGGCATTTTTCGGACATCGCCCATGGAGGACACGCCAGGCCAAGGTGCTTTTGGTGGTATTGGTTAAATGCTTTAAATCCAATGAATTACTTTTGAAGTGCAATCGCAGTTGTTATGTAGGGAAACGTTGCAGCCAATTGGAGCATATCAAGGTCCAACAAATGGCAAGTGAATGAATGACCAGATAATCTGTTCTTTGCTGGTGTTGGTTGAGGGAGGAATGTTGTCCAGGACACTGGGAGAACTCCGTGCTCTTTTTAAATAGAGCCGTGGTTCAGCGGCCCCAAAAGCACACGCTTCCCCTCTGTTGTTGGCGGAACTGGATTTCCGGTGTGCCCCAAAGCTACAATGTCTGACCCCATTGGATTTCCCAGGCTCAGGCAAGTTTTATACTGTTAGCAGATGTTTGCGCCAGTTTGCGCAGCTGAGGCGGGGTGAGGTCCAATAACTGCCAGTCACTTGGGGCACAGACAACAGATCCAGTTGAAGATTAAAGGACAGACTTCAAATCAGCTCGTTTTAAAGTGATTTAAGGGGCAGCTAGATAAACATATGAGGGAGAAGAAAGGAACAGCAAGTTATGCTGATAGGGTTAGATGAAGAGTGGGTGGAGGTTTATGTGGAGCATAAACACCGGTTTCATAGACCAGTTGTGCTGTAAATTCTATGAATGTCAATTTCATCGGGATGAAATCTGTTTTATTTGAGGGCTGTCAGCCGTTAAACCGCCTGAAACATTCTGGTGGCCCCAACCTCCGCTGCTGAAGCGCTGCACTGTGTTACAAAGTATTACAAAGTATTTACAGCCCAGAAACAGGCCATTCGGCCCAACAGGTCCATGTCAGTGTTTATGCTCCACACCAGCCCGACCTTGTGTCAGCCATGGCTCAGTGGGTAGCACCCTCCACTGAGTCAGCAGGTTGTGGGTTCAAGTCCCACCTAAATCCAGGCTGACACTCCAGTGCAGTGCTGAGGGAGTGCTGCACTGTCAGAGGTGCCATCTTTCAGATGAGACGTTAAACCAAGGCCCCGTCTGCTCTCTCAGGTGGACACAAAAGATCCCATATGGCACTATTTTGAAGAAGAGCAGGAGAGTTATTCCCGGTGTCCTGGTCAATATTTATCCCTAAATCAACATCACTAGCACATATTATCTGGTCATTATAACGTTGCTGTTTGTGGGACCTTGCTGTGCACAAATTGGCTGCTGCGTTTTCCACATTACAACAGTGACTACACTTCAAAACAAGTGCTTCATTGGCTGTAAAATGCTTAGGGACATCTGGTACCCATGAAAGGCGCTATATAAATGCAAGTCTTTCTTTTTTCTGCATACCTGCATCTTGCAGGGGTACAGTATGTTGGGGGCACCAGGTAAGAACATAAGAACTAGGAGCAGGAATAGGCCACTTGGCCCCTCGAGCCTGCTCCGCCATTCAATAAGATCATGGCTGATCTTGGGCTCAAAGCCACTTCCCTGCCCACTCCCCATAACCCATCACTCCCTTATCTTGCAAAAATCTGTCTCTCTCCAGATGCAGGGCTAGTGGGAAATTCAGCGGGTCAAACCACCCAAACAGTACTTCAGATGTCAGACTGCAAGGGGGTGGCTGCAACAGCTTACTAACCCCACCCTCTCCCACACCCCCACAGGAAATCTCACTGATATGTTAAATGGGGCAGAGACCTGGCGTAACTAGGTCCTCTCTCAATCTCTGCCACCCAAGTCTTTGCCCGATGGATGTAAGGACATAAGAAATAGGAGCAGCAATAGGCCACTTGGCCCCTTGAGCCTGCTCCACCATTCAATAAGATCATGGCTGATCTTCTGGTAAAGTCAATGGCCCAGAAATTCGGGTTTCCACGGGTGAGTACGCATGGGGTACTCACCCATAGGCCCAATGGAAGTGCCGGTTTCTTGCATGCACTGCGCATGCGCAGGAAACCGGCACTTCCGTTCCCCTGAAAGAAGGGGTTCAGAGGTCGAACGCGTGCGCAGGAGAGGCTGCGCGTGCGCATCGAACTTACGTTTTTTTTACAGGTTTTCCCGGGAGGGTAAGTCTGCAGGAGTTACACATTTAAAAAGCAGGCGTAAGGCCTGCTTTTTACAAGGTAAGTGGTGAATTAATTAAAATTAAAACATTTTTTCCACAGGTTTATTATTTTTACATACTTTAAAGAAAGGCACGTTTATTTTTAGCCCCATTAGAAAATAAAATAATTTTTTTCAAAAATTTAAATTATTGTTTAAAATAGTTATTTCATGTAATTTATAGTTTATTTAAAAAATGTGATTTATAAAAAAAATTATTTGAAGATTAGTGATGTTTTGGGGCCCGTAGTATTTCTAAGTTTTGACAGCACTTCCTGTCAAACTTATAAATGGAGCATTCCCTGCTCCGATTGGCTTCCCATGGCCCACGTGATCCCAGGGGATGCATCGAACTAACTGCACCCCTGGGATACGCAAGCACTGCGCGCCGGCAGCTGGAGCAGGCCCAGGATCGGAATTCCACGGGGGCCCACAACACAACGGCCGGCGCGCAAGCTAAGTGCAGGTCGGGAGCTTACACCCGCGGGAAGCCCCCGACCCGAATTTCTGGGCCAATGATTTTCAGGGCCAACAATTCAGCACTTCCTCAGTGGTACACAGAAGTGTCAACCTAGATTACGAGCCAACATTGCAGTGTAGAAGTCAATGGAGGAACTTTGCCATTCTGTAAAATTCCAGCTGTCTCTGCTCTTGCTCGTCTCTGCTGAATTTAGTAAGTCATTCCACATTGGCATTCTGGGCATCAGCTGCCTCTTGTATGCTGGCTGAGTCCTGTATATCACCTGTTGCTGTCGTAAGGAACCAACTGTATAATAATGCACTGGCGTTGATAGCTTTATGTTATCTGACAGCATAACTTGCAGTTGTGCACAGGCCTGATGCTGCATCCTTTGATAGCTGTACCCTCATGAGGCATTGTTTCTTTATGAGGTCATGGTACTTGTTTCAGGGATGGTGGCTCCTGGTGCAGAGACAATTCACCACAGTGTGCCCTTACGCTCTCTGTGCTCACTTCCACTGTCTCTTGCAATTGTTGCTCCGCCATCAGTGGATCAGCATTCAGATCTTTCATTCACAAATGGCCTTCCAAACTGTATAACCAGTTCTACACAAAGCCAAGCACAGACCTTGGCTCCGCAGAACATTGGCTTCTGCTCTACAATGATTTTAAGACATTTCACAATGTCAGAACAGTGGGAGTGTAAACAACCTGCATTGAGGAAGGGCAGGAATTGAAGTTTCTGCATCCATCATGGTTGTTGATTAAATGGGTGCCTTGAAATTAGATTCTTTTTGAGTATTAGCACTTGAACACTTCACGCATTCATTTGAAAATCCTTTGTCCATTATTTTAGCAGTAGCGCAAACCCGTTTACGCTAAACGAATTACTACCTCTGTTAGAATAACGGCAAAAGGAAGTCCATACCAATGCATTAGGATTGTACCCTATAAGTCAAAGAAACTCAATTCAAGGTAGGCTATTCCACACATTTGGACACATGGTAAACTTTGCTTTAAGGGTTAACATGAATGCTTTTCCAAAGTTTTGTGTGGAGGGGGTGGGGGGACAAAGCATAAAAGCCTTTTTCTTTTTGCTGTGGCAACAATGTTGAAATACCACATGCCATGTTTTTACTATTTACAAACTAATAAAAATGATTGAGGGCCAGGAACCATGTATTGGAAGGTAATTATTCTCTGTATTAAATAAAAGTTGATTGAAGCTCAAGAGTTTTCTTTTGAAGCCTTGGAACCAAAGGTCGTGAATAACTTAATCCTTTTGAAAATATTTGCTGACGAAAAGGGATTACTATCTTATTTCATGAGGCAGGCATCAAAAATTGCAGTACAGGAAACTCTCATATCTCCGTCACTGTCGACAATAATTCATCTGGAGACTTGCAGTGACAAATCAACTGCTGAAATATGTTAATCTCTGTGGCAGTTCAATGATCTGTCCTGTGTCTAGATGTCGACATTTGCCTCACCTCCAAAGCTCAACCTTACCCCCTTAAAAATAAAAATTGGGAGATTCGAAATGTAACATGTGTTTGTTTATCTGTTTATTATTTAATCAGTGACTGCCTCACAGCTGCTCGAAACTGTTCTAAATTGTATTTGGCCTCAAGGGAGAATAAAACTCCCGGCATAACCACAGGCTCTTTTATCGTGGGGCCCTGTGCTGAAGTCCTTATGCATTTTAAAAAAGTTGAAAGAGATAGAGAAAATGATGAATATATTACAAAATTACAGGCATAAAATCAAGCAAAAGACAATAGAAATTGGCCTAGTCAATAAATTATTACTTTAGTAGCTTTTACTTTAAAAAAAATTCTTTCTCGGGATGTGGGCCTCTCTAGCAAGGCTGGCATTTATTGCCCATCCCTAGTGGATGGTACACTAGACCATTTCAGAGGGCAGGTAAGAGTCAATCACATTGGTGCGGGACTGGAGTGACATAAAGGCCAGACAGGGTAAGGATGGAGGTTTCCTTCCCTAAGGGACTGGAGTGAACCAGTTGAGTTTCTACAACAATCCGACAGCTTCATGTGCATTTTTACTGATGCCAACTTCCTATTTCAAGATTTTTAAAACTGCGTTAAAGCTCTTAAACTGCCATGGTGGGACTTGGACTCACCACCTCTGGATTACTAGTCTGGTATAAAATGTTTTGCTGATGAATCCCTTAATTTGTCAAATGAGCCACACAGACCAGGAAGGTTTCAAATTTGATTCTCAGTCTGTGCTGGGTTGGCTGATTTCATCGGGGCAGCAATCAGGACACTACAATTTGCCTCAATATCCAGAAGCTACAATTCAGACAGTGATCCCTGCCGTGACATGCGCATGTTTTGATGTCGATTGTGTTCATTTGGCTCGGCCATGAAGTCCTCCGAGGATGAATAACTCACGACAACAAACACACTTTCTACACATGCATGAAGAATGGGCTCTTATTTTAAGTCTACTGTCGCCCATTGAACTGTACACAAGGGGTAGAGGGAAGAAAATCAGAAGGGATTATACATGTAGGTATAATCTGCATGTAAATAGGAATTAAAAAATCTTGTTTTGTTTTCCCTTCCAAATAACCATTGTGTCACCTGAGCGGGAAGCAACTACACCATTGCACACTAAGTGTACTTTATAGCTCAGCTCAAAGGCAACACAATGGCTGGAGAAACAGTTTGTTGCCCATCCTGGATGGCATATTTCTCTTAGTGGCTTAGTTTGGAGCTGATGACAGTGTGCAGATTTGAATGTCAAACCTGTTACGGCAGGAGATTGAGAGAAGACCTTGAGAGGTTTAGGGAGGGAATTCCAGAGCTTCGAGCCTAGCTAGCTGAAGGCACGGCTGCCAATGGTGGAGCGGTTAAAATCAGGGATGCTCAAGAGGCCAGAATGGGAGACTCACAGCGATCGCAGAGGGTTGTAGGATTGGAGGATGTTACAGAGATAGGAAGGGACGAGGCCATGGAGGGTTTGAAAACAAGGATGAGAATTTTAAAATCGAGGTGTTGCCGGACCGGGAGCCAATGTAGGTCAGTGATCACGGGGGCACTAGTTTCATGAAAAAACACGTGACAATCCTCTTTTTCTTGTTTGGGAAGGGTGAGCAGTGAGAATCTTTGCATGTTATTTCCATCACTATGTTATCATGGTCAAATAATGTATTTTAATGTGCTTTATATAATTATTGCATGTTTTGCAATAAATTAAAAAGATGTATCCTCCATAAAGCCTTTTGGAATTTTAAAATTATTAAAATGCATATATTTTAGCCTTAAGAAAATCAATTGAAGTTTGTTTGTAATTTCTATTTTCTAGCTCCATGTTGCTATGCATTTAAGAAGTCGAGGGTGCTCGCTGAAGACCAGTTGGACATAAGAATACACAACAAAATCAGGTCCACTCAATGGAAAAACATTGATCCAGTTGGCTCCAAATTCCACATGCGCTTTCTGTTTATATACGAATATAAAATATAATTTTGAAATGTTATAAAAACATTGGAAAGGAGGAATAAACCCTTAGCAATCAGATTCAAATCCTGCCCAGACTGATGCAATGAAAGTCTGCTCTCTATACCAGCGACAAGAGTGCTGAGTGGAAGTAATTTGCAGTCTCAACCATATTCCTGGTGGGAATTTGACAAAAATACATATCTTTAATTGACAGTCTCACTGAGACAGGTGAATGGATGTTTGGTGTGGGAAAAGGACATTTTACACTGGTGCAGTATAGGTGCTCTTCTGTGGTTGGGTGAAGGCACTTTATTGGGGCAAAGTAGAGTTTTACTTGGCATCTGGACCAGATCTTGGGAGTGTTTGATGCAAGTAGTCAGTGCCAAAAGTGAAAACTGTCCCATTCCCTTGCACTGTCACCCTTTACCTTGAAAAACAGAAAAAAGCACCTAAAAATTGAAAGAGAAAACAACTAGAACAACTTACATTTATATAGGGCCTTTAACATAGGAAAACAGCCCAAAGCACTTCACAAGAGCATGATTAGACAGAAATTGACACCAACACAAAGAAGGAAATATTAGAACGGGTGAGGAGACAGGTTTTAAGGAGCCTATTAAAGGAGGAGAGAGAGGTGGAGAGACGGAGAGGTTTGGTGGGGGGAGTGGGGGGGAATTACAGAGCTTAGGGCCTAGAGAGCTAAAGACATGGTTGCCAGTGGCAGGGTGAAGGGGGGTAGGGGGATGCACAAAATGTCAGAGTTGGAGGAACGCAGAGTTCTTAGAGGGCTGGAGGAGGTTACAGAGATAGGAAGGGCATGGCCATGGAGGGATTTGACAAAACAATAGTTTAATTAATGGCAGGTTTATCAGCAGATTCATGTACATTAGCGCATGATACAGGCTTGATTGATATAGTTTTCCCTGGATAATTAGTTCCTGTCAAACAAGGACTTGGAGGGATTGTTTTATTTGTTGGTTTAAATTCTACTGTTATGACATTGATTGGTTGCTGTGAATTTGCCAGAATGCCATTTTATCTTTAGCATGCGATTCATGCATTGTGTAGGAGCAGCTGGAACATGCTCTATAGCATCTAGGGCACCCACTATTCTGAAAGGGGGGGGAAAGAAGGACTTGCATTTATATAGCGCTTTTCTCAACCTCTGGACATCCCAAAGCACTTCATAACTACTGAAGTACATTTTGAAGAGTAGTCACTGTTGTAATGCAGGGAAACAGAACAGTCAATTATGCACAGTGATGTCCTGCAAACATTAATGAGCTAAAAGTCCAGATAATCTGTTTAGTGATGTTGGCTGAGATAAATATTAACCAGAAAACCGTGAGAACCCCCCTGCTGTTCTTCAAATGGTGTCATAGGACTTTAAGTGAAGTGGCTTTCATCTCTCACCAGAAGATTTTGTTTGCCATCTTGAAACTGCTTTAGTGAGATTTACAATTAGAAACTGCAGGCGCCTAAAACTGAGGGTGAATTTGTCCTCTTTATGGTAACATTAGAACCTGTTTGGTATTACTGTGTTACTTTGCCATAAAGCCAACTTTTGTCGTCATTCCAGTTGTCATATTTTTTGCTATTAATCATAAATGCACAAATTATGTCTATGTGTACAAGCAGTAAATCCCCAAACAAATAATTAAGTGGTGGGACTGACAAAGCCAAGTAAACCACTGAATTTCCATCATTTTTTGGTTCATTAAGCATGCAAGCCTCAAAAATTGCTCAGGGACCTGATCCAAACCGTTATACTGGGATCACACTGCCAGTGCCCTCTAGTGCTGACTCCACTACAGTATGTGGAGCCAGAGGAAGGACACCTTATTAGCACAGGCCTGGTGGGCACCCATGCCATTACAGGCGTATCTCGGACACAGGCGTCTGCTTCCATCCAGAGGTAAAATCCGGTACCCCCTCCCAGAGAAATGATTGCTTGGCCTTTTCAGGCCGCTTTGTAAGATGGTGATAATAAGAATTAAAAATGTATATGTATTTTTAACGAGGGTGCAGGCCACTTCCCTGGCATGAACCTCTCTGGTGGACCAACAGGTATTTTTTGGAGGCTGGCATGCCTCATCTCGCTGGCCATATCAGCTCCCATACTTACACCAAGTCTCAAAGAGGCTGGGAAGTGAGGGCTCCCAGTGTAGGGTGTCCCCATCTCTTGACATAAAAGTGGGGAGGTGAGGGGACACCTGTTTGAGGACAGAGGTTTCACCCCAAAGAAAGCCCTCTTGAAACTACCAAAAATTGCTGGGTCCCAGCCTATTTCCTGAGCCTCCGGCCGCAGCCCTACTGGAGTTACGGTGAAAGTGTGCCAGACAGTCTGCATTTTCAGGGTTGTGGTCTATAACCACACTTTGCACTATAACTCAGCAGTGAAGTCAGACAAATTGAATCCTTGCAAAAAGTCACTTTGTGCATTTCTATCAGTCATTTCTAGTAGGATGTAATATTTCCTCTCAGTAACTAAGTTTGGTTTTGAATTGGACAGTCTAGTTTTTGAGTGGGCCAAAATTCTTTAAATGTAAGACAGACATCCAAAGTCCAATTTAAAAAATAAATGCCCATTTTTTTCCATTTACTTCTTTGTCCTATGATATGAAAATATTTGTCATTGAGGTTACTAACCTTTTCACTGGATTAGCAAGGGAATCATCTGAACTCAATCTACACACCCTCCCTTGACCATAACACTGTACTTCTGTTTGCCCAGGTTCGTACTTGGCCAAAGGTCACAAATCTATTATACTACACCGTTTTGGCTTCACACTTTGCACTAAATCTCATCAGTGAAGTCAGACCAATTGAATCCTTGCAACAAAAAAACCATCTTGGTTCACTTTGTGCATTTCTATCAGTCATCTTAAAACTGACCACCTCAGGAACCTAAGTTCAAGTCACCAGCCTAACCTTTCAAGGAATGGTGCATGAGATAGAGAGGCCTAAATGGAAAGGGAAAACATAAAAATACATTTTTTTAAACTGTGTACAAAATAAAGATAAATTTAACATTAAATGCCTGAAAGGGTGGTGAAAACAAATTCAGTAGTAACTAATCAAAAGGAAATTGGATATATACTTGAAAAGGAAAGTTTGCAGGGCTATGGGGAAAAAGCAGGGGAGTGGGACTAATTTGATAGCTCTTTCTCGGCTGGCACAGGCACGATGGGCTGAATGGCCTCCTTCTGTGCTGTATGATTCTATGAGGTTCCAATAAAAATAAATTCCAAAGGATTTGTTTTTGCTCAAAGTCAAACAAGACTTTCATATGGTAATGTTTCCACATATCATACCACTGAATGTTTGGACAAGGGTTCCAACAAACAATTCCACACAATATGAATAAGTTAATTGACTCAACCCTGCCTCTGGGGGAGGCAGTGAGCAGAAGCTAAGCATTCTTAGTCAAGGGAGACTGCTCTTGTGTTACCTTAAGGTAACCTTGTTACTAGCTGTATTAGCCTGGGAGCAGTTTTATGCTCTATTTCCTGGCTGGGTCATGGATGTGTGATGTGGCAAGACCTAAGAGGGGAGGAAATTAAAATACACTAAGAAATAGAAGAACAAATATTTTTTGTGGTTGTGAGCCAAAGACATAATACTATTTCCATGCCCTCTATGATAATTTTTCTTAAGGAACTGTTCCGGCAAGTATTGCAATTACTGTATCAGGCCAATGTACAGATAGGGTAAACTCGTAGCCCAGCTCACTCCTCCAATATCAGTTTCTCCTAATGGGAACAGATGGCAAATTAAATTGGTAGGAACTGATTTCAGACCTTCATGTAATAGCCAAAAGGAGATACATATCATTAACCCTTTTAATATTTCAGTCTTCAAAGGGCTTTTTACATTTGAATGCTTTTATAACAATTTAAAGCTAATTATAAAGTTAGACTGACCCTAGGACGGGATGGAACAATGGGATGGCATGCTGCTGGAAGAAAAATGTCCTCATTCTGACAGATGTCAGGGTCTTTCAAATGTAAGAAGTCACACAACACCAGGTTATAGTCCAACAGCTTTATTTGAAGTCACAAGCTTTCGGAGCACTGCTCCTTCATCAGGTGAAGTGGAAAGATGCATAAAGACACAGCTTATATAGTCAGAGAATGTCAGATGTTTACAGGTAATCTTTCTAACTGCCATTTATCACACCTCGACAGAGAGATAATCACAGCAATCAAAGGTGTGAATGGTGTCCAAACAGGTCAGTCAGGAAAACATTACATCAAAGAAACACAGTTTTTCACACAGACCCCAGCATCTGCAACATTTGACCCCTTGTGACCCCACCTCATTGTTCTTTGATGTAATGTTTTCCTGACTGACCTGTTTGGACACCATTCACACCTTTGATTGCTGTGATTATCTCTCTGCTGAGGTGTGATAAATGGCAGTTAGAAAGATTACCTGTAAACATCTGACATTATTCTCTGACTATATAAGCTGTGTCTTTATGCATCTCTCCTCTTCACCTGATGAAGGAGCAGCGCTCTGAAAGCTTGTGACTTCAAATAAAGCTGTTGGACTATAACCTGGTGTTGTGTGACTTCTTACATTTGTCCACCCCAGTCCAACTCTGGCATCTCCACACCAGGGTCTTTCAAGAAATGATCTTGGACAGTCTTCAGGAGATCAGTGTTTGTGCTAATATCCAAGAAGGAAGAGGCAGAAGCATGCACCAAGTACAGAACCACAACACTCATCCCACATGCCAGCAAGGTGTTGCTTGAAGTTATCAACAATAGAATTGCACATAAGATAAAGGAACACATTTCCAGTATGCAAGCTGATAGCTGATTTTGGAGCAAAAGTGGAACTTTATAACCACAATCAACTGCTGGAGCTAGCACAGCATTGCCTGTTGTAGTCGAGATTACTGCAGTCCTCAACCTTTTTGCCTTCTGCTCTTTCCAGGTTGTCACTGGGAATATCAGTAACATCAGTCAGTCTGTAATTCATACTTGCATTAAGCAGGTGACTCATGTCATCTTTGCTAAAGCAAACGCTTTCATCACTTTCCTCCAAGGACATCCAGAAGTGGTAGGATACTAATTTCCACCCTGGTACGAGCCCCTCATGCCTGCCTTAAGTGCTCTTTTACCTACTCTAGTACTCCCACGAGGTGCTCCCCCAGTGGGAGGGAGTTGGAAGGCTTCTGTGGCTCAGTCAAGGGCTCTTGAGATGGTTGGTGACCTCTTTGGAATTCACTACCCCAGAGGGCTGTGGAGGCTCAGTCGTTGAGTATATTCAAGACAGAGATCGACAGATTTTTGAATTTTAAGGGACTCAAGGAATATGGGGATAGTGCAGGAAGGTGGAGATGAGGTAGAAGATCAGCCATGATCTTATTGAATGGTGGAGCAGGTTCGAAGGGCCAAATGGCCTACTCCTGCTCCTATTTCTTATGTTCTTATGTTTCCTAGGAGTTTGGGCCTGAGAAGGCCCAGTGGCAGGCTGCAGTAACTC
Organism: Somniosus microcephalus; assembly: GCF_052327205.1. Lineage (NCBI taxonomy): Eukaryota > Metazoa > Chordata > Chondrichthyes > Squaliformes > Somniosidae > Somniosus > Somniosus microcephalus. Next base: position 314,989,708 of record NC_140988.1, on the reverse strand, counting down.
AATGGCTGTCAAGTTATCTGGCTCAGCTAGCTTTCTGGCACAAATACATTGGTTGAGGTGATCGTAAAGGGTCATTCTGAGAGATGGCAACATGTTGCCTTGACATTGCAGTATCAGCCCGGCTATTGGGCTGCAGCTCAGCTCTCCAACTGATCTGCGGGAGAGCAGACTGTACGAGATCTGTGAGTCAATTGAAGCCCCTATCCTTTCAGTCTGCCAGTTTGTCCAAGGCAGAGGTGCTGATGGAGTCCAGAGTTGGCATGACCCCTTTATGAACATCCCTCAGAGGTGCTATTAGTGGCAGCAGAGACTCCTGCAAGGAGGACACAACTGCAAAGTCCATTGAGGTAGCCATATACTCCATGGATGATGTAGAGTTTCAATGCCATGTGCCTGAACCCCACACAGTTGGTACTGGACCCTTCCACATTATCCAACATGCTGTAGAAGCTCCCAGCAGGCAGTCCAATGCATTGAGCAATTAGTGGTTCACAGAAATCGTTGTTCTTTTATAGACTGGGCTCTGAAGTCTACATCGCTGTCCTCTTCAGCAGAGCTTACCTTCCTGTGAGCTATATCCTGGGCCATTCTATCCACCTGCACTTCCTCCTGTCCACCTGTGCTTGGTGAATTATCCGATGCAGTTCCCTCTAACTCATTGGCCTAGAAATTCAGTTGTTAGCGCCAGCCGCTAGCACCTTAAGAGGCCGAGAAGCGGGGCGGAGGCGGCTAGCGCCCGGGCGCGGCGCGATGTGCGCCTCTCGTGAACTTCAGTCAAGAATTAGCGGCAGCGCAAAACCGCAGCGCCTGCTTAGCTGCGCGCGCAGATCCAGACGTCATTTGATGGTGCAACGCACTTGGTGCGCCCCGAACTGGAACTTCAGTGGTGCCCCCCTTCTGTGCACCTGGCGCCCCCAGTGACTGGCTGAGTGGAACGGTTCCCAGTCGCTGGGGGGCGTGGGAGGCGCTATTTAAAGGGGACTCTTCCTGCATTCTTTGTGGCAGCCATTTTGTTCCACACCTGTGTGAGAGAGAGAGATTTGGAGAGAGACAAAGGCAGAGAGCTTTCTGCTTTGACTCAGCGCTCGCACAGGTAATTCTGGCTTTAGGCCAGAGCTTTGCAGTTGGATTTATCTTTCAGTGTCATAGCCTTGAGTCGCCACATATAATGGGGGCTGCAATGGGTGGAAACGTTGGGTTTCTCCATTGCATTGAAAGGGCTCAGAGACGCCGAGAGAGAGTGCCAATCATGGCCAGACGGAGGAGGGCCAACAGGCGTCGGCACAGGAGGCCTTACCCACCCAGGGTATACCGCCAGCAGTTCTCATACCTCAACATGTCTGAGGAGCAGTGTATTCGGAGGCTGCGATTCAGAAGGGAGGTGGTCACTGAGATCTGCCACCTGCTTCAGAGAGATCTGCAGCCACAGCTGAGGAGCAGGACCTCTCTGTCAGTGGCAGTGAAGGCGACAGTGGCTCTCAACTTCTATGCCACCGGCTCCTTCCAAACTGCTACTGGGGACATTGCCAGTATCTCCCAGTTTGCGGTGCATTGCTGCATCCGCCAGGTGACGAATGCCCTCTTCAGAAGGAGACGTCAGTACATTTCCTTCCCCATGACCCTGGACAAGCAGCAAGAGCGTGCAATGAGATTCGCAAGAATAGCGGGCTTCCCCATGGTCCAGGGCACCATTGACTGCACGCATGTGGCTTTGCGGGCGCCTCTACAGAATGCCGAGGATTACCACAACCGGAAGGGCTACCATTCGCTGAACGTCCAGTTGGTGTGTGACCACAGGCAGCTCATACTTGCTGTCAATGCCCGCTTTCCAGGCAGCAGCCATGATGCCTTCATCCTGCACCAGACTTCTGTGGCAAACATTTTCGAAGCCCCGGCTCACCCAGGAGGCTGGCTTCTCGGGGACGAGGGCTATCCTTTGTGCACCTGGCTGATGACCCCGCTCCGTGCGCCCAGCACCCCTGCTGAAGAACGATACAATGACAGCCATCAAGCGACCAGGAACATCATTGAGCACACAATCGGTGTGCTGAAGCAACGGTTCCGCTGTCTGGACCATTCCGGGGGAGCCCTACTGTACTCGCCTGAGCGAGTCTCCTATTTCGTTGTAGTGTGCTGCATGCTGCACAACCTGGCTATCCTCAGGATTCAGCCACTGCCACCAGACATTGGAGGACCACCAGAGGAGTAGGAGGAGGAGGAGGAGGAGCACCAAGATGGGAGGGAGGCACAAAGTGCAAGGGCCGTCCGTCAGCGGCTTATTGCAAGTTGGTTCCAGGCCCCCTCTCAGGGCTTGTGCCATTGAAAGAACATGAATGGAGCCGCTCCGCAAACCCGGAGGCGGTCAAGGCAACAAATAGTTCAAAGTGCAAACATGGACAATCTGAATAAAGACAATTTTTTATTTTACAAACTCTGTGCCCTTCCCGCATGACAAACAAAAACAGAGAAACCCCCCAAAAAACAGTCAGACACATAACTGGCTCTCACAACCTGGTGAAAATCAACAAAACAGTTAAACAAAAATGACCATGATCCTCGGCCTTCATAAAAAACACACACAACATTCTCGGCCTTCATAAAAAACTCAACATAACATTCTCGGCCTTCATAAAAAACTCAACATAACATTCTCGGCCTTCATAAAAAACTCAACATTTTGCCACAACTCCTACTTTTTGGCCTGTGAGGGTGATCCGCCTCGCTTGCACGAATGGCCCCTTCTCGCCCTGCAGCTCCTCCTCAATGGGACCCCAGTGGCTGCAGCAAGGCTGGGGGAAGGCTGCTGAGGGTCACATAGTGAGTCGGCAGATGCCCTTGGGGGACGGCTTGGACCAGCTCTGGGCCTGGAGGGCCCGGCTGCTGACTGCTCCAACTCTGCTTGGGCGGCAGCAGTCTGTCCTACGGGTGGTGGCAGCTGCAGTGGAGGAGTGACAGTGTTGGCAGCAGGAATGCTGCCAACCTGACAGAGCACAGGCACTCCCTGGTCGGCTGATATACTGGCACTCGCACGGGCCAGCACTGCAGCATGCGCAGCAATCTGCTGAAGCACAGACTGCTGGGCTGCTGTGGCGCGGCAAGGGCCCCGGTGATTCCTGGCCATACCAGCGAGGGTGGCAGTAGTTAGTGCCCGTGTGGCCCTGATCTGTGTCTGCATCAGACCAGCCAGTAAATGCATGGCACGACTAAGCACTTGGCTCGAAGCCGCCTGTGCTGCCCCGAAGTCCTGCAGACTCCTGGCCTGTGCTGCCCCGATTTCCTGCACACTCCTGGCCTGTTCTGCCCCGAATTCCTGCACACACCTTGCCAGTGACTCTATGGAGTCAGGCATCCTTGCCACTGCAGCCATGAGCTCAGTGTGCCTGCGCTCAGCCTGGGCGCCCATTTTACCAAGGAGCCGCACCTCCTCTGCACTCACTGTAGCAGGACTGGAAGCCGCACTCACCCTCCGGGGAGAAGGCCACCGAGCTTCCCTACCCCTCCCGCATTGCTGCAGCCCGCTGGGCCCCAGAGCTTCACCGTCATCAGACCCTTCCCCCCGCTCCCCTCCAGGGAAGACGTGTCCCCATCATGGCCATGGGCTGCCTCGGCTGAGGGTGGCACTGATGGTCCAGCTTCCTCTTCCTCCTCCTTGCCTTCCGAATCACTCACAGTGCCAGCTTGAGGGCCCGCCTCCTCACCTGGTGAATCAGGGAGGTACAAGAGTAGCTTTAGAGTGAGGACAGGGCAGCAGCGAGGGAGGCATGAGTGCTGCAATGCACTGCATTGGTTCGAGAGTGGCAAAGGATGCTGGTGTGAGGCACAAGTGGAAAGAGAGAGGTCAAAAAGGTGATGACCTTACCATTGCTGTCCAGAACGGGGTCGGCATCTCCAGTGGTGACGGGGCCAATCAGCCGGCCTCCCATAATCCGCTCCACTCGCTGCTCCAGGTCGGTGAGGTCTTTAAGTTCAGGACGGCTTCCTCCGGTCCGTAACTGCTGCCTCCAATTGTGGGCCAGCTTGCCCTGCAAGAAAAAGGACGGGCTCTGAGTACAGTGTCAAGCCCTGATCTTGCCTGCACTGCCTCCCATGGTAGAATAGCCCTGACAGTGTCAAGCCCTGATCTTGCCTGCACTGCCTCCCATGGTGGAATGGCCCTGACAGTGTCAAGCCCTGATCTTGCCTGCGCTGCCTCCCATGGTGGAATAGTCCTGACAGTGTCAAGCCCTGATCTTGCCTGCACTGCCTCCCATGGTCGAATAGCCCTGACAGTGTCAAGCCCTGATCTTGCCTGCACTGCCTCCCATGGTCAAATAGCCCTGACAGTGTCAAGCCCTGATCTTGCCTGCACTGCCTCCCATGGTCGAATAGCCCTGACAGTGTGTAAAGTGGTGAATGTGCATGTGATTTTCATGAGAGTCCCATAGGTGTTGGATGAGGGCTGGGCATTGGGGCTTTCAGGACCCTTTGGCCAGAAAGTCAGGTGCACATGCAGGGATGAAGAGGAAACTGGAAAGGGTACTCACCCTGACAACCCGAGTGAGGTCGTTGAACTTCTTTCTGCATTGCGTGGGTGTCCTGGGTACCATGCTGCTGGAGGTCACTCTGTGTGCCCCCTCCCTCCAAGCTTTCCTGTATTCGCTGGGCAGTGGCCTCCTGCCACTGTCAGGGAAGAGGACAGGTCGCTGGCGCTCCACTGCACCAACCAGAACCTTCAGGGCACCCTCACTAAAGTGCTGCGCTCGCTCCCTGGCCTTCTCCATGGTCCTGGGCGTTGCATGGTTGAAGCAGGTCTGTCCAGGCCTAGATTCAGGGCTGCATTGTGCAGGGCGTGGCAGCAAACCAAATCAACCCTCCCCCTTTAAGAGCTGACCGGCGCCAGCGTGTCTGCCTGCAATCGATAACTCGCCGCACCTGCGCTGCGCCAGCCCTCGGTGGTAGCGCCTCGGCTCGCCGGCTTAGCGCCTTATGATAGTCGTGCACCGCCTGCTTTAGCGCAGCAACAACCTCTTGGGGCGATGCAACTCAATTTCGGTGAAGGTGGCGCTAAGTTGCGCCGGGCGCTAAATTTAGCGACCGCCCGGCTGCAGCGCCCCAAATGTGGCGATACTGAATTTCTAGGCCATTATGTTTAGCACAGACAGTGCCAATTTCTGAGCTGGCGTTTCGAAGGGCATAAGCGAGTGACGGTACATTGCCGGGAGGGTTCTCTTTCTTGGCATTTGCTGCAGCAAGACCTAAGACATCTGATGGACCTAGAAAAAGGGAAGAGGGACAAGGATTAGCATGTAGTGGCAAAGGTAAAAAGTAGCAGGTGAGTGGTAGCGCAATGCACCATCAGGTTGCCATGCTGGGTGTGTGAGTGACAGGGTTAAGTATAAACAGAGAAAGAAGGGAAGATGTCCACAAACACTGCTGTGAATAGCGTCAGTCTAGCTATCTTCAAGCCTGGGTGCCCTCTCTCTGCCAATTATGTTAATGGCTGCCTCCTCCATTGGCGTGAACACATGCATTAAGGCAGCACCTCCTTCTGTTCTTGCACTCTCCCTTCTGATGTGTGCCAGCTTCTCCTGCAAAAGTGGAAGGGCCCTCTTGAAGGATTTGGAAGAGGTGTGTGGCAACTTAGCATAGCATGCATGATGAGAGGAAGAAGCAGCAGAAGTGGGTAGGAGGGGGAAGTAGTTATGAGGGCAGTAGCAGGTTCTGAGTGTGCAAGTGCAAGCAGAAGGAAGTGCAGTGGAAGTGCCCTGTTGTGATTAGAGGAGGGGCATGTGAAGCAAGGGAGAAAAGGATTGCTGGGGCTAAAGTGGAGTGCTGCAGGGCTCTACAGAGAGATGTGAAGGGAACTCTTACCTTGGCAATCCTGTTTAGGTTAGTAAATTTCTTCCTGCACTGCTGCCAGGTGCTGGGTTCAATGCTTGTGGCATTGACATGCTCTGCCACCTCTTTTCATTGATGTTGGAAAACTTGCCTGGGCACTTGTCTCCTAACAGAGGGGGAAGAGGATCTGACTGGCTCAATTAGCACCTCCACAGCATTATCAGAAAATCTGGGGAGCCTGGTCGAAGTCATTTTGCCGGCAGATTCCTAAAATCGATTGGCAGCAACCAGCGTTGAAGAGTGCACCTCCCCTTTAAAAGGTACAGGTTGCCTTTAAGAGTAATGATTGCCCCACCAGATATCCTGCTTCACAATCGGTGAGTTGCCTATAGGGAGTCCAATTAAGACTGGTAGCTCACCCTGAATATTAAAATGAGGCCCAACCACAAAAACGGCATCATTGGGTGGGCAGGCAGAGGGGATGCCCTGCCCACCGCTTGGCTGATCCGCGTTCCACAACAAAATTGACCCCAACTTTTTTAAGCAGAAGATAATGGACATGTGGAACAGACTGCCCGGGAGGCAGGTAATGTGGAAACACTTACAGGAGAACTGGATAGTTTTTGAAGGAACGAGCAATTGAAAGCTATTAGTTTTTGGGACTGGTAGCTGAACCTCAGAGTATTTTCCGGTCCTGTACTTCCTATGTTCCTCACTCAGGCAAGCTACAGATATAACTGCTGAGGAAGCCTTGCTTGCTTTAGTAAGGGGCAGTGTTCCACCTTATTTGATTCAACAGTGCTTAATGCTGACACTGGATGCAGGCAGTGGATCATCTCCCGTTTAAAATCTTTATCCTGAAGAAGATAAAAAATAAGTGACGGGGAATAAGAGACATGCACAGACACAATTCTCAAGTGTTAACTGTGATAAAATAATAGCTCTAATATCATGTCAATATTCTTCATAGACATTGGTCTACAAGTTCTGCAATTTGGCCTCGGTGTGGGCAGCACAGTGGCATAGTGGTTAACACTGTTGCCTCACAGCACCAGGGACCCGGGTTCGAATCCGGTCTCGGGCGACTGTCTGTGTGGAGTTTGCACATTCTCCCCGTGTTTGCGTGGGTTTCCTCCGGGTGCTCCGGTTTCCTCCCACAGTCCAAAGATGTGCGGGCTAGGTTGATTGGCTATGATAAATTGACCCTTAGTGTTAGGGGGATTAAATACGTGGGGTTATGGGGATAGGGTGGGATATGTGTTGGTGTAGGGGTTACGGGGATCGGGTGGGATATGTGTCGGTGCAGGCTCGATGGGCCAAAATGGCCTCTATCTGCACTGTGGGGTTTCTGTGATTCTGTGTTCACCAATAATTCATCATTCACAGCATTTATATCAGCCATAATTCATTGCAACATTTGTTTTTGGCAGGATATATTTTGGAAATAGAATAAATCTGTGGTAAAATACAGGAACATTTCATAGCAACTTACATGCCACTTCAGTCCTGAAATTATTATTTTTTTAAATGTCTAATCATAATGACATCTTGTGCTATTTGTGTAGAGGCCTGAAGTGGGAGCCTCATTATTCAAACCTTAAACCAAAGACTGCAAACTGACAAGTATTCTTTCTGTGCCAAGGCCAATTTGCCTTATGTCAGAACAAGACTACTCGAGAAGAAAATAGCAACATAAACATCGTAATGTAATGTCAGTGTTTTAAATATGGTCCTTGATAAGATTAAGCAACAGAATGTTCTGCCAAAGTGTAAATCATGTCATTAAAACTGCAAACTCAAACTTACAAACTTTCATGGTATGTTCATATGGTTTTTCTGGTTCTATGATTTACTTACACATGTAGAAATGTAAATATGTAAAACCAACTGGCACAATGAGTTGAAGTTATCTGTTTATTTACAGTAGTTGGTCCCTTCTGGTGGAATAATCTAACACTTATGAGGCATTTTTGAAATAAATCTATTCAAACCTGCCTAACCCTCAATGAGTGGGTGTAGATCAGCAAAAAGGAATATTTTCTAAACCTACCCAGCTTAGCTCCTTCAATAGCTCAGTAAGTCAATCCAGTGATTATCCGAGCACATTCTGACTAGAAAGATCCCAGGTTCAAACCACAGGCTATGCTGAGCTAGCTGATTTCAACTGTGGTGGCAGCTGAGCTATTATAGTTGGCCTGAGTGTGCCTGGTTAGGGAGCGGAATATTAGCTATTGTTCTCATTCTTGATGACTATCCAATGATTTCCATTTCAAGTGTACATATGAAGACAGGATAAAGCTCGGTTATGAGACCTCAACCATCATTCAGATAGCGTGCTGATACTCACTGTCAAGGCTCACAGATGAATAATGGCTGATTGAGCAAGGTACTGCAGTCACCAACAAGGAGCCAACACTTCAGGGTCGAAAGAGTGGAGCAGAAAAATCTGACTAGAAAATATCCTGTTTGCCCTGTAATTAGAGCCAGGATGTTCAGGGATGATGTCACGAAGCACCCCTTCACACAAAGGGTAGTGGAAATCTGGAAATCTCTTCCTCCAAAAAGCTGTTGAGGCTAGGTCAATTGAAAATTTACAAAACTATGATTGATAGATTTTTGTTAGGCAAGGGTATTAAGGGATATGGAACCAAGGTGGGTAAATGAAGTTAAGATACAGATCAGTCATGATCAAAGTGAATGGTGGAGCAGGCTCGAGGGGCCTATGAGATAAGTTGAAAGTTGTTTCAATGCACTTGTATTTCTATATTTGTCCCTATCTGACTTATTCAAGGAAGAAAATCACAACGATGTGGGTGACAAAGCCTACCCTCTGCTCCCATGACCCTAATAAGTGTGGTCTGTACAGAGGAGAGGAGCGCTACAACAAAGCACCTGCCTCTACAAGAGTGGTCAGAAAGAGCAGCACTGTGGTCTTAAACAGATACATGTGCTGCCTTGACAGGTCAGAAGGGCTCTGCAATATATTCCAGCTCGGGTGTCATACACAGTTGTAGCTTGCTGTGTCCTGCACAACTTTGCCATACCGAAAATGTATAGATATCTGAACATAGGAATAGGAGTAAGCCAATCAGCCCCTCAAGCATTTTCTGCCATTCAATTAGATCAAGACTGATCTGTACCTCAAATCCATTTACCTGTCTTTCTTCCATATCCTTTGATAACCTCACCTAATAAAAATACATCGTTCTCATTCTTGAAAATTTCAATTAACCCAGCATCCACAGTCTTTTGGGGGAGATCGTTCCAGATTTTCACTACCCTTTGTGTGAAGAAGTGCTTCTGACCTCACTTCTAAATGGCCGAGCTCTAATTTTAAGATTATGGCCCCTTGTTCTGGATTCCCCCAACAGATGTTATAGTTTCTCTGTATCTACCACATCAAATCCCTTTATCATGTTAAACACCTCAGTCAGATCACCCCTCAACCTAATAAACTCAAGGAAATACAACCCAAGTTTATGCGACCTGTGCTCATAGTTTAATCCTTTAAGCCCTGGTATAATGCTGGTGAATATACTCTCTTCCCCCTCCAAGGCAAATATATTTTTCCTCAGTTGGTAAAGGTAGTGTGTACCCATTCCATACAGACTAGAAAGGCCAAAGATTTGCTTCCTGGCCTCTGTTGGATTTGTCGATCACAGCCTGGATGTCAGTACGGACACTACATTTGGCCTCAGTATCCGTGGGTTTATTGCTATTCAGTAGCTCTTATAGGTGTGCTGGGTTTTGGATGAGAATACAATCAGGCTCAACTGTGTATTAAAAAAAAAATTGTTCTTTGGATATAGGGGATCTTGGCAAGACTAAATTTAATGCCCACCCCAGTCGCCCTGTTCAGAACTGAGTACTGTAGCTTGCTAGGCCATTAAGGGGTAACTTTTTATCTTCACTGGGTGGGGCAGTAATCTGGCAGAACAGATTGTCCATTGTAAAAGCCATCCAATTTTCATTCCATGTGCCGGCTGCGCCCGGTAAAACCAAACCTTGGTACCGCCTGCGACCTACAAGGTAAGGTCTTGGAATGTATTTACCTGAATGTGGAGCAGGAAGGAGCAGGAGTGCTCCTCTCGACCCCCATTTAAAGAACACGGGCCGCTGCCCGTCCCAGCCCAGCCTCCAAATCTACCTCAAGGCCTCCTAACTCCTGACCCCCGGCTTTACTTACCTAAGGGCCGCTGCGACGTTAGCAACAACCCGATTATGGTTTCCTCTTTGCCAGGTGGCTGTTCCCACCACGTCAGCTCCATTGAAATGAGGCCTGAGGCCCAATATCAGAGTGGCTTGGAGCCTCACCATTCAGGCACAGGGAATGTACCCTGCGCCCCCTGCTTACCTGAAAATGGGAACACCCAATTTTCTACCCCTTACTGCTCTAACACATTCACTGTCCTAACAATAGCCCACTGCCCGAACCCACACACTGCCCGAACCCACGCACTGCCCGAACCCACGCACTGCCCGAACCCACGCACTGCCCGAACCCACGCACTGCCCGAACCCACGCACTGCCCGAACCCACGCACTGCCCTAACCCACGCACTGCCCTAACCCACGCACTGCCCTAACCCACGCACTGCCCTAACCCACGCACTGCCCTAACCCACGCACTGCCCTAACCCACGCACTGCCCTAACCCACGCACTGCCCTAACCCACGCACTGCCCTAACCCACGCACTGCCCTAACACACGCACTGCCCTAACACACGCACTGCCCTAACACACGCACTGCCCTAACACACGCACTGCCCTAACCCACGCACTGCCCTAACACACACGGTGCCCTAACACACACGGTGCCCTAACACACACACTGCCCTAACACACACACTGCCCTAACACACACACTGCCCTAACACACACACTGCCCTAACCCACACACTGCCCTAACCCACACACTGCCCTAACACACACACTGCCCTAACACACACACTGCCCTAACACACACGGTGCCCTAACACACACACTGCCCTAACACACACACTGCCCTAACACACACACTGCCCTAACACACACACTGCCCTAACACACACACTGCCCTAACACACACACTGCCCTAACACACACACTGCCCTAACACACACACTGCCCTAACACACACACTGCCCTAACACACACACTGCCCTAACACACACACTGCCCTAACACACACACTGCCCTAACACACACACTGCCCTAACACACACACTGCCCTAACACACACACTGCCCTAACACACACACTGCCCTAACACACACACTGCCCTAACACACACACTGCCCTAACACACACACTGCCCTAACACACACACTGCCCTAACACACACACTGCCCTAACACACACACTGCCCTAACACACACACTGCCCTAACACACACGGTGCCCTAACACACACACTGCCCTAACCCACACACTGCCCTAACACACACACTGCCCTAACACACACACTGCCCTAACACACACACTGCCCTAACACACACACTGCCCTAACACACACACTGCCCTAACACACACAGTGACCTAACACACCCATTGCCCTAACCCACACACTGCCCTAACGCACACACTGCCCTAACGCACACACTGCCCTAACACACACACTGCCCTAACCCACACACTGCCCTAACCCAAACACCGCCCTAACGCACACACTGTCCTAACAGACACTGCCCTAACACACACACTGCTCTAACTCACACACTGCCCTAACCCACACACTGCCCTAACCCACACACTGCCCTAACCCACACACTGCCCTAACCCACACACTGCTCTAACACCCACACTGCCCTAACCCACACACCGCCCTAACCCACACAATGCCCTAACCAACACACTGCCCTAACACACACACTGCCCTAACCCACACACTGCCCTAACCCACACACTGCCCTAACACACACACTGCCCGAACACACACACTGTTCTAATGCAACCACTGCCCTAGTCCAACCAGTGCTCTAACACACCCACCGCCCTAACAATATCTATTGCTCTAACACTCTCACTGCCTTTACAATAATCTGATGCAAAAGATTTATTTAATATCTCCACCTTATCCTGCACAACTAACTTCCACATTCATTCCTGAGCAATCCTATCCTTTTAAGTATTTTTTAAAAACTTTTTCATTGTTTATGAAAGCTGTTACCACTGCCTTTTATATTATCATAATTTGGAGGGAGTTAAGGAGGTTATACAGTGACTGCCTGAGAATTTTTCATCTTCTCCCAAGCTACTTAATGTCTGTATCACAGCAAATAAATAAAGCTGTCCTAAGAACAAACAGTTGGAGGAGCTCTACCACAAGTTTTAATTTATGATTTTGGTCAGCAGGCTAATAGTGTAGCTATGTAATATTGGCCCAGAAATTCAGGTCGGGGGCTTCCCGCGGGTGCAAGCCCCCGACCTGCACTTACCTAGCGCGCCAGCCGTTGAGCTGTGGGCCCCCGTGGAATTGCAATCCTGGGCCTCCTCCAACTGCCGGCATGCAGTGCTTGCGTATCCCAGGGGCGCAGTTAGTTTGATGCGTCCCCTGGGATCACGTGGGCCATGGAGAGCTAATGGTAGCAGGGAATGCATCATTCATAAGTTTGACAGGAAGACCTGTCAAACCTATAAATACTACAAGCCCCAAAACATCACTAAATCTTCAAATAGATTTTTTTTTTAAATCACATTTTTTAAATAAACTATAAATTACATGAAATAACTATTTTAAACAATAATTTAAATATTTGAAAAAATTAATTACATTTTCTAATGGGGCTAAAAATAAACTTACCTTTCTTTAAAGTATTTAAAAATAATAAACCTGTGGAAAAAATGTTTTAATTTTAATTAATTCACCACTTACCTTGTAAAAAGCAGGCCTGTGACTGTTTTTTACATGTCTAACTTCTGAAGACTTACCCTCCCGGGAAAACCTGCAAAAAAAACGTAAGTTCGATGTGCACACGCTGCCTCTCCTGCACACGCATTCGATTTCTGAACCCCTTCTTTCAGGGGAACGGAAGTGCCGGTTTCCCGCGCATGCGCAGTGCATGCAGGAAACCGGCTCTTCCATTGGGCTTACGGGGGAGTACCCCATGTGTACTCACCTCTGGAGACCCACATTTCTGGGCCATTATTTGCATCAATGCAAAGAGATTTCTGCTTCGCATTGATGCAGACTGGGTGGTGTAATTCGGGTTGAAGTTGCTCAAATTAGATTCAGGTAAATGATATGAGATCTCGTTGAGGAGGTAGAACCGAAACTGGTGAAACATAATGGGGGAAAAATTCAGTTGTTTGCGCCTCCCGTTAGCGCCTTAAGAGGGCGCTAATGGGGCGCAAAGCAACTAGCGCCCGGGCGCAGCGATGTTTGCGCCGCTCGTGAAATTAACTAGACATTTTGCAGCGTCGCTAAACACTACCGCCACGATCTCCTGCGCTGGCAGATAGTGACATCAGTCGAGCGTGCAACACCCCGGTAGCGCCCCGGACCGGATATTAAGTGGCGCCCCCTGCCTTACCACCTGCCGCTAGCAACGACAGGTTGAGGGGAGCGTTTTGCAGTCAGAAAGGGACTGGGGGAGCGCTATTTAAAGGCGACCGCTTCCTGCCATTTTTTGTTGGTGACATTTTTGCACCACGCATTCTGAGAGAGAGAGACTTCTGGAGAGATTCAACGCTGTGTGAAGGAGTTTTGGGTACTGAGCAGCACTTTGCAGGTTCATTTTGATTTGCCCTTCCTTGCTTCGCTAGTGTTATAGTCATAGAGTCATAGGCCTAGAAATTCAGTGCCCTTAGCACCGATTTTGCGGCGCTAGAGGGCCTAGCGCTGCAATTGGCGCCGGTTCCTAAATTGCCTGGGGCCCTTCCGCGGCGGTAGACCGGTAGCGCTGCGCCGGCACCGATGACGTCATCGGTGTGCGCAGCGTCCCGGTTGCCGTGGTAACCCGGCCCCAAGCCGAAATTCAGTTGCGGCCGCCTCACCAGTGGCAGCCGCAACTAAGACTCCGGCAAACGAGTGTTGCCAGAGTCTGCGCCGGCGCTTTAAGGAGGCGCGGCGGCCGGCCGCTTTCCCGCCGGCCGCCTGCCCGCAGCTCCCTCCCCGGACTTCTCCCCCCCCCCCCACCGGAACAGATGCAAGCCCGGCACTTGTCCGAGGTGCCGGGCTCATTTTTGAAGAGATTTGCGCGGGCCGCGGCCGGGTGCAGGCAGCTCCTCCTTAACGGAAGGAGGAGACCTGCACTTCCCGAGCCTGCCGCACCGCAGCGGGCGCCGCAGCGCCGGAATAGCGCCGCAATGCGGCGCGTTGCGCCAGTTTTCAGGCGCTAAAACCCTTCAGTAGCGCCGGCAGCCGTTTGGGCGTGGCGCTACTGAATTTTTGGCGCGCGCAAAGGGACTTAGCGCCGGCGCTAACTTCCGGCACTAAAGCCCTGGCGCAGCGCAAACTCAATTTCTAGGCCATAGAGTTTTACAGCACAGAAAGAGGCCCTTCGGCCCATCGTGTCTGCGCCGCCCATCCATCCCTGTCCAGTCTAATCCCATTTTCCAGCATTTGGTCCATAGCCTTGTATGCAATGGCATTTCAAGTGCTCATCCAAATGCTTCTTGAATGTTGTGAGGGTTCCTGCCTCCACCACCCTTTCAGGCATTGAGTTCCACATTCCAACCACCCTCTGGGTGAAAAAGTTCCTCCTCAAATCCCCTCTAAATCTCCTGCCCCTTACCCTGAATCTATGCCCCCTTGTTATTGACCCCCCCACTAAGGGGAAAAGTTCCTCTTTATCTACCCTATCTATGCCCCTCATTATTTTGTACACCTCAATCAGGTCCCCCCTCAGCCTTCTCTGCTCCAAGGAAAACAACTCCAGCCTGTCCAGCCGCTCTTCATAGCTGAGGCGCTCCATCCCAGGTAACATCCTGGTGAATCTTCTCTGCACCCTCTCCAAAGCAATCACATCCTTCCTATAGTGAGGCGACCAGAACTGCACACAGTACTCCAGCTGTGGCCTCACCAGCGTTTTGTACAGCTCCATCATAACCTCCCTACTCTTATATTCTATGCCTCGGCTAATGAAGGCAAGTATCCCATATGCCTTTTTAACCACCTTATCTACCTGCTCCGCTGCCTTCAGGGATCTATGTACATGTACACCAAGGTCCCTCTGACCCTCTGTACTTCCTAGGGTCCTACCACTCATTGTGTATTCCCTTGACTTATTTGTCCGTCCAAAATGCATCACCTCGCACTTTTCAGGGTTAAATTCCATTTGCCACTTTTCCGCCCATCTGACCAACCCGTTTATATCGTCCTGTAGCCGGAGGCTTTCCTCCTCGCAATTTACCACCCCACCAATTTTCGTGTCATCTGCGAACTTACTGATCATGCTTTTTACATTCTCATCCAAATCATTTATGTAGATCACAAACAATAAGGGACCCAGCACCGATCCCTGAGGTACCCCACTGGACACAGGCTTCCAGTCACAAAAGCAACCTTCGACCATCACCCTCTGCCTCCTGCCACTCAGCCAGTTTAGGATCCAACGCGCCAAGGCACCCTGGATCCCATGGGCTCTTACCTTCTTGACCAGTCTCCTATGCGGGACTTTGTCAAAAGCTTTACTGAAGTCCATGTAAACCACATCCACAGCATTTCCCTCATCCACCCCACAAGTCACCCCTCGAAAAATTCGATCAGATTTGTTAGACATGATTTACCCTTGACAAAGCCATGCTGACTATCCCCGATTAATCCTTGCCTCTCCAAGTGGAGATTAATTTTGTCCCTCAGAATTTTTTCCAATAATTTCCCCACCACAGATGTTAGACTCACTGGCCTGTAATTCCTTGGTTTATCCCTGCTACCCTTCTTGAATAATGGTACTACGTTAGCTGTTCTCCAGTCCTTTGGTACATCCCCTGTGGCCAGAGAGGTTCTGAAAATTAGTGTCAGAGCCCCTGCAATCTCCTCCCTTGCCTCCCACAGCAGCCTGGGATACATCTCGTCCGGGCCTGGGGATTTATCCACTTTTTGGCCCGCTAAAACCGCTAGCACCTCCTCCCTCTCGATGCTAATATGTTCAAGTATGTCACAGTCCCCTTGCCCGATTTCTATGTCTGCATCGTCTTTCTCCATAGTGAACACAGATGCAAAAAATTCATTTAAAACCCCGCCTACATCCTCTGGCTCTACACACAGATTGCCACTTTGGTCCCTAATGGGCCCTACCCTTTCCCTGGTTATCCTCTTGCCCTTAATATACTTATAAAACATTTTAGGATTTTCCTTTATTTTGCTCGCCAGTGTTATTTCATGGCCCCTCCTCGCCCTCCTAATTTCTTTTTTAAGTATGCCCCTGCACTTTTTATACTCCTCTAGGGCTTCTTCTGTCTTTAGTCTTTTGTAACTGCCAAAAGCCCCCCTTTTATTTCTAATGCATTTTTGTATATCCCTTGTCATCCAAGGTTCCCTTTGCTTGTTGGTCCCACCCTTGACCTTTACAGGAACATGTTGGCGTTGTACTCTCTCTATTTCCCTTCTGAAAGTCTCCCACTGTTTTGATGTGGATTTTCCTATAAGCAGCTGCTCCCAGTCCACTTTGGCCAGATCCTGCCTTATCATATTAAAATCGGCCTTCCCCCAATTTAGAACCCTTATTTCCGGGCCGTCTTTGTCTTTTTCCATGACCACCTTAAATCTCACCGAGTTATGGTCACTGTCGCCAAAATGCTCTCCTACTGACACTTCCACCACTTGCCCGGCTACATTCCCCAGAATTAGGTCCAGTACCGCCCCCTCTCTTGTAGGACTTTCTACATGTTGGCTCAAAAAGCTCTCCTGGATGCACCTTAAGAATTCTGCACCCTCTAAGCCTTTCACACTCTGACTGTCCCAATTTATATTGGGGAAGTTGAAATCCCCCACTATTATTACCCTATTATTTTCGCACTTCTCTGAGATTTGCCTACATATCTGTTCCTCTATCTCCCCCTGACTGTTTGGGGGCCTATAGTACACTCCCAGCAAAGTGCTTGCCCCCTTTTTGTTTTTAAGTTCTACCCATATGGCCTCATTAGAGGAACCCGCTAATATATCATCCCTCCTTACAGCAGTAATTGACTCCTTAATTAATATTGCAACACCCCCTCCCCTTTTACACCCCCCTCTGTCTCGCCTGAAGATTCTATACCCCGGAATATTGAGCTGCCAGTCCTGACCCTCCCTCAACCATGTCTCCGTGATAGCAACAATATCGTACTCCCATGTGTTCAACAACAACTTCAGTTCATCCACCTTATTTGCAAGACTCCTTGCATTAAAATAAATGCCTTCCAGCCCTGCCATATTCTCTTTTGCCTTCACATATTTGCTCTGCCTTCCCAGCTGACTTGTTTTTCCCTCTGTATTTGGCCATAAATCACCCCCTACTATAGCTCCACTCTGTACCCCAACCCCCTGCCAAGTTAGTTTAAACCCTCCCCAGCAGTGCTAGCAAACCTCCCCGCAAGGATATTGGTTCCCCCCTGGTTCAGGTGTAAACCGTCCGACTTGTACAAGTCCCACCTTTCCCAGAAGCAGACCCAGTGATCCAGGAAACTAAAGCCCTCCCCCCTGCACCATCCCTTTAGCCACACATTCATCTGTTCTATCTTCCTATTCCTATACTTACTAGCACGTGGCACCGGGAGTAATCCAGAGATTACAACCTTTGAGGTCCTGCTCCTTAATCCTTCACCTAGCTCCCTAAATTCTTGCTGCAGGACCTCATCCCTCTTTTTACCTATGTCGTTGGTACCAATGTGGACCACGACCACTGGCTGTTCTCCCTCCCCCTCCAGAATGCCCTGCAGCCGCTCAGTGACATCCTTGACCTCTGAGGTAACGTCTCGCTCCTCGGCCTTTGCGCCTTAAGACAGATGTGTGGCACCTGATTTAGCGCTCCAATCACCTCCAGGGGCAATAAAAACCAAGTTTGCCGTTGGAGACGATAATTAGCGCCAGGCGCTAAACTTTGCGCACGGCTGATAATGGCGCCCCAAAAGGGGTGATACTAAATTTTCCCCCAATGTTTCTGAGGTTTTTCTGAAAAGAGATGATATTGTAATGTGCCGTTATTCCCTCCCTTAGAGTTCCAAGCAATCTGAACCTATAAGTAAAATTGTGACCCCTTAAAAGAATAAAAAGAGAACATCATGGAGCCAGTCATGAAACTCATGAAAGTTCTACACTGCTCTAGATGGATACTGGTCTCAATCTGAAATCTGTAGTATGTGAATTCATTATCATTTTTCATTTTGAGGTTTATTTTTCATGATGTAATTTACTAAAATAAAGGATCTCAGTAGTTTGCTACTTGAATGTATTAATGACATCTCACTATCACGCAGTGTCAACTTGGCTCAAAACAATGAGTCCTCCTTAAGAAGAGCAGGGAGTTCTCCCGATGTCCTGGCCAAAACTCTTCACTTAACCAACATCACGAAAAACTGATTAATTGGTTGTTCATCTCACTGCTGTTTATGGGACATTTCTCGGCCCAGAATGGCTGCCACATTCACTTATAAAGCAATAGTAATAGCTTTGGGATGTTTCTGAGAGATGTGATAAGGAGTGCGAGTAGCAGAGAGTGCCATGAGAGTTTGGGTAAGTGAGAGAGTTAGGGTGAGTGGGGGTGAGTGGGGTGTGAGGTGCTCTTTCTGTTTTGTCTCTGGCCTTGTTTTTCCTGCCAGCCTCAGGATTAGCAGGCATCGCGGAGGCGGAGCAGTGAGGCGAGGCCCAGTCGAGGCAAACGGGAGCAGCAGCGGGTGTTGAGTCGAGCTGGAGCAGCGAGGCGAGGCAGCCTAAACAGGCTCCACAGGCAACATTCCAAGGGGAGGTCAGAATTCAAAAGTGACATCACAGCCAAGCTGGTAGATGATTGGCTGGTTGGTGAGTACTTTTCCTTCCCTTTTAAATCTTTATAAGTTGGTAAGTTCAATTAAATAGAGGTGTGATATTCATCATCTAGAATCGGGGCACAGGGTATTTAAAAATAATAATACATTTAATTAATTACATAGAATGGGAGAGCAGGTGATGTGTTACTGCTGCAATATGTGGGAGCTGGTGGACACCATTGATGTTCACAGTGATCACATTTGCAGTAAGTGCTGGCTGCTCGAGGAACTCCAGCTCCGTGTTGATGAGCTGGAGTCCGAGCTTCAAACACTGTGACACATCAGGGAGGGGGAGAGTTACCTGGACTCTGTGTTCCAGGAAGTAGTCACACCAAGTAGATTAACTAATTCAGATGTAGTCCGTGGTCAGGGACAGGAGGGTGTGACTATGAGTGAGGCAGGTACGGGGATCCAGGAGGTAGTGTTGGAGGAGCCGCAGCCCTTGCTATTGTCCAACTGGTTCGAGACTCTTACTCCCTGTGAGGACAGGAATGGGGACTGCAGGGAGGATGAGCAACCTGGCCACAGCACTGTGGAATGAGGGGCCATTCAAGTGGGGGGAGAAAAAGAAATGTTGTAGTGGTAGGGGATAGTATAATTAGGGGGATAGATAGGGTTCTTTGCAGCCGAGAGCGAGAGTCCTGAAGGTTGTGTTGCCTGCCCAGTGCCAGGGTTAAGGCCATCTCCTCTGGGCTGGAGAGAAACTTGGAGTGGGAGGGGGAGGATCCAGTTGTCATGGTCCATGTTGGTACAAACGACATAGATAGGACAAGGAAAGAGGTCCTGCTGAGGGAGTATGAGCAGCTAGGGGCCAAATTAAAAAGCAGAACCACAAGGGTAATAATCTCTGGATTATTATCTGAGCCACGAGCAAATTTGGCTAGGGTAAATAAAATCAGAGAGTTAAATGCGTGGCTCAAAGGCTGGTGTGGGATAAATGGGGTTTTGCTTCTTGGGACACTGGCACCAGTACTGGGACAGGAGAGAGCTGTTCCATTGGGACGGACTTCACTTGGCCAGTGCTGGGACTAGAATCCTGGTGAATCTAATAACTAGGGCTGTAGAGAGGGCTTTAAACTAATTAGTGGGGGGGAGGTTTCAAGAGAGCGAAAAATAAAAATGTCAGCGGAGAAGGCAATAGGGCAAGGTAGCAGTGGGGGAATTAAAAACCAGAGCATGTCAGGAAGGGACAGAATATAAAGATAAAGGTAAAGTAGTAAAGGGGGTAAAAGCAGGAATAAATTGTCACAAAACATATTTAAAAGTTCTTTATCTGAATGCATGCAGCATTCGTAACAAAATAGACGAGTTGACGGTACAAATAACTACACATGAGTATGATCTGGTGGCCATTACAGAAACATGGCTGCAAGGTGACCATGACTGGGAACTAAACATCCAGGGGTATTTGACTATTAGGAGGGACAGACAGGAAGGAAAGGGAGGTGGGGTGGCTATGTTAATAAAGAATGGAATTACTGCAATTGTGAGAAATGATATTGGGTCAAATGATCAGGATGGTGAAACAGTTTGGGTGGAGATAAGGAATAATAAGGGGAAAAAGTCACTAGTGGGCATAGTCTATAGGCCTTCTAACAGTTGCAACTCTATTGGTCAGAGTATAAATCAGGAAATAGTTGGTGCTTGTAATAAGGGAACAGCTATAATCATGGGAGATTTTAACTTTCATATTGACTGGACAAATCAAATTGGGCAGGGCAGCCTTGAGGAAGAGTTCATAGAGTGCATGAGGGACGGTTTCCTTGAGCAGTATGTTACTGAACCAACCAGGGGGCAGGCAATCTTAGATCTGGTCCTGCGTAATGAGACAGGATTAATAAAAAATGTCCTAGTAAAGGATCCCCTTGGAATGAGTGACCATAACATGGTTGAATTCCAAATTCAGTTGGAGGGTGAGAGAGTTGGATCTCAAACCAGCGTACTAAGGTAAATAAAGGAGACTATGAAGGTATGAGAGCAGAGTTGACCAAAGTGGACTGGGAAAATAGATTAAGGTGTAAGACGGTACATGAGCAGTGGTGTACATTCAAGGAGGTATTTCGCAACTTTCAAGAAAAATATATTCCACTGAGGAAAAAGGGGCGTAAAAGAAAAGGCAGCCATCCGTGGCTAAGTAAAGTAATAAAGGATAGTATCCGACTGAAAACAAGGGCATATAAAGTAGCCAAATCTGGTGGGAGGATAGAAGATTGGGAAGCATTTAAAAGCCAGCAAAGAATAACTAAAAGATTAATTAAGAAAGGGAAGATAGATTATGAAAGTAAACTAGCAAAAAATGTAAAAACAGATAGCAAGAGTTTCTACAGCTATATAAAAAGAAAAAGGGTGGCTAAAGTGAATATTGGTCCCTTAGAGGACGAGACTGGGAAATTAATAGTGGGGAACATGGAGATGGCAAAAATGCTGAACAAATATTTTGTATCAGTCTTTACAGTAGAGGACACTAAAAATATCCCAACACAGGACAAACAGGGGGCTATGGGGGGGAGGAGCTAAACACAATTAAAATCACTAAGGAGATGGTACTCGGTAAGATAATGGGACTTAAGGCGGATAAATCCCCTGGACCTGATGGCTTACATCCTAGGGTTTTGAGAGAAGTAGCGGTAGGGATTGCGGATGCATTGGTGGTAATTTTCCAAAACTCCCTGGATTCAGGAAAGGTCCCAGCAGATTGGAAAACTGCTAATGTAACGCCCTTATTTAAAAAGGGAAGTAGACAAAAGGCTGGAAACTATAGACCAGTTAGCCTAACATCTGTGGTTGGTAAAATGTTGGAGTCCATTATTAAGGAAGCAGTAACAGGACATTTGGATAAGCATAATTTAATCGAACAGAGTCAGCATGGTTTTATGAAAGGGAAGTCATGTTTGATAAATTTGCTCGAACTCTTTGAGGACGTAACAAACAGGGTGGATAAAGGGGAACCAGTGGATGTGGTGTATTTGGACTTCCAAAAGGCATTTGACAAGGTGCCACACAAAAGATTACTGCACAAGATAAAAAATCACGGGATTGGGGGTAATATACTGGCATGTGTGGAAGATTGGCTATCTAACAGAAAACAGAGAGTTGGGATAAATGGTTCATTCTCGGGTTGGCAATCAGTGACTAGTGGTGTTCCGCAGGGGTCAGTGCTGGGACCCCAACTCTTTACAATCTATATTAACGATTTGGAGGAGGGGACCAAGTGCAACATATCCAAGTTTGCTGACGATACAAAGATGGGAGGGAAAGCAGTGAGTGAGGAGGACATAAAAAACCTGCAAAAGGACATATACATGCTAAGAGAGTGGGCAGAAATTTGGCAGATGGAATATAATGTTGGAAAGTGTGAGGTTATGCACTTTGGCAGAAAAAATCAAAGAGCAAGTTATTATCTAAATGGAGAGAAACTGCAAAGTGCTACAGTACAAAGGGATCTGGGGGTCCTGGTGCATGAAACACAGAAGGTTAGTATGCAGGTACAGCAGGTGATCAGGAAGGCCAATGGAATCTTGGCTTTTATTGCAAGGGGGATGGAGTATAAAAGCAGGGAAGTCTTGCTTCAGTTATACAGGATACTGGTGAGGGCACACCTGGAATACTGCTTGCAGTTTTGGTTTCCATATTTAAGAAAAGATGTACTTGCTCTCGAGGCAGTTCAGAGAAGGTTCACTCGGTTGATTCCGGAGATGAGGGGGTTGACTTATGAGGAAAGGTTGAGTAGGTTGGGCCTCTACTCATTGGAATTCAGAAGAATGAGAGGCGATCTTATCGAAACATATAAGATTGTGAGGGGGCTTGATCGGGTGGATGCGGGGAGGATGTTTCCACTGATGGGTGAGACTAGAACTAGGGGGCATAATCTTAGAATAAGGGGCTGCCCTTTCAAAACTGAGATGAGGAGAAACTTCTTCACTCAGAGGGTAGTAAATCTGTGGACTTTGCTACCTCAGAGAGCTGTGGAAGCTGCGACATTAAATAAATTTAAAACGGAGATAGACAGTTTCCTAGCTGATAAGGGAATTAGGGGTTACGGGGAGCAGGCAGGGAAGTGGACGTGAGTCTAGGTTTGGATCAGCCATGATCCTATTGAATGGCAGAGCAGGCCCGAGGGGCCGTATGGCCTACTCCTGCTCCTACTTCTTATGTTCTTATGTTCTTAAGGTGTTATATGAATTCAATAATTGTGCAGGAACAAAAATCTGAAGCAGCTGTCCCCATGATTTATCAAAGCAGTCAAGAAATCTGTGTGTTTATAGATACAGAGATTGCATTTGGATTGATGGACAATGAGCTTAGTGAATGTTTATAAATGCAAAGCTGATTTTTGATCTCTACAATTGCTTGGTGTTTATAAACTTGAAAGAATGTATGTTTAGAAATTCAGAGATCACATCTGCATTTTTGACTGGCAGATGTTTCAATAATACAGCAATTGATGGTTGGACTAATTTATTTGACTGTAAAAAATACATTTGTGATAATGGAATTAAGCTAAAAGTAGGCATAAAAGCTTTTCTGAACCACTATGTAATATAAAACCGAGCCAGTCTCAGGAAGGAATATTGTCCCAACACTCACTGTCTAGGCTCAGACATGAAGACGGTCACTTTAATGAAGTCCCATAGGGTTGCCTGTGCCAATGGGACTGTACCACAGTGTGAGTCAGCACCTTCAAAAGGGAGCAAAACTGAAAGCAAAAGGAGTCAAAAACAATCAGCATCCACTATACTATTTACAGCTAATCTGAACATTGACATTTGACTCCAGTGACTGCCATGTGCCAGTGCATTGGCTCACAAGCTGTAATCACAGAAACCCCACAGTGCAGATAGAGGCCATTTCGGCCCATCGAACCTGCACTGACACATATCCCACCCGATCCCCGTAACCCCTACACATATCCCACCCTATCCCTGTAACCCCATGTATTTAATCCCCCTAACACTAAGGGTCAATTTATCATAGCCAATCAACCTAACCCGCACATCTTTGGACTGTGGGAGGAAACCGGAGCACCCGGAGGAAACCCCACGCAAACAAGGGGAGAATGTGCAAACTCCACACAGACAGTTACCCGAGGCCGGATTCGAACCCGGGTCCCTGGCGCTGTGAGGCAACAGTGCTAACCACTATGCCACCGTGTTCATTCACAAAAATCTAGACCTTTTTTTGCCATAGGTTGCTTTTGTTGTTTAGTCACTAAATTGGTGGCATTTGCTTAAATCAGCACAACCCAGAAGGGCATGTGCTCACTCATTCCTCAGTGTTTATTTATTACACATGTGTTAAACAAGGAGCTTCTGATATTTTGTGGTAGAGTTTCCACTTTGGGCACAATCAGAAAATTGCGCCCGAAATGCGCTTGAAATTACGCTGCTTAGGTTACCCTTCAAGCTTCCGTTAAAATGCATTTGCATAATCACAAACGTAAAATCTTCCATGAACCAGCTCAATCGGGCAGCGTTATTATCGTAATCATTTCTTTCTTTTCTCTCCATTCAAAAGTATTCCTTGATGTATTTAAGAGTGGTAACCTGGTGCAGTTTTATTAATACAGCTGAAACGGGGTTGTCACCAAAAATAAGCATTTTTAATAAGGATGTCCAGTCCTCCACCTGTGAGTAGCCTGATTTAAAATCATAGAAAATAACTTAGTAAAAACTATACTGAACCACTTAATAGTATCATTGGTGTACACTAATCAGTTTCTTAGCAAATTAAACATTTTTGATGTACCAGTGTCCGTGCGCTTAAGAAAATGCATGCAATTTGAAGAGCCTTCCCGAACCAGTGCAATCGGCAGTCTTTCAATTTCAACCTGGGGGTGTGGCCAGTTTTATGGGCGGGGCCTGATTCAGACAAATTGAATCGCGGAAAACATCGGCACAAGTGATTTTGGCCGGAACTCACCTATGTTTTAAATTCCCCGGTCTTATGCGCTGGCTCAGCCGATTCTGCCCAGATTGCGCTGGAATCTGGGCGCAACACTAACAGAAACAAGCGGAATGTCCCCCCTTTATTTATTTTTAAAATGTTATTTTGATTTACTTTCATTCCTCTCTACTACTTAGTCCATTAGTGTAATTTTTTTTAAATTCTCAGAATGTGGGGAGCACTGTGAGGCCACATATATAGATAGCCCATCCCCAGTTGCCCTGAGAAGGTGCTAGGTCTTCTTATAGTTGTCTTTGTTTTTGCTAGACCACTTCAACGTTATAGTGTGGGACTGGAGTCACAGGCCATGAGTGAACAGTTGGGTTTTTACAACAACCCAGCAGCTTCAATAGTCATTTTTTTATGGGGTCAGCCCAGAAATTACCACATTTTTTGAACTGCTGGGATTATAAGCCCACAATCGGTGAGTTGCTTGTCCAATACCATAACCATTACTCTACCAAGCATCGTCTTTTGAGACGGCAGGAAAGTTGCTCAAATTGTTTTTCGTTCTCCAATGTTCTCCTTTCCTCTGCGGAAGTTGAAGACTCATGTCGAGACTGCAATACTACAGAGGTTGCTAGCCCTCCTGCACCTCTCGCAAGTGTCTATTCTGCCTGTGTGGCCCCAGACATTGAATGTCAGCAGTCTATTCCATTATGTAAGACATAACAGGCATTACCCAACATCAGCATGTGGTACTTGGCACCAAGACTCATTGAACAGAGATCAAATTTAAGTAAATGGTATGAGATCCTGCCGTGGAGATAGTCTTGCACTAGCCGCAGTAGAACAGAGTGATATTTCTGCTGGTCAACAAGAGCTGAGACTGCACTGCTGCAGTCATGCTTTTTCTTAGAGCTCCGATTGATTTTCTCTTCCATAGTCCAGGGGCACTGACACAATTGCAGCAACACAATAGCTGCCGTAGCAGAGATCAGCTAGCTATCTCAGCACCATCTGAACCAGCGCCTACATGGCTGAGCTGCATACTAGCCAGTGTGTTTATGAATAGAGCTATTGCAGGGGTTCAATTACTTTGTAGCCTTTAATGTAACCAAGGTAGGTAGTTCATGAAGAGGCTTTTGAAAGTGGGAAGAGTGCGTTAGGAATGGAGAGCGGCAAAAATGAACCAATTTTGTCTAAGATATATCATGGCATGGTTTCTTTCCTTCTGTCATGGTCGATAAAGGGTTAAAAACAGCTTCACTCGCAGAGAGAAACATGTCCAAGCTTATTTGGAATTGATTGTTTGTCTGTGCCTTATTCAAATAGAGTCAGGAGACAGGTAACTCTTTTCAATTCAATTAAGTCAGTTCTGACCTTCTCCCACTGGCACACAGATAGAATCATAGGCTCAGCTTAGTGCGCTCTCTCCTCTGCCCGTTTGGGATAGTGCTTGTTGATTTGTTCCAGCTGCTTGCTCAAACCTGGCCACTTTATAAACTGCTTATCTCGCTCGTGATATTTTCAGCTCCCTTGGTGTCCTGCGTGTCCAACATCTCAGAGCACATTGGTTTAGGAATAACCAACTGAGTACCTTTTTATAAGGAGTTTATTTTGAACCATCACTTCTCCTGCCATGGCCCAGTATGGTGTTCGTCTTTTATTTTTAGCTTTGATTTTTTTTTTGGCCATCACGGCAGACATTGGGGGTAAAATTCAACTTTGGCATGAGCACAATCTGGGCGATAGCAGATCAGCACCCCGTTATACACCCCTGAAGTCAGTGGAAAAGAAAATCGGACGGGGTGTATAACATGCGGATGATTCGCTACTGCCCATTTTGCAACCCTGCCAAAGCTGAATTTTACCCTCACTATTTCATGATCAGCTAACAGATGTTATCTTCCTGAAGCTTGTTTCTTTTATCTTCTGCTGCTAATTTGCTCACTGGAATGCTTTGTAAGCCTCCGTCCAAATATGCCTGCCTGTTATCCTGTGTCTTCCCTTTTTGCTGTTTCTACCCAGGATATCAGTCCAACACTTGTATTGCAGGATGTCCAAACAGTGTGTGGCTAGGCTCTCTAACAATATATATTTCTTACTGCACCTCTTTTATTCTCAGAGGGCAGGACCCCTCAGAATGAGCCTTGTACACCTAGAGCATTACGCTCTAGATCATAGGGCAAGAAATTGGGGCCTAGTAATTCAGTTGCGTTCGCCAGCCATTAGCGCCATAAGAGGGGTAGATTTCGAGCGCTAGGCACTTAGCGCCCGGGCGCAGACCGATCTGCGCCTACGCCCAACTTCAGTTGACATTTAGCACCGACGCAAAGTGTTTGCGCGCACTCAGCTGCGCGCGCAGCTTATGACGTCATTTCGTCGTGCAACGCCGTTTGTGCGCCCCAAACCGGAACTTCAGTGGCGCCCGCCCAATGTGGGCGTGGCGCTGTTAAGAACTGTGAAGTGGAACGCAGCAGAGGCCCTGCGGGCCTCGGGGAGCGCTAATTAAAGGGCACTTAGACTGAACTATAAAGGGCAGCCATTTTGCTGCAATGACTTTAGTGCTACGGATTTCTGGACAGAGACCAAGGAAGAGACCTTACTGAATTGGGCCAACATAGGAGAGGTATTTTTGGCTTCTGGCCAGAGCTTGCAAATTTGTCTCATTGTGATTTCACTGTTTGCAAGTATATTATGGGGGCTGCATGGGGTTCCAACCCTCAGTTCCAGCATTATGTGCGAAGGGCTCGCAGACGCTGTGTGAGAGGGGCAGCCATGCCTAGACGCAGAGGGGCCATCAGGCGTCGGCAACGTAGGCCTTACCCACTCAGGGAATACCGCCAGCAGGTGTCCTATCTCACCATGACTGCCGCGCATTGTGTTAAGAGGCTGCGCTTCAGAAGGGAGGTGGTTGCAGAGATCTGCCAGCTGCTTCACAGAGATCTGCGTCCACAGCTGATGTGCAGGACGTCTCTGTTGGTGGAAGTGAAGGTCACGGTGGCTCTGAACTTTTATGCAAGCGGCTCCTTCCAAGCCGCTGCTGGGGACATAGCGAACATCTCCCAGTTCGCCGTGCATCGCTGCATCCGGCAGGTCACCGATGCCCTTTTCGCAAGGAGACACCAATTCATCTCCTTCCCCATGACCCTAGAGAGGCAGGAGCAGCGTGCATTCGGATTTGCGAGGATCGCCGACTTCCCCATGGCGCAGGGCGCCATTGACTGCACGCATGTGGCTATGCGGGCACCTATCGACAATGCCGAGGATTACCGCAACCGGAAGGGCTACCATTCCCTCAATGTACAGCTGGTGTGTGACCACAGGCAGCGCATCCTAGCTGTCAATGCCCGCTTTCCAGGAAGCAGCCACGATGCATTTATCCTGCGCCAGACTACTGTGGCTGACATGTTCCAGGCACAGCCTCCCCCAAGAGGATGGCTTATCGGGGATAAAGGCTATCCTTTGTGTACACGGCTCATGGCCCCGCTCCGCGCGCCCAGGACCCCTGCTGAGGAGGCATACAACGAAAGCCATCAAGCCACAAGGAACATCATAGAGCAAACGATTAGCATCCTCAAGCAACGGTTCCACTGCCTGGATCGTTCCGGCGGATCTCTACAGTATTCGCCGGATAGAGTCTCCCAGTTCGTCGTCGTTTGCTGCATGCTGCACAACCTGGCTATCCGCAGGACTCAGGCACTGCCACATCACGTTGGACCACCACCTCAGGAGGACGAGCAGGAGGACCATGAGGAGGAGGAGGAGGAGGAGGAGGATGAGTACCAGCCCAGGAGGGAGCCACAAGGTCCAAGGGCCGTCCGTCGGCGGCCTATTGAACGACACTTCTAGGCCCCCTGTCAGGGAATGGCTTGTGGCAATGAACGCACCTGAATGCAGCCGCTCCGCAAGCCCTCAGCCGGTTAACGCAACAACCACTTGAAACATCACACATGGACAAGCTGAATAAATAAAAAGCTTTATTTAACAAACTCAGGGCCCTTCCCACATGAAACCCAAAAACAGACAAGACCCCCAAAAAACAGTCAAAAACATATCTCACTCCCACAACCTGGGGAGGAATAACAAAACTTGTCCATCCAAATGGCCTTCATCCTCGGCCTTACCAAGACAAACCCCCCCATACAGAACACAAACACCCCCATATAAAAAAACATTTGCCTTCATCTTCGGCCTTACCAAAATAAACCCCCCCCATATAGAACACAAACACCCCCATATAAAAAAACATTTGGCAACACACTCTACTTTGTGTGCCGAGAGGGCGAGTCCTTGTCCAGGCTTTTCCGGCCCCTGGCCGACCTGCTGCTCCGCCTCAACCTGGGCCCTGTGGGTGTTGCAAGGCTGGGGGAAGGCTCCTGAGGGGCACAATGCGTGACGGCAGATGCCCTTGGGGGTCGGCCTAGACGAGCTCCGGCCCTGGAGGGGCCGGCTGCTGACTGCTGCAGCTGTGGCTGGGCAGCATCAGTCTCTCCAGCAGCTCGTCGCAGCTTTGCTGGGGGAGTGGCAGTGGCGGCTGCAGCAATGGGGGCAAGCTGGCTGATGCCAGGCGCTCGCTGGTCACCAGAGACTCTGGCAGTCGGCCGGGCTGGCACTGCAGCAAGCGCAGCAATCTGGTGAAGCCCAGACCGCTGTGCTGCAGCAGCGCGGCGGGTGCCCTGGCGATGCGTGCGTGACACAGCGAGTGTGGCAGCAGTGAGTGCCCGTACTGCCCTGGTCTGTGCCCGCATCAGACCAGCCAGTGACTGCATGGCACCACTCATCAACTCTGCACTCGCTGCCTGTGCTGCCCTGAAATCGGCCCGACTCGCGTCCTGTGATGCCCTGAATTCTTCGTGACCCCTGGCCTGTGCTGCCCCGAATTGTTTGTGACCCCTGGCCTGTGCTGCCGTGAGTTCTTCTAAACCCCTGGCCTGTGAGGCCCCGAAATCGGCCACACTATGAGCCAGGGACTCAATGGCCTCAGGCAACCGTCCCACAACCCCCATGAACTCGGTGTGCCGACGATCCGAGTCCGCGGACATTTGATCAAGGAGACGCACCTCCTGGGCGAGGACCGTCTCCAGACTGGAGGCCGGACTCTCCCTCTGGGGAGAAGGCCGCCGAGCTGCCCGACCCTTCCCGCGTGGCTGGACGCCACTGGGCCCAGCAACTGCACTCCCCTGCAACACTTCCCCCCTCTGGGGAGAAGGCCGCCGAGCTGGCCGACCCTTCCCGCGTGGCAGGATGCCACTGGGCACAGGAGCTACACTCCCCTGCAACACTTCCCCCCTCTGGGGAGAAGGCAGCCGTGCTGCCCGACCCTTCCCGCGTGGCTGGACGCCACTGGGCACAGGAGCTACACCCCCCTGCAACACTTCCCCCTGGCTCTCCTCCAGGCAAGACGTGTCCCCTCCATTGCCATCCCCTGGCGCGGATGAGGGTTCCCCCGATGTGCCGCCTTCCTCTTGCTCCTCGTCGTCCTCCTCTTCCGAGGGACTGACACTCGCAGCCTCAGGGACCTCCTCCTCACCAGCTGAAAGCAGGAAGGCACAAGAGTAGCTTTAGAGTGAGGACAGGGCGTCAGCGAGGGAGGCATGAGTGGTGGCATTATGCGCATTGGTCGGACAGTGGCAAAGGATGTAGATCTGAAGCGCAAGGGGAACGAGAGAGGTCCAAACGCTCATGTCCTTACCATTGGGGCCCAGCACAGGGTCGGCATCTCCAATTGCAACGGGGCCAATCACCCGGGCACCCATGAGTCGACCCATGCGCTCCTCCAGGTCACTGAGCTCCTGGAACTGGGCACGGCCTCCCCCGGTGACAGTCCGGCTCTTCAGATTCTGGGCCAGCTTGGCCTGCAAGAGAAAGGACGGCCTCTAAGTACAGTGTGGTGCCCTGTTGTTGTGTGCACTGCCTCCCATGGTGGAATAGCTTGGCCAGTGTGGTGCCCTGTTGTTGTGTGCACTGCCTCCCATGGTGGAATAGCTTGGCCAGTGTGGTGCCCTGTTGTTGTGTGCACTGCCTCCCATGGTGGAATAGCTTGGCCAGTGTGTTGCCCTGTTGTTGTGTGCACTGCCTCCCATGGTCAAATAGCTTGGCCAGTGTGTAAAGTGCAGAAAGTGCTATTGATGTTCATGCCAGTGCCATAGCTGCTGGAGGAGGGCTGGCCATTAGGCCTTTGAGGTCCCTTTGCCCATAATGTGAGGTGCACATGCAAGGATGAGGAGGACACTGGAAAGGGTACTCACCCTGACCAACCGAGTGAGGTCGTTAAACTTTTTCCGGCATTGGTCACCAGTCCTGGGGACATCGCTGTTGGCTGTGACCCTCTGGGTGATTTCCGTCCAGGCTCTCCTGTACAGCCTCTTGGGAGCCTTCTTGCCACTGTCCGGGCACAAGATATCTCTTCTCTTCTCCAAACCCCTAAGCAGCACCTTCAAATCATGGGCAGAGAAGCGCTGCGCTCGCTCACAGGCCCTCTGCATCGTTGCTGGTGCTATTTCTCTCCAGCAGCAGTGTTTAGGCCTAGCTGGAGGGCTGCAGTATCCAGGGCGTGGCAGCAGACCAAGTCGACCCTTCCCCCTTTAAGAGCTGGCCGGCGCCAGGGTGTCTGCTGTCAATCAAAACATGACCGCACCTGCGCTGCGCCCGGCCTCGGCGGTATCAGTCTGCACCGCCGGCTTAGCGCCTAAAGATAGGGGTGCAACGCCAGTTTTAGCGCTCGAGCAAACTCCTTGGCCAAAGCTACTGAATATCGGCGAAGTGGCCTCCACTTTCCGGCGGGCGCAAACTTTAGCGCCCGCCCGACTTTACCGCCCCAAAAGTGGCTATACTGAATTTCTAGGCCTGGATACCTTACCACCTCCCATTAGCACCTCCGGGGGGGAGGTGCTAATGGGGCGCAAATGACTTTTCGCCTGGGCGCGGAATCGCTAACGGCTCCCGCTAAATGCAGTGGGAGTTTAGTGGCGGTGGTAACCGGTAGTGGCCCGCTCCACCGCGCAAGTGATGACATCAGCGTGCGCAGCGCCCCGTTTTCGCCCCGCCTGCAAAATTGGCCTGCGCCTCCTGAATCTGCACCGGGTGATGACAGCGACCGGTTCAGGGGGGTGGGAACGGAGCGGCAGGAGGCTCACGGGGTGCTAAGTAAGGGGGAGGTGGCAGGCAGGGGAAAAAAAATCGGCCGACTTACTTGTCGCGGCCCGTTGCGTCTTTGAATGCGGGGTCCGTGCCGCGATCTGGCAGCTCGGCACTCCTTTTGTGTGCTGGGCTGCTGGCACGGCAACCTGCTCCCCGGTGGTCCAAGTAGGGCCCTGCAGAGTTGTGGGCTTGGGCCCTCCCCTTTAATGAGGGGAAGAGCCCTTCCATGCAGCAGCACTACGTGGCCCAGTGCACTTGCGCTGCAGATCGCACCGACCCGATATTCGGGGTTAGCGCTCCAAAAAGGAAGTGGAGCACTTCAATTAGCACTCCACCACCCTCTTGGGGAGCTAAAACTGAATTTCGTGGTCATCGGTGCGAATTAGCGCCAGGCACTAAATTTAGCGCCCAGGCGATGTTAGCGACCCAAAATGGTCGCTACCGAATTTTTCCCTCTATATAAACTTGTCATCTTTATAGAGGTGCCATTTCCTTTTCTTACTTTATACTGGGAATCAAATATTATTGAGACAACTGCCCTAGGTCAACTTAATATTGTAGCAGCATTTTTCCACTAGCTATGGGTGTAGTAACCTGGGAGGTTATGAGTAACCTGATCCACCAGGTGGTGCTGTGGCAATTGCTCTCCTGAGTTAAGTCTGATCTGTACTGGTTGTACTCTTTGTTTTTGCTGCCTCATGGCAGAAGCTTTTATGTGCAAGTGTTGATTAAACCATGTTAAGGAGTTAACCTGTGTCTGTCTCCATCTATGGCCACCTCAAGATACCACAATGGGTTTTCTCCAAATCTTTCTCTCCTACCCAGAAAAGCATGGGGGTAGATTTTTTGGTTTAATCGCCAGGACGTTAAGCACTGCCTGGGCGGAGTACAGAGAGGTGGGGTTCGGTGGGGAGGGTCACATGCCCCTTACAAAACCTGCCAGATTTCCCTTCTATTCTATTCTGCGCTCAGCCCAGGTGAAACTTAACGCGCAGGCGGTAAAGACAAAAATCTATTGCCATGTTTGTGTGCTTTGTGGATCCCCTCTGAAATATTACCAACTACTTTTTCTTTCCAGTAAACCACCTGGAGCTGTCCTTTGCAGTGACAATTACAACACTTTGCTTCTCTCACTGGACATAAATATCTGGGAAATACTAGGAACTTCCCACATCTGTTGGCAGCTCTGTGTTCCTCTATGGCCTTCACTCCCTTTCTGCAATCCAAAATGGAAATATACTTTGACTAGGCTGCTTTGGTCTTCCCCACTTTTTCAATTGCTCTAATAATGAGCCGGCACAGGTACAATGGGACGAATGGCTTCCTAATGTTCAATCAACTTCTATGGTTCCAACTGGACTATAATTACTCCCCCTGATGGCTGCCAGCTGAAGATTACATGCTGTCCCTTTATAGCTTCACTTTAGTTCACTTGAGCTATTGCGTTATAAATGGTTAACTGTAATCTCTCAGGGCTAGAAATTCAGTAAGGCCCCGCCAGCTTTGCGCCCAGTTACCGCCCAAAGAGGGCTTCTGCGCCAATAGAGGAGTTTGCGCTGATATTCAGCGCAGCGGTAATGGCGGCGGTAGCCGGTAGCGCTGCGCCGGCACCGATGACGTCATCGGTGTGCGCAGTGCCCCGGTTCCGCCCCGATACCGGCCCGACCCCCATATTTAGTTGCGGCCACCTCTTCCGCAGCGGCCACAAACAACGTTCTGCAACCGTGGCCGTCCTGCAGCCTTAGTGGCGCTAGTTAAGGCGGAGGTGCGGCCGGCCGCTTTTTCGGCGGCCGCCTGCCCGCACCTCCTTCCCCGGCCTCCTCCACCTCCCCCCCCGCGGCATTGCCGGCTGCTTTCCACGAGCCCAGCACTTCTCCGTGGTGCCGGGCTCATTTGCCGGCACTATCAAGTGGCGATCTCCCCGTTGCAGGCACCTCCCCCTTAAGAGAAGGAGGAGGCCTGCAGTACCGCAGCCTGCCGCTCCGCAGCGGGTGGCGCAGCGGCACCTACAGCGCTGAAATTCAGTTTCAGCGGCCCAAGCGGGGGCGGGCACACCCTGGAATAGCGCCCGGTTCCGACTTGGGGTGCAAAAACTGAATTTCTGATGGTCGCAATTGGCTCCGCGCGCAGCGCTAACTTTTGGGCGCAAGCGAGCTGGCGGGGCCTTACTGAATTTCTAGGCCTCAGTCTCTTATCCCATAGCTCCACTATAATACCATCACAAATCATGTCATCACGCAGAATACCAAAGGCACAGTTTCTGGCCAAACACTATTAAGATTGTTATGAAACTGTCCACTGATTTGTTTTCTTCTTGTTTCCTTTGGTTGAGTTTAAGGGCTGGATTTTCTCAATGGGAAGCTTTTGGAGGCGGGGCTGCTGCTTGCTGACTTTCAATCCCGCCTCCATCAGCTTCTGGCCAACCAGTGGGATTTTCCTCTGATTGACCTTGTTGACCTGGCAGGCTCAGCAGGCCAATTAGGGGGAAGTCAGTGACAGAGCATGACAACGTCAGACGTGTCACCTGTCAAGAAATTTTGAAAGAAGAAATGTTTTCGTTTGACAGCTCTGTGAAGCTGTCAATCACTGACATTCTGTGTAGTTTGATGAGTCCTTGTGTTCAGGACTCAGCAAACCTTTCAACTTTGCAGAAATCACCTGGCTGTTGGTTCGGAGGATCCAACAGCCAGTCTGTGATATCTACAATGGAGATGTCGGGACTCCGGCTTCACAGCGGCTGAAGGCTGTAGGCAGAAACAAAGGTAAGTGAACATTTTCTAACACTTTACACTCACCTTACATACTTACCACTCCACACTTGCACCCATCACTCACCTCTACATCGCACTTTCAGACCCCTTCGACCCCCACAGACAGCCTACTCGTCTCCTACTCCCTGGCGGGCTTCCCCGAGGTCGGGAAGCCTGCACATCGGAACGAGAAAATCCAGCCCATACTCTTTGATAAATTAGTTTTCTACAGACTATAAATTGTTTTTTTTTAAATCAACCACACACTGGGGTAGTTTTCACCTTTACCGCTTGGGTGATAAAGCCTCAGAGCAGATTGCCTGGCCATTATAGAACCCGGTTGATTTACATTTGCATTGAAATCCGCTGTACCAGTTGAGCACCCAATTGGGGGAGGTGAAAATTACCCTGCTCTGTCTCATGAATACCGCCATCATTCTTGCGCAGTTAAAAAGAGTGCAAAATGCCAAAGACCTGGTGCAAGGGTCAAGGATGTCTCAGAGGGGCTGCAGGGCATTCTGGAGGGGGGGGGGTGAACAGCCAGTTGTCGTGGTGCATATAGGTACCAACGATATAGGTAAAAAACAGGTTGAGGTCCTAAAAGCTGAATATAGGGAGTTAGGAGGTAAATTAAAAAACAGGACCTCAAAGGTAGTAATCTCAGGATTGCTACCAGTGCCACGTGCTAGTCAGAGTAGAAATAGAAAGATATTTCAGATGAATACGTGGCTAGACGAATGGTGCCAGGGGGAGGGATTCAAATTCCTGGGACATTGGAACCGGTTCTGGGGGAGGTGGGACCAGTTCAAACCGGGTGGTTTGCACCTGGGCAGGGCCGGGACCGATGTCCTAGGGGGAGTGTTTGCTAGTGCTCTGGGGGAGGGTTTAAACTAAAATTGCAGGGGGTTGGGAACCTGAGCAGGGAGACAGAGGAAAGGGAAACAAGGATAGAAGCAAAAGACAGGAAGGAGAAAAACAAAGGTGGCAGGCAGAGAAATCAAGGGTTTAAATCAAACATGGCCACAGTAAATAATAATTCTAAAAGGTGTAAGAGTGTTAATAAAACAAGCCTGAAGGCATGTCTTAATGCGAGGAGCATTCATAATAAGGCGGATGAATTAGCTGCGCAAATAGAAGTAAACGAATATGATATGATTGGGATTACGGAAACGTGGCTCCAGGGTGGCCAAGGCTGGGAGCTCAACATCCAGGGGTATTCAATATTCAGGAAAGATAGGCAGAAAGGAAAAGGAGGTGGGGTAGCATTGCTGGTTAAAGAGGGGATTAACACAGTTGAAAGGAAGGATATTAGCTCTGATGATGTGGAACCTGCATGGGTAGAACTGAGAAATACCAAGGGGCAGAAAATGTTAGTGGGAGTGGTATATAGACCTCCAAACAGTAATGCAGAGGTCGGGATGGCATTAAACGGGAAATTAGAGAAGCGTGCAATAAGGGCACAGCAGTTATCATGGGTGACCTTAATCTACATATAGATTGGGCAAACCAAATTAGTAACAATAATGTGGAGGAGGAATTCCTGGAGTGTATACGGGATGGTTTCCTGGACCAATATGTTGAGGAACCAACTAGAGATCAGGCCATCTTAGACTGGGTATTATGTAATGAGAAAGGATTAATTAGCAATCTTGTTGTGCAAGGCCCCTTGGGTCGGAGCGATCATAATATGATAGAATTCTTCATTAAGATGGAGAGTGAAATAGTTGACTCAGAGACTAGGGTCCTGAATTTAAATAAAGGAGACTACGATGGTATGAGGTGAGAGTTGGGTAGGATTGATTGGGGAATGTCACTCAAAGGGTTGACGGTGGATGGGCAATGGCAAACATTCAAAGATCACATGGATGAACTACAGAATTTGTTCATCCCAATTTGGCATAAAAATAAAACAAAAAAGGTGACTCAACCGTGGCTAACAAGGGAAATTAGGGATAGCATAAGATCCAAGGAGAGGACATATAAATTGGCCAGAAAAAGCAGTAAACCTGAGGATTGGGAGCAGTTTATGATTCAGCAAAGGAGGTCAAAGGGATTAATTAAGAGGGGAAATATAGAGTATGAGAGTAAGCTTTCGGGGAACATAAAAACTGACTGTAAAAGCTTGTATAGATATGTGAAGAGAAAAAGATTGGTGAAGTCAAGCGTAGGCCCCTTGCAGTCAGAATCAGGGGAATTTATAATGGGGAACAAAGAAATGGCAGACCAATTAAATACATACTTTGGTTCTGTCTTCACAAAGGTGGACACAAATAACCTCCCAAAGATGTCGGGGAACAAAAGGTCTAATGAAAGGGAGGAACTGATAGAAATCAGTATTTGTAGGGAAATGGTGTTAGGGAAATTGATGGGATTGAGGGCCGATAAATCCCCAGGGCCTGATAATCTACATCATAGGGTACTTAAGGAAGTGGCCCTAGAAATAATAGATGCATTGCTGGTCATCTTCCAAAATTCGATAGACTCTGGAACAGTACCCATGGATTGGCGGGTAGCTAATCTTACCTCACTATTCAAAAAGGGTGGTAGAGAGAAAACGGGAAATTACAGACCGGTAAGCCTGACATCAGTAGTGGGGAAAATGCAAGAGTCCATTATAAAAGATGTAATAGCAGAGCACTTTGAAAAAAGTGACCGGATCGGACAAAGTCAACATAGCTTTACAAAAGGTAAATCGTGCTTGACTAATCTACTGGAATTTTTTGAGGATGTAACTGGTAATATAGATAAGGGAGAACCAGTGGATGTGGTGTATTTGGATTTTCAAAAGGCTTTCGATGAGGTCCCGCATAAGAGAATAGCGTGTAAAATTAAGGCACATGGGATTGGGGGCAAGGTATTGACTTGGATAGAGAACTGGTTGGCAGACA
Organism: Somniosus microcephalus; assembly: GCF_052327205.1. Taxonomy (NCBI): domain Eukaryota; kingdom Metazoa; phylum Chordata; class Chondrichthyes; order Squaliformes; family Somniosidae; genus Somniosus; species Somniosus microcephalus. The sequence goes on along the minus strand of NC_140988.1, from coordinate 314,952,297 downwards.
GAAAGCAAAGAGTTGGAATAAACGGCTCTTTTTCCAAGTGGCAGGCAGTGACTAGTTGGGTACCGCAAGGATCGGTCCTTGGACCCCAGCTATTCACAATATATATTAATGATCTGGACGAGGGAACTAGATGTAATATCTCCAAGTTTGCAGATGACACAAAGCTGGGTGGGCGTGTGTGCTGTGAGGAGGATGCAGAGAAACTCCAGTATGATTTGGACAGGTTGGGTGATTGGGCAGAAGCATGGCAGATGCAATATAATGTGGATAAATGCGAGGTTATCCACTTTGGTGTCAAAAACTGGAAGGCAGATTATTATCTAAATGGCAATAGATTGGGAGAAGGGGAAGTGCAACGAGACCTGGGCATCCTTGTGCACCAGTCACTGAAAGTAAGCATGCAGGTGCAGCAGGCAGTTAAGAAGGCAAATGGTATGTTGGCCTTCGCAGTGAGAGGGTTTGAGTACAGGAATAAGGATGTCTTGCTGCAGTTGTACAGCGCCTTGGTGAGACCACATCTTGAGTATTGCGTGCAGTTTTGGTCGCCTTATCTGAGGAAGGATGTTCTTGCCATGGAAGGAGTTCAGCGAAGGTTCACCAGGCTGTTACCTGGGATGGCAGGAATGACGTATGAGGAGAGATTGGGTCGATTGGGCTTGTACTCGCTGGAGTTTAGAATAATGAGAGGGGATCTCATTGAAACTTATAGAATTCTAACAGGACTAGACAGACTAGATGCTGGAAGGATGTTCCCGATGGTCGGGGAGTCCAGAACCAGGGGTCACAGTCTAAGGATAAGGAGTAAGCTATTTAGGGCAGAGATGAGGAGGAATTTCTTCAGCCAGGGAGTGGTGAACCTGTGGAATTCTCTGCCAAAGAAGGCAGTGGAGGCCAATTCATTAAATATTTTCAAGAAGGAGTTGGATATATTTCTTAAGGCTAAAGGGATCAAGGGATATGGGGAGAAAGCAGGGACAGCGTCCTGAATTTGGATGATCAGCCACGATCTCATTGAATGGCAGAGCAGGCTCGAGGGGCCAAATGGCCTACTCCTGCTCCTATCTTCTATGTTTCTATGTTTCTATGACCTGTGGCCTTTCCAGTGTACTCCTTCTGTAACTCTGATGGGAGTGTGGATATTAAGTTAGAACCCGGATACTTCTTCCCCAAAGGCTTCCATGAGGCCATGGAAAGGCCGGAACCTCTGCCCATCTCAAACAAGCCCAGCGCCATTGAAAGGGAGGTAGCTGGGGCGGGGGCGAGGACTCCCAAGCTGGAAATTCCCATGTTCCCAGCCTGGCAGGACATCAACAGACCAGTATGCTGACTGAGAGCAGATTGACCCAGTCTGTCAAATGGAGGAAGTGGGGCCCAGCTCCATGTCAAGGCCAGAGACTTGCCCTGCACTCTGAAGCTATAAACGGAGCCAGTGAGTGCTATCCATCCTCTTTCCAGGGGAGGCCCCAGCATTGCCCCAGAATTAGTACACTCCAATTCAGCATGTGGTCCTCCTGGGTTAGGTGGGCACCCAGGGTGAGTCTCTAATGATACAGGTGCATGCTTGTAACATTTAAGTTATGTGACGTCTTCCTGATCCTGATGGAGACAGTACCGGTGATCGTGAGCGAGTGCATTCTAGCATCCAGGATGCTGAGTCTATGCATTTTTGACCCCCTTTTTGTTTTCTTGTCCATCGAGTATATTGGTGTGTTAATCTGATTCAGTTCTTCTTTCTTATACAAGCCTGCAGCAATTCTAAATCTTTTAAATCACTTTATCTATCTTAGCCATTCAGCTGGCTTAATGAAATAAAACTTATCCGGGTGAGGGAGGGGGTTGCGGGGGCAGGGGTGGTTATGGAAAGACTCCATTTCTTTGTTCTTTTAAAATCTCAGCTTCTATCTATTCGTTTTTCTCCAAATCATTCTTCTGCCTGGTTCCTAGCAATTTTTCTCTGTTTATCAAGATTTTCAGTTGACTGACAACCTGATGCATTGTGGGTTCTTTCTGAATGGATTCAAATGCATGGCATCTCAAGAACATAACTTCATTTATGTTTTCCAGCAGCTTTTTAGCTTCCACCTAGGCCATGAAAACTGCAACTATACACCACCCAAACTGCATTGCACCAGCTTTGTCTAACTTTAAGTGACTCAGTACTCAATTGAATTCAATTCAATTCAATTCAAATCGCTTTATTGGCATGACAAGGTACATCTTATGTTGCCAAAGCATCGAAAAACATTTATGGTTGAACACATAAACGCAGATCTATCCATACTGTGTATAAACAGATATATCCCTGAGTGTATAAATATACATTCATATAATTTGTATATATTCTATTCTTAGATTTAATGGTTGTCCCTCTGTTTATGGCAAGCCGTAACATAGTGTGCCGCTAAGGTTACACAATTTCTCTGTTCCCCTAATAGGTATGGGAGTTTTTGGTCGTCATTCAAATTTTTGAATTCAGGGCATATTTTTGTGAATTTTGGGTAGAAATTCCCCCTTATGCCCTGATATTTTCCACAAGCTGTGAGGAAGTGCATCTCTGTCTCCACCACTCCCTGACTGCAGTGAGAACATATCCTGTCCTCTCCTGTCAGCCAGGTTTGTCTGTGTCTGCCTTTTTCGATAGCCAGGCTATGCTCACTAAGTCTGTACATAGTCAAGGTTTTTCTCAATTTGCTATCTTTTACCATGGTCAGGTATTCAGCCATGTTGTATTGTCTGTTTAGGGCCAAGTAGCAATTGAGTTTGTTTTGGGTTTTTGTTGTTTCTGCCCAATATGACAGATATTTTTCCTTTTGCTTAGTGACAATTGTGTTGGGTCAAATTCTCTGTGCTACGATGTCACTGTCCTGGGGCTGGTTATTGTTAGTAGTGTTAGTATTTACTTCACTGAGTCCCAGGACTAGTTGACTGAGGGTATTCTTCTTTATGATCCTCTCTTGGCATTTCAGGGCTTCGTAATGATAGCAGTGGGGGTTGCTCATTTTTAGGTGTTTCCAAAATTTGGTGGCTCTTTTTTGGATAGTAATTAATAGTGGATATTGGCCTAGTTCTGCCCTGCATGCATTGTTTGCGGTTTTCCTTTGAGTCCGGAGGATACTTTTACAGAATTCTGCATGTAGGATCTCAATTGGATGTTTGTCCCATTTTGCAAATTCTTGTTGTGTTAGCGGTCCCCACACCTCACTGCCATAGAGTGCAATTGGTTCAATTACTGATTTAAAGATTTTGAGCCAAATGCCAATTGGGATTTCTATTTGGATTGATTTTTTAATGGCATAGAAAGCCCTTCTTGCTTTCTCTTTCAGTTCATTCACAGCCAGATGAAAATTTCCCGTAGAACTGATTTTTAAGCCCAAGTATGTGTAGTTAGTGGTTTGTTCAATTTTAGTTGTTCCTAGTGTGAAATTTATTCTGGGTCCCTGATGTCTGGATCTTTGCTGGAACACAAGAACTTTGGTTTTTTGGGGGTTTATTGTCAGGGCCCAGAATGACTCTAGCAGATCCAGGTTCTGCTGTAGACCCTCCTTAGTTGGTGACAGCAGAACCAGGTCATCTGCATAGAGGAGGAATTTAACCTTGGATTCATATAGGGTGAGGCCAGGTGCTGTAGATTGTTCAAGTAGTTTTGCCAATTCATTTATGTAAATATTAAAGAGTGTCGGTGAGATGGGCGAGCCCTGCGTCACACCACGCCCCTGTGGGAAGTATTTTGTTTGTTTGTCTCCAATTTTAACTGCACATTTATTGTTTGTATACATTGATTTAATTACATCATATGTTTTTCCCCCTACACCACTTTCAATAAGTTTCAAGAATAGACCGTCGTGCCAAATGGAATCGAAAGCCTTCTGGAAATCTACAAAGCAGGCAAAGATTTTGCTTTTGTTTTGATGAACATGTTTGTCAATTAGGGTGTGTAGGGTGAAGATATGATCCAATGTTCTATAGTTTGGTAGGAATCCAATTTGGCTTTTACTCAAGACATTGTGCTCCTCAAGGAAGTTTATAAGTCTTTTGCATATTATCTCTTTAATGCTCAATATTTCCTTCAATGATGCTGCCATGATATCTGTGTATTATTCTAACAAAAGCAATGGAAGTTAAGGGCAGTTTTCTATCATAGACGTAGCTCTATGATAATTAGGTTCAAATATTGAGACTCGGTCCCATAAATTCTGAGTCCGCGATCCAGCGCCATAATTGCTATGACACGGGACTGACACTGACCCTGTCGAAATCCTGGGGTCAACTCATTTCATATAGCTGGCCGTGTCCCCTCAAAGATTGGCCAGTAATGTCAGGAGGCCCAGAAAATACATGGGGAGAAAGAAAGAAAGACTTGTATTTATATAGCGTCTTTTCATGACCACCAGACGTCTCAAAGCGCTTTACAGCCAATTAAGTACTTTTGAAGTGTAGTCACTGTTGTAACGTGGGATACACTTAAGGGAGCAGCATGCAGGATTAAAAGCTGAACAACCTGCACCCACGTCTGGTTTGCACTATTAAATGCTACTGTTCAACGGTCACAAATGGCTTCTTTTTTGAGGTTCATACTCTGAGGAGACACTTACAGGAGCCTAGCAGAAAGAAAAAATGGACAGCAAGCAACTCATTACATTTCTCATTCTTCTTATCGACACAGAAGTTGGATGCAAGAAAGATGCTGCAGAGACAGAAAAGAAACCAGTGCCAGAACCTTCAGCAGCTGGCATTGAGCAGAAATGTTCACACTTCATCATGAATTCTATATTACAACCCTAGAAGATCATTCCTCTAAATAGCTATGGCGTTATGTTTCAGGAGGCCTCTGTGTTCTGTGGGACATGCGTAAAATGAGCTGCCACTAATTCCCAGATGCTGTGCATTGTAGAGGAGCCCTCTATGATGTGGCCGCAAAGGATGGCATTGGGCTCTGCTGTCAATCCTACCATCTGCTGCACATCTTCAAAGGAAGAATGAGAAATGTAATGAGTTGCTTGCTGTTGGGATTTTTAGCTTTAAATCCTGCATTTGATGTCAGCTGTGGCTCAGTGATCACACACTTCCCTATGAGTCAGAAGTTTGTGGGTTCAAGTCCCACTCCAGAGACTTGAACACAAAAATCTAGGCTGACATACCAGTGTTGGTACGGAGGGTAGAGCTGCACTGTTGGAGGTGCTGTCTTTCAGATGAGATGTTAAAACTGAGGCCCTGTCTGCCCTCTCAGGTGGACACAAAAGTATCTATGGGATTATTTCAAAGAAGAGCACGGTAGTTCTCCCAAGTGTCAAGGCCAATATTTGTACCTCAACCAACATCACTAAAGAAACGATTATCTGGTCATTATCTCATAGCTGTCTGCACAGATTGGCTGCCATGTTTTCCTAAATTACAACTGTGACTACACTTCAAAAATTACTTGATTGGGTGTAAACCGCTTTGGGATGTTCTTAGGTCTTGAAAGGCACTATATAAATACTAGTACATAAGAACATAAGAACATAAGAAATAGGAGCAGGAGTAGGCCAATCGGCCCCTCGAGCCTGCTCCGCCATTCAATAAGATCATGGCTGATCTGATCCTAACCGCCAATCTACTATCACAGAACCATCTCCTGAATCTAACAGAATTAGACACACGAAATAGGAGCAGGATCAGGCTACACGGCCCCTGGGCCCGCTCCGCTAGCCACAGGGCCATGACCGACCTGAACCTAGACTCGTGTCCAAATTCCTGCCCGCTCCCTGTAACCCTTAATTCCCTTTTGTAGTGTCCGTGTGTTGATAAAGACACTGAAGACAGGAGTTGGTTCATAGGTATTTACTAAGCAAAGTCTGGGGGGGGGTTCTAATGGATATACACAATATACAGGCTTATATAGCCCGAGTGGCAATTACCGGCATTACAGCACACCTGGGGCTCTTAAAGGCACATACACCACAATTCCTCCCCTTTTAGCTAGCCAGTACATCATATTTTAAGTAATTATTAATTACATGTTATATGCAAAATAATATACATTGCTGTAGTTAATTAATTATAAGTTAGTCTCTCAGGAGGCTTCCTGACTCGGTCCGGATAACGCCTCGGGGGTGTAGTAGTTTCTGGTGGTGTAGTAGGTTCTTCTGGCAAGGCTGATTCGGCTTGAATGCCAGTGTCGGGTTCATCGGGTTCCAGTATCACCGGATCGGAGGTAGATATGGGTATCTCTACTTCATCGTTAGATGTATAGAGTTGTGGTATAGGTTGTCCCTTTTCGGATGACTTTATGATTTGGTCAGCATGGCACCTTATTATGCTTTCTCCGATGTCCACGGTATACATCAGTGGTCCTAGTCGTGTGCAGATAGTTCCAGGCTGCCATTTCTCGGTACAGTAGTCCCGGGCCAAAACTTGTTGACCTATCTGGAAGGTTCTAGTTGGCCTTTCATTCATGCCTTGAAACTGCCAGTTCTCCACGTCCCTTCTGATGTTGGGCTTGACCAAATCCAGCCGGCATCTTAGGTTTCTATTGAAGAACATCATGGCGGGAGTTTGGTTGGTAACCATATGTGTTGCATTCCTGTATGCGAATAAGAAGTTATCCACCTTGTGCTGAAGTTTTATGTCTTCATTACCCATGGCCTTTATGGCCTTCTTGAAGGTCTGGACAAACCTTTCGGCCAATCCATTGGTGGCGGGATGGTATGGGACGGACGTGTAGTGCTTAACCCCATTGTTTTTTAAGAACTTTCTGAATTCTTCGGACACAAATTGCAGTCCATTATCAGAACATATCTGTTCCGGCAGCCCCTTCCTGGCAAATATGGTCCTTAATACTGTGATGGTTTTTTCCGTGGTGGTGGAGGACATCTTTATTACCTCCGGCCACTTGGAGTGTGCATCAACCGCGATTAAGAACATTGAGTCCATAAATGGACCAGCAAAGTCGATGTGCACCCTTTGCCAGGGAGATGAGGGCCACTCCCATGGATGTAGAGGGGCTTGTGGTGGAGCGTTTTGGACCTTCTGGCATCCTAGGCAGCTCTTGGTCATTTCTTCGATGTCTCCATCGATACCTGGCCACCATACAAATGCCCTAGCTAGGTTCTTCATTTTCACTCCACCCAGATGCCCCTCGTGAAGCTCCTTTAGCACTTTATCCTGGAGTTTGGGTGGAATCACCACTCTGGATCCACACATCAAGGTTCCTCGGCACACTGACAGCTGTTCTCTTCTTTGCGAGAATGCTGGCAACAGTGGTTCGCCATGTGCTGGCCATCCCTTCATTGTTAAATCATAGACCCGTGAGAGAGTCGGGTCATTTCTCGTCTCCCTTTCAATGGCAGAATTTGTCACTGGTAGACATTCTACTATGGTAGAGTGGAACATCTCTACTGGGTCTACTGTAGGTGCCTCTTCTACCGTTGGCAACGGTAGGCGCGATAAACCGTCAGCATTCCCATGCTATTTTGACCCTTTGTATTCTATGTTGTATTGGTGTGCCCCTAGAAAAAGGGACCACCTCTGTAGCCTTTGCGCTGTCATAATGGGAACACCTTTTTTCGGGTTGAATATGGAGATGAGGGGTCGATGGTCAGTCAACAAGGTAAATTTTTGTCCGTGTAGGTAATGGTTGAATTTCTTCACTCCCCATACCAGGCTGAGTGCTTCCCGGTCGATTTGGGCATAGTTACACTCAGCTGAGTTTAATCAGCGTGACGCAAAAGCTATCGGCCGTTCTGAGCCATCAGGGAATTTATGGGATAATACTGCTCCTATGCCGTAAGGGGATGCATCGCACGCCAGTCTGATTGGCAGTGATGGGTTGTAATGAGCCAAAACTTCTTCGGATGTGATTAAGTCTTTGCATTTATGGAAGGCACATTTACAGTCTTTGTTCCATTTCCAAATCACTCCTGTTTGTAGAAGTTCATTAAGAGGGTGTAGAAGAGTTGATAAGTTCGGTAAAAATTTATGATAGTAATTTATTAATCCCAGGAACGACCTTAATTGTGAAACATTTTCAGGTGCTGGGGCTTTTATAACCGCTTCAATTTTTTCAGGTGACTTATGCAACCCTTCATTATTAATTATGTGGCCACAATATGATATCTGACAATATGACAGCCTTTGTGTGTGTTTATCGTGAGATACTTTTTAGAGGCCTCCTCAACCTCCATCTGTAGATATGCCTGTGCCAAGTCAATTTTGTTGAAACGTTTCCCTCCGGATAGTGAGGCGAAAATATCTTCTATCCTCGGAAGAGGATACTGTACTGTGTGAAGGACCGGGTTTACAGTCACCTTGAAGTCACCACAGATGCGAATTTTTCTCTGTTCTTCAGATTTATCTTTATTCAATGCTTTTTTCATGACTGGAACGATGGGTGTTGCCCATTCGCTCCAATCTATTTTGGATAATACGCCAGCTTTTTCCAAATTCTCCAGCTCTGCCTCGACTGCTGGACGTATTGCGTATGGCACCGGTCTTGCCTTAAAAAATTTGGAATTGCTGCATCTTCCACTTTTATAGAGGCGGTGATGCCTTTCAAGGTTCCTAGTTTCTCTTGAAACACTTCTTTGGCGTTGGCCAAGATGTCTTTTAATCGTTCAGGTATGATGTCATCTTTGTTTTGTTCCTTACTGGTCACCGTCAGTGCCTGAATGGAGTGCCAGTCTAAACGTATCTTCCTGATCCATTCACGTCCCAACAACGGTGGACCACCATCTTGTAGAATGTATAAATACAACTTTTGTATTTCTTTGCCGTTGTATACAACAGGCACCCTTATTTTTCCTTTGGGGTATACTTTCTGCCCCGTATATGTTTTTAAGATAATGGATGTGTCTTTTAGAGGTATATGCGAAAATAGCCTCTCGTAATCCCATCGATTTATTACGGTTAGAGCTGATCCTGTATCTAGCTCCATTTTAACTGGCGATCCTGCTATTGTGAGGGTAACCCAAATGGTTTGGTAATCATCTTTGGCAAGTACATTATGTAATTTGAGACAGCTTAGTCTCTTGTTTTCGAAGTCGGTATCGCTCTTCTGGTCTTCGGAGCTACTGTCCGTCATCATTTTGCACCTTCCTGTACTTTTCTTTATTGATTTTTTTTTCTGTCAGTGGATTTATTTTGTCCAGATCGGCATACCCGTGCAATGTGTCCAATCTTTCCACATTGCCTGCATGCTTTGTCCTTGAACCAGCAGTGCCTCTGGTTATGGGTGGATCTGCCGCAGCGATAACATCTTTCGAAACCCTGTGTCGTTTCATGGGTGCCGAAGTCCTCTGTCTTTTGTTGTATCTCTGCAGCTCCTTTTGCTGCTGCTTCGTATGATACAGCCATACTGAAAGCTTTGTCCAATGTTAAATCTTTTTCAGAAAGCAGTCTTTTTTGTGTTCCTTCACTTAAGAGACCACAAACAAATTTGTCTCGAAGATAATCTGATAGTCCTGCCCCGAATTGGCAGTACTTTGATAGCGTTCTTAATTCGGTTAGGTAATCAGCGTTACTTTCATTCTTGTGTTGATTTCTCTTGAAGAACTTGAATCATTCCGCTATCAGCAGCGGTGTTGGGTTTAAGTGCTCCTGCAGGGTATCAACAATTTCTTTAAAATTCTTGTCCTTTGGTTTGGCTGGAGTGATTAAATTTTATAACAGCCCGTATGTCTTTGCGCCCATTACGTTCAGAAGTACTGAAGCTTTTTTTTCATCTTCTATTCCATTTGCAGTGCAATATACCTCTACTCTTTCCACATATGTGGTCCAATCCTCTATTTCGCTATCAAAAGCATCAATATTGCCAGACTTAGGCATTTCAGAAAAGATATGGCGCTTCCCGCGCTTTCCCACCGCTGCTGCCGATAACAACGCTGTTTACTGCGGTTTCCGTTCTCTTTTTTTTTTAAATTTACTGTTGGAGCCTCGTTCCCGACGGAGGTCTGAACGCTGACCTGTTTGCCACGCCGGCCGACTCCCGAGTGCTCCCTCCCAGTCCGTTATTGCTTGCCTCCGATTTCGCTGCCTGTCTCAGCTGTAGAGCCAGCCGCTGGAGCCCCAGCCTGACGCCCAGGAAGGATTAGCGCAGTACCTGCCACCAGCTTCGCCAGCTGGTGAAACCACAGCTTCTCTCACTTCCTTGAGTCTTCTGGACGCCCGAGGAATCGATGTCCTTGAGGTGCTGCCGAATTGCAGGTAAGTCCGTTTCCACTTCGTCGCCACTGTAGTGTCCGTGTGTTTATAAAGACACTGAAGACAGGAGTTGGTTCATAGGTATTTACTAAGCAAAGTCTGGGGGGGGTTCTAATGGATATACACAATATACAGGCTTATATAGCCCGAGTGGCAATTACCAGCATTACAGCACATTTGGGGCTCTTAAAGGCACATACACCACACCTTTACTTCTAGGAAACTGTCTACTTCTGTTTTAAATTTATGTAATGATGTAGCTTCTATAGCTTTTTGGGGCAGCATATTCCATGGACCTACCACCCTCTGAGTGAAGTAGTTCCTCCTCATCTCAGTTTTGAAAGAGCAGCCCCTTATTCTAAGACTATGCCCCCTAGTTCTAGTTTCACCCATCATCGGGAACATCCTCCCCGCATCCACCCGATCCAACCCCTTCACAATCTTATATGTTTCAATAAGATCGCCTCTCATTCTTCTGAACTCCAATGAGTAGAGTCCCAATCTACTCAACCTCTCCTCATATGTCCATCCCCTCATCCCGAGGATTAACCGAGTGAACCTTCTTTGTAGTGACTCGAGAGCAAGTATGTCTTTTCTTAAGTATGGACACCAAAACTGTATGCAGTATTCCAGGTGCGGTCTCACCAATACCTTGTACAACTGAAGCAATACCTCCCTATTTTTATATTCTATCCCCCTAGCAATGAAAGCCAACATTCCATTGGCCTTCTTAATTACTTGTTGCACCTGCATACAAACCTTTTGAGATTCGTGCACCAGGACCCCCAGATCCCTTTGTACTTCAGTACTTTCCAGTTTCTTGCCATTAAGATAATAACTTGCTCTACGATTTTTCCTGCCAAAGCGCATAACCTCACACTTTCCAGTATTGTATTCCATCTGCCAAATCTCTGCCCACTTACTTAGCCTGTCTATGTCCCCTTGCAGGTTTTTTATGTCCTCCTCACTCACTACTTTCCCTTCCATCTTAGTATCATCTGCAAACTTTGATATGTTACACTCGGTCCCCTCCTCCAAATCGTTAATATAGATTGTAAAGAGTTGGGGACCCAGCACTGACCCCTGCGGAACACCACTAGCTACTGATTGCCAGTCTGAGAATGAACCATTTATCCCAACTCTCTGCCTTCTGTTAGATAGCCAATCCTCTATCCATGCCAGAATATTACCCCCAATCCCGTAATTTTTTATCTTAAGCAATAATCTTTTGTGTGGCACCTTGTCAAATGCCTTTTGGAAGTCTAAATACACTGGCCTAGAAATTCAGTTGGCGCCGCGCCAGGGCTTTAGCGCCGGAAATTTAGCGCCGGCGCTAAGTCCCCCTGCGCGCGCCAAAAATTCAGTAGCGCCGCGCCCAAACGGCTGCCGGCGCTACAGGAGGGTGTCAGCGCCTCGAAATGGGCGCTGACTGCCGCATTGCGGTGCAATTCCGGCGCTGCGGCACCCGATGCGGTGCGGCAGGCTGGGGAAGTGCAGGCCTCCTCCTTCAGTTAAGGAGGAGCTGCCTGCACCCGCCCGCTGGCCGTTGAAATCTTGAAAAAAATGAGCCCGGCACCTCGCAGAAGTGCCGGGCTCGCAGGCCAGACGCATTTGTTCTGCGGGGGGGGGTGGTGGAGGAGTCCGGGGAGGGAGGTGCGGGCAGGCGGCTGGCGGGAAAGCGGCCGGCCGCCGCGCGACCTTAATGCGCCGGCGCTAATTCGCGTAGGACTCTGCTGAAACATCATTAGTTGCGGCTGCCACGGGCGAGGCGGCCGCAACTCAATTTCGGCGTTGGGGCCCGTCACCACGGCAACCGGGACGCTGTGCACACCGATGACGTCATCGGTGCCGGCGCAGCGCAACCGGTCTAACGCCGATGGCAGGGCCCCACTGAATTTACAAACCGGCCATAACTCCGGCGCTAGGCCCTCTAGCACCTCAAATGGGGCGCTAACCCTATTGAATTTTCAGCCCACTATGTCCACTGGTTCCCCTTTATCCACCCTGTATGTTACTTCCTCAAAGAACTCCAGCAAATTTGTAAAATATGACTTCCCCTTCATAAAACCATGCTGACTTTGTCCTATTAAATTATGCATATCCAAATGTCCTGTTACTGTCTCCTTAATAATGGACTCCAATATTTTACCTACCACAGATGTTAGGCTAACTGGTCTATAGTTTCCAGCCTTATGTCTACTGCACTTTTTAAATAAGGGCGTTACATTAGCAGTTTTCCAGTCTGCCGGGATCTTTGCTGAGTCCAGGGAGTTTTGGAAAATTATTACCAATGCATCCACAATCCCTACCGCCACTTCCCTCAAGACCTTAGGATGTAAGCCATCAGGTCCAGGTGATTTATCCGCCTTGAGTCCCATTATTTTACCGAGTACCACTTCCTTAGTGATTTTGATCGTGTTTAGCTCCTCCCCCCCTGTAGCCCCCTGTTTGTCCAGTGTTGGGATATTCTTAGTGTCTTCTACTGTAAAGACTGATACAAAATATTCATTCAGTGTTTTTGTCATCTCCATATTTCCCACCATTAATTTCCCGGTCTCATCCTCTAAGGGACCAACATTTACTTTAGCCACCCTTTTTCTTTTTATATAACTATAAAAACTCTTACTATCTGTTTTTATATTTTTTGCTAATTTACTTTCATAATCTATCTTCCCTTTCTTAATCAATCTTTTTGTTATTTTTTGCTGTCTTTTAAAGTTTTCCCAATCCTCTATCCTCCCACTAGATTTGGCTACCTTATATGCCCTTGTTTTTAGTCGAATACTATCCTTAATTTCTTTACTTAGCCACAGATGGCTGTCTTTTCTTTTACACCCTTTTCTTCTCAGTGGAATATATATTTTTTGGAAGTTGTAAAATAACTCCTTAAATGTACACCACTGATCATGTATCGTCTTACCCTTTAATCTATTTTCCCAATCCACTCTACTCAATTCCGCTCTCATACCTTCATAGTCTCCTTTATTCAAGCTTAGCACACTTGTTTGAGATCCAACCTTCTCACCCTCTAATTGAATATGGAATTCAACCATGTTATGGTCACTCATTCCAAGGGGATCCTTTACTAGGACATTTTTAATTAATCCTGTCTCGTTACACAGGACCAGATCTAAGGTTGCTTGCCCCTGGTCGGTTCAATTACATACTGCTCAAGAAACCCATCCCTAATACACTCAATGAACTCATCCTCAAGGCAGCCCTGCCCAATTTGATTTGTCCAATTAATATGATAGTTAAAATCCCCCATAATTATAGATGTTCCCTTATTACAAGCCTCAACTATTTCCTGATTGATACTCCGTCCAACAGAGTTGCAACTGTTCGGAGTTCTATAGACTACGCCCACTAGTGTTTTTTTCCCCTTATTATTCCTTACCGCCACCCAAACTGTTTCATTATCCTGATCTTTTGACCCAATATCATTTCTCTGTATTACAGTGATTCTTCCTTTATTAACATAGCCACCCCACCTCCCCTTCCTTCCTGCCTGTCCTTCCTGATCATTAAATAACCTGGTATGTTTAATTCCCAGGCATTGTCACCCTGCAACCATGTTTCTGTAATGGCCACAAGATCATACCCATATGTAGTTATTTGTGCCATTAACTCGTCTATTTTGTTACGAATGCTACATGCATTCAGAGAGAGAACTTTCAAATATGTTTGGTGACACTTAGTTCCTGCTTTTGCCCTTTTTATTACTTTACCTTTTACTCCATACCTTCTGCCCCTTCCTGACACGCTCTGGTTTTTAATTTCTCCACTGCTACCTAAGTCTATGACCTTCTCTGTTGTCATTTTTATTATTTGCTCTCTAGGAACCTCCCCCCCACTAGTTAGTTTAAAGCCCTCTCTACAGCCCTAGTTATATGATCCACCAGGACTCTAGTCCCAGCACTGGCCAAGTGAAGCCTGTCCCAACAGAACAGCTCCCTCCTGCCCCAGTACTGGTGCCAGTGTCCCAGGAAACAAAACCCATTTCTCCCACACCAGTCTTTGAGCCACGCATTTAACTCTCTAATTTTATTTGTCCTAGCCAAATTTGCTCGTGGCTCAGGTAATAATCCTATTACCCTTGAGGTTCTGTTTTTTAATTTGACCCCTAGCTGCTCATACTCCTTTAACAGAACCGGCTTCCTAGTCCTATCTACGTCGTTTGTACCAACATGGACCACGACAACTGGATCCACCCCCTCCCACTGCAAGTTTCTTTCCACTGTGAAGACAGATACAAAATATTTGTTTAAAGTCTCTGCCATTTCCTTATTCCCCATTATAATTTCACCTGTCTCAGCCTCTAAGAGACCAATGTTTACTTTTGCTACTCTCTTCATTTTTACATACTTGTAGAACCTCTTACAATCTGTTTTTATATTTCTTGCTAGTTTACCCTCATATTCTATTTTCTCCCTTTTTATCAATTTTTTAGTCATCCTCGTGGTTTCTAAAGCTCTCCCAATCCTCAGGCTTACTACAATTTGTCACAATATTATAAGCTTCTTCTTTTAATCTAATCCTATCCTTAACTTCTTTAGTTAGCTATGGATGGATCATGTTTCTCATGGAGTTTTTATTTCTCAATGGAATGTATATTATTGAGAATTTTGGAATACTTTTTTAAATGTTTGCCACTGCTTATCAACCGTCAAACCTTTTAATCTAATTTCCCAATCCACCTTAGCAAGTTGGCCCTCATTCTACCATTACCATCAAGCCATAAGACCATCATTGGTTCAATGAAGATTGTAGAAGAGCATGCCAGGAGCAGCACCAGGTATATCTGAAAATAAGGTGCCAACCTGGTGAAGCTAAACATAGGAATACATGCATGCTAAACAGTGGAAACAGCATGCTGTAGACAGAGCTAAGCAATCCCACAAGCAACAGATCAGATCAAAGCTCTGCAGTCCTGATACATTCAGTCATGAATAGTGGTGGACAATGAAACAAAAAACAGGAGGAGGAGGCTCCATGAACATCCCTATCCTCAATGATCACAGAGCCCAGCACGTGAGTGCAAAAGACAAGGCTGAATCGTTTGCAACTATCTTTAGCTAGAAGTGCTGACTGGATGGGCAATCTTGGCCTCCTTCTGAGGTCCTCACCAGCACAACTAATTCGCTTCACTCCACGTGATATCAAGAAAAGGTTGAGGGCACTGACAAAATCCCCGTTGCCTCTCGCTCTCGGCTGCAGAGAACTCTATCTATCCCCCTAATAATACTATCCCCTACCACTACAACATTTCTATTTACTCCCCCCTCTTGAATGGCCCCCCGTTCCACGGTGCTGTGGCCAGGTTGCTCATCCTCCCTGCAGCCCCTGCTCCTGTCCCCACAGGGAGTAAGAACCTCGAACCTGTTGGTCAAGAGCAAGGGCTGTGGCTCCTCCAGCTCTACCTCCTGGATCCCCGTACCTGCCTCACTCGTAGTCACACCATCCTGTCCCTGACCATGGGCTACATCTGAATTACTTAACTTCATAGGTGTGACCACCTCCTGATACACAGAGTCCAGGTACTTCTCCCCCTCCCTGATGTGTCGCAGTGTCTGAAGCTCAGACTCCAGCTCATCAACATGGAGCTGGAGTTCCTGTAGCAGCAGACACTTGTCACAGACGTAATCACTGTGAGCCTCAGTGGGGTTCACCGGCTCCCACATCTCGCAACAGTAACACATCACCTGCTCCATTCTATGTAATTAATTAAATTTTTCATTGTTAGTTATGGACACCCTCTGCCCGATGTTAGATGCTAGTATCCCCTTTAATTAATTGGATTTAAATTAAATCAATCCCTCTAGTTACACCAGTTAAATGGTTTACCAACAGTCTGATTGGTTAGAAAACTGGTTTCCACTGCCTGCTGTGCCAATTTACTCCTACTGCAGTGTAACCTTGTTTTACTCTTCTTAAACCAACAGAATCCCAAATATTTAACTTTTCCCCTTTACTTAAACTGCTTAAAGTAATCTTATCAAGAATGATTTAAACAGAAATAACAATTAAAGAACTCTCACTCTTACCCAAACTCACAGCACTCTTTGATGACTCGCACTTACCCTTTAACTAATTAATTAAAATTAAATGAATCCCACCAATTTCACTACAGTTAAATGATATATTTAAGGGCCCTGGTTTACAAACTGTCCCTGGTACACCACAGCAACCTTAAAAACTATAAACCACAGACTTAAAGTTTTAAAACGAGAGAAATACTCCAACCAATCACTTTCTTCTTTCTTTCCTTCCAGTGTGTGACAGGGTATATCAGTCACTTAAATCAGTTAGCAGCTCACAGTAGTATAAATGCAAGTCTTTCTTTTCTTCTTTCTACACTCTGGTGGTCGGGTATCCACAGGAGGGTCTAGGTCCCCTGTGGTGCTGCCTTCTGTGTCCAGATTCCTGAGTTACTTGCTGTTCTTCCTCCTCTTCTTCCTCCAATAAATGAATCATAAAGAGAGGAATCCTCACGGGGAAAAACATTTTGCAGCCTTTCCCTTAATTTTAGGGAAAATTCCCCAAACAAGAATCAATCTATGGAGAGACTTCCAAATAAAGCTAGGAGCCTAAAAGTTAAAGAGCTAAAGAAATCTTTGACGAAAAGGTAAAAGGTAAAGTAATAAAAAGGGCAAAAGCAGGAACTAAGTGTTCCAAAACATATTTGAAAGTTCTCTATCTGAACGCATGTACCATTCGTAACAAAATAGACGAGTTAATGGCACAAATAACTACATATGGGTATGATCTTGTGGCCATTACAGAAACATGGCTGCAGGGTGACAATGCCTGGGAATTAAACATACCAGGTTATTTAACGATCAGGAAGGACAGGCAGGAAGGAAGGGGAGGTGGGGTGGCTATGTTAATAAAGGAAGAATCACTGTAATACAGAGAAATGATATTGGGTCAAAAGATCAGGATAATGAAACAGTTTGGGTGGAGGTAAGGAATAATAAGGGGAAAAAAACACTTGTGGGCGTAGTCTATAGGCCTCCGAACAGTTGCAACTCTGTTGGACAGAGTATCAATCAGGAAATAGTTGAGGCTTGTAATAAGGGAACATCTATAATTATGGGGGATTTTAACTATCATATTAATTGGACAAATCAAATTGGGCAGGGCTGCCTTGAGGATGAGTTCATTGAGTGTATTAGGGATGGGTTTCTTGAGCAGTATGTAACTGAACCGACTAGGGGCCAAGCAACCTTAGATCTGGTCCTGTGTAACGAGACAGGATTAATTAAAAATGTCCTAGTAAAGGATCCCCTTGGAATGAGTGACCATAACATGGTTGAATTCCATATTCAATTAGAGGGTGAGAAGGTTGGATCTCAAACAAGCGTGCTAAGCTTGAATAAAGGAGACTATGAAGGTATGAGAGCGGAATTGAGTAGAGTGGATTGGGAAAATAGATTAAAGGGTAAGACGATACATGATCAGTGGTGTACATTTAAGGAGTTATTTTACAACTTCCAAAAAATATATATTCCACTGAGAAGAAAAGGGTGTAAAAGAAAAGACAGCCATCCGTGGCTAAGTAAAAAAATTAAGGATCGTATTCGACTAAAAACAAGGGCATATAAGGTAGCCAAATCTAGTGGGAGGATAGAAGATTGGGAAAACTTTAAAAGACAGCAAAAAATAACAAAAAGATTGATTAAGAAAGGGAAGATAGATTATGAAAGTAAATTAGCAAAAAATATAAAAACAGATAGTAAGAGTTTTTATAGTTATATAAAAAGAAAAAGGGTGGCTAAAGTAAATGTTGGTCCCTTAGAGGATGAGACTGGGAAATTAATGGTGGGAAATATGGAGATGGCAAAAACACTGAATGAATATTTTATATCAGTCTTTACAGTAGAGGCCACTAAGAATATCCCAACACTGGACAAACAGGGGGCTACAGGGGGGGAGGAGCTAAACACGATCAAAATCACTAAGGAAGTGGTACTCGGTAAAATAATGGGACTCAAGGTGGATAAATCACCAGGACCGGATGGCTTACATCCTAGGGTCTTGAGGGAAGTGGCGGTAGGGATTGTGGATGCATTGGTAATAATTTTCCAAAACTCCCTGGACTCGGCAAAGGTCCCGGCAGACTGGAAAACTGCAAATGTAACACCCTTATTTAAAAAGGGCAGTAGACAGAAGGCTCGGAACTATAGACCTAACATCTGTGGTAGGTAAAATTTTGGAGTCCATTATTAAGGAGACAGTAACAGGACATTTGGATAATCATAATTTAATAGGACAAAGTCAGTATGGTTTTATGAAGGGGAAGTCATGTTTGACAAATTTGCTGGAGTTCTTTGAGGAAGTAACATATAGGGTGGATAAAGGGGAACCAGTGGACGTAATGTATTTAGACTTCCAAAAGGCATTTGACAAGGTGCCACACAAAAGATTATTGCTTAAGATAAAAAATCACGGTATTGGGGGTAATATTCTGGCATGGATAGAGGATTGGCTATCTAACAGAAGGCAGAGAGTTGGGATAAATGGTTCATTCTCAGACTGGCAATCAGTAACTAGTGGTGTTCCGCAGGGGTCAGTGCTGGGTCCCCAACTCTTTACAATCTATATTAACGATTTGGAGGAGTGGACCGAGTGTAACATATCAAAGTTTGCAGATGATACTAAGATGGGGGGGGGAAAGTAGTGAGTGAGGAGGACATAAAAAACCTGCAAGGGGGACATAGACAGGCTAATAAGTGGGCAGAGATTTGGCAGATGGAATACAATACTGGAAAGTGTGAGGTTATGCACTTTGGCAGGAAAAATCGTAGAGCAAGTTATTATCTTAATGGCAAGAAACTGGAAGGTACTGAAGTACAAAGGGATCTGGGGGTCCTGGTGCATGAAACTCAAAAGGTAAGTATGCAGGTGCAGCAAGGGATTAAGAAGGCCAATGGAATGTTGGCTTTCATTGCTAGGGGGATAGAATATAAAAATAGGGAGGTATTGCTTCAGTTGTACAAGGTATTGGTGAGACCGCACCTGGAATACTGCGTACAGTTTTGGTGTCCATACTTAAGAAAAGACATACTTGCTCTCGAGTCAGTACAAAGAAGGTTCACTCAGTTAATCCCGGGGATGAGGGGATGGACGTATGAGGAGAGGTTGAGTAGATTGGGACTCTGCTCATTGGAGTTCAGAAGAATGAGAGGCGATCTTATTGAAACATATAAGGTTGTGAAGGGGTTGGATCGGGTGCATGCGGGGAGGATGTTCCCGATGATGGGTGAAACTAGAACTAGGGGGCATAGTCTTAGAATAAGGGGTTGCTCTTTCAAAATTGAGATGAGGAGGAACTACTTCACTCAGAGGGTGGTAGGTCCATGGAATATGCTGCCCCAAAAAGCTGTAGAAGCTATATCATTACATAAATTTAAAACAGAAATAGACAGTTTCCTAGAAGTAAAGGGAATTAAGGGTTACGGGGAGCGGGCAGGAATTTGGACATGAGTCTAGGTTCGGATCGGTCATGGCCCTGTGGCTAGCGGAGCGGGCCCAGGGGCCGTGTAGCCTGATCCTGCTCCTAGTTCGTGTGTCTAATTCTGTTAGAATCAGGAGATGGTTCTGTGATAGTAGATTGCCGGTTAGGATCAGATCAGCCATGATCTTATTGAATGGCGGAGCAGGCTCGAGGGGCCGATTGGCCTACTCCTGCTCCTATTTCTTATGTTCTTATGTATGAAAGATCAATCCTAAATAAAATTCAGAGCCTCTGCCTTACAGCACAATGAAATGTAGCAATTCATCACTAAGATCTCAGCATCAACCTTCCTCAGCTGCTGTTCTAAGTTACCCCCAGTTTTATTTTTGAGGCATAAGTTAGATCGGCAGATCCTAGAACATAAATGGTGCTCACTTTCAGCAGTGGCAGTAAATGGGCAGCAGTGGACCGGCCACTCTTTACACACACCACTTGCTTTTCCTGTCTATTGATGTCAAAGAAAGATGGTGGCAACACGTTCACACTTTTTATGGTAAGTTGGGCTGTCATCATGCAACTTATGCCTGTTCACACCGATTACCGCTCTGAGTTAAAATCATCCCTTTACTCTTCTCATTCTCATTCTTGATGGAATTGTGCACAATGGTCTTTTACCCAGACATCTCAAATTAAAGAAAAACAGGCTCTATTAAATCAGAGTTAGATTGTGTTGAAGTGCTTAGGTGCTCGCCTCTTGAACTGTGCAATATACCTCAGCAATACAGTAATTTAACATTTTCCATTTTGCTAAAGTGACGAAATAGTGAAGTTACAGCACAGTTGCAAAATATTATCTGGTGAGAAGTAACCCTGCATTAACAACTCTGCCATTCATCAAGCTTCAGGCTCAATCCTCCCAGCAAACACAAACATGTCAGTAATTGCACACAATCCTTTAGATGTGTCCGGCAACCATTACGTTTGATAAAAGGAGCTAATAGCTGAAAAGCATCTAAAGAAATCACAAATGAGATTGACTCACTCAGAAAAGCGAATATCTCTTTGCAGGGCCTTAGGGTGCAAGGATATGTTTGATGTTGATTGATGTGGCTGAACTTTTACATTCCATAACAGATCAGTGCAACATTTGTTCTTCTTCAGATATTTTATCAAAATTAGAGTTGGGGTTTCTTGCCTAAAGTGGCTGTTTCTGATAGATTAAGTATTTGGATTTTCTTTATTCACAAATTGCATAGAAAATCATTGTTTCCCGTAGCTTTATTGGATTAATCAATTGGCTTGTGTATTTACTAGTATGGCCACAACATCTTTTGGGCAGTCAACTTGCCAACTTGAGATGCAACACCAATATCCTTCTCAACACCTTTGTCTTCAACCATGCCTTCAATACAAATGCAAATTGATATTGTTGTCATTAGGTGATGCCAAACTTTGGGTTTAAAAGTTTGCAAGAGGAAGGCATTACTAGAAAAGGAGCAGAGGTCCACAATATTGTGATACAGGGGGAAAAATTGAGTTAGAGATGTTGTGATATAAGATATGTAAGATAATGTATTGGGGGAGCGTGAAGATAAAATCTTAGAAAATATTAAAAAGAACAGTAAAATATTCTACAAACATATCAATGAAAAGAAAATTGTTCAATGCAAGGTGCGACCCTGAGAGGAGAGGATTCTAAGTAGAGGATAAGTGGAAATTGACAGAGGTAGTATTTCATATTAGCATTTACCAAGGAGAATGATACAGTGTAGGAGATAAATCCTGAATTGGCTAAAAGTGAGATAAGAAATATTATAATAAATAAAAGGAAGTATTAGAGAAGTTAATTAAGCTAAAGGAGGACAGAGTGTTGGGACCTGATGGGATACATTCAAGGATCCTGAGGGAAATAGGGGAAGAAATTATATTTCAAGATTCTATTAAGAGTGGATATATTCTGGAGGACTGGAGAGTGGCCAAGATAATACCAATTTTCAAAAAGGGAGATAGAGCTAACCCAAGTAATTACAGGCCAGTTAGTTTAAAACCAGGGACAATTTTGGTATTAAAGATAAATTAGTAAATGAAGAGAAACTATTTAAATCTACCCCACTGGGGTTTATGGTAAGCGGTTTAGTTGAGATCTAAAAGTTGATATGTAATGGTAAATCTATATAAAACCTTAGTATGATCACAGTTGAAGTACGGTGTGCAGTTTTGTGCTCTGGATTATAGGAATGATGTTGGGGCACCAGAGAGGGTACAATGCAGTTTCACCGAGATGCTATCTTGTATGAGGAAATACAAAAATAAAGAAAGACTTGAAAAATTGGGGCTGTTTTCATTAGAATAGGGGGGATTAAGGGGTGTTTAAAATTATGAAGGGAATGGACAGAGTAGATAGAAACAGACCGGTTACACAACTGAAGTATCTAGAACAATGGAACATAGATGTAAGATTAAATGTAAGAGATTTAGGACAGAGAGCAGGAGAAACTTTTTTACACAGAGTATTGTGAGGCTATGGATTGCACTGTCGGAGATGTGATTGAAGCAGAGACCATGGCCGGGAAGTTGCTCAGTACTGCTCTTGCTCTGCTGCCGTAACTTCACTGGAAGTGAAGATTTCTGCTGTACTTTCAGTAAAGTTATGTTGGCAGAGCAGGAGCAGCTCCTAGGATATTCCAGGTCCATGTCAACTTTTAAGAAAGAGGGATAAAGGGATATGGAACAGGGCAAGCACATGGGATAAAGACTACTGATCATTTTGTAGGATAAACTCCAATGCGTCTAGTTGGGCTGAATGGCCTATTTCTGCATTGTAATTTTTATATAATTCTAGGTTGAAGGGAAAAGAGGAAAATTATGGAGTAGCACTGGTTATTACCAACAAAATAGAAGTGCAAAAATATTGAACAAAGATAGATTTTACCCTTTTTAGCTATACTTCACAACATGTATTTCAATTAATAAAGTAATAAAATAGCAACATACCACAAGGTTATTTGTTTCTGAACTCAATAAATTCTCCAATTTAAGTCACATTTGGTTTACATGACAACTGGCAATGGTCCAAATTTTCAAAATGTATGCCTTGTTTTATTTTAATCAAAATATTTGGAGTCTTGAATGAACTCCAAATTTTGATTACATGCAACAAGATGTTACTCATATCAGAAAAATGATTTGCAGTTTTATTATGTATAACATTAAAAGGTCTCTTATTCTCAAAGTGGCCTTTCCAATGAGTTAGTTATTAACTTGAGTTGTGAAGGCTAAATTTCCTGTTCCATTATGCTGATGTAGACTAGCCGTGCGGGGACAAAAATCAGGTGGAGAGTAGTTTGGTTAACTCCCTGCCACCCAACTCCACTTCTGTGAATTCCATCTGGAAGTGATGTCAATGTCCAATTCATCGGGCCAAATATGGGTAGCATATTGTAATTAAATGCAAATGATGGGAGTACAGCATGCAACATATTTCCTGTTATTTACGCCTCAGCAATGCTGGCCGCCAAGCGTTTCTGGAATCCAGAGCTGCTGGGCAGCCACATTGCGAGGGCAATTAAAACATTTAAGGGCTGTTTTGCCTAGTAAAGTCAACAGGGATGAATGAAATGAAATATAATACTGTGACACAATTTTCAAAAACATCTGTACTCACATTCATTGTGGAGAACACATTGCTTTAGTTTGCTATTTATACAATCCAACATCATCTTCCTCCTTGATTTCACTTCTTTTACTCTATTGAAATCAAGACTTACTGTACTCTCCCCTACTCTGATTCTTTCATGTCACCTCAATACCATGGAAACTCTTCCCTCCCTCAATCTTCCCTCCCTCCTGCAATCTACAGGCTTTTAAAACCCATATTTGGCATCACTTTACTATTATTTCATGATTGAACTTATCTTACTCTTTTCAGTCTTGGTGGTTTCTCGCACAATGGGTAATGGGTCTTCACCTAGGTTTCTCGTTCATAACAAAGTAATAATTTCAAAAAAAAATTAGTAACTGTAACTCATATTTAACTAATCACATTGCACGATATTAGTAACAGAAATGTTAATGAGTTCATATGAAATGCCTTTGTACATTATTTTAACAAACTCGTTTATTATAAATTGGTTAATACTGTTGTTAAAATAGCAGTGAGAGGAGTTTCATATATGTGCATTAATACATTAATTGTTGAAGTCGTGCAACACAATTTCAACCTCTGTATCTCCAACTTTCTACCTAGGGTTCAGCTGCAGTCCTCCAATACAGTAGCCAAGTGGCTATTCTATGAACATAGAAGTTGAATGTTGACAATGTGGGCATCACAATCTTACTCTTACCTCATGTTACATTCCAGCATGGATCACTGGACAATATTCTAATGTGAAGGACTGGGAACCCTGACTAATTTTGTCCTGCTCAAACCCTGGGTGCTGAGACAATTTAGTATCCAACTGCTGCCCCAGCTGCATTCAGCTAACTTAGCACAGACCAGTTATTGAATCTGGGACCTTGCTGGCCTACATGGCTCAGTACAATATCAGAAGGTGCCATCAATAATTTCTTGGATTCTGCCTGAGGAAGGATTATGCCGCCAGTGGGCTTGTTGTAATTTTGCAACATTTCAGTTCACAGCTTCATAAGTGAAAGGATCTCTCAGTTCTCTGAGACCTGACACTTTTATGCTTCCACATAAAAGCAGCAGAACAAATAGTGCCAATAATTCCATCATTTTCATGAATTCAAGTAGTTTCTGTTTCCTCAGTCTATTACAAATTGGGTGTGATGGAATGATGTTAACCATATGTCAGAATTGTATGAATGTGAGAGCAAGACCATGTCCAGGTGGAGATGTTGCCTGGGTTAAACTTAGCGTGAGTAAACTTACACCATGCTTCCTTTTATATTCTTGGAACAGAGGCAGACAGATGCAATACAGCTGCAGAATATTATAGAGATGAAATGAAGAATTCATATGATCTCCCCATGTGCCACACATCATCTGTAGTTGATAAGGTGTAAAGGGGAATGAACAAAGTTAACCTGCTTTGGAGGCTCTACTAATATCATTCTGAATGCAGCCACACGTAGGTGTAGGGAAAAGGTCAGGAATAACTCTTTTCTCTCTCTCTGATTCTCACTCTATTTCTGTGAAGAAAAACCTGGTCACTGCTTCTTTTTTTGTGATGCAGGCTGGCTGATATTAGGACTTCAACATGTGAGTGTAGATCAACAATGTTACTGCTAATGGGAAAATCTTATAAGCCATCTCAATCTACACTTCAATAGCGTAGGTGAGCTACATACACTTTCTGTAATTAGTGGCTTCCTTAAGTGCAAACAAAAATTATTTACGATTGCAAGTTATTTTCCAGTTTATTTACATTAATTAAAGCACACTCTAAGCTCCAGAAATTGGGCTCCTTGGCGTCTCCTGTTAGCGCCTCCAGAGGGCGCTAATGGGGCGCAAATGGGTTTGCAACCAGGTGCGGCGATATCAACACCTCCCGCTAAATTCAGCGGGAGTTTTGTGGCGGCGGTAAGACGTTGCGCCCCGATCGCCTGCGCCCGGAGATTGTGATGTCATTGCCATGCGCAGCACCCCGGTTGCGCCCCGGATGAAAAACTTCCTCTCGCCCCCTGCTTGTGCGCTTGACGTTAACAACAACAGGTAGAGGAGGCGGCTTTCAGTCAGATGTCCCCTGGAGCAGCGCTATTTAAAGGCGTTCACATCCGGTGTAGTTTTCGTCGGCCAACAATGCTGCGTTGTTAATTTCACATAGACAAATAGGACTTTTGACCGGTTTGAGCATTTTGCAATTTAACGAGTGTTCTGGCACATAAAGATTATTGAGTTTCATTGAGGGATGATTTGAAAGTGCAATATTTGTATCATTTCATGGGGGCTGTACTGGCACTGGACCTCACCCTCCTGCGTCAACGTCGGAGGCAACTGAGGCACAGAGAAGGAGTGCAAAATGTGGTCAGAGGTAGGAGGGCCAACAGGGCTCTCAACAGGAGGCCTTACCCACCCAGGGTATTCTGGCAGCAGTTCTCCTACATGAATTTCACTGAGGACCAATGTGTTAGAAGGCTCCGCTTCAGCATGGACGAGGTCACAGAGCTCTGCCACCTCCTGCAGCCAGAACTCGAGCCTGAGATCAGGACCACCACGGCTCTCTCAGTGTCAGTCAAGGTCACCGTCGCCCTCAGTTTCTATGCCAGCAGATCATTCCAGTGTGCGACAGGCGACATCTCCAACATCTCCCAGTTGTTGTCCATTGCTCCATTCGTCAGGTCACAGATACTCTGTACAGAAGGAGAAGGGACTACATTTCCTTTCCCATGACCAGACAGAAGCAGCGTGAGCGTGCATGTGGCTTTGTCAGGATAGCGGACTTCCCCATGGTGCCGAGCGCAAACTGTGGGGTGCCAAACAGGGCAGGGGAGGCCGCCAGCAAGGTAAGTTGCGGGGGAAGTTGCGGATTGCAAAGGGTGGGGGTCCCAGGGTGGCAGTGGCCCAGATTATTTCAAATAATTCGACATTTACCTTTGGTTGACCTCTTTGGTTCCATCACCCGTGCAATTGGTTGGAGTGTGCACGACACAGGCTCCGACCAGTTCAGATGTCAAATGCCAGTTGAGGTCCTATTTATTTCATAGGACCATGATTTGCATCCAAAAAGCAGCCTACCTTTGTTGGTAAAGGATGGGATCAGTGCAGTGGTGAGAAGTGATATTGGCTCAGAAGATCAAGATGTAGAATCAGTTTGGGTGGAGATAAAAAATAATAAGGGGAAAAAGTCTCTGGTGGGCGTAGTCTACAGGCCCCCGAACAGTAACAATGCTGTTGGACAGAGTATAAATCAACAAATAATGGTGGCCTGTAAAAAAGGTACAGTAATAATCATGGGTGATTTTAATCTCCATATTGATTGGGCAAATCAAATTGGCCATCGTAGCCTTGGGGATGAGTTCACAGAGTGTATCCAGGATGGTTTCCTAGAACAGTATGTAATGGAACCAACCAGGGAGCAGGCTATCTTGGATCTGGTACTGTGTAATGAGACAGAATTAATAAATGATCTCATAGTAAAGGATCCACTAGGAAAGAATGATCATAACATGGTTGAATTTCAAATTCAGTTGGCGGGTGAGAAAGTTGTATCTCAAACCTGTGTCCTGATCTTAAGCAAAGGCAATTACAATGGCATGAGGGCAGAACTGGCTAAAGTGGACTGGAAAAATAAATTAAAAGGTAAGACAGTTGAAATGCAGTGGCAGACATTTAAGGAGATATTTTATAACTCTCAACAAAAATATATTCCAGTGAGAACGAAAGATTTTAAGAGAAGGGAGCACTATCTGTGGCTAACTAAGGAAGTAAAGGATGGTATCAAATTGAAAACAAAGGCATACAATATTGCCAAGATTGGTGGGAGGCCAGAGAATTGGGAAATTTAAAAAAAACAGCAAAGGATGACTAAAAAATAAGAGAGAAAAGATAAATTATGAGAGTAAACTGGCAATAAATATTAAAACAGAAAGTAAGAGCTTCTACAGGTAAATAAAAAGGAAGAGAGTAGCTAAAATAAAAGTTGGTCTCTTAGAGGATGAGAATGGGGAATTAATAATGGGGAACGGGGAACTGGCAGAGACTCTGAACAAATATTTTGTATCTGTCTTCACGGTAGAAGACACTAACAACATCCCAATAATGGACAATCAAGGGGCCACAGGGAGGGGGGAACTTATGACAATCACTATCACTAAGGAAAAAGTACTTGGTAAAATAATGGTACTAAAAGACGACAAGTCCCCTGGACCAGAGGGTCTTAAAAGAAGTGGCTGCAGAGATAGTGGATGCATTGGTTGCAATATACCAAAATTCCCTGGACTCTGAAGAGGTCCCAGTGGATTGCAAAACTGCAATGTAACACCCCTATTTAAGAAAGGAGGGAGACAGAAAGCAGGAAACTATAGACCAGTTAGCCTAACATCTGTCGTTGGGAAAATGCTGGAATCATTCATTAAGGAAGCAGTAGCAGGGCATTTGGAAAATCATAACACAGTCAAGCAGAGTCAGCATGGTTTTATGAAAGGGAAATCATGTTTAACAAATTTGCTGGAGTTCTTTGAGGATGTAATGAGTAGGGTGGATAAGGGTGAGCCAGTGGATGTGGTTTATTTGGATTTCGAGGAGGAATTCGATAAGGTGCCACATAAAAGGTTACTGCATAAGATAAGAGCTCATGGAGTTGGGAGTAATATATTAGCATGGATAGAGAATTGGCTAACTAACAGAAAGTAAAGAGTCGGGATAAATGGGTAATTTTCCGGTTGGCAAACGGTAACTAGTGGGGTGCCACATGGATCGGTGCTGGGGCCTCAACTATTTACAATCTACATTAATGACTTGGATGAAGGGACCAAGTGCAATGTAGCCAAGTTTGCGGATGATACAACGATGGGTGGGAAAGCAAGTTGTGCAGAGGACTCAAAGAATCTGCAAAGGGATATAGACAGGCTAAGTGAGTGGACAAACATTTTGCAGATGGAGTATAATGTGGGAAAGTGCGAGGTCATCCACTTTGGCAGGAAAAATAAAAAAGCAAATTATTATTTAAATGGAGAGAGATTACAAAATGTTACAGTTCAGCGGGACCTGGGGGTCCTTGTGCATGAAACACAAAAAGTTAGCATATAGGTGCAGCAAGTAATCAAAAAGGCAAATGGAATGTTGGCATTTATTGCAAGGGGGTTGGAGTATAAAAGCAAGGAAGTCCTGCTACAATTGTACAGGGTACTGGTGAGACCACACCTTGAGTACTGCATACAGTTTTGGTCTCCTTATTTAAGGAAGGATATACTTGCATTGGAGGCAGTTCAGAGACGATTCACACGGTTGATTCCTGAGATGAGGGGGTTGACTTATGAGGAAAAGTTGAGCAGGTTGGGCCTATACTCATTGGAATTTAGAAGAATGAGAGGTGATTTTATTGAAACATATAAGATACTGAGGGAGCTCGATAAGGTAGATGCAGAGAGGATGTTTCCCCTCGTGGGGAAATCTAGAACTTGGGGCTATAGTTTCAGAATAAAGGGTCGCCCTTTTAGAACTGAGATGAGGAGGAAGTTCTTCTCTCAGTGGGTCGTAAATCTGTGGAATTCTCTGCCCCAGAGAGCCGTGGAAGCTGGGTCATTCAATACATTTAAGGTGGAGATAGACAGATTTTTACGATAAGGGAGTGGAGGGTTATGGGGAGCGAGCAGGGAAGTGGCTTTGAACCCAAGATCAGCCATGACCTTATTGAATGGCGGAGCAGGCTCAAGGGGCCAAGTGGCCTATTCCTGCTCCTATTTCTTATGTTCTTATCACCTGAAACAGGCGGGCGCTTTGGACACCAATTTACTTTCAAAATGGAGCCGGCCGCATCGCCAGTGTTAGCAGGGCGGTAAGGCTATGACCCCATTTTCAGGCTGTTACCACTTGATTAATACCAGGTGAAGGTAGTGAAAATCAACCCCTTTCAGTTTAATGAGCACACATGCAAAACAAAATTTACCCAAAATGTAAAATGTTAAATAGAAACTCACTGGAAATTTTACAGAGCAGGTTCATTTATTAACATTGGCAGAGTAGACATTAGACTTCACATTCAAAGAAAATATTTCTTAAATAATAGCTAGCGCCATCCTTCATGTGGAATTTTGACCAACAAAGACATCTGCAAACATCTGGCAAAGAAACTTGAGAATACAGTACTGTGAAGTGAATATGCAGGAAACCTCTAATGTATATAATGTTTCCATTACAAATAAACAAAGATTTGTTTGGTTATTTGAGCATGTATTTAATGCACACAAAGTGGAAGAAATGCTTGCTATTTATTTACAAAATCTGTGGTCATTTTTAATCTCCAACTGCTGTCTTTCACTCTATTTGACAGGTGAAGTTTAAATTTCATATATAATTTACGAAACGCATTTATAATACAGACATTTATAGAAACAGAATATCAAAACAATATTAATATTCTAAATTAACTGGAACAATTGAGAAAGAAAATCCAGATGTTAGTTGGCAATCGCATCAATAATTTTAATCATATTTGTTGATCTCCTATTCTGTGGTTCATGAACAAAACTATTAACAGTTTTAAAATACAGTAAACTCTTGTTTAAATGGCACTTAATCATCCGGAATTCTTTAATAACCGGCAAAATAGATAACTGGTAATCTTGCCGAATCCATACATTTTTCGTTTTTCCGAGTCCGAGTTTCCCACGGTGGCCGAGTTAGTCAGTGGTTTTTATTTTTTTTGTGTTAAAAACTGCCTACCTCTCTGTTATCCGGAATTTTTCATCAAGCGGCACCATCCCGGTCCTGTAGGTGCCGGATACGAAAGAGTTTACTGTAGGCAAAATAAGTATTTTTAAAAATGGTGTTATTCTTGAAGTATATATTTGGTTTGCTCTTCATATCAATTTAATTTCTTCATTCAGTGGCAGTACTCTCACCACTGAGCCAGAGGTTGTGAATTCAAGCAGGTATAGTCGAGGTACATTCCCACAAGGGAAAAGGTAGGGCAACCAAAGCCAGAGCTCCCTGGTTGATGAAAGAGGTAGAAAGTAAGATGAAGCAGAAAAATGGGGCATATGTCAGGTTGAGAATACAAGTGAGAACCAGACTGAATATAGAAAGTTCAGAGGGGAACTGAAAAAGGAAATAAGAGGGGCAAAGAGAGAGTATGCGAATAGATTGTGTAAGATTCGCAAAATTCCCACATTTCCCCCAAGGTTATTAATAAAGAGACCCTATGGACAATTAAAAAAAAAGGGTACCCAAAAGATGGCGTCCGCACCTCGTGACCAAAAGCCTGTAAGATTTTAAAAGCTTGGACTCTGCAGCACAGAACAAGTTGTTTTGGGAAATCGAAACTTAAAATGCATTTCTGTGAAAAAAGGACTTTTGTGTTTGAAAACCTAGACAGTTAAGCAAACACTGAATATGCATTTTCGTTGGATTGGAACAGATCACCCCAGTTAGGCCTAAGCGCAAGGCCATTAGTTTGTCTGCATAAATAATCGGAAACAGCTTAGGGAAGCGACCAAGGCTGCACAGGCTGATTAAAATGCATTAATGACAATACAGCCCAGACATCAGGCCATTAGGTGTGGTAAACGGCCATCTAAAAACAGTTAGTTTAGATTGCTATAATCATTTAAAACAGCCCGGCAAAAGTGAAACAATGAACTGACCTGATTTGGTGCGCAGATAAGGGCCATCCGAAGGAGTATAATTGTAGGCCCACTGGTAACCAACGCTCTCTTGCCCAGTAACCAACGCTCCTTGCCCTCATGGCTCCTGCTCTTTTTCCCCTCCCGTGCTTGCCACCTGGCCACTGCCCGTGTCTTTCCCGACTTCATCAGGGACGCCCGGTATTGCATCAGGCGAACACGGGCAAACCAGGCCAGACGAGACGGGACGAGACGAGGCGAGGTGAGGTGAGATGAGATGAGATGAGATGAGACGAATTGGGAGAAGATTGAAGAATGCTTCGAATAATCGGGCCTTCAATTCAGCTGACCTGCAACTATGTTCATGCAAACTCCAAAGCCTGAGGAAGAGGAACCATCATCCCTGCGAGGTAAAGTACCTAAGCAAAGACTTTAACCTCGGGGTACTTTACCTGGATGATGCCCTTGCAGCGCCCTGAGACCACGTGATGACGGCAGGCCCCAGAAAGCACAAAGAGTGAACCCCAAACCCCACAGCTGTTTGAACTCAGCAGATTTTGACTCGGTGAGCATGAACTCCTGGCCCCTCATAGCTTAATCTAGTTAGGTATAGGGGTGGGATAAGGATAAGGGGATTGTTAATATAGTTTGTTTTCCCTCGATGTGCCATGTGTTCCCCATTCCCTGTATAAGTATAGTTATTTTGTTTATGCCTGTAATTGTTTACCAGTAATTTCTCATAAGACTGTGTTTTATCTCTGTTCAATAAAATCTTGGTTTTCTTACACCAAACCACTTGTCTACTCGAGTTTTCTGTATCACTGCCTGCACCTAAGTCCGGTGTCTAGAACCCAGGGGCGTGGGAGCGATTTGAACCGCTCACCAACAGTCAGGGGCATAACTGACTGGGCGCACGCGACGTGCCACCCGCCACCCCCTACAATTGGCAGCTAACATAAATGGGAATCCAAAAGTCTTCTATAGGCATATAAATAGTAAACGGGTAGTAAGAGGAGGGGTGGGGCCGATTAGGGGCCAAAATAGAGACATATGCATGGAGGCAGAGGGCATGGCTGAGGTACTAAATGAGTACTTTGCATCTGTCTTTACTAAGGAAGAAGATGCAATCAAAGTCATAGTGAAAGAGGAGGTAGTTGAGATGCTGGTTTGGATAAAAATTGTTAAGGAGGAGGTACTAGAAAGGCTGGCTCTATTTAAAGTAGATAAGTCACCAGGACCGGATGGGATGCATCCTAGGATGCTGAGGGAAGTAAACGTGGAAATTGCAGAGGTACTGGCCATAATCTTCCAATCCTCCTTAGATACTGGGGTGGTGCCACAGGACTGGGGAATTGCAAATGTTACACCATTGTTCAAAAAAGGGTGCAAAGATAAACCCAGCAACTACAGGCCAGTCAATTTAACCTCGGTAGCGGGGACACTTTTAGAAACGATAATCCGGAACAAAATTAACAATCACTCGGACAAGTATGGATTAATTAAGGAAAGCCAGCATGGATTCGTTAAAGGCAAATCGTGTTTAACTAATTTGATTGAGTTTTTTGATGAGGTAACAGAGCGGATTGATGAGGGCAATGCGGTTGACGTGGTGTATATGGACTTCCAAAAGGCGTTTGATAAATTACCACATAACAGGCTTGCCAGCCAAGTTGAAGCTCATGGAACAAAAGGAACAGTGGCAGCGTGGATACAGAATTGGCTAAGTGACAGGAAACCGAGAGTAGTGGTGAATGGTTGTTTTTCGGACTGGAGGAAGGTATACAGTGGTGTTCCCCAGGGGTCAGTACTAGGACCACTGCTTTTCTTGATATATATTAATTACTTAGACTTGGATGTACAGGGCACAATTGCAAAATTTTCAGATGACACAAAACTTGGAAGTATAGTGAACAGCGAGGAGGATAGTGATAGACTTCAAGAAGACATAAACAGGCTGGTGGAATGGGTGGACACATGGCAGATGAAATTTAACACAGAAAAGTGTGAAGTGATACATTTTGGTAGGAAGAACAAGGAGAGGCAATATAAACTAAAGGGTACAATTCTAAAGAGGGTGCATGAACAGAGAAACCTGGGGGTATATGTACACAAATCTTTGAAGGTGGCCGGGCAGGTTAAGAAAGTGGTTAATAAAGCATACGGGATCCTGGGTTTCATAAATACAAAAGTGTGGAAATTATGATGAACCTTTATAAAACACTGGTTTGGACTCAACTGGAGTATCATGTCCAATTCTGAGCACCGCACTTTAGGAAAGATGTGAAGGCCTTAGAGAGGGTACAGAAAAGATTTACAAGAATGGTTCCAGGGATGAGGGATTTCAGTTACGTGGATAGACTGGAGAAGCTGGGGTTGTTCTCCTTAGAGCAGAGAAGGTTGAGAGGAGATTTGATAGAGATGTTCAAAATCATGAGGGGTCTGGACAGAGTAGATGGAGAGAAACTTTTCCCATTGGCAGAAGGGTCGCGAACCAGAGAACACAGATTTAAGGTGATTGGCAGAAGAACCAAAAGCGACATGAGGAAAAACTATTTTAGGCAGTGAGCGGTTAGGATCTGGAATTCACTGCCTGAAAGGGTGGAGCAGGCAGATTCAATTGTGGCTTTCAAAAGGGAATTGAATAAGTAACTGAAAGAATTTTTTTTTACAGGGCTACAGGGGAAAGGGTGGAGGAGTGGGACTAGTTGAAGTGCTCCTGCAGAGAGCTGGCACGTGCTTGATGAGCTGAATGGCCTCCTTCTGTGCTGTAACCATTCTATGATTCTAAGCTCCACTCCAGAGATATGAGCACCTAATCTAGGCTGACACTTCAGTCCTGTACTGAGGGAGTATTGCATTGTTGGTGATGCTGGCTTTTGGATGAGATGTTAAATTGAGACCCTGGCTGTCATCTTAGGTAGATGTGAAAGATCCCATGGCACTATTCGAAGAAGAGCAGGGAAGGTCTGGTCCTCTGGCTATCATCAACCAACAACACTAAAGCATGTGATCTGGACATTTATCTCATAAATAGATAGGATCTTGCTGTGTGCAAATTGACTGCTGCGTTTCCCTACATTACAACAGTGACTATACTTCAAAGCTACTTGATTAGCTGTGTAGCACATTAGGATGTCCTGAGGACATGAAATGGAAGATATAAATGCAAGTGTTTTCTTCTAATATTTGGCTTGCAATTCTCAGTTTACGCTTGTACTCAATGTCTTAAAACACAAATATGAATCAACAATAACAACATCTTACATTTATATAGCACCTTTAACATAATAAAAACATCCCAAGGCATCCCAAGAATCTTTTAAGATTTTTTTTTTGCTTTATGGCATTTTTTGTGCAAAATTATCTTTGTGTACACTTGTAAATTCTTACTCAATTACTCCTTAACAACATAACTTGTAATTAACCTTCTTTGAAAAAGGAACTGAGGGAAGCAAACAAGTGCTGAAGGGAAAGAATGGATCAGTGTTTAGGCAGGCATAACAGGTTTAGGTTGCCAAAAGTGTGGGTAAGCAAATATAATAAATCTGGTATTTTGTGCGCTAGAACCAGAAAAATAATCATGAAAGCTGCAAGATTGTCATAAAAACACAACTAGTTCACTAATACCTTCAGATCAGGCCTACATGTGACTCCAGTGACACTCTTAAAACCACCCAGTTAGCAACATAGGAAGAGAAGTAGGCCATTCAGCCCCTCGAGCCTGTTCCGCCATTCAATGAGATCAAGGCTGATCTGTATCCTATCTCACTCCACCCATCTTGGCTCCATATCACTTAATACCCTTGGCTATAGATCTCAGGTTTAAAATTATTAACTGAGCTAGCTTCTACTGATTTTTGTGAAACAAATGCAGTAAAACAGGTCAGTGGCAGAAATATCAGATGGACCAATGAATAATGATCCAGGCATTGAACCAGGAGAAGACTCAGGCAATCCCAACCAAGTTGACCCTGCAAAGTCCCCCTCACCAACATCTAGGGGACTGATGCCCAAGTTGGGGGAGCTGTCCTACAGACTGATGTGCAGCAAGGTGCTCTCCAGCTCCTTGTTAGCAGGGAACTGCGGGGGGCCCATGAGAGGGATGATGGTGATAGGGGACATGGAAGTGGGGGCTCTTCTCAAAGCACTCCCACTTCTCCCCCATTGCTTTTCCCTCAATCAGAGCCCCACATACTTCCTCAGATCCCAATGGACAAGTCAGCTCCTGCACAGTTGCAGGAGGAGCAGTCTTTGGCGGGGCTATCACAGGCTCCAAAACCCAGAGGACATCCACCAAAAGTGTCTAAGCAGTCACAGCATGGAAGTGAGCAGCCTGTCTCTACCTCTGCTGAAGCCACAGGGGTTGCAACTTGTAGAAGCACTCGGAAAAGAAAAAAGACACAATCCTAGATGCACAAGGGTAGGCACATGGATGTATGAAGAACTGTTAGTGATAAGTTTCAGTTATATTTATGACACACAGAAATGTATTTCTTTGCACCACTTTCTGGTCTTGTCCATTTTTGCCTGCTACCTGGGAAGTGGCCTTGTCACTTGGAATGAATGGTGAGACATTACTTAACCTCGAGCACTGGGGGTTTGGGTGAGAGGAATGGCTTGGTCACTGAAGGACAGTTTTATGGTGTTGTTATTGTGGGGTGGGGGTGGGGGTCTTAGTACAGCACGTGGCAGCCATATGGGTGCATTGGAGCAAGTTAAGTAAATCTGGCCATTATGAGGCCTTCCCGGACCTCCTGGGCAGCAATGTGCGCCGCTGCTGGTGCCATCTCCAACTCAGGTTCCTCATCCTCCTCCTCTGAAGAGGCTGTGTGCTCTGTGCCTTGCTCCTCCTGCAGCACCAATCCTCGCTGCTGCGCTATGTTGTGCAACGCACAGCAAATGACAATGATTCTGGAGACCCTGGCTGGCACGTACTGAAGGGCTCCTCAGGATCTATCAAGGCATCTGAAGCGCATCTTCAGCATGCCAATTACTTGCTCTATGACAAATCTGGTGGACATGTGGCTCCCATTAAAACGCTTGGCCTCCTCAAGGGTGTCATTAGCCATGTCTTCAGTGTATAGCCCTTGTCTCCAAGCAGCTAGCCGGTAAGTCAATTTGGAGGTGCAAAGAGCTAAGGGAGGTTGGACTGACGCAGGATGAAAGAGTCATGACAACTGCCAGGGAATCTGGCGCACGCATACATGATGATCTTTTTCTGTTTGCAGGCGAGCTGCACATTGAGGGAGTGGAAGCCCTTGCGGTTCACAAACACTCCTGGGTGATGGGGGGTGCCTTGATGGCCACATGTGTGCAGTCAATGATACCCTGCACCTATGGGAAGCCAGCCAGAACCACAAAGCTGAGCGCCCTCGCAGTAACACTGACTTCATCAGTGGCAAAGTTTACATAATTGGCTGACTTGTCAAACATAGCATCGGTCACCTGGGTGGTGCATCTGTGGATGGCCGACTGCGAGATCCTGCAAATATCTGCTGCAGATCCCTGGAAGGAGCCTGAGCGAAGAAGTTGAGGGCGGTGTTGACTTTGACAGCCACTGGTAAGGCATGTCCATCAGGTCCTCTGAGCAGCAGGTCTTGTTCCAGCAAACTACAAATGTCTGTGACGACCTGGCACGATAGCCTGAGCATCCTGAAGCACTGCTGCTCAGTCATGTTGAGGAAGTTCATCCTCTGCCTATATACCCTGTGATGGGGGTATCGCCTCTGGCACGCTGCAGCCCTGTGGTGACCCCTCTCTCCTGTGGAGCATCAGTTTGTTAAGGAGAAGGCTGGTGTTGTGGTTGCTGCTGCTGCTGGTGTTGTGGCTGCTGCTTTTGGTGTGGCTGGTGTTGTTGGTGCTAGGGCTCATTTTGGGCTGATTCTGAGGTCCAAGGAGAAACAGCATAAGTGGCACCCATGCAGCTATAATAGATAGCAGGTAAAGTGGAGATCAGAGGCCTGTAAGATTTGCAAAATTTCTGCATTTCCCCGAAGGTTGTTATTAATAAACAGGACCCTGCATGGACATTTTAAATCAAAAAGGGTACCCAAGATGGCATCCGTGCCTCGTGGCAGAAAGCCTGTGGGATTTTAACATGGACTCTGCAATGCAGATAGCTTGTGGATCGAAACCCAAGCTGCAGTTTTCTGTGAAGAGAGATGAAGGTATAGGGGGTGGGATAAGGATAAGGGGATTGTTAAGATAGTTGTTTTCCCTCGATGTGCTGTGTGTTCCCCATTCCCTGTATAAGTATAGTTATTCTTTTGTATTTTTGCCTGTAGAAGTGTACACTAGTAATTTTCCATAAGATTGTATCAGTTTTTCCTTTTCAATAAAATCTTGGTTTTTGTTTACATCCAACCACCTGTCTACTCGAGTCTTCTCTGTACCGCCGCCTTGTACCTAAGTCCGGTGTCTAGAACCCAGGGGCGTGGGAGCGATTCAAACTGCTCACAAAACAGTCAGGGGCATAACTGACTGGGCGCACGCGCCACCACCACAGGCCACCCCCTACAGAAATGGCGACCGTGGCAGGACACTGGCAACAAGGTTGCGATGCAGTAAACAGTGGTTCGGATGAGCGAACCGTGATGGAGGAAAGGATTTCTGATTATGTGTTTAGCAAGGTGAATATCACTAAGAAGTGGATCACCACTCTGTTAAGGGCTGGGCATCCGATGGATGCAGCAGCTAAGTCGACAGAGGGAAAGGAACACAAGAAGTCCTTAGAGAAGGCAGTTTGGCTGATGTGCTTTAAAAAGCAGGTCCAGCTCTTGGACGGGCTCGTTGCAGCACAGGCAGTCGAGTTAAGGGAGTCAGCCCTGGAGAACCTGGATAAGGCTCTCAAAGGGGAAAAGTTATTAGTAGCTTTGCAGGCTTTGAACCAAGAGAGAGTACATTTAGTGGGAGAACACAAGGCCCAGTTGGAATACCTACGGTGCCAAGTCACCGAGGCCAAGGGAAACGAGTTCAGGTTGCAGGAGAAGAACGCCCGCTTGGCGAGGCAGATCAGGGAACAGGAAGAGAAAGTACAGGAGGTAAAAGCCGCTTACAAGCTAGCAAGTGAACAGGGGTTTGAGGAGGAAGACCACGGCCCCTGTAAAGAGAGCATAGAAAATCTGAGCCGGGCCCTCCGGAAGGCAAAAGGCATGGTATGCCTCATAAGCCCAAAGGCAGGCCAGGCAGATTTTATGGGGAACGAGGGGAGGACAGTTCCAATGTCACCGGTGGTGCCCAGGGACGACCCAGTTGAGAGAGAGGAGACCTCAGGGCCACCACCCGTAGCGCCAAGTTTCAGCGAGGTTTGGCAGCAAGGGGGGGTGGAACCGGGGGTGAAACCCGAAGTGGAGCCAGAGGTGGAGGCGGAGGTAGAGCAAACCCCGCCCAAGAGGCCGGAGCCGGGACCGATGTGCCCAGCGCGGCATCGGAGGTTCGGACCACCCGCTAATGGCGACATTGAGGGACCCCTTCGAAACCAGTTTGTATTACCCTTTAACACCCAACAGCTCAGGGTTATGGTCAACCAAATCCCGAAGCTTTCCGCAAAGGGAGACCCCTCGATCCACTTCAGGGAAATAGAGCAGACTGCCAGCGTCAACGAGTGTGATGACGCTGAGAAGGCCAAAATGCTGCTATTCTCCCTGGAGAGTAATCTCCTCCAATCCCTCTCTGACGAGTGTAAAAGGGGGCAGAGCGGGTACGAGGAGCTTAGAGATGCGGTTCTAGAGGCCATGGGGATGGATGAGGGAAGTCCCTTCTCCTGCATGGAGAAGACGATCCAGCTTTCTGGGGGAACCCCACAGGCTTTTGCGGACCGGCTGTGGCCGGTCGCCGGGCCAGGCGTTCCTGAACGGGGGTTCCCTGACGCATTGGCTCCATTGCCTTGTGGCGAATAACTTAGACTGGGTATTATGCAATGAGAAAGGATTAATTAGCAATCTTGTTGTGCGAGGCCCCTTGGGTCAGAGCGATCATAATATGATAGAATTCTTCATTAAGATGGAGAGTGAAATAGTTGACTCAGAGACTAGGGTCCTGAATTTAAATAAGGGAGACTACGATGGTATGAGGCGCGAGTTGGGTAGGATTGATTGGGGAATGACACTCAAAGGGTTGACGGTGGATGGGCAATGGCAAACATTCAAAGATCGCATGGATGAACTACAAAATTTGTTCATCCCAATTTGGCATGAAAATAAAACAAAAAATGTGACTCAACTGTGGCTAACAAGCTAAATTAGGGATAGCATAAGATTCCAAGGAGAGGACATATAAATTGGCCAGAAAAAGCAGTAAACCTGAGGATTGGGAGCAGTTTAGGATTCAACAAAGGAGGACAAAGGGATTAATTGAAAGGGGGAAAATAGAGTATGAGAGTAAGCTTTCAGGGAACATAAAAACTGACTGTAAAAGCTTTAATAGATATGTGAAGAGAAAGAGATTGGTGAAGTCAAGCGTAGGTCCCTTGCAGTCAGAATCAGGGGAATTTATAATGGGGAACAAAGAAATGGCAGACCAATTAAATACATACTTTGGTTCTGTCTTCACAAAGGAGGACACAAATAACCCCCCAAAGATGTCGGGGAACATAGGGTCTAATGACAGGGAGGAACTGATAGAAATCAGTATTTGTAGGGAAATGGTGTTAGGGAAATTGATGGGATTGAGGGCTGATAAATCCCCAGGGCCTGATAATCTACATCCTAGGGTACTTCAGGAAGTGGCCCTAGAAATAGTAGATGCATTGCTGGTCATCTTCCAAAATTCGACAGACTCTGGAACAGTACCCATGGATTGGCGGGTAGCTAATGTTACCCCACTGTTCAAAAAGGGTGGTAGAGAGAAAACGGGGAATTACAGACCGGTAAGCCTGACATCGGTAGTGGGGAAAACGCTAGAGTCCATTATAAAGGATGTAATAGCAGAACACTTGGAAAAAAGTGACCGGATCGGACAAAGTCAACATGGATTTACAAAAGGTAAATCGTGCTTGACTAATCTACTGGAATTTTTTGAGGATGTAACTGATAAAATAGATAAGGGAGAACCAGTGGATGTGGTGTATTTGGATTTTCAAAAGGCTTTCAATAAGGTCCCGCATAAGAGATTAGCGTGTAAAATTAAGGCACATGCGATTGGGGGCAAGGTATTGACTTGGATAGAGAACTGGTTGGCAGACAGAAAGCAAAGAGTTGGAATAAACGGCTCTTTTTCTGCGTGGCAGGCAGTGACTAGTGGGGTACCGCAGGGATCAGTCCTTGGACCCCAGCTATTCACAATATATATTAATGATCTGGATGAGGGAACTAGATGTAATATCTCCAAGTTTGCCGACGACACAAAGCTGGGTGGGCGTGTGTGCTGTGAGAAGGATACTGAGGAACTCCAGTATGATTTGGACAGGTTGGGTGATTGGGCAGAAGAATGGCAGATGCAATATAACGTGGATAAATGCGAGGTTATCCACTTTGGTGTCAAAAACAGGAAGGCAGGTTATTATCTGAATGGCAATAGATTGGGAGAAGGGGAAGTGCAACGAGACCTGGGCGTCCTTGTGCACCAGTCGCTGAAAGTAAGCATGCAGATGCAGCAGGTGGTTAAGGAGGCAAATGGTATGTTGGCCTTCGTAGCGAGAGGGTTTGAGTACAGGAACAAGGATGTCTTGCTGCAGTTGTACAGGGCCTTGGTGAGACCACATCTGGAGTATTGTGTGCAGTTTTGGTCGCCTTATCTGAGGAGGGATGTCCTTGCCATGGAAGGAGTGCAGCGAAGATTCACCAGGCTGATACCTGGGATGGCAGGAATGACGTATGAGGAGAGATTGGGTCGATTGGGCTTGTACTCGCTGGAGTTTAGAAGAATGAGAGGGGATCTCATCAAAACTTCTAAAATTCTAACAGGACTAGACAGACTAGATGCTGGAAGGATGTTCCCGATGGTCGGGGAGTCCAGAACCAGGGGTCATAGTCTAAGGATAAGGGGTAAGCCATTTAGGACAGAGATGAGGAGGAATTTCTTCACCCAGAGAGTGGTGAACCTGTGGAATTCTCTACCAAAGAAGGCAGTAGAGGCCAATTCATTAAATATATTCAAGAAGGAGTTGGATATATTTCTTAAGGCTAGGGGGATCAAGGGATATGGCGAGAAGGCAGGAACAGGGTACTGAATTTGGACGATCAGCCATGATCTCATTGAATGGCGGAGCAGGCTCGAGGGGCGAATGGCCTACTCCTACTGCTATCTTCTATGTAAGTTTGCCACAGGTCCGGGCCAAGGCAGAAGCCTGGTTCAACCCCAAAGATCCCCAGACCACAGAACTCACGGTAATTAGGCAGCTCACTCTGGCTTACAAAAACGGTAGGGGAGCCGATGAGCACCCACCCAAGGGAAAGGTGCATGAGGTAAAACCTGGACCGGGTAGGAAAGAGTGGCACCAGGAAGGGAGTAACCCCCCTTCCCACCAAGGCCAATTGTTACAGGTGTGGGAAGGATGGTCACTGGCGGAAGGAGTGCAAAAACCCTTGGTAAGATAACAAGGGAAAGAATTCCACAGCCCCAGCCCAAAGGGCAGGGGCAGGGATCCCTTCCGCAGAGGTCGAGTCATTTTTGGATGCCATGAGGTCCATATTGACTGGCCAAGGGAGAGTAGCAGCCGTTACCGGTGCTCTGACCCCATCAGCCCCATCCAACCCACAGCCCTGACTAGAGCCAGCGCAGCCTGTCGACCTGTGTCCCTTTGAAAACAACGAGGGGAGCAGGCCCTGTGTTAAGATGCGGGTGGAGACGGTGCAGGGGAGATATTCGGTGGACACTGGAGCTTCCAGCATGGCGGTCCATCTGGAAGACCCGACTAATCCACCCGAGTCTGACGAGGTCCCATTTAGCCCAATGGGAGCCGCAGGGAACGAGCAGGCTGGGGAAATGGTCAAACTTTTGGCAAAACTTTTGGGATCCCTCCCTACCACGTGGGAGGGTAACCAAAGGACCAACAAGGTAGCCGAACAGGGAGCCAGGGAAGGAGAGTTCTGGGATCCCTGTAGAGCAGGCCCGGTAGCCACAGTCCGGGACAAGGGAGGCACACAGGGGGTAGCTTTGGCCCCGGACCTAAAGCAGGTCCAGGCCAAAGATCCCGTCTGTAAGGCCATCTCGGTAAGGAAAGAGAACAGGGAGTCCTCAGAAGGCACGTTCGGGGCAGCGGACGAACCTTTAGGATAGGTTTTAAAACAGGCTGCTGGTTATATTAACCAGTGTAAGCTGTTTCAGCCTGAAAGGGGAAAACAGCCAGTTGGTAAAAGGGCTGAGGATAAAGATCCTCAGCCTGCAGCAGGAGCAAGTTCACAGACTGAACAGGCAGGCGCTGTGGCTTGCTTGAAGGGAGGGCCATCCCGCCCATCGATTGGGACACTCCCCCACTCTTCTGGGATCCAGATGAGGGGGAGGGACCTGAGGGCGAAAACCCCGCCCATAATCCAAGTGTAGAGAGGGAGGGACCTGAGGTCGAAAACCCCGCCCCGGACCCAGCCATGGGACCTGGGGGCAGAGACTCTCAGCTCGCAGCAGCAGCCTGCGAAAAGTTACCTGCCCCCAGCCCAGGTTCGGGAGGGGTCAAGCCTGGGGGAGCAGCGGTTCAGGTAAAAGGCCCAGCTGCCAAGAAAGCCCCACCCGTCAAAGCCCCTAGAAGGTCCCCACGGACGCCCCAGCCGAGAAAGCCATGGTCACCAGCCCTCCAGTTACCAAGGGCCGCCCCTCGAGGCAGGGAAAGGTCCAAGGACACAGGTCCTCAGCCAGCAGCCACGGGCTGCGAGGGACCAACAGTGAAGGACGGTGCGTTCACGCCGGGGGTAGCGGCGAGCCGCAGTCCGACCAGGGATTAGCCTGGCCGCCCGGAGATGGGCGGCGGATGTACATAGTTTAGTTTAAGTTAAGTTTAAGTAAAGTGTAATTATTTGGCTTAAGTGTGGGTGTTTATATTTAAGTTAAATAAGGTGATGGGTAGTTTTAAGTTAAGTAATCTGTTAAGAGTGTATCTTTGGGTCGAGGTCGCGGGACCCGACCATGCTTCACCAAGCCAGAGAATCTCTTGGGGACCTGGCTGCATGTTCTTTTACATCTTTTTGCAGAAAGATTTTCGGGATGGAATGGATCATGATCCTATTCGCCCTGATCGGGATGAGTGTGGAGAGGAGGGGCGACGTCCAGGACTCCCACATCTACGGATGTTCGGGTGCCCCTGGCGATCGATGGGAGCGGTGAACGGGATGCGGAGGAGACTGCCGTTTACTTCCACGAGGGAAGGTGGCCAGGATGGCTGGGGTCCAATTCGTCTCAGTACTCCAGCCAAACCGGATTCACGTATGGGGAAGCCTCCCTCCTGTGCCCCAGGGTACGAGTCGTTACCACGAGGGTCAGCGTCACCGTTGGAAAGCGAATATGTTTGACGTGTAAAGGACACATTCCACTGGATAGGTGGTGGTGGCTCAGGAAGTTGAGCAAGGACATGAGGAACCCCAAAGTCGAGTGGGAACGGTTGGGAAACAACACCCATCGGACGATTACCGGGACTCATGGAGGACTAAGCGTGTGTTGGGACAAGTGGTGGGAACCGGATCAAGGGATTTACATCTGTATGTGGAGGTCAGAGAAGGTCTGCCCCGCAAGCATATCCATCTTTTTCCACCGACAGTGGCAAGACGCTGGGAAGGGGATAAGGTGGGATACCAGCCTGAAGGCGTGCACGGTGCCATACTCTCCGATCCCAGTCAATGCCACTGAGCTGGTAACCCACCCCCGTAAGCCCCTGCCCATGGCGCAGGCAGCGAGGTTACCCAGGGAAGGTTGCCCCACCGCCACCAAGGGACCAGGGAATGGGTTGGTATTAGTCCCCACCGATCAGATGCTGTACCAGGGGGTACACTACGCGGTAGCCTCCGTGATTTTAAATCTCATGGAGGTACATTTACCAGAGTGGTGCCCCAAAGAAACAGAGCAGTTATACCAGGCCCTATTAAGGGACATGTTCAAGAAGTTTTACGAGTTTGATTTTGCCCACGTGGACAAGACCGAACTCTACACCACACACCGAGAGTTTTGGGGTAATGCAGGGAGGCAAAGAAGGGGTGTATGGAATGATGTTTTTACTGCGTTTAATACTGGGTCCTCTGTCATCAACAGCTTGGATGACATAGAGCTGCAGACCCAGATAAACGGTTTAAAAACACAGTTAAAAAGGATATTACTGGATGAGAACAAGGTAGTGGGCTCGGAGTTGCATGAGGACCAGGCCATGACGGTCCATTTATAGGAGATCATAGCCGAGTTGGAAAAGCACGCAAAGACGGTAAATGCTCTCATAAAGGGGACAGAAATGCTTCTGACCAGGCTGCACAGAATGAGGTGTGCATGTTATACGGGGCGTGGTTACTGGGCGAGGGCCGCAGTAATCTGGAGGATTTAAAACAAGGTTTGGTCCCCTCCTGGATTAGCAACAAGTACCTCGCAGCCCTCCATCCTTTTGAGAATGCATTGAGCCCGTGCCAACTCCGGCTAGCCTCCGAAGCCTACCCAGTCCCCGTGGATTGTGGGCGGTCCAACCACACAATCATGGGAGTAGTAGTTAGGATGCCGGTCATGGGTAGGACAGCCTGACCCGCACCGGTATACAGGGTTGAGAACATTGGAGTCATTCAAGGGGGTGCACACATTTGTTTCACAGCGGTCCCGCCTTACGTCATTAAGTGGGAGCACACTATGACAAGTATTGACCTCTCAGGGTGCCGGAGCCGGGGAGCACACATAATCCTGTGTCCCCAGCACTTGAATGCCTTTTCAAAACCGCAGTGTGGGTTCAGAGCTGCTGACACGAAGCCTATAAATTGTACCATGGAGGCAATGGCACAAGGCCATGTTCCCCCGCAGGTAGCATATATAGGAGGTGGGACATATTGTGTCACCACCGGCGCGACCCACTACCATCATGGACAGCATAGCTGGTGTCCGGTTAGTGACAGCAGTTTCTGTTTCAAACCCAAGGCAGAAGTTCAAGTGGCCCAGGAGCGAATTGTCCCCATTCCTGAACCCTCCACTGTTCA
Organism: Somniosus microcephalus; assembly: GCF_052327205.1. Taxonomy (NCBI): domain Eukaryota; kingdom Metazoa; phylum Chordata; class Chondrichthyes; order Squaliformes; family Somniosidae; genus Somniosus; species Somniosus microcephalus. The sequence goes on along the minus strand of NC_140988.1, from coordinate 314,907,330 downwards.
CCTCACTGTGAAGGAGAATTTTACGAATTTGCAGAAGTACGTAGCACACTTTGGCTATGAAATTCCCCCTCTCCCTGAACACCTTACCAAAATACTCAAAGCCGTTATAGTTTCGCAGAAACATTTTTACACTCTCGAACAGAAAACCGTAGAGATAGGGACTAAGATATTGGATATTGTGACTCCACCCTGGTGGAACATTTTCAGTAATATAGAGGTCCCTTCGTGGATCAGACTGACTTCCCACATTCTCGTGGTTTGTCAGTTAGGGATAGTGTTGTATTTAGTGTGTATCCAGCGTAAGGGAAAGGGTCGGTGGTCAGAATTCCAAAACCAGAGAATTTGGAAGTAACATTATGTAAAGGTGGAGGGTGCTACACCGGTTTAAGTCTTTTCCCTGTATTATAAGTAAAGGATTGTTGTTTCTTTGTGTTTGTTATTTTTAATAAAGGTTTTTTTTCTTTTGTTGTTTTTTTTCTGCGACGCGGTTTAATAAAGATGTGTGTACCAAGTGGTGCAGGGGTGTTGGACCCCCTCCATGCTTGGATGTGTGTGTAAAGTCTGTAGTTTTACTCTCTGTATGCTGATGTACACTACATTTTCGCGGAATGGGAAGTGCATGCGTCGTGGGTATATTAGATAGGTAATTACAGGGGAAGGTTGGCTATGGAGGGTCAGAAAAATTTTGCTCACCTTAAAAGTATGATACTTCAAGCAAGTTTTAGTATCACAGGGGGGAGTGTAAGATTTGCAAAATTTCTGCATTACCCCGAAGGCTGTTATTAATAAACGGGACCCTGCGTGGACATTTTAAATCAAAAAGGGTACCCAAGATGGCGTCACAAAGCACTCCCAAATTGCTAGTCACTGTCACAACATTGAGGGATTGGGCCTGTAGGGGGTGGCCTGTGGGGTGGCGCGTGCGCCCAGTCAGTTATGCCCCTGACTGTTTTGTGAGCGGTTCGAATCGCTCCCACGCCCCTGGGTTCTAGACACCGGACTTAGGTACAAGGCGGCAGTACAGAGAAGACTCGAGTAGACAGGTGGTTGGATGTAAACAAAAACCAAGATTTTATTGAAAAGGAAAAACTGATACAATCTTATGGAAAATTACTCGTGTACACTTCTACAGGCAAAAGTACAAAAGAATAACTATGATTATACAGGGAATGGGGAACACACGGCACATCGAGGAAAAACAACTATCTTAACAATCCCCTTATCCTTATCCCACCCCCTACACCTAACTAGATTAAGCTATGAGGGGTCAGAACATAATGCTCACCCATCAAAAGGGTTTGTTGAACTCAAAACAGCGGTGGGGTTCGGGGTTCGCTCTTGGTGCTCTCTGGAGCCTGCCGTCATCACGTGGTCTCCGGGCGCTGCAAGGGCGTTGTCCAGGTTCGAGTACCCCAACGTTAAAGGCTCTGTTTGGGTACTTTACCTTGCAGGGATGATTCTTCGTCGCCAGCCGACAGTTTGAGTTGGTGTGCAGATATTCGAAGGTCGGCTGAGGCTGAAGGCCCGATAATTCGAAGCCTCCCCTCAGTTCGTCTCCTCAGTTGGTCTTCTTCAGTCGGCCTTCCTCAGGTGGCCTTCCCTCCGGTGGTCTTCCCTCCACCCCCTCGTCGCACCCCGCCTCGCCTGGCCTGAATTGTCTGTGTCCGCCTGATGCAGAGCCGGGGCTATTTTTCAGATGGAGTGGCAAAAGGCAGCCATGAGGGCGAGGGGCTGAAGAGCAGAGAGAGAAGAGCAGAGCAGAAGAGCAGAGCGATTGCTACCCGGGGGCCTTCAATTATACTCCTTTCGAAAACCCTTATCTGCGTGCCAAATCAGGTTAGTTCTTTGTCTTAATTTTGGCGGGCTATTTTAAATAATGGTAACAATCCATACTAACTGTTTTTAGATGGCTGGTAATCGCATCTACCGGCCCGATAATTGAATTGTATTGTCATGAATGTTCCTTGGTGGGCCTGTCCAGCCTCGATGGTTCTCTTAATCTGTTTGCGATTATATATGTAGACTGCGTGATGGCCTTAACTATAGGCCTAAACTGAATTTAGATTTGTCTCCAATTCAGTCTAATACATAATTCAGAGTCCTGTCTGGTTTCAGCGGTGGACCACCATCTTGCAGAACGTATAAATACAACTTCTGTATTTCCTTGCCGTTGTATACAACAGGCACCCTTATTTTCCCTCTGGGGTATACTTTCTGCCCCGTATATGTTTTCAAGATAATGGATGTGTCTTTCAAAGGTATATGCGGAAATAGCCGCTCGTAATCCCGTCGACATATGACGGTCAGAGCTGATCCTGTATCGAGCTCCATTTTAACTGGGGACCCCGCTATCGTGAGGGTAACCCAAATGGTCTGGTAATCTTCTTTGGCAATTACATTATGTAATTTGAGACAGCTTAGTCTCTTGTTTCCGGAGTCGCTATCGCTCTTCTAGTCTTCGGAGCTACTGTCCGTCATCATTTGTACCTTTCTGTACTTTTCCTTATTGATTTTTTTTCTGTCAGTGGATTTTTTGTTTCCAGATCGGCATACACGTGCAATGTGTCCCATCTTTCCGCATTGCCTGCATGCTTTGTCCTTGAACCAGCAGTCCCTCTGGTCATGGGTGGATCTGCCGCAGCGATAACATCTCTCGAAACCCTGTGTCATTTCATGGGTGTCGAAGTCCTGTGGCTTTTGCTGTATCTCTGCAGCTCCTCTTGCTGCTGCTTCATATGATACAGCCACACTGAAAGTCTTGTCCAGTGTTAAATCTTTCTCAGAAAGTAGCCTTTTCTGTGTTCCTTCACTTAGGAGACCGCAGACGAATTTGTCTCGAAGAGAATCTGCCAGTCCTGCCCCGAATTGGCAGTGCTTTGACAGCTTCCTTAATTCGGTGAGGTAATCAGCGTTACTTTCATTCTTGTGCTGATTCCTCCTGAAGAATTTGAATCGTTCCGCTATCAGCAGCGGTGTTGGGTTTAAGTGTTCCTGTAGGGTATCAACAATCTCCTTAAAATTCTTGTCCATCGGTTTGGCTGGAGTGATTAAGTTTCGTAACAGCCCGTATGTCCTTGCGCCCATTAGATTTAGAAGTACCGATGCCTTTTTATCATCCTCTATTTCATTCGCTGTGCAATATACCTCCACTCTTTCCACATATGTGGTCCAATCCTCTATATCACTATCGAAAGCAGTAATATTGCCAGTCTTAGGCATCCTGAAAAAAAATGGCACCTCCCGCGCTTTCCTTTCTTCCCTGCCGAGAAAAAATGGCGCCTCCCGCGCTTTCCCGCTGCTGCCGCTGCTGACAACGCTGTTCTCCGCGGTTTTTATTTATACAGATATTTTTAATAGTTGGAGACTCGTTCCCGCCGGACTCTCTGGGACTTTTCCCTCCCTCTGCTTGGTCCGAAAGCCGACCTGCTTTGCAGCGCTGGCCGTCTCCCGAGTGCTCCACCCTCCGTCTCTGTTTGCCTCCGCCTTTGCTGCTCGGCCCTGCTGCAGAGCCAGCCGATCGAGTCCCAGCCCACCACCCAGGAAGGATTATTGCAGTATCTGCCACCAGCCCGGCTAGCTGGTGAAACCACAGTGTTTTCTTTTTTTTTTCTTCGACCTTCGTCTGAGGAATCGATCTCCTTGAGGTGCTGCCGAATTGCAGGTAAGTCCGTTTCCAATTCGTCGCCACTGTTGTATCCGTGTGTTAATGGAGACACGGAATGCAGGAGTTGTTTTAACAGGTGTTTACTGAACAAAGTCTGGAGGTGAACTAAAAGATAAAAGACACTATACAGGCTTATATAGCCCGAGTGGCCACTACCGGCATTACAGTACACAGGGGCTCTTAAAGGCACATACACCACAGGAGCCACGCCCAAAGTACCTTTTCGCAGGTCGACTCGAACGCCTCAGCCTGTAAAACCTTGGCCCGATTCCCCCGCTCCCAGTGGACGCCGACTTGCGAAATCCATGAGAAAACACAGTCCCCGATTAACAGCAAAAGGCTGCGGGGAACCAGAGCCACAGGTCACTGCAGCCCTGCCACAGGGAGCGGCAAGCTGCAGTCCAATCAGGGATTAGGCAAGCCGCCCGGGGACGGGCGGCGCTGTACATAAGTTAAGTTTAGGTTTAAGTTTAAGGTGTGTAAATATTAAAATGATTAGAGTTTAAGTAGTTTAAAATCTGCCCAGTATGCGTGTTGTTTTGGATCGAGGTCGAAAGACCCGATCATGCCGTCACCTAAGCCAGAATCTCTCGGGAGCCTGGCTATATTGTTTGATTTATTGCAGGAACCAGTAAAGATGAGAGGGATCCTCGTCGCGTTCGTGATGGTCGGATGGAGCTGGGCCTATCAGGGTCGCACCAAGGACTCCACCGTCTACGGGTGCTCTGGAAATAGAGGCCCCATCGCGACTGACGGAACCGGCTCACGGGACGCTGAAGAGACTGCTGCCTACTTCCATGAAGGAAGATGGCCAGGCTGGCTGGGGTCGAACTCTACTGAATACTCCAGCTAGACGGGGTTTGCATACAGAGAAACATCTCTGATGTGCCCCAGGGTGCGGACCATTGCGCCCAGGATCAGCGTCATCGTGGGCAAGAAGATTTGCTTGAACCGTTTGGGACATGTACCTTTGGACCGCTGGTGATGGCTGCGCAAGCTGAGCAGCACCATGAAGAATTCCACGGTGGAATGGGAGAGATTGGGTAATAACACCCATTGGACAATAACGGGAACTCACGGGGGGGTTGAGTATCTGTTGGGACAAATGGTGAGAACCAGATGAGTGGATCTACATCTGTATGTGGGGTTCAGAATGTGCTTGCCCCACAGGCGTCTCCATCTTTTTCCAAAGACAGTGGCAGGATGCTGGACAAGGAATGAGGTGGGACGTCAGCACATGGGCGTGCAGAGTCCCATACTCTCAGATCCCAGTAAACGCCACTGAGCTCATCACCTGACCCCGCAAGCCCCTGCCCAATGTTCCAGTAGCTAAAGCCCTCAAGGAAGGGTGCCCCACCACGACAAAGGGACCCGGGAATGGATTGGTATTGGTACCCACTGATCAGGTACTGTACCAAGGGGTCCACTACGTGGTGGCTTCGGTGATTTTAAATCTCACCGAGGTACTGAAGGGATTCGCAAAATTTCATATGTTCCCCCCCCCGAAGATTAATTGGAGTTATTAAAGAAACCTTGGAGTGACTGTGTTTTAAAAATCCAGGGCCTCTCAAAATGGCTGCGGTCAGACACATGGCCAAAGGGCCTGCGGCATCCATATGGATTTTCTGATAGCTTCACAGACTGCATGTTTAATTTGAACAATGCAGTGAGGCAAGCTCAGTTGTATTCATGCCCTGAGGCAGGTTATCAATTGTTTGCCTACACAATCTAAGTTCGGGCGGAGATAGTCCCAGTTGCTTGAGGAACATTCAGAACAATTGAGGAACATTCAGAACAATTGAGGAACATTCAGAACAATTAAGGACATTCAGAAAACAATGGAAAGGCAGTTGTGGTACTGATCGGTGCCATCAACGTAAATGGGCCAAAATCAAGGTCCTCTTGTCTTACGTTTTCGAGCCCAAATCGGACAATGGAACGGACTGATGAGGCGCGATAATGACCCATTGCCGAGAGGATATAACTGGGGCGACCCAGCACCTCTCTCTCTCTCTCTTCGCCTCGGCCCAGTGTCCTGTTTGTCTGCTAGCAACCAAGAAGGAAAACCATCTAGAAAGCATCGCAAGCACATTTCGACGGCAGCAGCGGGGCACAAGGGCCAGGCCTTTTCATCTGTTTCACCAGTGAGCATTATCTTTCTGGCCGTCACAAGACAACCTAGCTAGGTGTAAGGGTGGGAGTTAAAGGGGTATTATAAAATTGTGATTTTAGAATTTTTCCCTCGTTGTGTCCGTTTCTTCTCCCGTTAAGTGTAAAACTGTATTGCATCCATAGCGATTTCTTTTATCTTCTGTATAATACTGTTTTTCTTGTAGTGTTAGCTTTTCTAATTAATAAACATTGGTTTTCCTTGCACCAATCCACTGGTCTGTTCGTTTGTCCTTGTTACCACTCGATAAGTCCTGAGTTCAGACACAGGAAGGGGAAAGCGATTCGCAACCGCGCAGCGGGCAGGGCAGCTCAGGAAAACATAACTGGCTGACCTACAATAAGCCCCTGGAACAAAACCCCCTACAGTACGATTGCCAGCGTGGTGCCCCAGGGAAACAGAGCAATTATACCAGGTCCTGTTAACAAACATGTTTAAACAGTTTTACGAATTTGACTTGGCGATGTTGACAGAGCCGAATTGTACACCACACCACATGAGGTCTTGGACAGAGTAGGGAGAAAAAGAAGGGGTGCAGTAAATGATATTTTCACAGCTTTTAATACAGGAACTTCCGTCATCAACACACTGGATGACGTGGAGCTGCAAACCCAGATCAATGGTTTAAAAACACAGTTAAGAAAGACATTGACTGATGAGAATAAGGTAATGGGTTCTGAGTTACATGAGGACCAGGCCATGACACTACACTTAAACGAGATTATAGCTGAGCAGGAGAAACACGCCAGAACGGTAAATGCTCTCAGCAGGGAGGATCGGAATGCATCCGATCAGGCTGCGCAGAACGAAGCTTGTGTGCTGTACGGGGCATGGTTACTGGGCAAGGGCCGCCATAATCTGAAGGATTTAAAGCAAGGCTTAGTCCCCTCCTGGATCAGCAACAAGCACCTCGCAGCCCTCCACCCTTTTGAGAATACGTTGAGTCCGTGCCAGCTCAGATTAGCTTCAGAGGCCTACCCAGTCCCAGTGGACTGTGGACAGTCTAATCATACCAATATGGGTATAGTGGTAAGAATGCCGGTGATGGGAGAGACAGCTAAACCCGCCCCGGTATACAGGGTGGAGAACATTGGAGTCATTCAGGGGGGTGCGCACATTCGCTACATGGGGGTCCCACCTTACGTCATTCGATGGGAGCATGCAATGACGGGTACCGACCTCTCGGTGTGCCGGAGCCGGGGAGCATACATCATCCTGTGTCCTCAGCACTTGAATGCCCATTCAAAACCACAGTGCGGGTTCAGAACTGCTGGCGCGAAGCCTATAAATTGCACCATGGAGGCAATGGCACAAGGCCATGTACCCCCACAGGTAGCATATATAGGAGGTGGGACATACTGTGTCACCACTGCAGCACCCCACTACCAGCATGGACAGCACGGTTGGTCTCCGGTTAGTGACAGCAGCTTCTGCTTCAAGCCCAGGGCAGAAGTTCAAGTGGCCCAAGAGTGAATTGTCCCCATTCCTGAACCTTCCACTGTTCACATCACTGTGAAAAAGAATTTCACCGATCTGTAGCGATTCGTTGCACATTTTGGATATATCATTCCCCCTCTCCCTGAACAGCTCACCAAGATATTAAAAGCCGTTGTTGTTTCACAGAAACACTTCTACACACTGGAGCAGAAGACTTTAGAGATGGGGCAGACATATTGGATATAGTGACCCCACCGTGGTGGGATCTGTTCACTAATATAGAAGTCCCTTCCTGGATTAGGATAGCCTCCCACATTCTTGTAGTGTGCTAGGTTGTCATTGTAGTTTATTTACTGTTTGTACACTGTAAAAAGGTCAAACATTCGCAAAAGTATGAGAATAGAGGGGAATGGAGGGAGCATTATGTGCGGGTAGAAGAAGAGACACCTGTTTAGATTTTGCTGCTTTGAATAAAGTTAAAGTTTTCCCTCCCTCCTCTGTATTATTTTTGATATGTATTCATGTGCATTTTTGAATTTTTCGTGTATGTACTTTATTTTATTATTTAAGTTTTATTAGATGTGATGTTATTATTAGAAGGTAATGTGTATGCACTAGGTGATGTAGGGGTATCAGGACCCCCTCCACGCCTGGAAGTAAGTTGTTAGATTTTTAACTCCAAGGTATTGCCATCTATAGGTGCTTAATGTACGCTAGATTTTTCTGAAATGGGAAATGCATGTGTTGTGGGGTCATAGATAGGTAAATACTGGGGATGGTTGGATTGTGGAAAGTCAGAAAATTTTGCTCACCCAGAATTATGATACTTCAAGCAAGTTACAGTATCATTAGGGGGGAGTGTAGGATTCGCAAAATTGGACTTTGTATTGATAAGGGTCAAATGGCAGAAGAGGCCATGATTTTAAAGACTGTTTTAAAAGAAGCCCAGAAAAAGGGGCATACAAAATGGCCACCATACCATGTGACCAGCTTATTGGGACACTTTAAAATGGTTCCTGCGCAACCTCAGACAGCTTTGTGGATTCAACCTACAGCAAGTTCTGGAAGCCGTTTCTGAGAGAACGGTAATATTCTGGCATGAATAGAGGATTGGCTATCTAACAGAAGGCAGAGAGTTGGGATAAATGGTTCATTCTCAGACTGGCAATCAGTAACTAGTGGTGTTCCGCAGGGGTCAGTGCTGGGTCCCCAACTCTTTACAATCTATATTAACGATTTGGAGGAGGGGACCGAGAGTAACATATCAAAGTATGCAGATGATACTAAGATGGGAGGGAAAGTAGTGAGTGAGGAGGACATAAAAAACCTGCAAGGGGACATAGACAGGCTAAGTAAGTGGGCAGAGATTTGGCAGATGGAATACAATACTGGAAAGTGTGAGGTTATGCACTTTGGCAGGAAAAATCGTAGAGCAAGTTATTATCTTAATGGCAAGAAACTGGAAAGTACTGAAGTACAAAGGGATCTGGGGGTCCTGGTGCACGAAACTCAAAAGGTTAGTATGCAGGTGCAGCAAGTGATTAAGAAGGCCAATGGAATGTTGGCTTTCATTGCTAGGGGGATAGAATATAAAAATAGGGAGGTATTGCTTCAGTTGTACAAGGTATTGGTGAGACCGCACCTGGAATACTGCATACAGTTTTGGTGTCCATACTTAAGAAAATACATACTTGCTCTCAAGTCAGTACAAAGAAGGTTCACTCGGTTAAACCCGGGGATGAGGGGATGGACATATGAGGAGAGTTTGAGTAGATTGGGACTCTACTCATTGGAGTTCAGAAGAATGAGAGGCGATCTTATTGAAACATATAAGATTGTGAAGGGGTTGGATCGGGTGGATGCGGGGAGGATGTTCCCGATGATGGGTGAAACTAGAACTAGGGGGCATAGTCTTAGAATAAGGGGCTGCTCTTTCAAAACTGAGATGAGGAGAAACTACTTCATTCAGGGGGTGGTAGGTCCATGGAATATGCTGCCCCAAAAAGCTGTAGAAGCGACATCATTACATAAATTTAAAACAGAAATAGACAGTTTCCTAGAAGTAAAGGGAATTAAGGGTTACGGGGAGCGGGCAGGAATTTGGACATGAGTCTAGGTTCGGATCGGCCATGGCCCTGTGGGTAGCGGAGCGGGCCCAGGGGCCGTGTAGTCTGATCCTGCTCCTATTTCTTGTGTCTAATTCTGTTAGATTCAGGAGATGGTTCTGTGATAGTAGATTGGCGGTTAGGATCAGATCAGCCATGATCTTATTGAATGGCGGAGCAGGCTCGAGGGGCCGATTGGCCTACTCCTGCTCCTATTTCTTATGTTCTTATGTTCTTAGACCCACACGTATGCATATGGATTAGATGCAGATCTAGTCAAGATCGGCCTGGAGACAGAGGCCATCAAAATGTTGACCCAGACAAAAGGGGACAATTTCATATTCATGAGAACAGCACCCAGGACTAGATAACGAGATCAGCAGGACATTAAAAACAATGAAGGTAATTCCAGACCAGAGATGGGCCTTTACCAGCCGTTTAAGACATTTTAAAACATAATAACTACCCCAGTGTGCTCCCAGCCCGCCAAAAGTAAAACAAAGACTAACCTGATTTTGGGCGGGAGACGGAAGCTTCTGGAAGAAAAGTATATCTGGAAGACTTTTCGGCAGTTGGGGCAAGCTAGAGCGGGCAAGCTTGCAGCTTGAGCTCAGACGGAAGTCACAGCCAGAAGAAGAAGCAGGCACTCGCAGGAGGAAGAAGAAAGCCATCATCGAGAAGGCCGTCTTGAAGCCGGCGTCCAGCCCCGGGGAAACACATCGGGAGATCATCGGCCATCCCCGGGCCGTTGCCAAAATGAGAGGCAATCGGCCCAACTTGGGAGAAGAGACAAAAAAATAAAACCCCAAGAGAAGAAACCTTCCAGCCACCCCGGCTCGGGAGAAGAGAGAAAAGAAAACTGAAGAAGCGATGGGAGCCAGCCCAAGGCTCCTCTAACCAGGGTCGAGCTGACGATCCTCGACCCCGCCGACATCCAGGCCCACCGGTGTCCAGCCGCCCCCGACCCCCACCTCAAGAGAGAGGTGTGGCGCAGCTCGCAGGGGCTCCACGATCCACGTGGAGACGAAACGCCTGAAAGGACCAAACACAGACTCGATTTCAAAACCTTGCACTTCCTAGTGGGATTGGTGAGTATGCTTCTGGCCCTTCACAATCAGATCTAGATAGGTTTAATAAGGGGGTGGATTTAAGGGTACAATTAACATGAGTTGTTGTCCCTCGATGTTCTGTGTGTTTCCTTATTTCATGATGATCTTTGTAGAGTATAAAATGCCTGTATTTGCCTTAGTTAGTACTGTGTCGTTATGATTTGTTTGTGTGTTTTTCCCTCCCATGTACTCCCTTATCTGCTTGCATTTGATTTGATATTTTTCCTTATGCAATAAAATTTCATTTTGTTTCATCAAACTTGGTCTACAAGAGTTTTCTCTACATTGTAGTTCCCGCACCTAAGTCCAGAGTATAGAATCTAAGGGGCGAGTGGGTCAAACCACTCAAGGTTTTACTGTGCAAGAGAGAGAGGCCTCTAGAGAGAGAAACCTCATGGAAATCTCTCAAGGAAAACCCCTTACACTAAAGTAAATAAATATATGGAGAAAATGCATGTAATCAAATAGTAATGGAGCCAGTACCATGGCTGGGCTTCACGATAAGAAAAAACAGCGATCAGATTTTCATATGCATCAGCCCCAAAGACTTAACTAAAGCAATAAAGGAACACTTCCAGGTCCCAATAATTGAAGATATCTTATATATATAAAGCGGTATGTCTCTCTGTCTGTCTTTCTGTCTCTCTGTCCGGCTATACAATCAAAAGTTATAGAGCGTACCTACACGTGTGTTGCATCAAAAGAAAGCTTACAATTCCAGAACGGTCGTAAGTGTATTTACATTTCGGTGAGACAAAAATTGTGCCCGCGGTATCCAAAAAACGTTCAAAATTCCGCTCATTATCTGCTCATTAGCATTGAGTGACGTCGAGGTCGACCAATCGTACGGTCGAGCGACCCGACGGTCGACCAATCGCAGCGTGGCGGGGGCGGGTTCCTGGCGCATGTGGGCGTGCCCTCCTAGAGTCGAGTGACGGGACGATTGACCAATCCTACGCTTCAGTGACCTGACGGTCGAACAATCGGTGCGTGTGTGGGCGGGCCTTATTGTTCTGAACCGAGGTGAGTCGCCGCCATCTTGATTCCAAACTTTTCATTTCTTTTTCCCGCTTTCTGCGTCTTTAAAAAAAAAGTTGCTTTTAAAACACATATTGTTTTTTAAAAAAGTTAATTACTTTCTAAATCTTTTATCTAATCTCATTAATTTTCCTACCTTTCCCCGTTTTTGCAGGTAGGCCTCGAAGCCTGGGCGTCTGTTGCCAGCCATGCTGGACCCTAGGCAATTGTTTTGTGGCAAGCTCCTCCCACCCCTCACCCCCCACCCCCCCGCTGGGCCCGATTCCGAACCAGCGGCCAGCCAACTTGGTAAAGGCTGGCTGGGCTCACTGCAAGCTCCTCACGCTTGCGCTGCACGGCGCACACGCACCTTCACACATAGCGCAGCCAGAGGGAAGCGAGCAGGTTAGCGGGGGGGGGCAGGGCTCGGGAGGGGAGGGGGAGCGGAGAGGGTTACCCCGGCAACCGGGCTCGCCAGCCGCAATCGGCCGTCTCAAGCCGCTCAGGCCCAGGCCCGGTCCCGGAGATCGGGAGGCGGAGAGGGGAGGAGGGTTACCAAGGCAACCGGGCCCGGCCAGCCGCAATCAGCCGTCTCAAGCCGCTCAGGCCCAGGCCCGGTCCCGGAGATCGGGAGGCGGAGAGGGGAGGAGGGTTACCAAGGCAACCGGGCCTGGCCAGCCGCAATCGGCCGTTTCAAGCCGCCTCAGGCCCGGCCTCGGGAGGGCGGGGCTCGGGCTGACCGGGGCGCTGCGCTCGGCATGTCAGTGCGTGGGGCGGCACGGAGCTCAGTGGAGCCATCGCCGGCAGAGGGGAGAGGGTCTGCTGGCTCCCCCCTCCCTTTCTCCCCCCCTCCTTCCTCAACCCTCCCCTCCCCCCCTCCCCCCTCTTTCCCCTCCCCCTCCCCCCTCCCCTCCCCCCCTCCTGCCCCCTCCCCCTCCCCCTCCCACCCTCCCCCTCCCCTCCCCCCTCCCCCCTCCCCTTTACCCCCATCCCTTTCCCCCCTCCTCCCCTACCCTCCCCCTCCCCTCCCCTTCCCCTCCCCTTTCCCCCCTTCCCCTCCCCTTTCCCCCTTCCCCTCCCCTTTCCCCCTTCCCTTCCCCCCTTCCCCCCACCTTCCCCCCCACCTTCCCCCCCACTTCCCCCAGTCGCTCTCTCTCTTCCCCCAGTCACTCTCTCTCTTCCCCCCAGTCGCTCTCTCTCTCTCTCTCTCTTCCAACAACAACATGCCCTCAAAAATCCCTCGGCACCGCCGGGCACTTCAGCTAGTAACTTATATCGTTGCCAGTATGCAAGTTTTCTCTGTTCTTGATAAAAAGATACTGACATGTATGTCTTGATGAGGAAAGCACCTTAGTACCTCATTTGAACATTGGAAATCCACACACAAGCTATTTTGAATCTCATCAGTGCCAGATGTGTTCCAGCAAAAGTCCAGGAAGTCTTTGGTGGTCTCAAGAATTGAGATGATAGTCAATCATATTTTGGAGCTGCACAGAGGCACAAAAACATCAGAGCACTACTTCAAGAAAAAGCTGAGGTTGAATAAGGACAAATGCAAGTTACACAGAATTGCATAGATTTTACAGCACAGAGAAAGGCCATTTGGTCTATGCCGGTGTTTATGCTCCACTCGAGCCTCCCCCCACCCCGCTTCATCTAACCCTATCAGTATAACCTTTCTCCCTCAAGCATTTATCTATCCCAAGAAACTCCAGCCTAAAGTGATAGGTCCACAAACTGTATGCAAGTGTTTCCAAAAGAACCAGCAAGCCTGAAAATACTATTATAATCAAACAGTAAACCTTTGAATAAAAGTGACACATTAAGGCCCTGATATTAACTGGGAGACTCGCTGGGAGCGGGGGAGGGGCCCAATGTCACGTTGGAAACCCAGAAATATGTTCAGCATGTCTGTCAGTTGTTTTTTAACTCAGCCAACTCATTATCATTTTACTTTCAGGTTTACCATCCAATCCACGGCTGCGGGCGTGATGAGAACCCTTATGATGCGACCTCATCTCCAGTATTTAAAGGGCCAACCCAAAGATGCAATTTTGGAGGAGTTCAAATTGGAAACAAGAGAAGAGGAAGTTAAAGAATGGAGTTGAGACATTACAAGGCTGCGTCCCAGTTCACTGATGCCTTCCTTTGTGTGCTGCTGGTCACTGTGAGGAGCTGAGGGACAGCAATGGGAGGACGAATTCTGCGGCAGAAACAAAGAAGGCGTGGTTGGAGGTTGTCCCTGAGGTGAGCAGCAGGAGCCCAGTGCCATGCTCCTGGGTGCAATGCAGGAAGTGGTTTAATGACCTAACCAGGTCATGAAGGATGAGTACAGTTGCACTTTCACCTACATCCTGCTGTGCGCATCATCCCAACTCCCTCACTCTGCCTCCTCAAGCATACTCCATCATATCACTCCTCACACCGACTTACCTTGCAGGTGCACCCATCCTTCTTTGTCTATGCACTTCCTCAGATCCCCATCTATCCATCCACCACTCTCACTCACCCTTATCCTTATACAATTTCATGCCTCTTCCTGATAGTCACACTCACCAAATGAACTCCATCCATTGGCTGAACACATGCCATTACAGTCACTCATAGGTTTGTTCTTTCCCTCATTGCAGGAGAAGAGAGAACAGAACACCAAGGAGAGGGAGAGAACCGGAGGTGGCCCTCCAGCCATCTCACAACTAACAACTGCAGAGAAGGAGGCATTGGAGATCAGTGGAGTTTCGGCGTGCCTGGCCTTCGGAGATGGGGAGCTCCCAGTTACCTGGTGACACAATTAAATATCAGTCATCCACATGCCATACGGCACTCAGTCATGTTGACTTGATTTCAACAGCGAGTGAAATATGATCATCTTCATAATGATAACTTGCAACATTCTTACCTTGCCAGTACTCATTCATGACTTTTATCTCTGACAGGGCCTTCACGCGTGCAGAAGGTGTTGCTGGAGGTCGCAAATGAAAATTCCTGAGAGGAGTTGAATCTTTCTGAGGGTGCATTGTTACAGGACTCATGCATGTCATGCAGCAGCTCAGATACTCGCACTTGGGTGGGACCTCATAGACAGATAGGTAGGTTTTCCCCTGGTGACTCATGCTTCACAAGTGAGCAAGAGCGGACACTGGTGGTAGGGACAGCAGTGGAGAGTCCGCGTGGGAGGGCACAGCCCTCTCCAAGCTCTGCTCAGCTGGATACAGATGTTGTACCCCGGGGACTGTCGTTGGAAAGGAGAATCATTGAATAGCAGCAGACAATGTTCGATGTACTGAAAGGCCTTCCAATTCCATTCATCACAATTGCATAAAGAACGGAGGAGACCACTCCAGGCATGAGTGGGTTGATGTCGCAGGACATTGTGATGATGTGTTCTTCCATGGATAGAGTGGCCAGCACCATGGAGCATCAAATGCTCCAATTAAATGAGTCCATGCTCGTGTTGACTGTGGTCGTGCAGACTCTGGATGCCAACATGTCTGTCACCTTAAATATGATGACCGATACCCTAACCTTGGCCTTACAGCGCTCCACTGATCTGCAATAAAATGCTCTCCAGCATAGTGGTAGCAGTGAACTGCGGCTATGACATGAAATGGATGATGGCGAAAGGGGACATGGAAGTGGGGATTCCACTCAAAGTGCTTCCACTTCTCACCTGTTGCCCACCCCCCCAGTCAATAGCCCACATACTGCCTTGTCTCCCAATGGCCAAGTCTGCCCCTGCACAGGTGCAGGTGGAGCAGTCTTTGGCGGGGCCTTCATGAGCGCCAAAACTCAGAGGACATCGGCCAAGAGCATCTCAGCAGTCAGAGCAGGGATCTGAGCAGCCTGCCTCTACCTCTGCTCAAGCCACAGGGGTTGCACCACATAGGAATTGCAGGAAAAGGAAAAGTAAGGCTTTGTAGTTGCACAAGGGTGTGGACATGGGTATATGAGAAAATGTTGTGTTGTTAAGTTTCTGTTCTTTAGTTAGGTCACTTAAAAATATTGCTCTTTTGCACCACTTTCCTGTCTTGTCCATTCTTGGGTGCTGGGTGGTAAATCGCTTTTTAACTTGTTTGACAATGAATGGAAAGACATGAATTGATGGGGACCAATGGGGGCATGTTCAAGGGGTGGTTGGGTGTTTGCAGGATTGCTTTGTGTCAGTGGTATTGGTGGGGGCGGGTGGTGGGAAAAATGGGCGTTGCATGTGCTTGTGACATGGGTCCACTTGTGCAACCTAAGTGAGCCTTGCATTAATAAGGGCATTCCTGGCATCCCGGGCAGCATTGTGAGCAGCTGGGGTTGCATTGCCCTCATCACCTTCCTCGTACTCGTCTTCTTCCTCCTCCTCCTCCCCCTTCGAATCATCCGAGGAGGATCTGAGCTCTTTGCCTTTGTTCCTCCTGCAGGTCCAAACCTCGCTGCTGTGCAATGTTGTGCAGAGCACAGCAAACCACGACCATTCTGGAGACCCTGGCTGGGGCGTACTGAAGGGCACCTCCAGATCTGTCTAAGCACCGGAAGCGCATCTTCAACATGCTTGGTCGATCACACATCTGGTGGCCTTATGGAATGCATTGTAACGCTGTTGCGCTTCATTGGTCGGGTTTCTGGTGGGTGTCATCAGCCAAGTTTGAAGTGGGTATCCCTAGCAGCCACCCATTAAGTGTGCTTGTAGGTCCAAAGATGCCAGGTAACTTGTACTGCCGCAGGATGAAAACATCATGGTAGCTCCCCAGGAATCTGGCACACACCTGCAGAAATATCTTTTTGTGGTTGCACACCAGCTGCACATTGATGGAGTGGAAGTTGTTGAATACTCCTGGTTGATCTGAGGGTTCCCTGATTGCTACATGTGTGCAGTCAATGACACCCTGCATCTGTGGGAAGCCAGCCAGAACCGCAAATCCGAGCACCCGCTCATTCTGACTGGCATCATCGCAGGCGAAGTTGACATAATTGCTGGCCCTGGCAAACAAGCCATCAGTCATCTGTCTTATGCATTTGTGGGCCGCCTACTGGGAGATCCTGGACATGGCTTCGGCAGAACCCTGAGGGCAGTGGTGACCATGACACCAACTGGTAAAGCGTGGACACCAAGTCCGGCAGGGAGCAGGTCTTCTTCCAGGAGGCTGCAGATGTCTGCCACCACCTGACGCGAAAACCTGAGCCTCCTGAGATACTGCCATTCAGACATAGCAAGGAAACTGAGCCTCTGTCTGTAGACCCTGTTTTATGGGAAGTGCCTCCTGTGAGCTGCACCCCTCTGCTGCTGCCTACTCTGCTGGTCCCCTCTCTGCTGCTCCCCTCTCTCCTGTGCAGCTACAGGTCTGTGACCAGCAGGCTGCTGGTGCTGGTGCTGCTGCTGCTGGTCACATTGCTCCTCATCTGAGGTCCAATCTAAGGCAGCCAAAGCACCACTCATGCTGATGTGATAGAACAAACCTCCAACGGGTAGAAAGTAAACTCTCAGCAAAAGTACTGTGATGTAAGAAAAAGGAGTCTTACCATCAAGTAACTTTAAAGTAAGCTTTAAGTAACTTATAAACACACTATATACAAGAGAGGTCTTTACCATGCCTCTGGTAGAAGCCTCTTACAATACTGAACAGACCAGTATTTATACCAGTCCAACAGGAAGTGACATATGACAGGAAGTGAGGTATGTACACAGTTCATAGTTCATAGTTCACAGTTCACAGGAAGTGATGACATAACTTCCCGGAAGTTATTATTATTATCACATTCTTCCCTCCTGCAGGATTAGGAGGCTGTGGTCTACCTTTTGGTCCGCAGCCGCCAAACAAGGAAGAGTCGCACCCGTTTGGATTCCCGTCGTAGAGGGTCGCTGGTCCGCTTACATGCGGTTGGCCATTGGTCAGAGTCTGTGTGGCCTGGATTGCCCTGTGAAGGGTCGGGGAGATCATGGCTTCGAGTACGAGCCCCAATAGGTTCAAAGTCGGACTGCCTCTGTTCAGAGGGAGGTGCAGAGCTGGTCTGTGGCGGATCAGTACTTTCATGCGCGGTACTGGGAGGGTCGCAACCTTGAGCACGGGGTTCTACCGGCACCAAGCTAGTTGGTGTCCGATCAGGATCCTGGAGAGGGGTACCCGATAGGTCCCAAGAGTTTCCTGGTGAAATGCCATCACCCGATGTCCCACTAGGTCCTGGTGGGCAGGGAGCCAGATCCCGTAATGATACGGTAGATTCTCGGCCGTCGGAATATCGTATGTTTGCATAGGTGGGGTTGGCATCGGTTAGTTCGACCTCGTCTACGAGTGGGTCATTTTTAGATGTCCGAACGTATCTTCGGAGTAATACAGGTCCAGGAGTAGTTAGCCATGACGGGAGTGATGTCCCATGAGATGAGCGACGCTGGAATCCAAAGAACCGCTCATGAGGTGTAGTATTTGTGGCTGTAGAAAGCAGGGACCGTATAGAGTGCAATGCATCCGGAAGCACTGTTTCCCATTGCTAGTCTGGTAGGCCCCGAGATCTTAAAGCGAGACGTATGGAATTCCAGATGATACCGTTATACCTCTCTACCTGCCCATTTCCGATGGGATGGTATGGTGTTGTTTTGCTTGTAGCAATTCCCCGTTCTGAGAGGTAGTCCTTGAGTTCCCTTGACATAAAGGATGGACCCCGATCTGAGTGAATATAAGCCGGCATGCCACAGAGAGAAAATACCTGCTCAAGGCAGCCGATTACTGTGGACGCCAGCATATTGGAGCAGGGGAAGGCAAACGGAAAACGTGAATATTCGTCGATCATGGTGAGCAAATATGTGTTCCGAGTTGAAGAGGGCACTGGGCCCTTAAAATCGATGCTAAGTCGTTGCATCGGTTGGGTTGCATGTATGAGTATACCATCTGAGGGGCGGAAGAACTGAGGTTTTAATTCCGCACAAAGCCGGCATTCTGAGCATATTTTCTTTACATCTCCAGTGGAAAAAGGGAGATTCCGTGATCGTACGAAATGTAGCATGCGCGTAACGCCAGGATGACACAATCCATTGTGGATATCCATGAGAGTAGAGGATGACATAGTGGAGCAGAATGCCCGTGTGAGGGTCTCCGGGGCCACATTCTCCTTGCCAGGCCAATAGAGAATGGTATAACCAAAAGAGGCCAGTTCCATCCTCCAAAGTTGTATTTTATTATTCTTAATTTTGGTTCGTTTTCGATTATCGAGCATGAAGGCGACTGATCGTTGGTCCGTGATCAATGTAAAGTGCTGGCGAGCTAGAAAATGGTTCCACTTCCGTACTGCCTCTATGATGGCTGTGGCTTCTTTCTCAACCGGAGGATAATGTAGCTCGGCACCTTATAAGGTCCTGGACATAAATGCTACAGGACGACCTTCCTGGTTCAGAGTAGCCGAGATCGCCACCTCCGAGGCATCACATTCAACCACGAAAGGGAGATTCTCATCGATGGAGTGAAGAGCCGCTTTCTCCAACTGTTTTTTGAGAAGGTTAAAGGCTGCAACAGCCGCTGTTCCCAGTGGAAATGATCTAGCATGCAGCAAGGGTTGGATTTTGTCCGAAAAATGAGGAATCCATTTAGCGTAGTATGCAAACAGACCGAGAGCCCGACGTAAAGAAGCCGGATTCTTAGGTGACGGGAGCTCTTGGAGCGGGCGAAGTCTTTCTGGGTCTGGCTTAATGATACCATTGCCTACGCAGTAGCCAAGGATGTTGATGGTCGGTTGCGACTCAACAGATTTGGATTCATTCAGGGTCAAATTACGGCGATGGAGGGCATCCCGAAATTTTTGGAGGTTGGCGTCGTGTTCCTGTTGATCGTGACCTGCAATGGTAACGTTATCAAGATAGGGAAAAGTGTCCCTTAGGTTTTCCTGCTTAACCAGGCCATCCATTGCCCGTTGGAAGACAGCCACTCCATTAGTAACCCCGAATGGGAGGCGACGAAATTGGTACAGCCGTCCATTAGCCTCAAAGGCCGTGTACTGCTTATCTGAGACCTTCAAGGGTACCTGATGATAGGCACTTTTTAAATCGTAAGTTGAGAACACTTTGTATTCAGCCAGTTTATTAACCATATCATCAATGCGTGGCAATGGGTAGGCATCCAAGTCGGTATATTGATTGATGGTTTGCGAATAATCAATGCATAGTCGCTGTTTGTGAGGTTTTAGAGGGTTCTTGACAATGACGACTTGAGCCCGCCAGGGCGACGAATATGGTTCGATGATATCTTCTGCTAGAAGTCGAGAGATTTCAGCCGCAATAAAAGATTGGTCTTCCTGATTAAAGCGCCGCGATTTCGTTATTATTGGTTTGCATCGAGGCGGAATACTGGCAAATAATGAGGGTTCATCAAGTGAAGCTGCTGATAATGCACAAAACGGTAATTTAGACGGTATATTAGAAATAGTAAGTCCGGGTTTGGATCCACCAAACTCAATGGTGAGTTTCTTATGCTGTTTTTGGAAGTCCAGCCCTAAGAGGAGATCACTACATAAGTCCTTGAGCACCGAAAGTCGGGTGGAGGGATACATACGACCATGAAGTGTCATATCAACAACACAAAAGCCGGAGATTCTGGTATTAAGTGATGACTGAGCCATCGCAATTGCCTGGTCCGATTGGAAGACATGTAGTTTCAATTTCGCAACAATCTGTTCCTTAATGAAACTATCAGTACTTCCTGAGTCAATTAAGGCATCTAAGGTATGCCCTTTAATCGAAATTTTTGTGGCTGCATGAGACAGGTTCTGTGGGCAAGCAGCTGTAATTGGTGTCGTTGCACAGAGAGTGGCTAAAACTCTCGGTGTGCTTCTTCGGGAGAGAGCTCGAGAGGAAGCTTGATAGGTCCTAGCTGGAGCATCTTGATAGGCCCTAATTGGGGCAGTTCGGTAGGCCTTAGCTGGATTGGCCCTCGTAGAGGCCCTTGATAGGCAAACTTTAGCAAAGTGTCCTTTTTTTTTGCAATAACTGCAGATTGCATTGCGAGCAGGGCAGGTTTTCCTAGGGTGAAAAGCATCTCCACAAAAGAAGCATTCCTTCCTAGATTGCCAAGAGGCTGCTAAAGTGGGGTCATCCTCCTCTTCTTCATCAGAATTATCAGAATTAGATTCCCCCATGATAGGGTTCACCTGAGACCGCTTGAATTGTCTGGTTGCAGCTACAGCAGCAGATCGAGATCTGGGCAGCTGATAGAGGTCTGCATTTCTCTTTGCCAAATCCAGAGAACAAGCTAGGTCAAAAGCTTTTTGTAGCTCAAGTGTTTTACTTTCTAGTAGACGCTGGCGTATAAATGGAGAGGCAATCCCGCAGATGAAAGCATCACGAATCATTTCTTGGCGGTACAGCTCAGCTGAGGCTGCCTGAAAGTTACAATCTATGCTGAGCCTGCGAAGTTCTTGCAGGAATTCGTCAATTGATTCCCCTGGCCCTTGTTGGGCTGTGGCCAGTAGATGTCTAGCATAGACCTCATTTGGGGTCTTGGCATACAGTTTCTTAAGTGCCCGAATCACCTCATCGTAATTATCCCATTCATCAACATATTCGAACACTTTTGGGGTCACATAATTGATAAGTATCCTCAATCTAGCAGGAGCATCCGCTTCACATTCATCCAGAAAATTCTCAAAAGTACGGTACCAATGCTTCCATACCCTGCCAGCTGCTGGTGTATTCGGGTCCAAGTCCAGACGAATAGGTCTAAGGATTTTCTCCATGATGGGTGGTTCCCTGGATCCTTAACTCCGAGTTTGTCCGAAGGTCTAGTATTTGTGAGTGTAAATATTAAGTTACTTAAATTGATGTAAGAAAAAGGAGTCTTACCATCAAGTAACTTTAAAGTAAGCTTTAAGTAACTTATAAACACACTATATACAAGAGAGGTCTTTACCATGCCTCTGGTAGAAGCCTCTTACAATACTGAACAGACCAGTATTTATACCAGTCCAACAGGAAGTGACATATGACAGGAAGTGAGGTATGTACACAGTTCATAGTTCATAGTTCACAGTTCACAGGAAGTGATGACATAACTTCCCGGAAGTTATTATTATTATCACATACTGTGAACACCCTTTCCCACTAGCAGGTAAGAAAGCAGCTGTGAGTACTGAGTCTTTATTGCCATATTTCCATGAGATTGATTGATCCCCTCAATTGCCGTTATCTTCTTGCCTTGCTTTCACTGGCGAGTTTCAGACAACCTGGGATACCTGTGGACCCAACGTTAAACTCAAAAGTCTATGTAAATATCATTCTAATTGAGAGATTAACATATGTTATGAGGGGTGAGTTGGCTAAGGTAGATTGGAAAAGTAGATTAAAAGGTATGGCGGTAGATAAGCAGTGGCTAGCATTTAAAGAAATAGTTCATAATTCTCAACAAAAATACATTCCATTGAGAAACAAAAACTCCATGGGAAAAGTGATCCATCCATGGCTAACTAAAGAAGTTAAGAATAGCATTAGATTGAAAGAAGAAACTTATAATGTTGCAAAGAATAGTAGTAACCCTGAGGATTGGGAGAGTTTCAGAAACCAGCAAAGGATGACCAAAAAATTGATAAAAAGGGAAAAAATAGAATATGAGAGAAAACTAGCAAGAAGTATAAAAACAGAGCTTCTACAAGTATGTAAAAAGGAAGAGAGTAGCAAAAGTAAATGTTGGTCCCTTAGAGGCTGAGACAGGACAAATTATTATGCGGAATAAGGAAATGGCAGAAACATTAAACAAATATTTTGCATCTGTCTTCACAGTAGAAGACACAAAAAGCATACCAAAAACGGTTGGAACCCAAGGATCTAATGAGGGTGAGGAACTTAACGTAATTAATATAAGTAGAGAAAAAGTACTAGAGAAACTAATGGGACTAAAAGCTGACAAATTCCCTGGACCTGACAGCCTACGTCCAAGGGCTCAAAAAGAGGTGGCTGCAGAGATAGTGGATGCATTGGTTTTGATCTTCCAAAATTCCCTAAATTCTAGAATGGTCCCAGCAGATTGGAAGGTAGCAAATGTAACACTGCTATTCAAGAAAGGAGGGAGAGAGAAAACAGGGAACACAGGCCAGTTAGCCTGACATCAGTCGTCAGGAAAATGCTGGAATCCATTGTTAAGGAAGTGATATCAGGGCACTTAGAAAATAGGCAGAATCAACATGGTTTTATGAAAGGTAAATTGTGTTTGACAAATTTATTAGCATTTTTTGAGGATGTAACTGGCAGGGTAGATAAAGGGGAACCAGTGGATGTACTATATTTGGATTTCCAAAAGACATTTGATAAGGTGCCACATAAAAGGTTATTACACAAGATAAGGGCTCATGGAGTTGGGGGTAATATAGTAGCATGGATAGAGGATTGGTTCACGGACAGAAAACAGAGAGTAGGGATAAACAGATCTTTTTTCAGGTTGGCAGGCTGTAACTAGTGGCATGCCGCAAGTGCTGGGGCCTCAGCTATTTACAATTTATATTAATGACCTAGATGAAGGGACCAAGTGTAATGTATCCAAGTTTGCTGACGATACAAAGCTAGGTGGGACAGTAAGCTGTGAGGAGAACACAAAGGGCTAGAAATTCGGTGTATTTACGCCTCCCATTAGCACCTCTGGGGGGTGCTAATGGGGCGCAAACGACTTTTCACCCGAGCGCACACCCCTAACGACTCCCGCTAAATTCAGCGAGAGTTTAGCGATGGTGGTAACCTGTAGCGCCCCGCTCCGCTGCACAGGCGATGATGACATAATCACCATGCGCAGCGCCCTGTTTTCGCCCCACCTGCAAAATTGGCCCGTGCCCCCTGAATCTGCGCTAGGTGATGACAGCGACCGATTCAGAGGGTGGGAATGGAGCGGCAGGAGCCTAGAGTGGTGGTACGTAAAGGGGAAATGTCAGGCGGGGGAAAAAACAATCGGCTGACTTACTTGTCGTGGCTCGTTGCATCTTGTGGTCCAGTTAGAATCCAGCAGAGTTGTGGGCAAGGGCCCTCCCCTTTAATGAGCGGAGGAGCCCTACCATGCGGCAGTGCCAGGTGGCCCAGTGTGTAGTGCTGCAGAATGCACCACCCCGATATTCAGGGTTAGCGCTCTAAGAAGGAAGTGGAGCGCTTGAATTAGCACTCCAACTCCCTCTTGGGGCACTAAAAAATGAATTTTGCGATCACCGGCTCAAATTGGTCGCCAGCAAATTTTTTCCTCAAAGAATCTGCAAAGGGATGTAGATAGGCTAAGTGAGTGGGCAGTAAGGTGGCAGATGGAGTATCATAATGAAGTGTTTCGAGAGACTGGTCCTGGCTCACATCAAAGCCAGTGTTCCCACCTCTCTTGACCAACACCAGTTTGCCTATCGTGCAAACAGATCAACGGAGGATGCAATCACAACTGCTCTACACTCGGCACTGAATCACTTAGATGGTAAGGAGACCTACATCAGAATGCTGTTCATAGACTACAGCTCAGCATTCAACACTATCGTCCCCAACAAGCTGGCCACCAAACTCCAAACTCTTGGCCTGAACACTTCCCTCTGCAACTGGACCCTGGACTTCCTAACAAACAGACCCCAGTCTGTCAAATTAGGTAACCACACCTCCCCCCCCCCGACCCTGAACACAAGGATGTGTGCTGAGCCCCCTCCTCTACTCCCTCTTCACCCACGGCTGTGTGGCTGTTCATGGTTCCAACACCATCATCAAGTTTGCGGAAGATACCACGATAGTAGGCCAGATCACCAACAACGATGAATCAGCCTACAGGGAGGAGGTCCAGCATCTCGTGAAGTGGTGCGCCGATAACAACCTGGCCCTTAACATCAAGAAAACCAAAGAAATCATTGTGGACTTCAGGAAGTCTAAAGGCGGAAGTCACACCCCCATCCACATCAATGGGGCTGTGGTGGAAAGGGTGGCCAGCTTTAAGTTCCTCGGAGTCCACATCACGGAAGACCTCTCCTGGTCCCTCAATACCTCCTCTCTGGTGAAGAAGGCCCAGCAGTGCCTATATTTCCTAAGGAGGCTGAACGGATGTAACCTGTCACCCCTGATCCTCTCTAACTTTTACCGCTGCACAATAGAGAGCATCCTGACAAACTGTACCACAGTATGGTATGGCAGCTGTAGCTACAATGACCGGAAAGCCCTGCAGCGGGTAGTCAAAACTGCCCAACGCATTACCGGCACCCGGCTACCGACCATAGAGCACATATACCAGAAACGCTGTTTATGGTGGTCACGGCCCATCATCAAAGACCCTACTCACCCCAGCCACAGTCTGTTCGCCCTCCTGCCATCTGGAAGACGCTACAGATGCATTCGCACCCATACGACCAGATTTAGGAACAGCTTCTTTCCCAGGGCTGTCATCCTACTGAACTCCACAAATAAACTCTAAAGCCTGCACATCTGCCAATGTATGTTGAATGTTTAAATGTCTTACTCTAAATGTACACTCTCGGGAGCCGCAAGCCTACGTTTCATTGTACTGCACTTGTGCACTAACAATGACAATAAAAAGTTGATTTGATTTTTGATTTGATCATGTAGGGAAATGTGAGCTTATTCACTTTGGTAGGAAGAATAGAAAAACAGAATATTTTTTAAATGGTGAGAAACTTTTAAATGTTGGTGTTCAGAGAAATTTGGGTGCTCTCGTGCAAGAAAAACAGAAAGCTAGCATGCAGGTAGAGCAAGCAATAAGGAAGGCAAATGGCATGTTGGCCTTTATTGCAAGGGGGTTGGAGTATAAGAGTAAGGAAGTCTTGCTACAAGCTTATCTAAGGAAGGATATACTTGCCTTGGAGGCGGTGCAACAAGGGTTCACTAGATTGATTCCTGGGATGAGAGGGCTGTCCTATGATGAGAGATTGTGTAGAATGGTCCTATACTCTCTGGAGTTTAGAAGAATGAGAGGTGATCTCATTGAAACATACAAGATTCTGAAGGGGATTGACAGGAAGGATGCTGAGAGGTTGTTTCCCCTGGCTGGAGTATCTAGAACTAGGGGGCATAATCTCAGGATAAGGGGTGGACCATTTAGGACTGAGATGAGGAGGAATTTCTTCACTCAGAGGGTTGTGAATCTTTGGAATTCTCTGCCCCCGAGGGCTGTGAATGCTGAGTCTTTGAGTATATTCAAGGCTGAGATAGATAGATTTTTGAACTCTAGGGGAATCAAGGGATATGGAGATCGGGCGGGAAAGTGGAGTTGAGGTCGAAGATCAGCCATGATCTTATTGAATGGCGGAGCAGGCTCAAGGTGCCGTATGGCCTACTCCTGCTCCTATTTCTCATGTTCTTATGTTCTTAACTCGTCCCTCCCGAGGGAGCTGCGTGCGTGGAGCTTAACGTGCTCGAGTGAAATGCAGAAGTCGCCCAGTTGGAGCAGGCTTTCGGGCACGCTGTCATTTTACCCGGTTTTAACCGCCCCCCCACCCGCACCCAAACCCACATTAAATTTGAAGAGTCCAGAGACCAAATGTTACTGCATCAGAACCAGTGATGGAACATTATATCATTGTAGCCAAAAGTTTCTCCACACATTTGAACATCAAGATTCACCTGTTGAGGCACCTACACCAACGTTACCAATAGGTGCAGACCAAATCCCTAGAAGGAATCAGAAAGCAGAAGTCTCACAACTGAGAGCTGTCACATGAGATCATGGAGATAAGATTCCAGCAGCAGTGATGCAGACACTCAAAACAACCCAGGTGATATAACTGGATCGAGGAAGTTTAGACAAAGAAAAATATTACAAATATGGACATATGTTACAAAATAACTGTATGGAAAATTAGATTTTCAGTGAACTTAAAATGGAAGGAAAATTGGGTGGGTTCCTTTAGTGGCATGCGCTCTGACCAGCTCGATTTTCTCTTATTTGCTGCACTCAGGCAATTCTGTGTGCCTGGGCACAGATCCAGGACATGTTACAATAAATTAAATGTTAAACAAGAAGAGTGCTAACTCAGAATACCTAATAAGAATGCAGTGACTAGATGTGTTTTGATGATATCAGTCTCTTTAATCTGCAGTAAAAGAGAGAGTTACAATAGATCTCTCTCTATTCTCTGTGGTCCATTATTTTACCAGTCTCTATGATTGATTGATAAATTCAGTGACTTTTCTCCTGATGGTTTCTGGTTGAAATCTTCTGTATCATTTCTGCATCATGTAGACCCCTAACTTTCTAATTTCAATGTGTGAAGGGTTCAATATCATTCATTTATATCCACACACACAAGTGAGATTAAGTTAATTGTTCTTGAAATTCAATCAGCCTTACCCGTGGAATAAAAATAGCTTGAAACACTTCAGTAGATATTATCTTCAGCATCTCGTCGCACTCTGGCACAGGATTCAAAACAAACTTGTTGGATAAATGAAGGTTCTCTGCTCTTGAGTCTCTCCCTATTGAAAACTTTTCTGCGTTACTCCAGTTTATCAATATTACTATTCATCATTAGTCCTCTGAACTTTCCTCTCTTGTTCCTCCGAAGCTCCAAATATGCCAAGCTACCTGCTGTTCCTTCGTCATGGTTCCTTATTTCCTGTGTTGAAATCAAGACCCATTGCATCATCTCCTACTGTAACTTATTCTTTCTCAGGGCTACAAAACCATGAAAATCCTTAAGTCTTTCCTTCCTTGCTATCAAAGCCTGCGATTAGCTTTGCTTAGTCATTGCTACTTAATTTACTTTGTCTTCTCTCCAAGCTCGATGATGTAACGTACTGTTGGCCTCAATTTAATCTCAATATCCCAGCCTTGTGATTAACTGCAATTTATTCTAAATATCTATGTTATGATAATAATTGAGTCGAGGTATTTAAATACATTTTTCACAAATCATCCCTTAGTTCCACACCAATTATGCACTGAAGACTGGAATATTTTAAAAAGACTACAATCATAGGATAATAGAATGATACAGCACAGAAGGAGGCCATTTACCCAGCGTGCCTGTGCCGGCTCTTTGGGAGAGCTATCCAATTAGTCCCAATTCCCTGCTCTTTCCCCAGAGCCCTATAATTTTTTCCCTTCAAGTATTTTTCCAATTCCTTTTTGAAAGTTACTATTGAATCTGCTTCCGCCACCCTTTCAGGCAGTGCATTCCAGATCACAACAACTTGCTGTGTAAAAAATGTTTCCTCATGTCGCCTCCAATTCTTTTGCCAATCACCTTAAATCTGTGTCCTCTGGTTACCGATCCTACTGCCACTGGAATCAATTTCTCCTTTTTTACTCTGTCAGAATCCTTTATGATTTTGAAAAACTCTATCGAATCTCCTCTTAACCTTCTCTACTCTAAGGAGAACAACCCTAGCTTCTCCACATAACTGAAGTCCCTCATCCCTGGTACCATTCTAATAATCTCTTCTACACCCTATTTAAGGTCTTGACATACTTCTTAAACTGTGGTGCCCAGAATTGAACACAATACTCCAGCTGAGGCTTAACCAGTGTTTTATGAAGGTTTAGCATAACCTCCTTACTTTTGTACTCTATGGGCTCGATTTTCCAAGCCCCGAGGAGGTGGGTTTGGAGGCGGGAGTGGTGGGAAAATTGCAGAATCGGGGGGCAGGAACACATCCCGCCCCCAACCCGCCTCCGTGCCAATGTCCCAGGATGGGGATACCCGACCTGTGCTGGGAACCGCCTCCCCGAGGCAGGAAGGGGATTAGTGCCAATTAACTGCCTGTTAACAGGTAGTTAACAGGCAGATTTTTGCCTAACCCCTATTTTTAGCCCTGAAGTGTGGGCTGTCCGATGGCTCTGAACCACGCCAAGTTAGCGAGGTGGACCGTCGGTCTGCAGGGGTTGGAGGGGTTGAGATGTCGGTTGTGCAGGTGAGTGATGGGTGCATGTGTGCAGAGGTAAGTGTGTGAGGTAAGTGTAAAGTGTTTTAATAAGTTTTACTTACCTTTACTTTCTCCTGCAGGCTTCCTTCCTTCAGTTCTCGGGAGTCCCTCAGCTCACCGGCACAGAAAGCAGAATGGCCGCTGAACTGTCAAAAGCTGCGGCCTCTGCTTTCTGGTCTGGAGAGCTCTCTAACTGAGTCTGAGTAGAAGGACTCAAGTTAGAAGACAGATTGTCAGTGTTTGACCGCTTCACAGAGCGGTCAAACTGTGATGAAATATATTCCATTCATCACTGCCTGTTTTCTGTGTCTTGTAACTGCCTGCTTTCTGTGTCTTTTCCCTTCCCCCAGTCCTCATGTATTATGTATTGGAATGTGCTGGAACTGGTTGTGTGCAGGGCTCCGCCCATACCTGGCTCCTTTGTAATCTAAGTTCAGTCGGGCATCAGCCTCCTGAAGGAAGACATCTCTCTATTTTACGTGTTATGTTCTGAGTTAATAAAAGCCTTACTTTTGTTCTGCTAACTTCGAGTCTCGGAATAATTGAGGCACATCAATTTTATTAACTCAATTTTCAACACTATGGATCAACTCCTGAAACCCGAACGTTTGGATTTGGATCAACATGCTCCGGACGCATCAGCACGCTTCGGACACTGGTTTGACTGTATGGAATTCTTCCTGGACAATTCCGCAGCCGTCAAAGACGCTACGGACACTGCGAAGATGAGACTCGGAATGCTACGGAATTGGGTAAGCCACCGGGTTTACCCCCTCATCCAAGACGCCGATACGTACCTGGCCGCCTGCAACACCTTAAAGGCGCATTACCAGCAGCCTACGAATGAGGTGTATGCTAGGCATCTACTCGCTACTCGCGCACAGCGACCTGGGGAATCGGTGGAGGAGTTCCTAAGCATCCTGAAAAAGCTTGGCAAGGACTGTAAGTGCCGAGATGTAAAAGCCGCAGTGTACACCGACGAGCTTGTTCGCGATGCCTTTATCACAGGCCTCAGCTCCACTCACATCCGGCAAAGACTGCTGGAAAAAACGGAGTTGGACCTGAAACAGGCTGCGGACACCGCGCGGTCCCTGGAGATGGCCCAGAGAAACTCGGACGCCTACTCTTCAGCCCGCGCCGCCCACGCCGCCACGTGTGCGCCGAGGGCGCCGCCATCTTGGAAGGCATCTTCCCCGCCCGGCAGCCCGACACCGGCGGGGCCCAGCTCTCCCCCCAGAAGCCCTACGACAGCCGCGACGCGTCAAGGACCCAACTGCTACTTCTGCGGGCAGCCAAAGCACACCAGAAACCTGTGCCCGGCGAAAGGCACCACCTGCTTTAAGTGCGGTAAGAAGGGGCACTTCGGGAAGGTGTGCAGAGGGAACCCCGCCGGAAAACCAACCGCCGGAAAACCCGCCACCGCCGCGTGTGCGCCGTGGGAGCGGCCATCTTGGACGCCATCTTGCCCGACCTCGTGGGGTCCGCCATCTTATGAGCAGACAGCGTGGACGCCATCTTGTCTCGATCAGGGCCCTACAGTGGCATCGGTCACAGTGGACCAGACCAGGCCGCATCCGCTATCCAAATCAATGGTGGACATCGAGGTAAACGGGTGCCGGGTTAAATGCTTAATTGACAGTGGAAGCACGGAGAGTTTTATCCACCCTGAACTGGCACAACAACTCTCCCTAAAGGTGGTCCCTGCTCAGGGTACCATCTCTATGGCCGATAAAACCCAGACATCGACCATTCTGGGTTACTGCACGGTACAATTGTGCGTTAACGGAACTGTGTATGATAATTTTAAAGTATTAATCATGAAGAGTCTATGTGCGAGCGTGATCTTGGGTTTGGATTTCCAGTGCAACCACCAAAGCATCACGCTCAAGTACGGTGGGTCCCAGCCGCCCCTCACAGTGTGCGGTCTGGCTACCCTGAAGGTAAAGCCGCCTTCGCTATTCGCGAACCTTACCCCTAACTGCCGGCCAATAGCGACCAAAAGCAGGAGGTACAGCTGGGAGGACAGGCGGTTTATCGCGACCGAGGTAGACAGGCTCCTGAAAGAGCGCATTATTGAACACAGCAACAGCCCGTGGCGCGCCCAAGTGGTAGTGGTAAGGGGTAGCGAGAAGAAACGGATGGTGATCGACTATAGCCAAACGATCAACAGGTACACCCTACTAGACGCCTACCCGCTACCCCGCATATCAGAAATGGTGAACCAAATCGCCCAATACCGGGTGTTCTCCACCATCGACCTCAAGTCAGCGTACCACCAGCTCCCTATCAGACCAGAGGACCGCCCGTACACCGCCTTCGAGGTGAACGGACGCCTCTACCAATTCCTCAGAGTCCCCTTTGGGGTGACGAACGGGGTCTTGGTCTTTCAGAGGGAGATGGATCGCATGGTCGATGACCACCACTTGCAGGCAACCTTCCCCTACCTCGACAACGTCACCATCTGCGGTCACAACCAGCAGGATCGCGACTCGAACCTCGAGAGGTTCCTGAAAACCGCACAAAAACTCAACCTCACCTATAACGAGGACAAGTGCGTTTTCAACACCACGCGCCTCTGCATACTGGGCAGCATGGTGGAGAATGGGGAAATCGGACCAGACCCCGACCGATTGCGCCCCCTACGGGAGCTGCCCCTGCCCAACACTCCCAAAGCCCTGAAAAGGTGCCTGGGGTTATTTTCTTACTATTCCCAATGGGTCCCCAACTACTTAGACAAAGCCCGCCCCCTCTTGAAAGCATCCTCTTTTCCGCTCTCTGCTGAGGCCCACGCCGCCTTCAAAAGCATTAAGCAGGATATTGAGCGGGCCACGCTACAGGCAGTGGACGAGAACACTCCATTTCAAGTGGAAAGTGATGCGTCCGACTTCGCCTTGGCGGCCACCCTCAACCAGGCGGGGCGGCCCGTAGCTTTCTTCTCGAGGACCCTCCAAGGCCCCGAGATCAGACACTCCTCCGTGGAAAAGGAGGCCCAAGCCATCATGGAGGCAGTGCGCCACTGGTGCCACTACCTAGCCGGCAAACGCTTCACCCTACTTACTGACCAGCGGTCGGTAGCGTTTATGTTCAACAATAAACAGAGGGGGAAGATTAAAAATGATAAGATTCTTAGGTGGCGGATCGAGCTCTCCACTTTCGAGTACGACATCATTTACCAGCCAGGGGCCCTTAACGAATCCCCTGACGCCCTCTCACGAGGGATGTGTGCCAGCGCCACCGAGGACCGGCTACAGACCCTCCACAACGACCTCTGCCACCCAGGGGTCACGCGGCTGTTCCACTTCATAAAGTCCCGTAACTTACCCTACTCGATTGAGGAAGTTCGGTCTCTGACCAGGAACTGCCGCACTTGCGCTGAGTGCAAGCCTCGGTTCTACCGCCCAGATAGAGCCTACTTAATCAAAGCTACACGGCCCTTCGAGCGGCTCAGCTTAGATTTCAAGGGCCCCCTCCCGTCCGTCGACCGCAATGTTTACTTCCTGAACATTGTGGACGAATACTCCCGTTTCCCATTCGCCTTCCCCTGCCCAGACATGACCAGCGCCACGGTCATTAAATGCCTCAACAGCCTGTTCTGCCTGTTTGGTATGCCGAGCTATATCCACACGGATAGGGGGGCGTCCTTCATGAGTGAAGAGCTACGCCAGTACATGCTGTCCAAGGGGATCGCCACGAGCCGTACCACCAGCTACAACCCCCGGGGTAACGGCCAGGTGGAGCGAGAGAACGGGACAGTGTGGAAAGCAGTCACTCTAGCTCTAAGGACCAAGGGCCTCCCTATCTCCCGCTGGCAGGATGTCCTCTCGGATGTGCTCCATTCGATACGGTCGCTATTGTGTACGGCCACTAATGCCACGCCTCATGAACGAATGTTTGTCTTTCCTCGGAAATCCACCTCAGGCGTATCCATGCCGTCATGGCTCTCCACCCCAGGTCCGGTACTCGTGCGAAGGCATGTGAGGGGCCACAAGACGGACCCTCTCGTGGAGCCAGTACACCTACTCCACGCCAACCCCCAATACGCATATGTCCGGCACGCCGACGGAAGGGAGGACACCGTGTCCATAAAAGACGTCGCCCCAGCCGGCATCGACAACAACCACGGCAATAGCAGCGACGACGATCACAGCAACCCTTACCCACCCACTATTCTTTCATCACCCCCGGAAGAACATCGACCAACGGCACCCCCACCAACTACCCCTTCAACAACCCCGGCGGCACCCCTGGCAGAGACCCAGGAGGCTACCGGGGACACCCAGCCGACACCCGCGGCACCACAACAGCCACGTCGGTCGCAGAGGACTATCAAACCCCCGAACAGACTAAATCTATAGAAGGGGTGAATGTGATGAAATATATTCCATTCATCACTGCCTGTTTTCTGTGTCTTGTAACTGCCTGCTTTCTGTGTCTTTTCCCTTCCCCCAGTCCTCATGTATTATGTATTGGAATGTGCTGGAACTGGTTGTGTGCAGGGCTCCGCCCATACCTGGCTCCTTTGTAATCTAAGTTCAGTCGGGCATCAGCCTCCTGAAGGAAGACATCTCTCTATTTTACGTGTTATGTTCTGAGTTAATAAAAGCCTTACTTTTGTTCTGCTAACTTCGAGTCTCGGAATAATTGAGGCACATCACAAACGCTGATTTTTCATCTGTCGAAAGCTCTTGACAGATGAAATGTCAATCGCTGACGTCACCAGTAACCAGGTGTCCCTTAATTGGCCTGCTGAGCCTGCTGGGCGGGCTTAACAAGGTCAATCAAGGGAAAATAGCGTGGGTTGGCCACAAGTCGATGGAGGCGGGACTACAACCCAAAAAGTGGGAGTCCCGCCTCCAAAAGCTCCCCATTGACAAAATCGAGCTCTATGCCTCCATTAGTATAGCCACAGATCCCATATGCTTTTTTAACAGCCTTTTCAACTTGTCCTGCCAGCTTCTAAGACTTGTGTAAATACACACACCCCCACCCTCACCCCCACCCCCCAGGTATCTCTGTCCCTGCACCCCCTTTAACATTACACCATTTCGTTTATATTGCCTCTCCTCATTCTTCCTACCAAAATGTATCACTTCACACTTCTCTGCATTAAATTTCATCTGCCATGTGTCTTCCTGTTTCACCAGTCTGCCTAGGTCCTCCTCAAGTCTGTTACTAGCCTTCTCATTCTTTAATACATTTCCAAGTGTCGTGTCATCTGCAAACTTTGAAATTATGCCCTGTATACCCAAGCCCAGGTCATTAGCATGTATCAAAAAGAGCAATATACATAATTTTCTGCTAATAGTTTTCTAATATCTAATCAGAGCAGCCAAGATGAATACTTTGCCCTCGTAGCCGGAAAATATGTTATTAAAGTAACAATGAATAAAATATGTACATTAATTATGAACGTCCTTAAGTATACTATTGTGCACAGGATACATAAGTGCCATGGCCTTTCTCTGTGCTTCTAAAGCTGTTTAATTGTTTATCTTTTCCTGTGTCTTATTATTATCAAACATGGAAGCTTAAAGCAATTGCCATTAAAAAAATGTAGTTGCTTGAGCCACCCTACTGTGCAAATCAGTACTTAACTTTATTACTCCAGTGAGTCTGGAAAATTAGTTTCTATAAAGACTGTTGCATTTTGGTTTTCCAAACTAATATGATGCATTTTCTGTTTGCTTCTTTGTAAGATTGGTATTGCCAGCTGCAATCACATGATTAGCACTGAGAATCAGTTTTCCAGAATTTTACATGAACGCTATATGTAAATGAATATTCAATGGCCAGTAGTAATAGAGTCATAGAGTTATACAGCACAGAAAGAGACCCTTCGGCCCATCGTGTCTGCGCCGTCCATCAAGCCCTGTCCAATCTAATCCCATTTTCCAGCATTTGGTCAATAGCCTTGTATGCAATGGCATTTCAAGTGCTCATCCAAATGCTTCTTGAATGTTGTGAGGGTTCCTGCCTCTACCACCCTTTCAGGCAGTGAGTTCCAGACTCCAACCACCCTCTGGGTGAAAAAGTTCCTCCTCAAATCCCCTCTAAACCTCCTGCCCCTTACCTTGAATCTATGTCCCCTTGTTATTGACCCCCCTACTAAGGGGAAAAGTTCCTCTTTATCTACCCTATCTATACCCCTCATCACTTTGTACACCTCAATCAGGTCCCCCCTCAGCCTTCTTTGCTCCAAGGAAAACAACCCCAGCCTGTTTAGTCTTTCTTCATAGCTGAGGCGCTCCATCCCAGGTAACATCCTGGTGAATCTTCTCTGCACCCTCTCCAAAGCAATCACATCCTTCCTATAGTGAGGCGACCAGAACTGCACACAGTACTCCAGCTGTGGCCTTACCAGCGTTTTGTACAGCTCCATCATAACCTCCCTGCTCTTATATTCTATGCCTCGGCTAATGAAGGCAAGTATCCCATATGCCTTTTTAACCACCTTGTCTACCTGTTCCGCTGCCTTCAGGGATCTATGTACATGTACACCAAGGTCCCTCTGACCCTCTGTACTTCCCAGGGTCCTACCACTCATTGTGTATTCCCTTGCCTTATTTGTCCGTCCAAAATGCATCACCTCGCACTTTTCAGGGTTAAATTCCATTTGCTACTTTTCCGCCCATCTGACCAACCCGTTTATATCGTCCTGTAGCCTGAGGCTTTCCTCCTCACAATTTACCACCCCACCAATTTTCGTGTCATCTGCGAACTTACTGATCATACCTTTTACATTCTCATCCAAATCATTTATGTAGATCACAAACAGCAAGGGACCCAGCACCGATCCCTGAGGTACCCCACTGGACACAGGCTTCCAGTCACAAAAGCAACCTTCGACCATCACCCTCTGCCTCCTGCCACTCAGCCAGTTTAGGATCCAACGTGCCAAGGCACCCTGGATCCCATGGGCTCTTACCTTCTTGACCAGTCTCCTATGCGGGACTTTGTCAAAAGCCTTACTGAAGTCCATGTATACCACATCCACAGCATTTCCCTCATCCACACACCTAGTCACCCCCTCGAAAAATTCAATCAGATTGGTCAGACATGATTTACCCTTGACAAAGCCATGCTGACTATCCCCGATTAATCCTTGCCTCTCCAAGTGGAGACTAATTTTGTCCCTCAGAATTTTTTCCAATAATTTCCCTACCACAGATGTTAGGCTCACTGGCCTGTAATTCCCTGGTTTATCCCTGCTACCCTTCTTGAATAATGGTACTACGTTAGCTGTTCTCCAGTCCTCTGGTACATCCCCTGTGGCCAGAGAGGTTCTGAAAATTTGTGTCAGAGCCCCTGCAATCTCCTCCTTTGCCTCACACAGCAGCCTGGGATACATCTCGTCCGGGCCTGGGGATTTATCCACTTTTTGGCCTGCTAAAACCGCTAGTACCTCCTCCCTCTCGATGCTAATATGTTCAAGTATATCACAGTCCCCTTGCCCGATTTCTATGTCTACATCGTCTTTCTCCATAGTGAACACAGATGCAAAAAATTCATTTAAAACCCCGCCTACATCATCTGGCTCTACACACAGATTGCCACTTTGGTCCCTAATGGGCCCTACCCTTTCCCTGGTTATCCTCTTGCCCTTAATATACTTATAAAACATTTTAGGATTTTCCTTTATTTTGCTCGCCAGTGTTATTTCATGGCCCCTCCTCGCTCTCCGAATTTCTTTTTTAAGTATGCCCCTGCACTTTTTATACTCCTCTAGGGCTTCCTCCGTCTTTAGTCTTTTGTAACTGCCAAAAGCCCTCCTTTTTTCCTAATGCATTTTTGTATATCCCTTGTCATCCAAGGTTCCCTTTGCTTGTTGGTCCCACCCTTGACCTTTACGGGAACATGTTGGCATTGTACTCTCTCTATTTCCCTTCTGAAAGTCTCCCACTGCTTTGATGTGGATTTTCCTATAAGTAGCTGCTCCCAGTCCACTTTGGCCAGATCCTGCCTTATCATATTAAAATCGGCCTTCCCCCAATTTAGAACCCTTATTTCCGGGCCGTCTTTGTCTTTTTCCATGGCCACCTTAAATCTCACCGAATTATGGTCACTGTCGCCAAAATGCTCTCCTACTGACACTTCCACCACTTGCCCGGCTACATTCCCTATAATTAGGTCCAGTACCGCCCCCTCTCTTGTAGGACTTTCTACATGTTGGCTCAAAAAGCTCTCCTGGATGCACTTTAAGAATTCTGCACCCTCTAAGCCTTTCACACTCTGACTATCCCAATTAATACTGGGGAAGTTGAAATCCCCCACTATTATTACCCTATTATTTTCACACTTCTCTGAGATTTGCCTACATATCTGTTGCTCTATCTCCCCCTGACTGTTTGGGGGCCTATAGTACACTCCCAGCAAAGTGCTTGCCCCCTTTTTGTTTTTAAGTTCTACCCATATGGCCTCATTAGAGGAACCCGCTAATATATCATCCCTCCTTAATTGACTCCTTAATTAATATTGCAACACCCCCTCCCCTTTTACACCCCCCTCTGTCTCGCCTGAAGATTCTATACCCTGGAATATTGAGCTGCCAGTCCTGACCCTCCCTCAACCATGTCTCCGTGATAGCAACAATATCGTACTCCCATGTGTTCAACAACAACTTCAGTTCATCCACCTTATTTGCAAGACTCCTTGCATTAAAATAAATGCCTTCCAGCCTTGCCATATTCCCTTTTGCCTTCACATATTTGCTCTGCCTTCCCAGCTGACTTGTTTTTTCCTCCGTATTTGGCTGTAAATCACCCCCTACTATAGCTCCACTCTGTATCCCATCCCCCTGCCAAGTTAGTTTAAACCCCCCCCAACAGTGCTAGCAAACCTCCCCGCAAGGATATTGGTCCCCCTCTGGTTTTTTTAAAATGAAGTTAACAGAATCATAGAATGATACAGCACAAAAGAGGCCATTCAGCCTATGCCAGTTCTTTGAAAGCGCTATCCAATAGTTCTATTGCCCTGCCCTTTCCCCATAGCCCTGCACATTTTTCCCTTTCAAGTAGTTATCCAATTCCCTTTTGAAACTTACTGGTTCCCCACCCTTTCAGGCAGTGCATTCCATGATTATATCAACTTGCTGCGCAAATATTTTTTCCCTCACGTCTCCTCTGCTTCTTTTGCCAACTACAGGTACTTTAAATCGGTGTCCTCTGGTTACTGACCTTTCTGCCACTTCTCCTTATGTACCCTATCTAAACCCTTTATGATTTCAAATGCCCCTATTAAATCTCCCCATAACCTTCTCTCCTCTAAGGAGAGCAACCCTACCTAGCTTCTCTTGTCTCTCCACCTAATTGAAGGTCCTGCATCCCTAGTACCATTCTAGCAAATCTCCCCTGCAACCTATGTAAGGCCTTGATATCTTTCCTAGAGCATGGATGTCACTGGCAAGGCCACCCCTAATAGCCCTTGTGAAGGTGGTGGTGAGCCTTCTTGAACTGTTGCAGTACTTGTGGTGAAGGTATTGCCACAATGCTGACTTTGTCATAGCGCTTTGGTACAACTGAGTGGCTTGCTAGGCCATTTCAGATGCCATTTAAGAGTCAACCACATTGCTGTGGGTCTGGTAAGGACATTAGTGAACCAACTGGGTTTTTCCTGACAATCCAGTAGTTTCATAGTCACCATTACTGATACTAGCTTTTTAATTCCAAATGTATTTAATTGAATTTAAATTCCCCAGCTGCTATGGTGGGATTTGAACTCTCGTCTCTGGATTATTAGTCCAGTAACATAACCACTATGCTACCACATGCTCCTCAAAATGGATACAATACTCCAGCTGGGGCCTAACCAGTAATTTATAAAGGTTTAGCATAACTTCTTTGCTTTTGTACTCAATGCCTCTGTTTATAAACCAAGGATCCTGTATGCTTTATAACAGCCTTCTCAACTTGTCCTGC
Source organism: Somniosus microcephalus (assembly GCF_052327205.1). Lineage (NCBI taxonomy): Eukaryota > Metazoa > Chordata > Chondrichthyes > Squaliformes > Somniosidae > Somniosus > Somniosus microcephalus. The sequence continues at coordinate 314,869,071 of NC_140988.1, read as the reverse complement.
CACCTTCAAAGGTTCGTGTACGAACACCCCCAGGTCTCTCTGTTTCTGCGCCCTCTTTAAAATTGTACCATTTAGATGAAATTGCCTCTCCTCATTCTTCCTACCAAAATGCAGCACTTCACTCTTCTCTGCGTTCAGAGTTTTTTTTAAAACCACTGTCCTTGGTGTCAATAATATGTCCTTCAGTGCATCAGATATGACATGAATCCATAGCTTTATCCTGGGCTGGGACACGCCACCTAAAAAGAGAAAGCAATATAGCATCTACAACTCTAGAGTGTTAAATCACAGCAAGCTGAATAATGTAACTGTCTAAGAGCTGAAGATGTGGAACTCCTTCCCTCCCTCAGTCTTTCCTTTCCCCTACAATCTACAGTCTTTAAAATCCCACGGTTTATGTCGCCTAAACACTACTACATTCATTTTGTCTTTCTTCCTGTTCATTTCAACGGTGGTGTCATAGCCTCGTCACCTGAGCTTCTCAATAAAAAAAGCATTACATTGCAATTGGCACAAGGTGTGACTGCTGCAAGACTGCCAATTTCTAGGTGTCTTACTGCAGCCAACACAAGCAACTAATGGATGGGACAAATGCCTTTACCGTATACTTTCAGTTGTGGATTTGCAAAGATTGTGAAGCCTCGCCAATACCGAGCGTCTCTTATAACAGCCGTATTAGCTGCATTACAACTAGTGTTGAAACATCTTACTGCTTCAAAGCTGCTGTAAATTATACCAAAAAGTATATTTATTTGTATTAGTCCTCGTTATGGTACATGTGCATAACATTGAATAAAAGTACAGAACGAAGTGGCTTAATTGCTGATTTGTTGCATGTGATCAGCACATTGAACTTGACCTGTCTTTTTGGTCTAATTAAGCAAACTGCTTAAATTTAGACAAAAGCAAAATACTGTGGCTGCTGGAAATCTAAAATAAAAACAGAAAATGCTGGAAATACTCAGCAGGTCAGGTAGCATCTGTGGAGAGAGAAACAAAATTAACGTTTCAGGTCGATGACCTTTCATCAGAGTTCTGCTCAAAGGAGAAACAATACAGAAGTTATAAGAAGAAAGATTATGCAAGCTGGAAATCAGAAATAAAAATGGGATATGCTGGAAATGGATAGTGGGTTATTCAGTGACATGAGTTCATCTGGATTAATATTTTTGTGAGTTCCAATGAAAGGCTAGATCTGAAATATCAACCAGTTCTTTTAAATGCTGACTGACCTGCTGTAGATTTCCTGCATTTTTTGATTTTATTACATTACAGAAGCTCTTGCTTACAATGGCCAGCAGGAGACGTGCTATGTTAAGATGGAATAGGACTTCACCAGCCAGAAATGTTGCTAGTAAAATACAACTAAAGCGCACAGTTACTGGAAGGAATTAATTCTGATATCTAGTTGTAAGGTATTTTGAGAGATGTACTGATGATGCTACTGGAAATGAATGGTTATTAATTTTAGTAAATTAATTAGTAAAGAAATAGTACTGGAGAAATTAATGGGACTAAAAGTTGACAAATCCCCTGGACCTGATGGCTTATATCCTAGGGTTTTAAAAGAAGTAACTACAGAGATAGTGGATGCATTGGCTTTGATGTCAAAAGTTAGACAAAGAACTGACCTGATTTGGCGCGCAGATAAGGGGTGAAGAACCGGGTATAATTGTAGGCTCACCGGTAGTGCTCGGGCTCTTGTCGCTTGCCTCTTGCTCCTGCCTCCTGCCCCTCGCTCTCGCTTCGTGCCTCGTGGCGGGCCCTCTTCTCCCTCCCCGCGCCGCTCGACACCAAGGACGCCCATTACTACACCGGGGGCCAAACGCGGGAGGAGAATGAGACCCGAATCGAAAACGTACAGGACATATGGGGCCACGAACAGACGAGACGAGATGGGAAAAACGGTAAAACAGGTAAAGGCAGAGAAGGGCAGCGGAAAGACGTGTTGGGGGACAAACGGCCTAGTTATAAGCTGACATTTGATGAATAAGTTGGCGTTTGAAGCATGGATAGTGAAATCAAGACAAACGGCCTAGTTATAAGCTGGCGTTTGATGCTTGGACAGTAAAACCCAGTTAAGAATCAACTGGCGTTCGAAGCTTGGGTAGAAAAATCACATTAACGGTAAAAACCGCCAACCGAGCCCCAACCGCAGCAAAACCGTCGGCGACCGAACCGCTCGAAGAAGAAGAAGACCCATCGCGACAAAGTACTCAACGAAGACGTTAACGGAGGAAAAGGAGGGTGCTTCACACAAACTACTCCATCGCCGCGCCCTGTGACCACGTGGCAACGACGAACCCCAAAGGACAACAAGAGTGAACCTCAAAACCCACAACCAGTTAAATCAACAGGTTTCGAATTGGTGAGCATGAATTCCTGGCCCCTCGTAGCTTAATCTAGTTAAGTATTTGGGGTGGGATAAGGATAAGGGGATTTTTAATGTATTTGTTGCCCTCGATGTGCCGTGTGTTCCCCATTCCCATATAAGTGTAATTTTATATGCCTGTAATTGTTTCAGTAATTCTCAGTAAGATTGTGTTTTATTGTGTCTTTAATAAAAATTGCGGTTTTCTTGCACCAAACCACTTGTCTACTCGATTTTCTGTATCGCTGCCTGTACCTAAGTCCGGTGTCTAGAACCCAGGGGTGTGGGAGTGATTCGAACTGCTCAGACAGTCAGGGGCAGAGCTGACTGGGCACACGCCACCCCCTACACATGCACTCACACAATACAAGTAAATGTATATGTCAGATGTGTATATTTACTTGGCAAACATCTACCATCATTCAGCAACCAACGATCAAAAAAACACTCGCACACTCTACTTTTCATCTTATCATTTTACCAACAAATGCACAAAAAGGTTAAAGTACACATGCATACGCTGTGCAAAAATGTTTATTGCGATCACATGACGAACGACAGGGTCTATTACTCATTTTTTATTTATTAATCAGAAATGCAATTTGCCACAGCTGGATCCCCAATTCATCACATATGGCTAACGTATCAGACAACACCGATATAAGCAGAAATTGGTGCATTCAAACATTTAAAAATGGATAAATTTGCGCAGTAATATTTATACCAATTGTTTTAATAGTTCAGATTTCAGGGGATGAACTCCATGGGGAAAAATGCAGTTGTTTGCGCCTCCCATTAGTGCCTTAAGAGGGTGCCAATTGGGGCGCAAAGCAACTAGAGGCCGGGCGCGGCGATGTTTGTGCCGCTCGCGAAATTAACTAGACATTTTGCGGCAGCGCTAAACACTACCACGATCTCCTGGGCCGGCGGATTATGACGTCAGTCGAGTGCGCAACGCCCCGTTAGCGCCCCGGACCGGATATTGAGTGGCGCTCCCTGCCTTACCGCCTGCCGCTAGCAACGACAGGTTGAAGGGAACGTTATGCTTTCAGAAAGGGACTAGGGGAGCGCTATCTAAAAGTGACCGCTTCCTGCCTTTTTTTGTCGGTGACATTTTTGCAACACGCATTCTGAGAGAGAGAGAGAGAGACTTCTGGAGAGATTCAACGCTGTGTGAAGGAGTTTTGAGTACTGAGCAGCACTTTGCAGCTTTATTTTGTTTTGCCCTTCCTTGCTTCGCCAACGCTCTGAGGTAGCGCCTCGCTCCTCGGCCTTTGCGCCTTAAGACAGGTGTGAAGCGCCTGATTTAGCGCTCCAATCACCTCCAGGGGCGATAAAAGCCAAGTTTGCTGTCGGAGGCGATAATTAGCGCCAGGCGCTAAGCTTGGTGCACCGCCAATAATGGCGCCACAAATGGGGCGATACTGAATTTTTCCCCCATCAAGTCTTTCCACAGGGTGAGTAGTCTCACTCAGGTGGATGATTTCTACTCCACTGAAAGGTTAATTTCAGTTGGGATCACACTGATCTGAATTAAATTTAATTCCACCCTAGTATCCTTAGTGTCAAATGAGGACATAGGTTGAAGTTCGATCAAATTGCTGTTTGACCTGCCTGATTTTAATTTCCACTGGGGGTAATTTTCACCTTGGTGCTAAATTGGCAGAGCTGATCACCCAAAATACATATTTTGGTTCTGTCTTCACAAAGGAGGACACAAATAACCTCCCAGAAATTTCGGGGAACATAGGGTCTGATGAAAGGGAGGAACTGAAAGAAATCAGTATCTGTAGGGAAATGGTGTTGGGGAAATTGATGGGATTGAAGGCCGATAAATCCCCAGGGCCTGATAATCTACATCCTAGGGTACTTAAGGAAGTGGTCCTAGAAATAGTAGATGCATTGCTGATCATCTTCCAACATTCGATGGAATCTGGAACAGTACCCATGGATTGGAGGGTAGCTAATGTTACCCCACTGTTCAAAAAAAGGTGGTAGAGAGAAAATGGGGAATTACAGACCAGTAAGCCTGACTCTAGCATTTTCCCCAGTGGGGAAAATGCTAGAGTCCATTATAAAAGATGTAATAGCAGAGCACTTGGAAAGCAGTGACAGGATCGGTCAAAGTCAACATGGATTTACAAAAGGTAAATCATGCTTGACTAATCTACTGGAATTTTTTGAGGATGTAACTAGTAAAATAGATAAGGGAGAACCAGTGGATGTGGTGTATTTGGACTTTCAGAAGGCTTTCGATAAGGTCCCACATAAGAGATTAGCGTGTAAAGTTAAGGCACATGGGATTGGGGGCAAGGTATTGACTTGGATAGAGAACTGGTTGGCAGATAGAAAGCAAAGAGTTGGAATAAATGGGTCTTTTTCAGAGTGGCAGGCAGTGACTAGTGGGGTACCGCAGGGATCGGTCCTAGGACCCCAGCTATTCACAATATATATTAATGATCTAGACAAGGGAACTAGATGTAATATCTCCAAATTTGCAGACGACACAAAGCTGGGTGGGCATGTGTGCTGTGAGGAGGATGCCGAGAAACTATAGGATGATTTGGACAGGTTGGGTGATTGGGCAGAAGCATGGCAGATGCAATATAATGTGGATAAATGTGAGGTTATCCACTTTGGTGGCAGAAACAGGAAGGCCGATTACTTTCTGAATGGCAATAGATTGGGAGAAGGGTAAGTGCAATGAGACCTGGGTGTCCTTGTGCACCAGTCGCTGAAGGTAAGCATGCAGGTGCAGCAGACGGTTAAGAAGGCAAATGGTATGTTGGCCTTCATAGCGAGAGGGATTAAGTATAGGAACAAGGATGTCTTGCTGCAGTTGTACAGGGCCTTGGTGAGACCACATCTTGAGTATTGTGTGCAGTTTTGGTCGCCTTATCTGAGGAAGGATATTCTTGCCATGGAAGGATTTCAGAGAAGATTCACCAGGCTGATACTGTCAGGAATGACCCAGATTCTGCCTCGCCTCGCCACCAGAGGGCACCATGAACTCTTAATTGTGTCCTCTTTTTAAACCCTAAAAAAAACCCTTAAACAAATAAACCCTTTAAATAAACCCGATAAATCAAATTAAAATTTGGCCCCTTAAATCGAGTACGCACTCCAGACCCCGCGGCGCCCACCGGTCACGAAAGAGCTCGAGCTCGCCGGCGGACACCGCATGCTCCATCTCCAGGGCCACCCGGCCGCGAACGTGGCCGCGGAAGAGAGGGAGGCAATCCGGCCGGACGACCCCCTCGGCCGCCCGCTGCCTGGACCAATTAATGGACTCTTAATTGTGTCCTTCTTTATTTCTAATTGTACTCACCTGTGCATTGTTATATGCCTACTATTTAAGTGGTGCTCAGTTTATGTTCATTGCTCAGTCTTGAGTTTCACTGCCTTGTGATACCTCTTGCCGGCCTGCTAGCCTGTATCTGTGCTGTTTTTATTTTGTTTATTTCAAGTAAAATCTATCTTTGTTTTTGCAACTTAACCTCTGCCTCAGTTTGCCTTACTGCAGTTGGGTTCACCAAGTTCCAGTCCTCACAGATACCTGGAATGGCAGGAATGACATATGAGGAGAGATTGGGTCAATTGGCCTTGTACTCGCTGGAGTTTAGAAGAATGAGAGGGGATCTCATCGAAACTTATAAAATACTGGCAGGACTGGATAGACTAGATGCAGGGAGGATGTTCCCGATGGTCAGGGAATCCAGAACCAGGGGTCACAGTCTAAGGATAAGGGGTAGGTCTTTCAGGACAGAAATGAGGAGGAATTTCTTCACCCAGAGAGTGGTGAACCTGTGGAATTCTCTACCACAGAAGGCAGTAGAGGCCAATTCATTAAATATATTCTAGAAGGAGTTGGATATATTTCTTAAGGCTAAAGGGATCAAGGGGTATGGGGAGAAAGCAGGGACCAGGTACTGAACTTGGATGATCAGTACCTGGGGCCAAATGGCCTACTCCTGCTCCTATCTTCTATGTTTCTATGTTTCTATCTGCTGTAGAACCTGCCCAATTTCATTGCAAATGATAATCAGACGGGTGCTAAAAAGAGCAAGTAATCCACTCTGCAGTTTACCACTCAAGCAGTGAAGGTGAATATTACCCTCAATATATCTGATATATAATATTAATACAATTATACACTCTGAGTAGTAAAAGTAGGTCTAACCACATTAAAATTGATCTTGTGATAAAGTGGAAAGATTGATCAAATTTACTACATAAATAATTGCTTTAAATTAAAAAATAAAAATCTGCCCAGGCCAAGGGGAGATACACTGAGGTGAAGGAAAAGTGTAACATATGGTTTTCTTGTATGAGAAAAAATATATTAGTTGATCTCCTGTGACGTTGCACATAGCACGCTAAAGAATATGGAGGAAGAAATTGGATAGCACTGGCCTGTGGGTGTGAACTAGGTGCAGGGAACGATCCCTGCAGTGGAACAGGTTACATGAGGCCCGACTGACATTGGACCTAGGGCCTCATTTAAATTAGTCCACAAGCTGCAGATGCATCACCAGGTAGTTCGCTGGCAAAGTAAACATCAATTTTGGGTAGGTCGTGGGAATAGGTCGGGGGGGGGGCAGGTGCTTGGGAGGGGGCCAAGTGGGGACTGGAAATAGTGTTCGCACCTGCTGTGGAGCTGGGAGGAGCACATCTACTCCAGGCTACACATTCAGGTAAGTATTTTGTGGTAGCGGCCTCTAGCGGTCCCTTTAAGGACCACTGGCTGGGCCGCACGTAGACTTGATTATCCTGAATTCAGTAGGCCTGGCAGCAGCTGCATTCAGGGCAGCCTAATTTCTGGAAGGAGTCCTAAAAGAGGCATTAGGCCCCCTATTTGCATATGCCAATGGTTTTCTAGGCCATGATCTCCCTCTTACCTGGCTCTGCTGTATTTGTATTGCTATTTCACTCTGTATGCCTCATTTGCAGCTGTCTCCCTTTCTCTTCTGCCTCTCCTTCCCTAACTTCTCTTTGCTTCTCATTTTGTCCTCCTCTACTTCCCCCGCCCCGTCTTCTCTTCTTCTTACCTTTCAGGTCAGGTTAAATCATTTTATTTTGAACTAGCTGACTTGTATTAATCATTTGTTTTATGATGTATCTAAGAAATTGGAATTGGTCTGCACAGCACCCCTTTTTTGGACGCTATTCGGACTACTAAGGGCCAAATATTGGGGGGGGGGCAGGAAGTGCGGCACACTTCCAACTGGAAGAGCGCCACTCGCCATATTGGTTAGGGACAAAGAATATGCGACCTTTACCCACGCCTGAAGCAGGCGTTAGTTCCTTTGCATATGCAAATAAGGGGCCTATCTTCTGTTTGAGGTCCCCTATCCAAGATTGGTTTGTCCTGAGGCAGCCTGTGCCAACAGGGGCTGCACTCAGGGAAACCAAGCCTAGGGTTTGCCTGCTATGCCCAACCAAGAAGGTAAGTAACTTGAATGGGGAGCCAGCAGGAGCAGATATCATTGATGCTTTCCCAAGGGAGGACTGGGAAGCCTTTGGGGCTGTGAATATTATCCAAAAAACATCAAGTTTGCTCTGATGACAAGAAAATAAAATACCAAAAGACAGCTGTTGAAACCCCACTGATGGGATTTGGGTGGAAGTCTTATGATTCAATAATTCACTCAACGTGACAAAACCTTTTCAACCTGCTCCAGTTTAACAAAAAATAATCTAAATGAGAGGATATTTTACATGTATGAAAAAAATGAGTCCAGTGACTTTCTCCAAACATTCTTCAGACTGATGTCTTAATATTGAGCCAAAATAGATCTGCCTTCTTAGAAACCCAAACTCAATCAGATAAGACTTTTGTCATTTTTGGCATCCAGCAAGTCATTAATGGACCCCCCATTTCCCTAGTAACTTATTTCAAATACGGAGTAATGTTTAAAGGATCGTTGTAACAAAATCCAGTGTGTTGGAGTTGGGAGCGTAAACATTAAAGGAAGAGACTCACCACAGGGCTCTAAAGATCAAGTTGATAGAATGAATTATGATTGAATGCAACAGTGTTTTCTTTTTCTCTGTTCATGTAGGTCTGGATTTTAAAAAAATATTTCTGTTTAAGCATCAGCGGGAGCACTGGCTGATAAGATACTGAACCTGATTGTGTGGGGTAGCTACATTAACAAGTACAATTGATGTTAAAGTTCATGATTGTATCTCTACTGATGTTAATTCAATTCCGTCACAAAGTCAGCTTCAATAGCTCATTCAAATTACTTGCCTGAAATTTCTGCTGGAGTTCTCCCAGTTGTACACCGTAGCTTTGATGGAAGATTGGCGAAGCCCTGCAGAAACAGCACAAAGAGCCATTTATGCCGCTTCTCTAGGATTTCTGCTGATCTGCCACTGAACTTAAGGTGGGAGTTCAGGAAACACGCAATGGATGGAACAAGCCAACCCTCAGGTGGACATAAAAGAGCCTGTGACACTATTCGAATAACAACAGGGGAGTTGCCCCAATGTCCTGGCCAACAGACGGTTGAAGTAATGTACATGGATTTCCAAAAAGCATTCGACGAAGTGCCACATAATAGGCTTGCCAGCAAAGTTGAAGCCCATGGAATAAAAGGGACAGTGGCAGCATGGATATGAAATTGGCTAAGTGACAGAAAACAGAGAGTAGTGGTGAACGGTTGTTTTTCGGACTGGAGGAAGGTATACAGTGGTGTTCCCCAGGGGTCGGTTCTAGGACCACTGCTTTTCTTGATATATATTAATAATTTGGAATTGGGCGTACAGGGCACAATTTCAAAATTTGCAGATGACACAACACTTGGAAGTATAGTGAACAGTGAGGAGGAGAGTGATAGACTTCAAGACGACATAAACAGGCTGGTGGAATGGGCGGACATGTGGCAGATGAAATTTAACACAGAAAAGTGTGAAGTGATACATTTTGGTAGAAGGAACGAGGAGAGGCAATATAAACTAAAGGGTACAATCCTAAAGAGAGACCTGGGGGTATGTGCACAAATCGTTGAAGGTGGCAGGGCAGGTTGAGAAAGCAGTTAAAAAGGCTTACAGGATCCTGGGCTTCATAAATGAGGAATAGAGTACAAAAGTGTGGAAATTATGATGAACCTGTATAAAACACTGGTTTGGCCCCAACTGGAGTATTGTGTCCAATTCTGGCACCACACTTTAGGAAGGATATGAAGGCCTTAGAGAACGTGCAGAAAAGATTTACAAGAAAGATTCTAGGAATGAAGGACTTCAGTTACGTTGATAGACTGGAGAAGCTGGGGTTGTTCTCCTTGGAGCAGAGAAGATTGAGAGGAGATTTGATAGAGGTGATAAAAATTATGAGGGGTCTGGACAGAGTAGATAGAGAGAAACTGTTCCCATTGGCAGAAGGGTCGAGAACCAGAGGACACAGATTTAAGATGATTGGCAAAAGAACCAAAGGCGATGTAAGAAAAAACTTTTTTACACAGCGAGTGTTTAAGATCTGGATTGCACTGTCTGAAAGGGTGGTGGAGGCAGACTCTATCTTATCTTTCAAAAGGGAGTTGGATGAATGTCTGAAGGAAAAACATTTGTAGCACTACAGGGAAAGGGCAGGGGAGTGGGACTAAATGAGAGTCGGCACGGGCTCAATGGGCCGAATGGCCTTCTTCCGTGCCGTAACCATTCTATGATTCTATGATTCTATAACATTTATCCCTTAACTAGCACCATCAAAAACAGATTAACTGAACATTTATCTCATCTCCTATTTATGGGACCTTGCTGTGCACAAATTGGCTGCCGCCTTTCACTGCTTTACAACAGTAGTACAACTTTACAATAAAAGCACTTCATTGGCTGTGAAGCACTTTGGAATGTCCTAAAGTCATGAAAGGTGTTCGGTCCAAAGAAACACTCAAATTTGTGGTAATAACTAACTGCCTTTAGTTCCAGACCCTCTAGAGCATTGCTATCAAAGAATAACAAAGTAATACAAGGGCATACATTGGACTGTAATGCCTGTAGCACTGAGTCAATTGTGTTCAGGAAAACATGGCCTAACCGTTGGAGGCCACCACCAAAAAGGTACATTTTTAAACAAATACTTACCTGAATGTGGAGCCAGGAGGAGAAGATTTCTCCAGTTGTTTCGCATAACTCAGGCCCTTGCCACTGGGGATCAGCCTCATGGCTCTTCTCTGCATGGCCTCCAGTGCTTTAATGTCTCTCTTATTTCTTGGCGATCAGAACTGGATGCAGTATTCACGGTGTGTTCTGACTAGTCATTATCTTCTCTGACTTATATTGGCAGTATAGTTCAATATTTTATTAACTTTGGTGATTGCTGCTCTATATTGGTTGGACATGTTTAGCGTTGAGTCTACTAAGATTCCTAAGTCGCTTTCAGCTTCATCCTTAGCTATTTCAACACTATTCATGAAGTACCTGTGCAATCTATTTCTCCTTTCTTTGTGTAGCACTTTACATTTGTCACCTCCCATTGTGCTGTGCACTTACATATCTTATCCAAATCATTTTCTAATTTCTGACCTGCCTCTCGTGTCCTAACTCGCAACAAGTCCCGTTCACCCATCATCCTGGTTTGCTGGCTGACCTACTTTGGCTCCTGGTTAAGCAACACCATGATTTAAAAATTCTCATCTTTGTTTTCAAATCCCTCCATGGCCTCGCCCCTCCCTATCTCTGTAGTCTCCCCCTCCCCTACAACCCTCTGAGATATCTACGCACCTCCAATTCTGGTCTCTTGCACATCCCTGATTTTAATCGCTCCACCATTGGCGGCTGTGCCTTCAGCTGACAAGGCCCTAAGCTCTGGAATTCCCAACCTAAACCTCTCCACCTCCCTACCTCGCTTTACTCCTGTAAGATGCTCTTTAAAACCTACATCTGCTCTAATATCTCCTTATGTGGCTCGATGTCAAATTTTGTTTCATGACGCTCCTGTGGAACGCCTTGGGACGTTTTACTACTTTAAAGGCGCTATATAAATACAAGCTGTTGTTGTTATGATTCCAGTGCCTCTCCTAGTTTGGTATCATCTGCAAATTTGACCACTTTGTAAGTCAGGAGTAGCGATGTTACCAGCAGTGAGCCTGAGACACTCAGTACTTCCTCCTGCTTCGCCATAACTGTTCTAACGAATGCTCATTATTTCTCACCCTTCGACCATTTTCTTATCCATTCCCAGGGTTTACCCTGAAACTCCACAGCTTTGAGTTTAATTAATATCCTTTTCTGTGGAACTTTATCAAAAGCCTTTTGGAAGTTGAGGTACACCCTGTCATTGGGCTTGCCACAGTCCACTTGGGTTGTCACTGCCTCAACGAAGACGAGGAGATTGGTCAGTCAGGACTTTCCCCTTCTGAAGCCATGTTGACTGCTGTTAACTAGGTTATTGTTGTAAGATCATTCTCAAGTTTACTTCTAATAATCGATTCTATTGTTTTACATGGAATGAAAGTGAGATTGACGTGCCTGTAGTTGCCTGTTTCTGTTTTGTCACCCTTTTTGAATATGGGGAGCACATTAGCCTGTTTGCAATGTACTGGTACCTCTCCAGTCTCCATTGACTCCTTCATAATGATTATCAGTGCCACACAGATCTCCCTGCTAGTCTCTCTTAGAGATTTGGGATAAATACCATCTATCCCTGGGGATTTATTTGTTTTGAGCCCATTTAGCCTGTCTAGGATTTCAATCTCATTTATAATGAAGCCAATTGATTTTTCTTGGGATGTACTTGTCTGGAGAGAGCATGATACGTATGTCTTTCCTTGTGAATTCTTGAAGGAACTAATCATTCAGAATATTTACTACTTTGTACTCGTCCTCAGTTTGTAGTCAGTTTGTGTCTTTTATGGTTTGCGCCTCTTGTCTGACTGCCTTCTTGCTCTTGTGGTATTGATAGTTTGATTTGCTGTTATTATTAGCCTCAGGTACTATGCTTTTTTCCAGGTTCCTCTTTGCCTCTCTAATTACCCTTTTAGTGCATTTCTGCTCTTTCTTATACAGTATTCGTTCCTTCTCTTTTCTCCCTGTATAGGACCATTTTCCTCTTTATCTCACTTTTATCTTGTTTGTGAATCCATTTAGGGTTATTTCAAAATCCTCAACTCATCTACAAACCCCTCCATGGTCTCAAACTCATCCTCTGCAACCTCTTACACCCTCTTCTAAGTTTTTAGCTATTGTGCTCCTCCTCACTGTGCTCTACCATTAGTGACAAGAGCTTTTAGCTATCATGGCCCCTGTTCTCCTTATTTCTTTCTTCCGTCTAAAGCTTCCTCAAAATCTGTCTCTTCAGCCATGCCCTCAGTCACCTCACCAAACCCATCCTCTAAATCCCTGCTTGGTGTTATATATGTTCCCCGACCACTCCTTGAAGCACCTTGCTATGTTCTGGTGCATTAAGCTACTATAGAAGGATACCTTGTTGTGTATGTGCTGTGTGGTGTGATGTGAGCTCTACAGATCAAGAAGGTCCTATGTTTAATCCCTTATTTGTGCTGACCTAGCTAATCTCAGCTGGGGCAGTGATGGGGGTACAATTGGTACCAATGTCACTGGACTGGAGAAGGAAAAAAAAGGCTTGGCCTTTGCTTGTGATCAGAATCCAACACCCATTCCTGGTAGGGGACATCTTTGAATGCCAGATGAGAACAGGGTCAAGCAGGCCTGTGATGACTCCAGCAGTTGAACATAAGCAACATATTGTCTAAGCCCATACATGAAGAATCGCAACTTGGGCAAACCACTGGAGGACCATCACTATCTGTGAAACTGTAGCACTATATAAGATGCTGCTTTCAGAAGGGGAAGAGAAGAATCTTTTAAAAAGTTGAATAATAAAAAAAATAAGGTTTGGAACTGTGGTTTTAAAAAAGGATCGTAATAGTGGAACTCCCGCTTTCAAAAACAAATGCCACTTCAATTTTAGAATTTCCTCCGACTGCAATACTATTAATGTGAAATATCTCAGAGTCTGATATATAATCAATAAGGGATTGGCATTCCTTGGAAAAGTTTGGAAAAGTGACAGGGAAAAAAGCCATGGTCTATCCATCTTCTCCTGAACTTTGAAAATATCGTATCAGTCAGTTGTGTTTCCTCAAGGAAGGTGACATGTTTATGTTCCTTTTTAAGAAAGTTCAAAGTATTTTTCCTCTTATTGGGTGATTCAAGCCTTTCATAACTAATTATTTTAATGGAAATAGAACACAAAAAGAAAATACGCCTCAATATATAAACAGAGACATACTCATGAATCCACACCGCAGGAGGCACAGACCAACATAAAAGAGTATGGAGTTCATAAGGTTGTACTTTGTTATTTTATACCTCTGAGTTATGACTACCAGTGTAAGTGAGTTAGGGGACATTTTTGGTCAAAGTGCATTTCTTTGTAGTGGATGTAACTGGAACCCTCAGCCAATGAGGTGTGGCTGAAGCTCCTGGGGTGAATTGCACAATATGAAAAATTATGTATTCACTTGAACTCCTGTCTATCTGGTACATATTCCTCGACTGCTGAGATGGAAGGTTGAATTAATTTTTTGATCACGTTGAGTCTCATTGTCTTACCTTCTGGGAAGAGGAAGCATACTGGTTGAGGACAAGTATCACAGGGGAACAGTTGAAGACAGAAATGTGCAACACATTAATCAATAAAATATCCTATGCCTTTACAAAAAGTATATATTCTTAAGATTTATCGATTAGCTGAAATCTCACCCAGTCACTGTCTACTAATATATTGGGGGGGGGGGGGGGCGGGGGGCCGAAAACAGGATGGTGTTGAGGCTGCCGCGGAACACGAATGGAGGCCGAACCGATCTGAGGAACACATGGCTTTTTATTACATTCTCTTGAGAGATGGCTGCCCCACTCTTCTCTCTGCTAAACCCGAAAACAGAATGAAGGCGACGCCCGCGCTTTTGTGTACACACTGAGGGCGACGCCCGCTCCTTTGTCATGCCTTAAAGGCAGCATGCTTCTTAAAGGCAAGGTGCCCGATTTATTGTCCACGGACGGAAAAGTGGATTGCGCCCGTTTAGGTGGCGATCCGCCACACAGCTCCCCCCAGAATCCGCTTAGGAGGTGTGGACGAGATGGTGCGGCGGTCTGATGGGCCGGCCGGAGCGGCTCTTGTAGGACGCCGGTGGACGTGGAACGGCCGGACGTGGAGCAGCCGGGTGTACTGGCTTGAGGGCAGGTCGGCCGCGTGGCGGTGGACAAGCTACTGGGACCTGCTCACCGGGCTCCGAGTGTGCTGGCTTGAGTCGGTCAACCGACACTTTTTCAGTCCTGTCGCCCACTTGTAGGGTGAAAAATTTGTCCCCAGCCTGTAGCACTTTGTAGGGCCCGTCGTACGGGGGTTGAAGGGGTCCGCGGTGGGCGTCGTGCCGGACAAAAATGAACCGTGCCTGGTGCAGGCTTAGCGGGACGTGTGAGGTGGATTCGCCGTGCCGGGCAATGGGCACCGGGGCGACTGTAGCGCCGGTGAGGCGAAGTCGTGGCGTTGCTGGTCGGCTGACCAGGGTGTCGTGGCGGTGGGCAGGAACTCGCCGGGTACACGCAGCGGCTGACCGTACACGAGCTCTGCTGCCGATGCGTGGAGGTCTTCTTTAACCGTGGAGCGCATGCCAAGGAGGACCCACGGGAGTCGGTCAGTCCAGGTGCCGTCCTGGAGGCTGGCTCGAAGAGATGCCTTCAAGGATCTGTGGAACCGCTCACACAGTCCGTTGGCTTGGGGGTGGTACGCTGTGGTGCGGTGAATGGTCACCCCGAGATTGCGTGCGATGGCGGTCCAGAGTTCAGAGGTAAATTGCGGACCTCTGTCCGACGTCATGTCGGAGGGGACGCCGAACCGTGCAACCCAGGTGCTGACGAAGGCTCTGGCGATGTCGGCGGTGGTGGTAGAGGTCAGTGGAATTGCCTCGGGCCAGCGCGTGGTGCGGTCGACGATCGTCAGCAAGTGCGTGTGGCCTTGCGACGGTGGCAGGGGCCCGACAATGTCCACGTGGATGTGGTCAAATCTACGTGAAGGGACGGTGAACTCCTCAAGGGGTGCTTTCGTGTGTTGCTGCACCTTGGCCCGTTGGCAGGCTAGGCAGGAGTTGGCCCAAGTACGCACATCCTTGCGAAGGCCGCGCCAGACGAAGCGGTTGGCTACCAATTTGATGGATGCGCGGGCGCCGGGGTGGGAGAGGTTGTGGAGAATCTCGAATGCCCGGCGGCGCCAGGACGCTGGGACGACGGGCCGAGGTTGAGATAGGGATATATCGCACTTGACCGTGACTGCGGTCGGGCCGCAGGCGACGTCGGCCAGGCGTAGCCCTGGTAGGTTGGTAGGTGCGGAGTGCAGATCAGGGTCCATGAGCTGGTCTGCTGCGAGTTGAGCGTAGTCGACTGCCAGGTGTGCGGCGTGGATGGCGGGGCGGGAAAGGCAGTCGGCTACCACGTTGTCTCGGCTGGAGACGTGTCTAAACTGTCTATTTCTGTTTTAAATTTATGTAATGATGTAGCTTCTACAGCTTTTTGGGGCAGCATATTCCATGGACCTACCACCCACTGAGTGAAGTAGTTCCTCCTCATCTCAGTTTTGAAAGAGCAGCCCCTAATTCTAAGACTATGCCCCCTAGTTCTAGTTTCACCCATCATCGGGAACATCCTCCCCGCATCCACCCGATCCAACCCCTTCACAATCTTATATGTTTCAATAAGATCGCCTCTCATTCTTCTGAACTCCAATAAGTAGAATGAAAAAGGATTAATTAGCAATCTTGTTGTGCGAGGCCCCTTGGGTCAGAGCGATCATAATATGATAGAATTCTTCATTAAGATAGAGAGTGAAACAGTTGACTCGGAGACTAGGGTCCTGAATTTAAATAAAGGAGACTACGATGGTATGAGGTGCGAGTTGGGTAGGGTTGATTGGGGAATGACACTCAAAGGGTTGACGGTGGATGGGCAATGGCAAACATTCAAAGATCGCATGGATGAACTACAAAATTTGTTCATCCCAATTTGGCATAAAAATAAAACAAAAAAGGTGACTCAACCGTGGCTAACAAGGGAAATTAGGGATAGCATAAGATCCAAGGAGAGGACATATAAATTGGACAGAAAAAGCAGTAAACCTGAGGATTGGGAGCAGTTTAGGATTCAACAAAGGAGGACAAAGGGATTAATTAAGAGGGGGAAAATAGAGTATGAGAGTAAGCTTGCAGGGAACATAAAAACTGACTGTAAAAGCTTTTATAGATATGTGAAGAGAAAAAGATTGGTGAAGTCAAGCGTAGGTCCCTTGCAGTCAGAATCAGGGGAGTTTATAATGGGGAACAAAGAAATGGCAGACCAATTAAATACATACTTTGGTTCTGTCTTCACAAAGGAGGACACAAATAACCTCCCAAAGATGTCGGGAAACATAGGGTCTAATGACAGGGAGGAACTGATAGAAATCAGTATTTGTAGGGAAATGGTGTTAGGGAGATTGATAGGATTGAAGGCCGATCAATCCCCAGGGCCTGATAATCTACATCCTAGGGTACTTAAGGAAGTGGCCCTAGAAATAGCAGATGCATTGCGGGTCATCTTCCAAAATTCGATAGACTCTGGAACAGTACCCATGGATTGGCGGGTAGCTAATGTTACCCCACTGTTCAAAAAGGGTGGTAGAGAGAAAACGGGGAATTACAGACCGGTAAGCCTGACATCGGTAGTGGGGAAAATGCTAGAGTCCATTATAAAGGATGTAATAGCAGAACACTTGGAAAAAAGTGACCGGATCGGACAAAGTCAACTTGGATTTACAAAAGGTAAATCGTGCTTGACTAATCTACTGGAATTTTTTGAGGATGTAACTGGTAAAATAGATAAAGGAGAACCAGTGGATGTGGTGTATTTGGATTTTCAAAAGGCTTTCGATAAGGTCCCGCATAAGAGATTAACGTGTAATATTAAGGCGCATGGGATTGGGGGCAAGGCATTGACTTGGATAGAGAACTGGTTGGCAGACAGAAAGCAAAGAGTTGGAATAAACGGCTCTTTTTCCAAGTGGCAGGCTGTGACTAGTGGGGTACCGCAGGGATCGGTCCTTGGACCCCAGCTATTCACAATATATATTAATGATCTGGATGAGGGAACTAGCTGTAATATTTCCAAGTTTGCAGATGACACAAAGCTGGGTGGGCGTGTGTGCTGTGAGGAGGATACCGAGAAACTCCAGTATGATTTGAACAGGTTGGGTGATTGGGCAGAAGCATGGCAGATGCAATATAACGTGGATAAATGCGAGGTTATCCACTTTGGTGGCAAAAACAGGAAGGCAGATTATTATCTGAATGGTAATAGATTGGGAGAAGGGGAAGTGCAACGAGACCTGGGTGTCCTCTGTGCACCAGTCGCTGAAAGTAAGCATGCAGGTGCAGCAGGCGGTAAAGAAGGCAAATGGTATGTTGGCCTTCGTAGCGAGAGGGTTTGAGTACAGGAACAAGGATGTCTTGCTGCAGTTGTACAGGGCCTTGGTGAGACCACATCTGGAGTATTGTGTGCAGTTTTGGTTGCCATATCTGAGGAACGATGTTCTTGGCATGGAGGGAGTGCAGCGAAGATTCACCAGGCTGATACCTGGGATGGCAGGAATGATGTATGAGGAAAGATTGGGTCAATTGGGCTTGTACTCGCTGGAGTTTAGAAGAATGAGAGGGGATCTCATCGAAACTTATAAAATTCTAACAGGACTGGACAGATTAGATGCTGGAAGGATGTTCCCGATGGTCGGGGAGTCCAGAACCAGGGGTCACAGTCTAAGGATAAGGGGTAAGCCATTTAGGACGGAGATGAGGAGGAATTTCTTTACCCAGAGAGTGGTGAACCTGTGGAATTCTCTACCACAGAAGGCAGTAGAGGCCAATTCATTAAATATATTCAAGAAGGAGTTGAATATATTTCTTAAGGCTAAAGGGATCAAGGGATATGGAGAGAAGGCAGGAACAGGGTACTGAATTTGGACGATCAGCCATGATCTCATTGAATGGCGGAGCAGGCTCGAGGGGCCGAATGGCCTACTCCTGCTCCTATCTTCTATGTTTCTATGTTTCTATGTTTCTATTAACAAAATATGCCGATTTGTCTTTCTTGGATCTAAAGTGGATGACTTCCCACTTCCCCGCTTTGAACACAAGTTGCCACAGTTTTTCCCACTCACTTAGTCTGTCTATATCACTTTGTAATTTCCTGCTACCATCTATGCAACTTACCGTTCCTCCTAACTTAACGTCATCTGCAAAATACAACTCTCTATTCCTTTATCCAAGTCATTAATATATATGGTGAAAAACTGAAGCCCCAGTACAGATCCCTGGGGAACACAACTTGTCATATATCTCCTGCCAATCAGAGTGCATTCCCTTTATCCCTACTCTCTGTCTCCTACCTCCCAATGAATTTCCAACCCATATCATATGGTTGCCTCTAATTCCATTCCTTTTTATTTTTGCTAATAATTTCTTGTGTGGAACCTTATCACATTCTTCTGGAAGTCCATATAGACAACAATCCCTTATCCACCATGTTAATGAATTCAAAAAATTCAACTAACTATGTTAGATGTGACATACCCTGTGTAAATATATGCTGGCTCTGATCAGCTCATACTTCTGCAAGTGCTCAATAACTTCCCTACAGCTGACATTAGAGTGACAGGTCTGTAGTTACCTAGTTATTCTTTACCTCCCTTTTTAAATAATGGTGAACGTTGCAGTTTTCCAATGCAATGGCACAATTCCTGAATAAAGGGAGCTTTCAAAAACTATGACTAATGCATCTGCAATTTCCTCACCTATTTCTTTTAATACCCTGGAGTGGAAACCATCAGGTCCTGGACATTTGTCTGTCTTAAGTCCCATTACTTTCTCCATTAATATATATATATATATATTTTACTTACATTAAATCCACAAAGTTCCTTCCCTTGATTTGTTTTTAATTTCCCTTGTACTGTTGGTATTGTATCCTCTTCCTCCACAGTGAAGACATACAAAGTACTCATTTAGCAAGTCTGACTACAGTATTACCTTTCAAATATTTTCCACTTTAAATTCTTCATCATGAGAAAGCCAATTTGTGAATGGTGTCAGGGCTGAAAGTGATAGTGCAACAAGAATGGACAACTGGCTGACTTCAAAGTGAAAGTAATTTATCTGTTTAACTGAGATTAAGTGATAATATTGGCAATCAAGATAAATGTGGTCAGTTTCTTGAAGCACAAGGTGATGGAACCATAAGATCATTGTCTTTTTAAGTGGCTTATTAAAAGGTACACTGGACCTTACAAAGAAGCAATCCCATGCAATGGGGCCTAATTTTATAACTATCTAAGCCAACCTAAATATTTGTAATAATGTTTAAGAGCTTTTGAGAACAATTCTACAGTGAATCTACATCCAGGCTTTCCTCTGCAGTTATGGTGGCTCATTGATGCCACTTCCATGATATTCAACAACAGCAACAACAATTTTCATTTATATAACTCCTTATGGGATGAATGGTGAGCAGGATGGTGCAGAATAGGATACAGGTGTGGTAAACCACTTTTATCGTTCACTATCGTTACAATATAGTTATCACTGTTGTATTGTTATCACTGTTCTCACTGTTGTATCACTATACGAGGTCGCCTCTTGTCGCGCTGTTATACCTGGGCTGACCACCTCCGACTCCGCCCATGGCTCCACCTACCTGCCCAGGTATAAAGGTAGTCGACTGGCTGGTATTCCTCCTTGTTGGACCCGATCACCCACGAGGGTGGGCTCTGTTATTTAGTCAATAAAAACCTTTAGTTACGTTCCTAACTCGTCGCTTTTTATTGGACGAATTGATAGGTATATCAATTTTATTGACTAAATTTTAAAGATGTCTACTACTGGCCAGCCAGAAGCCCTCCCAGAAGCACAGCCACAGCAGCTTTCAGACACCGGGCTACACCAGCCGGCTTGGCTGCAAGCCCTCAAACCACCGTACCTGGATCTAAACCCACAGGCAGCAAACTCAGCCCTCAACTTCAAACACTGGCTGGACTGCTTCGAATCCTACCTGGAAGAATCCGGCGTCCCTCAGAGATCCAAACTAAGAGTTCTGAACGCCCAAGCGAGCCCGAGAGTATACGCACTCATCCAGGACACGACTACATACGAGGCCGCTATCAACCTACTGAAACAGCAGTACCGGAGCCCGGTAAATTACATGTACACCAGGCACCTCCTGAGATCCCGCCCGCAACAGCCAGGAGAGTCTGTAGCTGAATTTTTACGGGCGCTAAGAGCACTCGGCAGGAACTGTGACTTTAAAGTGGTGACGGATGTTGAAAATACGGAAGATAATATCCGCGATGCCTTTGTGAAAGGCCTACGGTCCGACTACTCACGGCAAAGACTGCTTGAAGCTAAAGACCTCGACCTGGACAAAGCTGAAGCCCTCGCTCTCTCCCTAGAGGTGGCCCATCAGGACCAGGAGGCGTTTTCCAGGTACTGCTCGCGACCCTGGGACTCGGGCCCGACCCCTACCGCAATACCCTTCGCAGCGCCGCCCCCGGGACCTACCTCAGCGTCGGCGTCCCGGACCCGACCGGGACCGCCACCCCCGGTACCGGCTCCGACATCGGGCACCCGCGATCGGGCCGCCGGCTGCTTCTTTTGCGGCCAGGAGAAGCACCCGAGGTCGCGCTGCCCAGCCAGGAACTCTACCTGCTCAACCTGCAGGAAGAAAGGCCACTTCTCTAAGGCCTGCAGGAGCGGATCTTCAGAGGCCAGCAGTGCCTCATGCGAACTGTGGGGGCGGCCATCTTCTTTCAAGGCAACTGAGGCCAGCATCCCCACACGTGAGACATGGGGGTGGCCATCTTTGATCAAGGCAACCGACCCCAATAGTGCCTCATGTGAGTTATGGGGGCAGCCATCTTCTCCGCCATTTTGTCCTACCTCGTGGGAGACGCCATTTTACCCACCACGCCCGACTGCCACCGGGCCCCCGGACCCGACGACCGCCTCGCCCGCAGACGACAACGACTCGCTTACCTACACACTAGCCTCCGTCACCCTGGATCAAGCCCGCCCACACCACCTGTCCAAGTCGATGATGGACATCAAAGTAAACGGCCACGCCACGACCTGCCTGTTCGACAGCGGAAGCACGGAGAGCTTCATCCACCCAGACACGGTGAGCCACTACTCCCTCCCTGTCCTGCCAACGCGCAACCGAATCTCGATGGCATCGAGGTCCCACGCCACGGACATTAGCGGCTACTGTGTTGTGACCTTGTCGGTTAAGGGTACGGAGTATAAAAATTTTAAACTCCTCGTCCTCCCCCAGCTCTGCGCTGCCGTCCTACTAGGGCTGGACTTCCAATCCCACCTCCAAAGTGTAACCCTAGCATACGGTGGACCCCTCCCCCCACTCACAGTCGACAACCAGCGAATGTTAAACCGCCCACCGCGTAACACCTGCAGCCTATCCACCCTCAAGGTGCCGCCACCTTCCCTGTTCGCTAACCTCACCCCCGACTGCAAACCCGTCGCTACCAGGAGCAGGCGGTACAGCGCTGGGGACAGAGCCTTCATTAGCTCTGAGGTGCGGCGCCTCCTGAAAGAGGGCATTATCGAGGGGAGCAACAGCCCCTGGCGTGCCCAGGTCGTGGTCGTTAAGACCGGCGATAAAAATCGCCTGGTCATCGACTACAGCCAGACCATAAACAGATACACCCAGCTGGACGCATACCCCCTTCCCCGCATATCTGACATGGTCAATCAGATTGCACAATACCGCGTATTCTCGACCATCGACCTTAAGTCGGCCTACCACCAACTCCCTATCCACACCGAGGACCGCCAGTACACCGCCTTCGAGGCGAATGGGCGCCTATACCACTTCCTTAGGGTCCCCTTCGGTGTCACCAACGGGGTCTCGGTCTTCCAAAGGGAGATGGACCGGATGGTTGACCAGAACGGACTGCAGGCCACATTCCCCTATCTAGATAACGTCACCATCTGCGGCCGCGACCGGCAGGACCATGACGTGAATCTGGAGAAATTCCTCCGTACGGCCCAACGGCTGAACCTCACCTACAATAAGGAGAAATGTGTGTTTAACACCTCGCGCCTTGCCATCCTTGGCTGTGTAGTAGAGAACGGACTCATCGGCCCCGACCCCGAAAGAATGCGCCCCCTCATGGAGCTACCCCTCCCCCACTGCCCTAAGGCACTTAAGAGAACCCTGGGGCTCTTCGCCTACTATGCCCAATGGGTGCCCAATTATGCGGACAAAGCCAGACCCCTCATGAAGTCCACATCCTTCCCCCTCACGGAGGAAGCGTGCGCGGCCTCCTCCCTCATCAAGGGAGACATAGCCAAGGCCACAATGCACGCAGTGGATGAGTCCATCCCCTTCCAAGTGGAGAGCGATGCATCCGACTTCGCCCTAGC
Source organism: Somniosus microcephalus (assembly GCF_052327205.1). Taxonomy (NCBI): domain Eukaryota; kingdom Metazoa; phylum Chordata; class Chondrichthyes; order Squaliformes; family Somniosidae; genus Somniosus; species Somniosus microcephalus. The sequence goes on along the minus strand of NC_140988.1, from coordinate 314,846,220 downwards.
CGCTACCCTTAACCAGGAGGAGGAAGCCCAGGCAATTGTGGAGGCGGTACGGCGCTGGAGGCATTACCTGGCAGGCAAACGATTTACCCTCCTCACCGACCAACGTTCGGTTGCTTTCATGTTTAATAACAAGCTGAGGGGCAAAATCAAGAATGACAAGATCTTGAGGTGGAGAATCGAGCTATCCACCTACGATTATGATATCTTGTACCGGCCAGGTAAGCTGAACGAACCCCCTGATGCTCTTTCACGAATTACATGCGCCAGCGCGCATATTGATAGACTTCAGACCCTCCACAACGACCTCTGCCACCCCGGGGTCACCAGACTTTACCATTTCATTAAGGCCCGCAACCTGACCTACTCCATCGAGGAGGTCAGGACCGTGACCAGGAACTGCCAGACCTGCGCCGAGTGCAAACCGCACTTCTATAGGCCGGACAGAGCAAGCCTGATCAAGGCCACCCGTCCCTTCGAGCGCCTGAGCATCGACTTTAAGGGGCCTCTACCGTCATCTGACCGCAATGTGTACTTCCTCAACATCGTTGATGAGTACTCCCGTTTCCCTTTTGCCTTCCCCTGCCCAGACATGACCAGTACCACGGTCATCAAGTGCCTGAACGACCTCTTCGCCTTGTTCGGGTTCCCGAACTATATACATAGTGACCGGGGCTCCTCCTTCATGAGCGAGGAACTCCGTCAGTTCCTACTAGCGAGAGGTATTGCAGCAAGTAGGACCACCAGCTACAACCCCCGAGGGAACGGCCAGGTGGAAAGAGAGAACGCGACGGTATGGAAGGCCGTCCTCTTAGCCTTAAAGTCTAAGGGCCTCCCAACCTCCCGCTGGCAGGAAGTCCTCCCGACAGCGCTGCACTCCATCCGGTCACTACTTTGCACTGCCGTTAACGCCACCCCCCATGAACGAATGTTTGTTTTCCCCAGGAAGTCGACTACGGGAACCACTCTACCAACCTGGCTGACCTCTCCGGGGCCCGTCTTGCTGCGAAAGCACGTGAGGGCCCATAAAACGGACCCCCTGGTCGAGAGGGTGAACCTCCTGCACGCCAACCCCCAGTACGCCTACGTGGCTTACCCAGACGGGCGGGAGGACACTGTCTCCTTACGAGACCTCGCACCCTTGGGCACTCCGGAGACACCACCTTTACCCCCCCCCACCACCCCCCCAATTCCAGCCCAGGTAGACGGCATGCCGGAACCCCACGAGCCTTCGCCGACCACGCAGACACCAGCATTAACACCGGATAATGCAGCACCGCCGCTGCGACGATCGGAGAGGCTTACGAGGCCTCCGGACAGACTGACATACCAGAACTGGTAGTACACTTCACCCCGCCGGACTCAAATCTAAACAAGGGGTGAATGTGGTAAACCACTTTTATCGTTCACTATCGTTACACTATAGTTATCACTGTTGTATTGTTCTCACTGTTCTCACTGTTGTATCACTATACGAGGTCGCCTCTTGTCGCGCTGTTATACCTGGGCTGACCACCTCCGACTCCGCCCATGGCTCCACCTACCTGCCCAGGTATAAAGGTAGTCGACTGGCTGGTATTCCTCCTTGTTGGACCCGATCACCCACGAGGGTGGGCTCTGTTATTTAGTCAATAAAAACCTTTAGTTACGTTCCTAACTCGTCGCTTTTTATTGGACAGGAGCCGTGTAGCCTGATCCTGCTCCTATTTTGTGTGTCTAATTCTGTTAGATTCAGGAGATGGTTCTGTGATAGTAGATTGGCGGTTAGGATCAGATCAGCCATGATCTTATTGAATGGCGGAGCAGGCTCGAGGGGCCGATTGGCCTACTCCTGCTCCTATTTCTTATGTTCTTATGTTCTTATATAATACCCAGTCTAAGATGGCCTGATCTCGAGTTGGTTCCTCGACATATTGGTCCAGGAAACCATCCCGTATACACTCCAGGAATTCATCCTCCACAGTATTGTTACTAATTTGGTTAGCCCAATCTATATGTAGATTAAAGTCACCCATGTGAACTGCTGTGCCCTTATTGCACGCTTCTCTAATTTCCCATTTGATGCCATCCCCGACCTCCGCATTACTGTTTGGAGGTTTATATACCACTCCCACTAACGTTTTCTGCCCCTTGGTAATATTCAGTCCTACCCATACAGATTCCATATCATCAGAGCTAATATCCTTTCTTTCAATTGTATTAATCCCCTCTTTAACCAGCAATGCTACCCCACCTCCTTTTCCTTTTTGCCTATCTTTCCTGAATATTGAATATCCTGGGATATTGAGTTCCCAGCCTTGGCCTCACTGGAGCCATGTTTCTGTAATCCCAATCATATCATATTCGTTTACCTCTATTTGCGCAACTAATTCATCCACCTTATTACGAATGCTCCTTGCATTAAGACACAAAGCCTTCAGGCTTGTTTTTTTAACACTCTTAGATCTTTTAGAATTATTATTTACTGTGGCCATGTCTGATTTAAACCCTTGATTTCTCTGCCTGCCACTTTTGTTTTTCTCCTTCCTGTCTTTTGCTTTTATCCTTGTTACCCTTTCCTCTGTCTCTCCGCTCAGGTTCCCAACCCCCTGCCATTTTAGTTTAAACCCTCCTCCAGAGCATTAGCAAACACTCCCCCCTAGGACATCGGTCCCAGCTCTGCCCAGGTGCAAACCGTCCGTTTTGTACTGGTCCCACCTCCCCCAGAACCGGTTCCAATGTCCCAGAAATTTGAATCCCTCCCCCTTGCACCATTCCTCTAGCCACGTATTTATCTGAAATATCTTTCTATTTCTACTCTGACTAGCACCTGGCACTGGTAGCAATCCTGAGATTACTACCTTTGTGGTCCTATTTTTTAATTTACCTCCTAACTCCCTATATTCAGCTTTTAGGACCTCATCCTGGTTTTTACCTATATCGTTGGTACCTATATGCACCCTGACGACTAATGTTTAGAAACTAGGAATTGAGGCGGCACAAAAAGATTTGGTTGTCCATGTACATTAATCACTAAAAGCCAGTGGGCAGGACCTGCGAGAGGAGAGGCAGGAGAGGCTGATTTAAACCAAGCTCCAAGAGCGGGAGAGGCGGACCTGCGAGAGGAGAGGCGGGAGAGGCTGATTTAAACCGAGCTCCAAGATGAGAGAGGCGGACCTGCGAGAGGAGAGGCGGGAGAGGCTGATTAAACCGAGCTCCGAGAGCGGGAGAGGCGGACTTGCGAGAGGCGAAGCGGGAGAGGCTGATTTAAACCGAGCTCCGAGAGCGGGAGAGGCGGACCTGCAAGAGGAGAGGCGGGAGAGGTTGATTTAAACCGAGCTCCGAGAGCGGCAGAGGCAGACCTGTGTGCTGTGAGGAGGATGCCGAGAAACTCCAATATGTTTCTATGTTTCTATGTAAGAAGTAATAAGAACATAAGAAATAGGAGCAGGAGTAGGCCATTTGTCTCCTCGAGCCTGCTCTGCCATTCAATCAGTTCATGGCTGATCTTCTACCTCAACTCCACTTTCCTGCTCTATCCCCATATCCCTTGATTCCCTTAATATCCAAAAGTCTATTGATCTCATTCTTGAATATATTCAATGACTGAGCCTCCACTGCCCTCTGGGTAGAGAATTCCAAAGATTCACCACCCTCTGAGTGAAGAAATTTCTCCTCATCTCAGTCCTAAATGGTCGACCCCTTATTCTGAGACTGTGACCCCTGGTTCGAGACTCCCCAGCCAGGGGAAACATCCTCCCTGCATCTACCCTGTCAAGCCCTGTAAGAATTTTGTATGTTTCAATGAGATCACCTCTCATTCTTCTAATCTCGAGAGAATGTCGGCCTAGTCTACTCAATCTCTCCTCATAGGACAATCCCCCCATCCCAGGAATCAGTCTGGTGAGCCTTCGTTGCACTCCCTCTATGGCATGTGTATCCTTCCTTAGGTAAGGAGACCAAAACTATACACAATACTCCAGGTGTGGTCTCACCAGTGCCCTATATAATTGCAGTAAGATGCCTTTACTCTTATACTCAAATCCTCTTGTAATAAAGGCCAACATACCATTTGCTTTCTTAATTGCTTGCTGTACCTGCTTGTTAACATTCAGTGATTCGTGTACAAAGACACCCAGGTCCCTCAGAACACCAACATTTCCCAATCTCTTACCATTTAAAAAATATTCTGCTTTTCTATTTTTCCTACCAAAGTATATAACTTCACATTTCTCCATATTATATTCCATTTGCCATGTTCTTGCCCACTCACTTAGCCTGTCTATATCCCCTTGAAGCCTCCTTGCATCCTCCTCACAACTTACATTCCCACCCAGCTTTGTATCATCAGCAAACTTGGATATATTACATTTGGTCCCCTCACCCAAATCATTGATGTAGATTGTGAATAGCTGAGGCCAAAGCACTGATCCTTGTGGTACCCCACTAGTTATAGCCTGCCGACCCGTTTATTACCACTCTCTGTTTTTTGTCCTTTAACCAATCCTCAATGCATTATATTGGCCTTGGAGGAGGTACAGCGCAGATTCACCAGAATAATACCAAGGCTTAAAATGTTACATTATGGGGACACATTGCATAAACTTGGCTTGTAGTCCCTTGAGTTTGGAAGGTTGAGAGGTGATCTAATCGAGGTGTTTAAAATGATAAAGGGATATGATAGGGTAGATACATAGAAACAATTTCCTCTAATGGGAGAATCCAGAACAAGGGGGCTCAATCTTAAAATTCGAGCTAGGCCATTCAGTAGTGAAATCAGGAAGCACTTTTTGACACAAAGGGTAGTGGAAATCTGGAACTATCTCTCACAAAATCTACTCTCAGAGGGTCGTAAATCTGTGGAATTCTCTGCCCCAGAGAGCTGTGGAGGCTGGGTCATTGAATATATTTAAGGTGGAGATAGACAGATTTTTGAACAATAAGGGAGTGATGGGTTATGGGGAGCGGGCAGGGAAATAGAGCTGAGCCCAAGATCAGATCAGCCATGATCTCATTAAATGGCGGAGCGGGCTCGAGGGGCCAAATGGCCGACTCCTGCTCCTATTTCTTATGTTCTTATGTTCTAAAATGGGGATAAATGGAGTTGAGGTGCAAATCAGCTATGAGTTGATTGAATGGTGAAACAGGCTTGAGGGGCGGAATGGCCTACTCTTGTTCCTATAAAAGAAGTTGGGGGAGAAATTCAGGAGCGCCCCGTTTGGGCGCTAACTTGTAAAAGTTGAAAAAATTAGCGGCAGGCGCTAATGCTTTCCAACTTTTAAAAAATTCGAGGTTTGCGCTCCAAGAAGGAAGTGGAGCATTAAATCAAGCAATCCACTTCCTTCCTGGAGTGCAATAGGCGGCAGGCAGGCGGTATTGCACAATGGGCCGTGCAGCGCTGCCGCGTTGGAAAACTCCTTCCTTCCTTTAAAGGGAAAGGCCGTCGCTGCAAGCTCTGCAAGGGGAAAACTTACCTGGTCCCCGACGGCAGCCGCGATCCGGCCCGATCAGCCCAATGCACTGCAGCAGAGTGCCGGGCTGATCGAGCACTGGGGTAAAAATAAAAAAACACAGAGAATGAGCATTTGAGTATTTTTTTTCCTACCTCGGCCACCTCGCCTTTAAGTATCGCCACTGAAGCGCTCGAACTCCCGATGAACGTCTCCTACAGCTGCCGGTGTTTTTGCCTGGCGATGCTGCAGGGGGCAAAACCGAAGTTCGGGTCCGAGGCGCTACCGGGGCGATGCGCACAGCAATGACGTCACAATCTCTGGGTGAAGGAGATCGGGGCGCAACGCCATACTGTCACCGCAAACCTCCTGCTGAATTTAGCGGGAGGCGATATTCTCGCCGTGCCCGGGCGGTAAGCGGTTAGCGCCCCATTATCGCCCCTCCGGAACGCTAATGGGAGGTGCAAACCAGCTGAATTTCTAGCCCGTTATGTTTGTATTTGGCACTACTCGATATTCTCTAATTTCAGTCATAATTGTAATAGTGCCATGGACAAGAAAGGCATTTCAGGTTACACTATCCTTGTTGTGTATTTTAGATTGAACTTACAAAATATTTTTTACTCACAAATGGTTAATGCAGAACTGCTTGCAGCCCATTAAATGCAATAGTTTGATATGCACATGTAGCCATATAACTACATAGAGATTACTGGTCAACAATTGTAGGTGAGCTACATTGTTAAATGGTAGTCCTGGATTTGAATGTTTTATCAACTATCAAGATTATTGTGAGATAATGAAACAATCAGAGGTAGGAAGAAATTGCAATTCTTTTAAAGGAATCAATATCACGTTGAAAAGAATCTACATGCTAAAATGTACTCATACTTGTTAAGGTGGCATTTTCTCCAATTTTCTCCTCTCCCCTCCCATCCTAAAGACATTCGCCATTCGCGGAAGTTCTCCCGATTGTCAGATGTAACTTTGGCAGAAGCTCCAGGGAAACCCCAGAGGAAGACCATAAATGCTTTGTATACCATTTTTACTTCTAATTGAATGGCGAACCAAGTTCGAGGGGCTGAATAGCCTACTCCTGTTCCTATGCCCTACAGGGTTTCCGTGGATCTTCCACCAAATTTGCTGAAGACAATCGAGAGAATGCCTGCAAAAATGATACCCCCAATTGACTTCCTTACTGTAGTACAGTTTCATGAGTGGCTTGCCCTCTGATGCTCTCACCAAGTGGCCAGTATCCATATGTAAGCTTTGATAGGTCAACCCTGTTCTCAATTGATGCCATGCTAACTTTCTAACAGGGATCACAGGACAGTGAGTCTTGGCTAGTTTAATCCCACTCTCCTTCTAACATTACTCTTTCTGTTCTGAGGTCATGGAAGGTGCTGTGTAAATGCAAGTTCTTAATTTAATTCAAAATATATTAGACAAGAAATTAGTGTTGGGTGATTTTAGTGGATGAATGTTTACTGCATGCAGATGACATTCCTTTGGCCACTATTTTAATTGAACCTTTTTATTTTAACTGTGTTACTGCCTCCATTAAAATAGCAGAGAGAGGAATTTCATATGAATGCATTAAACATTAGTCCACTAATAATTATGACTGTAACTTTTAGCCTATTACTTTACAAAGACCCATTCCTTTCTCACAGACAGTGAATAGTTTGTAGGTTTTTGTTACAAGATTAGTTTAACATCTGTACCTTGTGGACATCTACAGCAAGCCAAAATTAATAATAATGGAGGTAATTTTTTGTGTCCGGTTTGTGCCTTAAAATGGGACCATAGTGGGACCAAAGTCATGAGTGGAATAGACTTAACGCTTGTGGTCCACCTGTTCCAATTTTTGGATGGGCCTCAATTTAGGAGGCCAGAGCTCCCACCAGACAAAGCAGGAGCCTCATGAATAAATGCAAATTGGAGTCAAAAAACTTAGTTACGGCTCCTGATGGCACTTTTGTCTCTGCTACCACCAGTTCTTGATCCATCCCACCAAAGATGGATGGTATAAGTTGGGAGGCAGCCATTCTGAGCGTACATTAAAGGGATCCTTAGCTCCAGTCAGGGAAAGCTTGAAGCAGATATGGCACTCCTTTTTACTGCAATCGCTGTGGGTTATGAGCCTCAAAAGCTTCCATATTTAATGCATTTGCTGCTGTAAGTGCTGCAAAACAAGTTGCTTCCGCTATAAATTGCTGCTCCATTTCACTCCTGTTGCTTTCATCCCTCCCCATTAAGATGCAGCTACAGGTCCTTCATAATCAGCCACCCTGCCAGGCTTCCTGACTCCAACTTGGTGAGCTGCTTATAAGAAGTGCATCATCAGACTAATATAAATGAGGCCCAATCACGGAAATGGCTTGGACTCCAGTGGCCTATTTTGGGCAGGTGGAGCAAATAGCTGCCTCATTAACGTAGTATGCAAAAATACTCCCTCCACCCCCCCATTATATCATAAGAGGGAGAGTGCATAAAAAAAATGACTATTTCGACAATTTCACCTGTAGAAATTAGTGCCAGTTTGTGGAGATTCTCCCCCTTTTGGTGCATGTGCTGTCTCAATCTGTAGTATGTTTCTATGGTCGCCAGCTGGCCTCCAGTACTTCAAGTGGTCATTATTCACGTAAGCCTTAACAGCAGAAGTCACTGGTTAGTGATCTGAATTAGGACCCCTGACCCCTAAGCGAAGACCAGTTGTTGTGTCCAGATCCTGCACTGGCTGAGAACAACCAAATCAGTGCAGGCCAAGAGTTGAACCTGGGTTTCTTACTGTTTTGAATGGTTCAGTCCTACTCACTCAAAAACCGTACAGGGAGCATGTTTTAATATCTCCTCCGGTGGATCAGCCCATAGCTCATTGGTTTGAAATAAAATAACAATTTCTAATTACACAATTGATAAACAAGTGACTCCACGTAGGTCCAAAAAACTCGACTTTACTGTTCAAAAATGATACATGGAATACAATAGAAGCTAGATAATATTGACACTGGTAAGAAGTATTCTCACAGAAAAATGTTAAGCACAAATATTGTGTTTTGGATTGTTCATATAAGATGCAGTTACTCACAAAATAAAGAGGGAGAAAGTACACACAATAGAATCTCTGCTATAAGTTTGTTTTGAGAATTACACGTGATATGATAAGCATGTTATCTATGACTGAGGGAGCCATAAGCACTGTGTGCTGCATCAGAGGTGGTAATTTATCAGAGAATGTTACAAGAAGAGGCTACTGTAAATGGGACAATGTGGATATTGAGGTGAGTAACTTGAAAGGCAATCATCACTTAATGCTGTTCTTTTTAATACAATATTTGGAAGAGTCCATTTCATCAGTTCACAAGTGGGTAGCTTCCACCAGGAATATCTGCGATATATATGTAACCACATGCAACAGAGTACAACCATAACACAATTCATGGGAGATAAGAAGAGTAGGCTAAGCTTTAATAAATATAATGGCAATCATCTTTGATAAGAATAAATCCCTGTTAAGAGTGATTTTCCCTTTGGTATAATAGAATTAACCTTATCAGGGCTCCACAGAATATAGGAACTGTGAGAGATGGAGATGTATGATCCACCAAGTAATGCACCAGAAGGAGCATGCTACGATGGATTGGATGCAGAGGTAGCCAGGCAGAATTCTGACCCACAGCAACTTTGAAAAAGTCTTCAGGTAGGTAGTTGCGGTTTGCTTTTGAACACTTGTTACAACACAGACATGTGAAGAAATCTAATGGTTCTAATGTAGCCAGAGACTAACTTAAAAAATATTTCTAACCCAGTGCAAAAAGCAATGGGATCCTTTCAATGAACCTCCACTGGGGTTGACTGGAGCTGAAATTATCCATATTTGGATGACAAAGATATAGTTTAGCACTAACCACTGAATCTTAAAAGCAGGGAACCTACACCTGTCTCTACGTTCTTAAGCCTTTAGAAGAAAAGTTATAACAGATATTACAAAGTGTTTGCAGTTGCCCATATTTGATGGACACAGTCCCAGAAAATGCTGTGTACATTTTGGAAATAAAACACAGCTCAAAAATTACATTAATGATGTTATACAAAGTTAGATTTTATTCAACAGTAAAATTATAAAAAATTAAATAAAAATATGGTTCGTTGGGTAACTTGATTTTGACTAGACAGAAAATGGTACTTGGTAAGTGCATTATCATAGAATAATGCATAGGTTCAAATTGGTTTGGTGAATACGGTAAACGCTTCTATATACATAAAGAGCCTTGGAAATAAAACAAATTCCTATATATTCAATGAGACACCATTGTTAGATGATCAGTTTCTAATACGTGAGCTCTTATTTTTGTATTTTATTTAAAAAGATCAAGTTTCTAATTCTTACAATAGTCTAATTCTAACACTTAACCACTAATTGTTAAATAAGTCATTTTTGTGTGTTTAAGATAAACTGTTAAGTTCTTTACAGAAGAAATTTGTGGACTGAGCTACTGACTTCTGTAAAACGAATTCTATGGTGATTATTAATTGATAGACAGATACAGGACCCCTGACATTCTCCCTGCATAACTAAATTTAAGTTGGACCTGTGTACTGTCAAGTTTATGTAGATGGCGTTTTTGGAAAGTATGTGAAAAGTTAAAATGCTCCTTTTTATGTTTTTTAATTTTTTTTAAAGAAAGCTAACAAGCAATGACGATATGTGATTTTCCTTTTACAGAGCAGAATCTACGACTGTTATAACTGACTAGCATACAAATATGTTTTCCAGTAAAAAAAAATCAATGCAGTCCATCACAGGCGTATTAGGGCATAATGTTCATAGTGGAGCATTACAGCCCCATCATTTGATATCAGCCATAAGTACAAAACATTGTTTTAAAACAATTGTGATAAAATTACAGGCCACAATCCGCATGCTCAAAACTTTCACAGTACTGTCACCAACAGTATCCCGTCATCTATTAGCGTCCGCTCTCACTACTCAGATGCAGGTATTTCAGGAAGCAGAGCATTGTGGTTAAAAGTTCATGGAGATCACGGTGTCTTTGGCATGATGATTTAGCTGTATGTGGTTGGTTTCTTTCACATTAATTTTGAAAATATTTTCCTCACCAGATGCAAGATTAAATGGTATTCATTTGCCCTTCAAAAAAATATATCTGCAAGGTGATGTGTCCGGTAGAGATCCATGCTTTTGCTTTCCTTCAGTTTATGTGTCTGTGTCCGATGGACTTTCACAGGGATCTGAGCTTCACATTCCTAGGAGTTATTTTTTTAGGAATCATGTTGAAAGGGAGATGCATTGGATCCACATCCACATGTGCAAAATAAAAAGCATGGATTCTCATAATTGCCTTTGCTTTTTACTACAGGAAAGCAAAGTAATAATCTGTTGAAAGAAAGGGAAAGTGTTGTTAGAAATATTTTCTAAGCAAAAATAATTTTAACCTACATTTCAAAATATGTTTCTATTATACAGTGCAGCGAAAGGCCGCTACTGTGATCTCTTTCGCATAAGATATTCCTACTAGTCATGGCAAGTGTTATTCTTTAATAATAAGGACATGCAAACTGTGGATGATAAGACATCAATAATTCATTGACAGTAGCGAGGACACTCTATAGAAAGTTGCTGAATATGATGTTTATTTAATCCATAATTTAAAAGCAACGAAGCTGTGAGTTAATTATATAGGTTCTCCTTCATGAGTGGTCTGACACTATATTTAACAAACTTTCTATCCATTGATCTACTTATCAATAAATTTCCCTTTTATTGTACCTGGCTGAGTCTGAACAACTGTCTGACTTATTTTCCTATCTACCCCTTGACCATGAAACAAAAATCAAAAAGCCCAGTTTCAGCTGAACATCAATTTATTTTCTCTTTCATGTGCTGACTGACCTGTTGTGCATTTCTGTATTAAAAAAAAACCCTCTTATGTAAAGGTTTGGGCCTAGAAATTCGACGGGGCGCCAGTCTCGCCAGGGCGCCGGAAGTACCGCCCCGGAAGGAGTTGCGAGCGCCCGCCGGAAATTCAGTTTCAGCGCCCCAGACGGAAGCGCAGCGCTACTCGAGGCGCCCCACATCCGTCTTGGGGCGCTGCAACTGAAGTTTGCAGTGCAATGTGCCGCAGCGCCACACGCTGCGACACGGCACGCTGCGGTACTGCAGGCCTTCCTCCCCTTCTTAAAGGGGAGGGGCCTGCTGCAGCACGATCTGAGGTCGCGAGTGCCGGCTAAAGAGCCCGGCACCGAGGAGAAGTGCCGGACTCTTGGGAGACAGCCGGCACAACGTGGGGTGGGGGGGGCTCTGGAGGCTGGGGACGGCTGCGCGAAGAGATGCTGGCAGACGGCCAGCAAAAAAAAAAGGCCACGCTGCACCTCAGCGCCTCTACCACCGCAGGTAGGCCCCACTGAACCGGTCACAAGTTGCGACCGGCGTTACAGCGGGGGGCGCTACCAAATTTTGCGATCGGGGCGGTAGCGGGGCGCTGCACACACCGATGACGTCATCGGTGGTGGCGCAGCGCTACCGGCTAACACCGCCATTAGTGCCCAGCTAAATTTCGCGGGAGGCGTGGCCAGTGGTGCTAAACCCACGAAGTGCCCTCTTTGGGCGCTAACTGGTGGCGCAGCCCACTGAATTTCTAGGCCTTGGTGTATTATTGTGGTCTTTTTGTGCAAAGAGTACTGTGAAATAACCAACAGGAATGTTCCTAGATCATAAGAAAGAAAGTGAGGGATTGCGAGTTGACTGATAAGAACATAAGAAACATAAGAAATAGAAGCAGGAATAGGCCACTTGGCCCCTCGAGCCTGCTCCACCATTCAATAAGATCATGGCTGATCTTGGGCTCAAAACCACTTCCCAGCCCACTCCCCATAACCCATCACTCCCTTATCTTGCAAAAATCTGTCTATCTCCACCTTAAATGTATTCAATGACCCAGCCTCCACAGCTCTCTGGGGCAGAGAATTCCACAGATTTAAGACCGTCTGAGAGAAGAGATTCCTCCTCATCTCAGTTCTAAAAGGGCGACCCTTTATTCTGAAACTATGCCTCCGAGTTCTGGATTTCCCCACAAGGGGAAACATCCTCTCTGCATCTACCTTGTCGAGCCCCCTCAGTATCTTATATGTTTCAATAAGATCACCTCTCATTCTTCTAAATTCCAATGAGTATAGACCCAACCTGCTCAACCTTTCCTCATAAGTCAACCCCCTCATCTCTGGAATTAACCTAGTGAATCGTCTCTGAACTGCCTCCAATGCAAGTACAGGTAGACTACCCTTTATCCGGACTTCCGAAAACCGAAACCCTCTAAAAACCGAAGGTTTTTTCGTTCAGCGTAAGTCGTGCGTACGGCTTACGCTGAACGAAAAAACCGAAGGTTTTTAGAGGGTTCCGGTTGCGGAAGTTCGGATAAAGGGTAAGTCGTGCGCACGACCCCCCCGCCGACGCCGCCGACCCCGCCAGCCCCGACAACCGCCGACCCCGCCGGCCCCGACAACCCCGCCAGCCCCGACAACCGCCGACCCCCCCGCGGACCCCGCCAGCCCCGACAACCGCCGACCCCCCCGCGGACCCGCCGGCCCCGACAACCGCCGACCCCCCCGCGGACCCCGCCAGCCCCGACAACCGCCGACCCCCCCGCGGACCCCGCCAGCCCCGACAACCGCCGACCCCGCCAGCCCCGACAACCGCCGACCACCCCGCGGACCCCGCCAGCCCCGACAACCGCCAGCCCCGACAACCGCCGACCCCGCCAGCCCCGACAACCGCCGACCCCCCCGCGGACCCCGCCAGCCCCGACAACCGCCGACCCCCCCGCGGACCTGCCGGCCCCGACAACCGCCGACCCCCCCGCGGACCCCGCCAGCCCCGACAACCGCCGACCCCCCCGCGGACCCCGCCAGCCCCGACAACCGCCGACCCCGCCAGCCCCGACAACCGCCGACCCCCCCGCGGACCCCGCCAGCCCCGACAACCGCCGACCCCGCCAGCCCCGACAACCGCCGACCCCCCCGCGGACCCCGCCGGCCCCGACAACTGCGGACCCCCCCGCGGACCCCGCCAGCCCCGACAACCGCCGACCCCCCCGCGGACCCCGCCAGCCCCGACAACCGCCGACCCCCCCGCGGACCCCGCCAGCCCCGACAACCGCCGACCCCGCCAGCCCCGACAACCGCCGACCCCCCCGCGGACCCCGCCGGCCCCGACAACCGCCGACCCCCCCGCGGACCCCGCCAGCCCCGACAACCGCCGACCCCCCCGCCAGCCCCGACAACCGCCGACCCCCCCCCGCGCACCCCGCCGGCGCCGACTGACTTACGCTGAGCGTCAGCGTAAGTCGTGCGCACGACCCCCCGCCGACCCCCCCGCGGACCCCCGCCGACCCACCTTCCGAAATCCGAAATTCTCCTTTATCCGAAACTCGGCTGGTCCCGAGGTTTTCGGATAAAGGATAGTCTACCTGTATAACCTTCCTTAAATAAGGAGACCAAAACTGTACGCGGTACTCAAGATGGTTTAGAACAACATACTCTTTTGGTGGCATTGATTCAACAACAAACTCAGTGCTGCTTATTAGGGTTACTGCTGCTCTGGTGGATCACAGCAAGTAGTTCTGGGTGGGTTGTTACCCACATACATGAAATACATTATATGCAAGAGATAACAATTATATTCATCATAAAGTATTATTTTCACAACACCTGTTTTCATTACCAAATGTTTTTGCTTCCATTTTTGCTTTTGTCTTTTTGGTTCATACTAGGAAAGGATGAGCAGGCAATCCCAGGAAAGGATGAGCAGGCAATCCCAGGAAAGGATGAGCAGGCAATCCGGTCCCTAGATTGTGAAAATCCTGCTCTGTAACTTCGGCTCTATGCCCTTCCCCAAAAAGCATGGTAACTACCTGGAAGTCACTTTTTGGCAAATAGTAAGTGTACGTCTGTGTCTTCTCAGTTCATGACATAGTGTATCACAGCACCAATGAGTTGTGTCACCATCCTTTAACATTTAACTATAGAAGAACATTTGATTTATTTTGGAATGCTTGGAAAACACTATACTTGAAATGAGAAATGATGAGGCTTCCCCCAGCTATTTCTGATCAGTTTAATGGACTATTCAATGTCTGCAATTAAGTTAAACAAGATAAATTCTCTTGGATTGGCAAGTTCTCACCTATATGGCTGTGCAGCCTATGTGACTAATACTGCAGACCTACAATGCAAATAAAAATCGGCAGAGATGTGAAATGGCTGCCAATTCCCTATCCCCCATTTTACACTATTGCACAAAGTTAAAATCTACCCACTGTGTTTACAGAGTCGACTTATAAAACTTTCTTACAAGATGGCACGTATCCTTCAAAATTACTTCTCTTTAGCATCTATTGAAGAGATGTAAATTTCCATTCATTTCCATTTTATGTCCCTGAACCATTTGCAGCCCAGTGAACAGTCAGGTAGAATGCTTCCAGCTTTTGTCAATGTTATTCTATACCCAGCTAATTTCATCCTAACTTGATGTGCCCTGAGCAACTTTCCCTCTTTTTTCCTTCCAGCCATTGATGCGCTTCTATGTTGAGATACCTGAGCTCAGGAGCTTAATGAGTGACTACCTCACTCCTACTCTAACTCATTCAGGATCTCCAAACTGTCTTTCCTTCCTCCTACTACATTCACACTTTTAAAACCCTATCATTACTTATTGATTTACCCATCTTTTTTCCTACTCTTTTACAATCTGTGGGCCTTGGTCTTTCACCTAGGTTTCACAATTAAACTAAACTGTGGCTAGGAACCGTGGTCAGAAGCTCACATCCTACATGGAGTTACAACCCACTGTGCAACCATGCTGGCTTTGGTTTTCATTAATGCTGTTAGAGTACAGACACTCACAAGTTATTCAATAATCATGGGAATTAGTAAAATCCTAACAACCACAGAGTGCTTTCCTGCATGTCGGAATATAGCTGAGCATCAAATTAAGAGGAAGCACAAACGGTTCTTCCTGCTGTCCATCATGAATTAGCTTAAGGTTTGCAAAACATTCCTTTCACTCCTGACAGTTCTGATTTAATTGAAGAGGTAGCAAAGACTTTCATCCACCTTTACTGGGATAAATTTGACTCTACTAGGGTTTAGAAGTGAAAAAGACTGAGCTTAAATTCTTAATTGATATCTTGTATATTAGTTAGTTTGTTTGGTTGCTGTGATTTTTAGTGAAATCCTGGAGAGTAACATTCAAGAAGATAACCATTGTGAGTTAATATGCAGATGAATGATCAATATTTATTTAATTTACAGCACAAATTAAAAACTATTAAGCAAAAGATACTTGCAAATATTTATCTTGGTAAAAAAAATGCCTAAGATAGGGAATGTTTGTTCTTCCTTACAGCTTTTTATAGCCTTCTTTCTTATCATGGGAAGATTTCCTCAGTCAGCTATTTGTAGTGAAATTATAATCTTGAGTATAAGAGAATGGTTACAATTTCATTACAAATAGCAAACAGTGAAATCTCTTCCTCCATCTTAAGCCACTGCAGTAATGTTTATATCGAGTGCTGTTTTCTTTTACCCAACATCTTCCTTTTAATCCCTGGTGGTGGTGCAGTGCCCTCCACATACAGCAAGTCTTGTGAGCAAGTGGAAACAAGATCAGGGTGTGCTGTCCCAGCAGTGAACTGGCTCAGAACCCTGACCTCAAGCCTGCTGAATTCCTCTGGGATGAATTAAAAACAAAGCTGAGAAAAAAGGCAGCTCCATCGTGAAATAAGAGCTTGTTTGTACAGTGTTTGCAGAAGGAGTGGACTAAGATGGAAATACTCAGGAAACCAGGATTCTCCATGAGATGCAGAGAGCTAACAGTCATCAAAGGCATATGATACCCAGGGATATGTAGGTCTTTGTATGCTTGTTGCAATATCAAGGTACTTACAAAAAATATAAATTTGCTGGATTTTGTTAGTAGTCCAAGACTTACTGTGCTTGTTTAAGATATTTGGCTAGACATTGTAGGCTACATAAAAGGGATATTTCATTTTTAACTATTCAAGTACTTAATGCCCTTGGTGCCATTTGAAAGAAGTAAGTTTTCTGCTTTTGCACTTCCTATGCAGAGAATTGCATGCCAGAAGTTCATATTAGAAAATTGGTCACAGAGGATAAGACACCTGTTACACAGTCCGACAATATTTCATCCATTTAAATGAATGTACTAAAAATAGCATATGTCACATCATGGCCACACTACCTCCATATTCAATATTCTGATATGCGCTGTAAAGTGAACGGTGTAAAATTATCCCTTAGATTCTTGTGCTCACCATTTTATGTCCCTTTTTTATCCTCAAGCTCTTGATAGGGTGCGGCTTCAATGTCGCTGGCAGCCTTTGAGTGCCTCATCCAAATACATATTTATCACGTGTGAGTCTTAAAGAGTTATGTGACCATGGGAGGCATTCCAGCTTGCACTTTCTTTATGTCATACAGCTTCCCTGTATTGCACCTCATTTACCCACTGAGTGATCAGCTTGATAAGCAAGCTACACTGGCAGAGCAGCATTTATTGACCAATCCTCAGAGCATTAAGATCCAACCACCTTGTGTGGAGCTGGAGTCACATGTAGGGATACTAGGTTAATCTTCCCCAAAGGATGTTAGTGAGCCAGTTGGATATTTACAACAAACCATCAGCTTTCCTGGCTGCAAGTGAACAGATTTATTGTATTCATATTCACGATTTGCTGTGAACTCATGATCTTTGGGTTGCTAGTCCAGTACTATAACCATTCAGCTACAATACCCTTAGGTGAGGCAGTCTTTGGTTTCTTTTTCTGGCCACTAGTATATAGTCTAGTGCAGCCTCTCTCATTTATTTCCCTTCTCTCCTACATCAGATACCCTACTTTAACAGCACAGTTAAATCAGTGGGGGAGAATTTTATGGGATTCTTCACATCTCCCACCAGAACTTTGATGGAAGATCAGCAGAAACCCTGAAGAAATGGCAAAAATGGCTATTTTTAGGGGTTGCACCATTCTTCCACCTAAGTTACAGTGAGAGATCGGGAGAAGCCCCCCAACCACCCGCTGTAAAAATTTCAGGTGAGTGTTAAATCTGTGAGTTGTTCAAGTAATTAATACTCAGACTTAATCAGTAACAATAAAACAGGTCTTTACTGGTTAGAGGTAGGGACTATACATAGGTCTTTACTTCATGCCCACAGGCGGGAACTGAGGGGAGATCAGTACCCACAGTACTATTTATACCCCTATGGCCAGGAGTGGTACTGCGTATCACTACGCCCAACAAGTAGTGCAGTCCTGTCCATAGGTTCAAAGTAGCACACATATTACATACACAACATTCCTCCCTTCCTAGCTTTACAGTCATCTCCCCATTTAACATAACGTAATAACATATATACATATATAACTTCAGGTTTACATAACAGAATAACATAGATACATAGATAACTTCATGTCAAAACAGATCACAGATTCAGTCTCTGCGGAAAACAGCTCACAGATTCAATCTCTGTGGTGGAGTCGGTTCACGTTGCTGGAGTGACTCATTCAATAGTCCTTCCATGGATTTAACAGTTTGAACTTCCGAACTGAATTGGCTCCGTTCGGAGGGACCACGTGTGTGATCTGGTAGAGGTAATAATGGTTCAGATGGGTCATCTTCTGTTTCGACTTTTCCTTTTCTGCTTCTTGGAGACTCTCTGGGCTCCACTGTCAGCTGCCAGCTGCATGCGCAGTTCCTCCTTCTCTCCCTCCTTTTTCCGTAGTAGAGCCACCTTCTCCCGATGTTCCGTAGACTTTCGGTGCTCCTCCATGATTTCTGTATGGTGGGAGTCGAAGTTACAAGTTGGGCAGGACAGGACATAGTAATATTCGGTGTCGTCCTGATCTAGGCCAGCGAGAGGGTCTTCTATTTCCTCCATACCCAGCTGGGCGTTAGCCAGCTTTTGTTCCAAGTCCAGACATCTTTCCTGAAGAGACTTCTTCATGCGTACCTCTTCATCCAGCTTTTTCTGGGCTTTCAGCAAGTCGTTTACTAATGACCTCATTTGAGATTTTACTACTTCAACTTCTTTTGGAGATTGATTGATCGGACTATTCAATCCCTCTACCGGAGCAGCTGTTTCAGCGGTCTGTTGTTCTACGTTGACGTGAGTCAGCGTACTTTTGGCATCCAAGGGCTGCTCTGTTGCAGTCATCTCAGTCTGTGTTGCCACCTCAGCTCTTCCAATAACCTTTGAGAGCTCTGAACCCCTTTCGTTTGAATATTGAAGTTCGTGTTCAAGTTTTTCCCATTTCAGAGTCCTGTCCTTCAGCATATGCAGGAGTTGGCTGACCGTTAACTCCTCTGACATCAGACGTTTTGTGTGCTCCTGCTCCATTTTCTCCATCAGCTGCTTCTGTTGTCTTTCCAGATTCTCCAACTCTATATCAAAGAACTCTTTCGTTGCATTCAACTCTTGCTCACAACGGCGAAGCATTTGTTCTAATTGCTGTTGTAGTTTGAAATGGAGTTGAGTTCGAGCCCGGTGTCCCTCAGAAATGGGCACATCAGTAGACTTGCCAGACTCAGAATCCACAGTTAAACTATGTTGTTGTTGCTCAGTGGAATTCTGTGCTGAAACTTTGTCTTTTGCACCTGAGTTGGGCTTACCATC
The DNA here is from genome assembly GCF_052327205.1 of Somniosus microcephalus. Lineage (NCBI taxonomy): Eukaryota > Metazoa > Chordata > Chondrichthyes > Squaliformes > Somniosidae > Somniosus > Somniosus microcephalus. The sequence continues at coordinate 314,827,080 of NC_140988.1, read as the reverse complement.
ATCCGTTCCAGAGTCTGGGCCGACTATCTTCACCGAGTTCTCACTCGTTATTGTTTGTAGGAAATGCCAGTCCATATTCATTTTCCTAATCCACTCCCATCCTAGTAGTGGAGGACCTCCTTCAGATATCACATATAAGTCCATTATTTGACTGTCTTCGCCCTTGTGGACCACTGCAACCTCTATTTTCCCGATGGGGTACACTCTTTGCCCCGTGTATGTTTCCAATATAATCCCCGTATCCTGTAGGGGAATATGTTGGAATAACTTTCCGTAATCTTTCTTATTTATGACCGTCAATGCCGATCCAGTGTCCAATTCCAGTTTTACTTGGACTCCTTCTATCTGAAGAGTGACCCAAATTGTCTGGAGGTCTGCACCCTTACCAGCGTTGAGTACTCTTAAGCTAGCCAGTTCATTACTGCTAGCGTCTGAATCGGACTCCTGTTCAGTCACCTTGTGTACCTTTGCGTATTTTCCTTGCGGTGACTTCTTGTTGCTGGTCTTCTTCGCTGACCTGCATACTCTAGCTATATGTCCAAGCCTACCACAAGTTCTACATTCTTGGTTTTTAAACCAACACTGGTTCTGATCATGCGTTGTCTTTCCACAACGATAACATTTGCCAGAACTCACACCCAATTTGTGTGCACTGAGCTCCGGTGACCGTAGCTGCATTACTGCCGTGCCTCTCGCTGCGGCTTCGTGTGCTGCTGCCATAGTGACCGCCTTCTCAAGCGTCAGCTCATTCTCCTCGAGCAGTCGCTTTTGTGTATCCTGTTTAAATAAACCACACACAAATTTGTCTCGAAGTGCCTCTGTCAGTCCCGTTCCAAACTGGCAATATTTCGCTAATTTACGCAATTCCAGCAAATAATCAGCATTGCTTTCATGCTGTAGCTGCCTTCTGTCGTAAAATTTAAATCGTTCCGCTAGCATCAGCGGCGTGGGGTTTAGATGATCTTTCAGGACAGTAACAATCTCATCGAACGTCTTATCCGCCGGTTCATCTGGTGATAACAGGTGTTTCAATTGCCCGTATGTCTTCGCACCCATTAAATTTAATAATGTTAGTGCTTTATCAGCCTCATGAATTTTATTGGCCTTACAATAATTTTTAACTCGTTCAACATATATGGCCCAATCTTCGATGTCACTATCAAAGTTGCTAATATTCCCGTGTTTAGGCATTGTAGTACTTTATCAGATTTGCAATTTCTCAGATTTTTTTTTTTTTTTTACTGCTATCCAAGATGGCGGCTTCCCGCTCTTGCCGTCGTCCTCCGCCCACAAAATGGCGGTTTTCCTGCGCTTGGCGGTCTTCACCCATCCCCCAACGCCGTCTCCCTTCAGCCCCCGAGTGCGGCCCTTATCAGCGGATGCGATCGCTGGATCGCGAAGCGGCTCTCGGCTCTTATCAGGAGATGCGATCGCTCTGTTGAAACGCCTCCCGTTCGAAGCGGCTCTCGCGCCCTATTCCTCCAGCTCCCCCAGCCCCGTTCGTGCGGCCAACGCGGTCGACTGCCTGTCGCGTCGCTGCCCGGCTCAGACAACGGCTTACCCACCACCAAGCTGGAGAAGAAGCTGACGGTCGCCGATGGAGGCTCCGAGGTCAGGATGTCTTCCAGTGGGGTGGAGAGGGTGGAAACCTCTCTGCAACGTCCTGGCTGTGGACGAAGCTGCCGTGGAGTGACTGCCGCAGGGTCCGAATCAGACTCGTCGCCAGTGTTAAATCTGTGAGTTGTTCAAGTAATTAATACTCAGACTTAATCAGTAACAATAAAACAGGTCTTTACTGGTTAGAGGTAGGGACTATACATAGGTCTTTACTTCATGCCCACAGGCGGGAACTGAGGGGAGATCAGTACCCACAGTACTATTTATACCCCTATGGCCAGGAGTGGTACTGCGTATCACTACGCCCAACAAGTAGTGCAGTCCTGTCCATAGGTTCAAAGTAGCACACATATTACATACACAACAGTGAGCATCTTTTTGCTTGAAAAATTATGGATGTAAATTCACCCCTGCTCTGCTTTATTAGTGCATTTTAATATCATTTAGCATTAAACAAAATGATAATCAAATGAATATTGTAATGGAATTACAGAAAGTCAATTTAATAAACTTGTGATTTGATGTTGATGCTGATACAGAAACACTACTGTAGTCTTCCACAAATTAAAGTACAAGGAAATTCATTTAAACAGGTTATACAAGTCTTAAAGAAATATCCTTGGCAAAGGAGCAAGTAACTGTTGGTTTGAATAAAATCTCCTGCCAATTCACTTTTTTTTAAATATTCATTCATGGGATGTGGCCGTTACTGGCAAGGCCAGCATTTATTGCCCATCCCTAGTTGCCCTTGAGAAGGTGGTGGTGAGTCGCCTTCTTGAATCGCTGCAGTCTGCGTGGTGAAGGTACTCCCACAGTGCTGTTGGGGATGGAGTTCCAGGAATTTGACCCAGCGACAATGAAGGAACTTCCAAGTCAGGATGGTGTGTGATTTGGAGGGGAACGTGGAGGTGGTGAAGATGCCCTTATCCTTCTAGGTGGTAGAGGTCATGGGTTTCGGAGGTGCTGCCGAAGAAGCCTTGGCAAATTGCTACAGTGCATCTTGTAGATGGTACACACTGCAGCCAGGTAGGTACGACAGTGGTGGAGGGAGTGAATGTTTAAGGTGGTGGATGGGGTGCCAATCAAGCGGGCTGCTTTGTCTTGGATGGTGTTGAGCTTCCTGAGTGCTGTTGGAGCTGCACTCATCCAGGCAAGTGGAGATTATTCCATCACATTCCTTGTAGATGGTCAGGAGGTGAGACACTCGCCGCAGAATACCTAGCCTCTGACCTGCTCTTGTTGCCATAATATTTATGTGGCTGGTCCAGTTAAGTTTCTGGTCAATGGTGATCCCCAGGATGTTGATGATGGGGGATTTGGCGATGGTAATGCCGTTGAATGTCAAGGGGCAGTGGTTAGACACTCGCTTGTTGGAGATAGTCATTGCCTGGCACTTGTGTGGCGCAAATATTACCTGCCACTTATCAGCCCAAGCTTGAATGTCGTCCAGGTCTTGCTGCATGCGGGCATGGACTGCTTCATTATCTGAGGAATTGCGAATGGCACTGAAAATTGTGCAGTTATCAGCGATCATCCCCACTTCTGACCTTATGATGGAGGGAAGGTCATTGATGAAGCAGCTGAAGATGGTTGAGATTAGGACACTGCCCTAGGACATTTTTGCCATCAGATTTCCATATTTCCTGAAATAATTTTGTGTATAGATTTCCACCCATAATACCATGCTTTTATGCTGGGTAAAGACAAAGGGGGAGACTTTCAGCCACGCATTCAGGGGCTAATGAGCCTCCAAGATGCTGAGTTGGGGTCTTGAGCTGAAACGTTGGTTTAGCCCAGGTTTAGCACAAGACAGCATCTTGGTAAAGGCGTTGAAGCCAGTGCTAGGAATGGCTGCCTGCAGGCTTGTTAAACAGCTGATTGCTACTTAAAATGCCGGCTAGCACTCATTAAAGAGGCTGCATGGCATTTTGGTGGCTAATGCTTCAACAAATGCCCTCTCCTAACAGCGACCAGCTGTTTGGGAGTAAACAAGGTGCTGATGTGGATTTCAAGCGCTACTTAAAGGGATACTTACCATTTCATGTTCATTGCTGCTGGAGCTGTAAAGAGGACCTCTGAAGCACATCGGGAGATTTTCACAGACACTTTGTCAAGACTTCACCAACCTCGAGCAACAGTTATTCTGGAAATTCTCTGAGGACTTCACCTAAAATGAGTAAGTGCTGTGCTACTCCACCATATTGGACACCTTAAAGGAGGCACCAGGAGAAAGGGAGTGCTTGGTCATGGGCATCTTGCTAGAGGTCCCCCTTGGTCTGAATGAGGAATGGGAGGAGGACATGAGGCCAGGCAGAGCAGCACCAGCTGCTGCAGGAGAGAGGGACAGGAGGGCGAGGAGGGCAACTTGGCGTCCTTTCCCCCTGCAGGTACAGGACCTCCCTCCTACTCTGGACCTCCTCCACCAGGACCTCCAATGCTGCATCCAAGAATCTGTGTGCTCTTTCCCTCGGTCTCTGAGCCGACCAACAGAGCACTCCACACCTTCAGTGGAAATGGGCGCAAGAAGCCCACAGATACTGCTCCATGAAAATTGCGTCTAATCAGCACTTGAGTGTTAAACCTGCAGGCTTCTCGTTTAGTACCTGCAGGCAAGTTCAAATTATGGTAATCAGCAATTAGGACCAAAATTGTGTGCTAAATCCAGACTTTCAAACAGGCGTATCTTATTAGCACTGCATGCATTTAGCTCCTGTTTTCACCCTTTAGCCAAAATATGTGGGTTTTTATGGAATTAAAGAATCATAGAATAATACAGCACAGAAGGAGGCCATTCAGTCCATCATGCTAGTGCTGGCTCTCTGAATTAGTCCCATGCCCCTATTCTTTCCTCATAGGCCTACAAATTTTTCCTTTTGAAGTACTTATCCAATTCCCTTTTGAAAGCTACTATTAAATCTGCTTCCACCACCCTTTCAGGCAGTGCATTCCAGATCGCAACTCATTGAGCCGGTTACGGGAGACAAGGGGTCATGTTTATAAACTCTGCAAGAATAGAACTGGGTTCAATGTCAGGAGGTTTTTCTGTATGTGGAGAGTTGCCTGGAACAAATTGCCGGCTCGAGTGTTGAGCGCAGATTCTCTGTGACAGTTCAAAAAATGAACTAGATGAGTTTGGCGTTGTAACTAATATCACTGCGTAGAGAAGTGTTTGCGCCTCATGGTCACTGTGATCTCCTGGAACTTGTTTTTGCTCACCTTGGGGTTGGAGAGGAATTTTTGATCCCTGAATTGGCCTAGGGTTTGTATCTGTGTTTTTGTCTTTCTCAGGAGATCACATTACTACTAGTGGGAGGGAGCACTGGGAGTCACGATGCTTTGTTGCATCGTGACTGTTTGGGACAGGCTTGATGGACCAGCTGATCTTTTCCTGTCCGTATGTTCATATGCTCATCAATCCATGGGGGTGCAACCCGATGTAAGGGCTGAACTTCACCCACCTTATTTTACAAGCCAATGATGGGTGTTCGTGCCACTAGTGTTGCATCCAGGGCACTTGCCATAAGAACCAGGCCACAAGGACTGACAGGGCCAGGCAGTGTTAGGAGCTCTTCAGGAAACAAAAGGAAACTGACCCCAATGGTCTCCTTTATAAGGGAGTGGCAGTTAAATTATTAATCCTAAGAAAAATACAGTTCCTCTTTGAGGGGCGGTGTATGCCACAATCCTGCCATAAATCACAAGGTGGAGCCTATTTCTGCCCTTTGGTGAACCATTACATCTAGTCTCCTTAGGTGCACTGCTGCCAATGAATCACCAAGTCCCTCTGAGGGCTGGAAAAGCTGGAGCTCCTGACATAGGAAATCCACAATCCTGGCCCCCCCACCTTCTGGGCAGGATTTTCATTGGGTCTTGGAGGCGGGATTGGAGGTGTGTGGGGGATTAAAATCCCGAAATTGGGGGGCACGAACCCATCCCGCCCCCAACCCGCCTCCATGCCAGTTTCAAAGGAGGCGGGTACCCGACCCACACTGGGACCTGCCTCCCCGAGGCGGGAAGGGGATTAATGCCAATTAACTGCCTGGGTGGGCTCAACAAGGTCAATCAAGTCAAAATCGTGTGGGTTGGCTACAACTCGATGGAGGCGGGACTACAACCCCGAAAGTTGTAGTCCCGCCTCCTACCCACCTCCTCAATGAAAATCCAGCCCTCTGTGTCAATGGCCCTGTTTTGGAGAAATGGCTCCACCACCCCCCACCCACCCCCCCCCCCCCCCCACCCGCCCCGGTCAGGTAACTCCTGGAGAAGGCTAGGATCATGTATGACTTATTAAAATATATTTCTTCTTGAGATGTGGCGATGCTAGCAAGGCTACATTTCTTGCCCATCCCTAATTGCCCTGAAAAGGTGGTGATGGGTCTTCTTTGTGAAGTGCCGCAGTCCTTTTGGTGATGGTGCTCTCACAGTGGTATTAGGTAGGAAATTCCAAGATACTGATTGAGTGACGATGAAGTAATGGCGTTATACGTTTAAATCAGGATGGTGGCCCTTGCAGAGCATGAGGGGATCTTTGACCCCCAGAGGGCAAATTAATCCCAAGAGTTAACTCGGAGTAAATGACTGGAAGCTGTACCTGTATGTACTTCTGACAATGGGCCATTGTAACATTTTTTGCTGTCCAGTCCTCGTCGAACAGATCTGACCAGCTGCTCCAGCTGTGTTTTGCACAGTACACATAAAAAAAACACTTCACTGGAATGTAGTCAGCTGCAGTACGACATAGCAGCATTGTCAACAACCGCTTGCATAACCATTTTCTCACAAGTATAACATACAGTTTCCAGTGATGCTTTTAATCCACTGGGCTTTTTCCACAGCATTGCACTGAGAAGTCTTCACAAAAGTAATCCCTTTGAGCACTAAAAGGCATTCATGGCTTTCAACATACAAACATATATGCATTTTCCATCAGGTTAAATTTGTGAAGATGACTTTCTGTAAATTTTTATGTCAAATATTTAAAGAACTTTGTTGAAGAAAGTTAAATCAATGTAGTATTTAAGGGATGATTTGAGCCACATCATTGGCACAACCTCTGCCTGGAACAAATCAGAATATCCCAACCAACAACTACCACAAATAGGTTTATTTCAGCAGCCTGTTTCCCTGCTTCTTTATTGTCACTCTCTCCAGCTCCTTTAGTGTTCCCCTCTTCAGCTCCTTTAATACCTCGCTCCACAGTTTCTTTAATAACCCTTTCCCCGGCTTCTTTAATGTGTCGCCTCTCCCTCAGCTCCTTTAAACTACTGCTCACTGCCTGATTAAAACGGTCTAGTTCTCACGCTTTCTCCACGATGCTCACCGCAGTCTATTGATGCAATAGCTACAATGCTGTGTGAAGTAGAGGGAAAAGAAAACTGCAGTGGAGATAAAAAGAAGAAAGAGAAAATGGGGAAAAATAAATGAAAGAGAGAGATGAAAGCGAAGGAAGTGAAAAATAAAAGAGAGACAAAAGTGACGGAGAGCAGACATAGATAAGTTTACAGTACAGAAGGAGACCATTCAGCACACTGTCTCTGTGCTGGCTCTTTGCTAGAGAAAACCAAAATAAACCCACACCCCATAGCCCTGTATCTTCCTGTTTCAGCAGAGAGAGAGAGAGAGATCAAAACAGAAGTGGAAGAGGAGAAAAATAAAGCCAAACAGAAGTGGAGTAGGAGAGAGAAACAGAAGTGGAGGGAGACAAGGAGACTTTTGCTGATTTAACACAACCAGTATCCTTAGATAGAGGGGCAGAAAGTGTTTTGGTTGGACCCAACCCAACAAATCTTGAGAACCACTGAACGAGATATGTTGGTTCAAATTTATTGCCAAGAATGACATGTGGCTTGAGCGAGCCTTGAGTGAAAACATGCAGAGGGGCGGGGCCTACATGTGTGCTTACCATCATTTTGTCAATAGTGGTGTCCATGGATTACAGTAAGAAAGTTTTGAGCAGTTATATCATTGGGTCAACTATGACACTGGCATCTACCTGACAATGTGGAAGATTGCTGAGGCATATTTTATCCACGAGAAACAGGATAAATCTAACCCAATGAATCACTGCGCTATCAGCTTCCTCCCAATCATCAGTAAAATAATGAAAGGAGTCAACTGTAGTGCCATCAAGCAGCTCCTACTCACCAATAATCTGTTCACCAATGCTCAAGTCAGGTTTTTCCAGGAGTACTCAGCTCATTGATCCAGACATGAACGCAAGAACTGAACGCTGGAGGAAAGATGAGACTAGCTGCCTTTCAAGGGATTTTGACTGAGTATGGCACCAAGGAGCCCTAGCAAAATTGATGTCAATGGATGTTATGAGGAAATCCACCATTAGGTGGGAGTCATATCTAACACAAAGGAAGATGCTGTGGTTGTCAGAGGTTAATCATCATAGCCCCAGGCACTGTTACAGGAGCGGGGCTGTTCACTAATGATTCCACGATATTCAGCAACAATCACAACTCCTCCAATAATGAAGCCACCCTACAGAAGGACCTGGACAAGATACAGACTGAGGCTGATAAGTGGCAGGTAACATTTCTGCCATGTAAGTACAAGACAAAGACCATCTCCAACAAATAAAAGGCCCAACTAACTCCCCTGACCTGCAACAACATTATCATAACCAAGTCTCCATCAACATCCTATGCGTCACCATTGACTATAGGCTTAATTGGACCAATGATATCAACAACATGGCTACAGGAATAGGGCAGAGACTGGGTACGCTGCCGTAAGTGGCTCACCTCCTGATCCCGCACTGTCTCTCCACCATCCACAAGGTTTAAGCCACTCGTCCAGATGGGAAAAGCTGCAACAACACTCAAGATGCTTGACACTCTCTAGGAATACAATTGATCGTCACCCCTGCCACTAGACTGAATATCCACTTATTCTATCACTAGAATATTGTGGCCGGAGTATGTACTATCTATAGGATGCACTGTAACAATTCACAAATCTTACTTCAACAGCATCTCCCAGCCCTGTCTACCATCGAGGAGAACAAGAGCAGTGATGTTGTGGGAACACCATCACCTCCAAGTAACACGCCATCCTGAATTGGACATGAATCACCGTTCCTTCACTGTCATTGGAATTCCAAACTTAATACCAGTGTGTGAGCACCAGTAGCACAAGGTCTGCAGACATTCAAGGAGAAGGCCTCCCATCACTTTATTAAGGCAACTAGGGATGGGCAACAATTGTGGCCTTGCCAGCATTACCCACAAGCTAAACAAAACAAAAAAAATCCCATGGGTTCAATATTTATCTGACACAGAGCCTATTTATACTGGAAGAAAAACAGACAGCATTTCAGCGTTTCTAGCTTTTTTTTAAAAAGTACATTGTTAGAATGGATTATGTCGAGCAAGCGTGGTAGCTGGTACCTCTAGAGATTTGATCCGCACTTATGGGTAACCTCAAGATCTGTGGTATTCAACAAGTAGTTTTCAATGCGTTGTGACAATCATAAACTTACAGAATCCTACAATGTTTTAAAACCTGATGAATTGGTCACACCAGTATAAAAATCACACCAGGATAAAATTACATTGCACTGCAGATTTGCTTCAATAAGGAATTACACGGATGTTTCTACAGCAGCTGGAGCAACAGAAAAATAACTGCAAATTCTGAAGCTTGCATGGAGTTGAGGTGCAGATCAGCCATGATCTAATTGAATGGCGGAGCAGGCCCGAAAGGCGCATAGGAGCAGTTTATTTCCTGTGGCAATCTGCATGTCTTATCACTAATTAGCCTGCACGGTGTGGTAAGTTGCTCAGCCTGACTGTGGCAAGTTGCCTCTGCCTTCAAAAGTGATGTTTGTATTGACAGTGGGGAGTGACCCTTCCTCTGGAGACACATCCAGAAACCTCATTTACTTTACTAACCTGCCACAGAAGTCAGCTCTGCTGTTGGCAGCATTTCAGTAAATAAAGGGCCACATTTTTAAAATGAGCACTCCTGGTGTAGAGCTTTGCACAACAGGAACGTATAGTGAGAACTGTGGCACAGATGTCGGCATTCCGGATTTTCGGCCAACTCGCTACTCAGTCCATTATAAGTAATAGATGAAAAATGGTGGCTGCGCTGATCTTTGTGCCAGAATTGCCAAAGGTAAGCTCTACATCAGGGGCACTAACTCATTAAATTTACCCCTAAATGCAGCAATAGTTCCACTTAGTCCGTAAATCACTACCCAACTCGCAATCGCAACTCTTGTTCGAAGTGTTAAATAATGGCTTCACTATATAGGCATCTCCCGTATAAAAATATAATTCAGAAAATAAAGGAATGGTGCATCTTACCAGATAAATAAAATCATGATCATGCCAAGGAACAATGTCATGGATGATTCCACTCTTGGAGAACTGTTATTTTGTTGGTTGGCACTAACGCTTGGAGTTGTACTGGTTAAAGGTTCCGGAACTGTTACAGCAATAATAGAATCGTTAAATTAGTAGTATCCATTTTATAGTGCCCCAATACTTAATAGTTGTCAGCTTGGCTCTGTTGTTCTTGCATCTCAGTCAAAAGATTTGAGTTCAAGTCCCACCCCAGGGTTAGGGCATATAATTTAGGATGACTGCAGTATTGGGACATCGCTACACTGCTGGAGGTGTTCTACTTTACATGTGGGCCTGTCTGACTGTTCGAGTGATTCAAGTAAGTACTAAAAAGTCCATGGCACCGATTAAAGGAGAGCAGAGAGTTTTCTTAGCGTTCTGATCAATATTTCCCTCTCAGAGAACGCCACCAAAAATAGATTAAATGGCTAATTGTTTGTGGGATCTTGTGGGATGTGAAATGATTACTGTTGTTGCTTACATAACAGTCTTGTATTTCTAAGTATTTCACTGTAGGTGAAGATCTTTGAGATGTTTCTGAAAGATGCAATAAGATGCTACATAAATGCAAGTCTTTTTTTTTGCTTCTGACATAGAGGTTTGCTTGACAAAAGTAGGGGGCAGAGAAAAATCTATAACATTATAGGGCCAATTCAGCGACTCTTGCTCCCATCTAGTGTGGCTCCACGCTGGGAGACAGCCTTGTAAAATAACCCCTTAAAATGTTATCAAACTTTAAACTTTTATTGGTTTATTGCCTTTGTCTTTAGACATACAATTGTTTTTGATGAATTTAGTAATTATCCAGATGGAGCATTTTAGACAAAATTTTCATCAGGCTTTGACAGGTGAGATGCAGGAAAAGGGTCCTGCTAGACTGCCTCAGCGATGTGCTGGATTCTCAGCAACAGAAAAACACCGAGCTCTGCAGTAGTACGTGACCATTTTCCACACTGGTCGGCCCTATGACCTTTGTGAGTGAGAAAGTCCGATTTTGCTGAATTATGACTAGTTTTGTGCTGTGGAGTCACATTCATCAAAAATTGGCATTAAGTTATCTGAACTTTTTTTTTTAAAAAGAACAGAAAGACTTGCATTTATATAGCGCCTTTCACGACCACAGGACGTCCCAAAACAGTACTTTCGAAGTGTAGTCACTGTTGTAATGTAGGAAACATGGCAGCCAATTTGCACACAGCAAGCTCCCAGAAACAGCAATGTGATAATGACCAGATCATCTGTTTTGAGTGATGTCGATTGAGGGATAAATGTTGGCCAGGACACCTGGGATAACTCATCTGCTCTTCTTTGAAATAATGCCATGGGATCTTTTACGTCAACCTGAGAGCGCAGACTGGATCTCGGTTTAATGTATCATCCAAAAAACAGCACCTCCAACAGTGCAGCACTCCCTCAGTACTGCACTGGAGTGTCAGCCTAGATTTTCGTGCTCAAGTCTCTGGAGTGGGACTTGAACCCACAACCTTCTGACTCAGATGTGAGGGTGCTACCAACTAAGCCTCAGCTGACACCAAAGGGCATTGTCATGACAGTTCCTGGAACAGTAGGAATAATCCGCTCTGAAAGTAGGTCCAGACCACTGGACTGGCCACGCGGGAGAAAGGTTGTGCTTCAGCAGATGCTAGATCTGGTACAGTGTGAACTACAGTAATACAGTTTTCAAAACCTTATTTACATTTGTAAACAAATTTTAATTGCACACACAATAGGGGGGATTTTAACTCCTGAGTGGGATGCACAGGCACTCCCCCAAGAGCTGCAGTGGGTGGTCCAGTCCATTTTGACTGCTGGGCCTCAATCACATTCTGACAGCCAGCTGCTCACCTGAAACAGGCATCCAGAGGCAGTTGGCCAGCTTGCAGCCTATGAAGATTGGGCAGCTGGGAGACCGCTAGGCCGGCAGTTAGGTAAATCGCTGGGATTGGGAGGGTTTTGCGGGGTGGAAGGGTGGGGGAAGCTCGTGGCTGCAACGCCCCAAACTTTCTTCGTGGGGTTCGGAAGAGCACTCCTCCTGCTACTGCTCCTGGCCCCACAAAAATCTGTTTTAAATTTACCTGACCGGGCCTCTGCTGGGTGTCCGCCAGGTTTTACTGAGTCTTCAAGTGGATGCTCTACTCAATAGGCAGTCAAAATCACATCGGGGTCCTAATGACATCAGTGGATCCCAATTTGCATTTATTTATGAAGCTCCCACTGAATCAGACAGGCCCCTCAACCAACCAAGAAAACAATGGTGTTGAAATGGCCACAGGGTGGGAAACGAGCGGTAAGTGCACCACTTGGAATTTAACTCCCGTTCCGCCCAGTTTCCGCTGCACAAGAGGAGTTAAAATTCCCCCTAATAAGTGTGTTATGGTGTCATTGTACTGCCAATCATGTCACAGCATGTTCCAGTTACAATCTCTTAGTGGTGTAAAACCATCATCTGGTACGGCACTAAGACACGTAAATTAGGAAAATCTCAGGTTCCATTCAGAGTAAGTGCTGTTAGCTGGGGCAGCAGCCAGAGAGCTGCAATTGGCCTTAGCACCTTCAGAGGAGAAGGGAAGAAAAGGAGCGAAAATTGGCAGCAACAAAGAACGGGAGTTACATTCCAAGCGGTGCATTTATCGCTCGTTTCCCACATCGTGGCCATTTCAACACTGCTGTTTCCTTGAGTGGCTGAGGGGCCTGTCATTTTAGCAGAACGATAATGTCCCCTTAGCATCTGTTAAAAAACTGGGACTTTCACCTCTTCAGTGTAGATTTAAAGCCAGTTCTCAAAATAAATTATATATATCGGTATGTATGCACACACATGTGCACCTACACATACATCTACACAATGCAGTATATCCACATGCATGCACACGACTAGCAGACACAGGCATTGTAGCAGGGAAAGTTCTCTCTCCCTCACTAAAAGTACAATTTTAATGATGCTTTCAATTGCTTCTTCATGGTTTAGTTTCACTAAACTCTCATATGATACGTGGGGTATAAAATAGAGAAACTGACAGCTCTGTTAGGACATACCATTGCTAGTGTTATTTTCGGGCTTATACCCTGGTGGTAATGGCATCCATGGTGTAGCATGTACAGCCTTACTCCATTCACTCCAGGTGCCAACCTCGCTATCCTTAGCAGCAACTTGTATAATGTGTTCTTTCCCTATATATGCATCAGTGATTGTATGAAATGGAACATCCGTCACCTCGACCTAGGAGCAACAGAATCAGGTTATCAGCCAACTGTTGATAGATAAAGACTACAGAAACAAGAAGACAACATTCAACAGAATATATCTTACTGTCTTTCAACCATTTTTAATACTTCTTTTACCCTTTCTAAATATTATTTACCCCCTTTGTGGTGATCATTAGTAAAGTCATGTAGAAATAGACCCACACCAACCTGTTTGTGTATGCTTCAAAATGTTGCCACTACCAGCAACAGAGTATGGCCACAAATATCTCATTTTCTCTTCAACCCTAATGGTGCCCAACACATAAATTCTTGGGTGGAAAAATTCAGTATTGCCCCGTTTGGGGCGCCATTATCAGCCGTGCGCAAAGTTTAGCGCCTGCCGCTAATTATCGCCTCCGACGGCAAACTTGGCTTTTATCACCCCTGGAGGTGATTGGAGCGCTAAATCAGGCGCTTCACACCTGTCTTAAGGTGCAAAGGCCGAGGAGCGAGGCGCTACCTCAGAGCGCTGGCGAAGCTCATGTGATGTCAGTCAGCAATGGAACACAGACACACTGACGTCAGCCAGTTCTTAAAGGGGAGTTCTGACGAAAGGTCATCGACCTGAAACATTAACTCTGTTTCTCTCTTCACAGATGCTGCTTGACCTGCTGAGTTTCTCCAGCATTTTCTGTTTTTATCTTAAAGGGGAGGGTTGATTTTGCTCTCCATCCACACCTTGCTCATTGCAGCCTTGAATCTCGGCCTGGAGAGACCTGTACATCAAATCTGCTGGAAAGAACAATGGAGAGACCCAGGGAAAGAGCTCAGAGTGCAGCCCCCACAGTCTCTTCTAAATCGATACAAGGAAGGGTAAATCAAAATGAACCTGCAAAGTGCTGCTCAGTACCCAAAACTCCTTCATACAGCGTTGAATCTCTCCAGAAGTCTCTCTCTCTCTCTCTCAGAATGCGTGGTGCAAAAATGTCACCAACAAAAAAAGGCAGGAAGCGGTCGCCTTTAAATAGCGCTCCCCCAGTCCCTTCCTGACTGCAAAACGCTCCCCTCAACCTGTCATTGCTGGTGGCAGGCGGTAAGGCAGGGGGCGCCACTCAATATCCGGTCCGGGACGCTACCGGGGCGTTGCGCACTCGACTGACATCACAATCTGCCGGCGCAGGAGATCGTGGTGGTAGTGTTTAGCGCCGCCGCAAAATGTCTAGTTAATTTTGTGAGCGGCGCAAACATCGCCGCGCCCGGGCGCCAGTTGCTTTGCATCCCATTAGCGCCCTCTTAAGGCACTAACGGGAGGCGCAAACCAACTGAATGTTTCCCCCTTGCTCCTTTAACTGGGTTTCTCAATAAACAAAAAAGAAATAAAAATATGGAGGGAACCAACCATTTAAAGGAACTCAGCAATTCTCCTTTGTACACCACCTCAAACATTACCTAAGAATTACATTATTAAAAGACTTTCAACAAAATTAATAAACTATATAACACAGCAGAATAGAGGTGAAAATCATTCTGACCTTGACTATAGAAAAAAAGAACCGAAATTAAAAAGAAGGAATGAGAGAGCTGGTCTTGCTTTGGATACTTGGTTAAATCCAAACTGACATAAGCCAACTGATCTCCTAGCCACATTCAAACTGCTAAAATAACCATCATAATCAATAGTAACAGTGGAAACCTGGCTGAACTCCAAGTTTCTCTTCAGCTCAAATATCTTAGAAGATGTACAATTCGGCAGGAAATCATTATTCCCAAACCAACAAAGCTTGATTTTGGCCTGGCTCAGCTGAACTGTAGAAATTCAGATAAGCTTGGCTTGCCGGTCCAGATCTACACACATCCTGCATGGAAAGAAACAGTCTACAGAATATTTGGAAGTAAAAGCAGAAAATGCTAGATACACAGAGCACGTTAGTCGGCAGCTGAATAAATAAAAAGGTACATTGACATTTCTAGTGTGAAGACTTCTGTTGAAAGGTCACATTTAATCCCCGGATCTGGGTGACACTTAGTTGACCTGAACAATTGAGTGGCTTGCAAGGGCATTAAGAGTCTGCCACCTAGTGTAAGCTAGAGTCACATGTAGGGCAGACCAGGTAGATGTGGCAGTTTCCCTCCCTTAAAGGATATTAGTAAACCAATTGAGTTTTATGATAATTCTGTACCTTAGATGTTTTGTTGGTGCTTGCCCACAGATTAACAAATTTTATTGAATTCATGGTGAGATTTGAGGGGAGATTTTAATTCTCTCTGTCCGGCAGAAACAGGGTGCTAGCGAAGTTAAAATTGACATGGTCGACATAACTGACCCATTGCCACTCTACCAGAATTTTTCCCGAGGCCTTCCGCTGGGAGCCCAGGCACCCATCTGAATTAGGCGGGAGCCTCATTACCCGAAGCAATTCGGGGCTCCATTATATACATAGGACACCAATGCAATTTTAACACCATGAATGCTCTGGTCAGTTGATCCAGATGCTGAATAAAGCAGCATAGGAACAGGAGTAGGATATTCAGTCCCTCGGGGCTGTTCCACCATTCAATTAGATCATGGTTGCTCCGTACCCGCCTTTGATCCATATCCCTTGACATCCTTACCTAAAAAAACATCTATCGATCTCAGTCTTGAAAATTTCATTTGACCCAGCATCCACAGCCTTTTGGAGGTGTGAGTTCCAGATTTGCACTACCCTTTGTGTGAAAAAGTGCTTTCTGATTTTGCTCCTAAATGACCTGGCTCTGATTTTAAGGTTATGTCCTCTTGTTCTGGATTCCCCCACCAGAGGAAATAGATTCTCTGTATCTTCCTTATCAAATCCCTTTATCATTTTAAACACCTTGATTAGATCACCCCTCAACCTTCTAAACGCAAGGGAATAAAAGCCAAATTTATGCAACCTGTCCTTATAATATAACTCTTTCAGCCTGGTATATTTCTGGTGTATCTGCTCTGTACCACCTCCAAGGCCAATATATCTTTGCTAAGATTCGGTGCCCAAAACTGAACGCAGTACTCCAGATGGGGTCTGACTAAAGCTCTGTACAAATGAAGCATCACTTCCTCACTTTTGAATTCCAACATCCTTGTAAAAAAGGCCAGCATTCCATCACCCTTTTTGATTAATGCTGCTGTTGCCCTGGGCTCCTGCTCAACTGACACGATTGCCAATCACCCTCCCACACTGGACCTACCGGTCTGCTGGCCTGCAGCGTACAACTATCCAGCGGCATATTAATGAGGCCCAACCCTTGAAATGTACGAGGCCTCCTAGTTAAAATCTACCCTCAAACTCCTACCCTTTCGTGTCATAACCACTACACTGCCATTCCCTTGTTACATACACAATGTTACCCCTTTTTTCTCCCTCACATGCTGACTGACCTGCTATATGTTTCAATCATTTTCTGTTGTTATTTTAGATTTATAACATTCTGTGGAGTGGAGTGGAGTGGAGGTCAAGATCAGATCAGCCATGATCTTATTGAATGGCGGAGCAGGCTCGAGGGACCAAATGACCTACTCCTGCTCCTTCGTCTTATGTTCTATGTTCTTATATTCCCCTTTTATTTTTTGTGGCCACTGTACAATATCCAGTGCAGGAAACCAAGTTCCGTGCTATTTTTTCCCTTTGTTGAACAATTCACGTCTAAGGCGGCAGGACAAGCTGTATCCTATAGGATTAGTATAAAAGTTGTAAGGTCCTGCAGATAAACTGATCAAGTCATAAGGGATTGATTTGTCCTGAGGAAAGAAAAGTAATTTGGAAGCAGATAAGGAGGGGGGTGGGGGTTGGGGGTGGTGGGAAACAAAGCTTAAAGAATGCACAGGTTGAGATTGATTTATAATAAATTCTTGGATGATTACATAAGGTGGTGAACTCACCGTTAATATTGTCTCCCTCATTAACATTAAAGGGACTGGGTCTACGTAATCCTTTCGGCATGCAAATGAATGTTCTCATGAATAAATTCTGTTATTTGTGTTGAGAATTCTCCAGGTTCTTGCTGAGTGCAGTGTATCCAAGGCAGATAACACTGTTTAATTTAGAATAAAGCATTGGGAGCCCAGATGTGGATGTATGCACGGCTTAGCAAGCAGCTGCAAAATAACTAATTTGATTTACGGAAATCACTATGGATGTAGCCAAGCACAACACTCTGTAATTGGGTTCATCCTTAATAGTTAAAAATACGTTCCCCATCATCGTGACATATGGTAAATAATTCCAATTCCTAATCCATTGATGTATCCAGACAGATTAATCTTCTAGTAAAATGCATTTCCAACAGGATTGCTGAGGCTGTCTTTGCTATAATCTGGTTTAGGTTTTAAAAAGTACAATACCCAGTCTAAGCTAAATTATAATCAAATGTTCCAGGCCATTTAAAATATTGTACATCTTTATTTTGGTAAAATAGCAATTTCAATTATACATGTAGTTTTTTTTAATCAATGTCTATGACTCATTGCATTAAGATAGCTCACCCAATAGTTCAATCAATAAATGTACTCTCTGTTTTGATCTCAGAACCAAATCGTTACTTGTGAATGGATGGAGCTCCTAATGGCTTAGTAAATGCACTAAGGCATACAAACCATTAAGGTCCTATATGCAATCACTGGTTTCTGCAGAACTAGTTGATCTCAACTACAGCAGCAACTGGTGGACTACAATTCCGTAGGATTGGAAGAAGGAAAAAAATCATCTAGCAGTTTTGCCTTTGATCACTTTCCAGTGACTCCTTGTGTAGAAGTAAGGCGAGGACCTGACCAGAGTTGGCAGTGATACCCACCATGAATAAATAGCATTCCAAAACTTTTCTGTCTTTTTTTTGGTTCTCAGGATGTGGACACCGCTGGCAAGGCCAGCATTTATTGCCCATCCCTAGTTTCCCTGAGAAGGTGGGGCTTCATCTTGAAATGTTGCAGTCCGTGTGATGAGCGTACTCCCACAGTGCTGTTAGGTAGGGAGTTCCAGCCTTTTGACCCAGCAACCGTGAAGGAACAGCGATATATGTCCAAGTCGGGACAGGATGGTGTGTGACTTGGAGGGGAGCTTGGAGGTGATGGTGTTCCCATGCACCTGCTGCCCTTTTCCTTCTAGGTGGTGGAGCCACGGTACGCGATGTGGAGGCAGTGGAGGTTTAGGCTAGAGGATGAAGTGCTGATCAAATGGACTCCAATGTCTTGGATGGTGTCAAGCTGCTCGAGTGTTAGTGTAGCTGCAACCAGGCAAGTGGAAAGTATTCTATCCCACTCATGACTTCTGCTTTGTAGGCTGTGGAGATGCTTTGGAGAGTCAGGAGGTGAGCCACTCGCCACAGAATACCCAGCTGCTGACCTGCTCCAGTAACCATGGCATTTAGGTGGTTGGTCCAGTTGAGTGTCTGCTCAATGGTAACCTCTAGGATGTTAATGGTGGAGGACTCAGCAATGGTAATGCCCCTTAATATCAAAGGGAGGTGGTTAGGCTCTCTCTTTTGGGGATGATCATTGCCTGGCACTTATGTAGCATGAATGTTACTTGCCAAGCCCAAGCTGGATGCTGTCCAGGTCTTGCTGCATGTGGGCATGGACTGATTCATTATCTGAGGAATTGTGAATGGAGCTGTACACTACAATCATCAGCAAACTGCCCCACATTTGACGTTATGATGGAGGGAAGGACATTGATGAAGCAGCTGAAGATAGTTGGGCTACAGGACATTGACCTGAGGAACACCTGCAGTGACATCCTGGGCTGAGATGATTGGTCTCCAACAACCATCTTCCTTTGTGCCAGGTCGACACCAGCCGTAGAAAAGAGCCAGGAAGCTCTGTCCTACTTTTGTTACAATGATGTCATGTACTAGTGATATGATGATACATTCTATTCCATTTATACCATTGCATCACTTGTTTGCTCACAATGTGGTCTCCTCTACATTGGGGAGACCAAACGCAGATTGGATGACCGCTTTGCGGAACACCTCCATTCAGTCCGTAAGGTGGACCCCGAGCTTCCAGTCGCCTGTCAGTTTAACTCACCGCTCCACTCCCACTCAGACCTCACCGTCCTCGGCCTCTTGCATTGTTCCATGGAAGCTCAGCAGAAGCTCGAGGAACAGCACCTCATCTTTCGATTAGGCACTTTACAGCCTTCTGGACTCAACATAGAGTTCAACAATTTCAGATCATAACCCCGGCCCCTATCATATATATATTTTTTATCCACACTTTTGTTCTGTTCTTCTCTCCCACCTGGCAGCTGTCTTCCATTCTGCCAGCACAATTTACACTTCATCTAGAGCCATCCTTTGTTTCTTAACCTGTCCCATTACCATCTCCTCTTGCCTTGAATATCTCTTAATGTCTCTCAATGTCTCTTAATCTCTCCTCCCTTCTATTTTATCATAGGACTTCCCTTTTGTTCTTTAATCCCCTCCCCCAATTCCCAGCCACGACACTTGCTTAAAAATCTGTTCCATTTCCTGCTTTTTTCCAGTTCTGACGAAAGGTCATTGACCTGAAACATTGGCCCAGAACTTCGGGTCTCCACGGGTGAGTACGCATGGGGTACTCACCCATAGGCCCAATGGAAGTGCCGGTTTCCTGCATGCACTGCGCATGCGCGGGAAAACGGCACTTCCATTCCCCTGAAAGAAGGGGTTCAGAGTTCGAACGCGTGTGCGGGAGAGGCTGCGCGTGCGCATCGAACTTATGATTTTTTTACAGGTTTTCCCAGGAGGGTAAGTCTCCAGAAGTTACACATTTAAAAAGCAGGCGTAAGGCCTGCTTTTTACAAGGTAAGTGGTGAATTAATTAAAATTAAAACATTTTTTCCACAGGTTTATTATTTTTAAATACTTTAAAGAAAGGTAAGTTTATTTTTAGCCCCGTTAGAAAATAAAATTACTTTTTTCAAAAATTTTAATTATTGTTTAAAATAGTTATTTCATGTAATTTATAGTTTATTTTAAAAAAGTGATTTTTTAAAAATTTATTTGAAGATTTAGTGATGTTTTGGGGCCCGTAGTATTTCTCAATTTTGACAGCTCTCCCTGTCAAACTTATGAATGGGCATTTCCCTGCTCCGATTGGCTCCCCATGGCCCACATGATCCCAGGGGATGCATCGAACTAACTGCGCCCCTGGGATACGCAAGCACTGCGCGCCGGCAGTTGGAGCAGGCCCAGGATCGGAATTCCACGGGGGCTCACAGCTCAACGGCCAGCGCGCAAGGTAAGTGCAGGTCAGGGGCTTATACCCGCGGGAAGCCCCCGACCCGAATTTCTGGGCCATTAACTGTTTCTCTCTTCACAGATGCTGCCTGACCTGCTGAGTTTCTCCAACATTTTCTGTTTTTATTGCGATTGATTAGTGTTTGGTTTCTTCCTGTTGAGGCCTCCTTGCAACCCAGAACAACATGTGGGTCTACTTTCTGATGGTTTTTGTTACCAGCGGGCCTTATGACGGCAACTCTGATGGGATTCTGTGGGGAGCCCAGCAACACCCCTGCACATGCTCCCAAACTGATCTGGATGGGGCAGGGGTGGGCAGAAGAAGCCTCTCCCTTGGAATTTGCCATTCCATATTTCACGGAGACAGGTTTGCCCCAACTTCCTGTCCCTCCGCCACCATTACACTTGACTTCCACTCCCTTAAGGAGTGGGAGTTGTAGGCTTGAATCTTTTTTAAACTGATTAATTTTCAGTTTTATTCATATAAAGAACACAAATTGCCATGAATATCAAGAGGATCAAGGCATTATATAAAAAGGTTCATAAAGACAATTCATATTGATTAACAATTAGCTAGGGCATGAATGGGTGTGCTACAATTGTTCTCAGCACCTCTGGTTGGGGAACAGGAAAATCAGGGCAGTTTTTCACATCTGATTGCTAACCCGTGACTTCTCCTGGAAAGTATACATATGTGATCATCAGATAAGAACGGGATTGGGCTTGGTCATGATGCCTTTTGTGTTAAAATAGCTTACCAATATGTACTGTCTAGGTTCACACCTTAAGAACATTTTTAAAATTTATTCATTCACAGGATGTGGGCATCACTGGTAAGGGCGACATTTATTGCCCTTGAGAAGGTGGTGGTCAGCCTGCTGCAGTCCGTGTGGTGAAGGTACTCCCACACTGCTGACTTTGTCATAGCAGTTTGGTACAACTGGGTGGCTTGCTAGGCCATTTGAGAGGGTAGTTAAGAGTCAACCACATTACTGTGAGTCACATATAGGCCAGACCAGGTAAGGACAGCAGATTTCCTTCCCTAAAGGACATTAGTGAACCAGATGGGTTTTTACAACAATCTGGTAGTTACATGGTCACCATTACTGATACTAGCTTTTTAATTTCGGATTTATTTAATTAACTGAATTTAAATTCCCCAGTTGCCGTGGTGAAGATTTGAATTCAGGTCTCCTGGATCATTAGTCTAGGATCACTAGTCCAGTAACATAACCACTACGCTACCGTGCTCACTTGGTGAAACAGCAGACAGCTGCTGGCTCCTGTTCAAACAAACATACTCCAGTAAGAAGCAACATCTGCACACACAGGAAAGGAGAAAATTGAGAAAAAAAGAATTGATTGAAGAAAAAATTGAACGATGGAAAATCTGGAATAAAAATAAAAAAACATGTTGGAAATGTATAGCAGATCAATCTGCTTATGAGAGATTATTTTGTGTGTGACTTTACATCCTGCTAGTGCTGCAAAAGAGCCAAACAGTAAAATATAGACAAGGAAGTTAGAATGGCCATAAAATGGCATATCCTCCCTTTGGTCATTGGATCACATGATGAATAGAAGCATTAGAAATGAGACTAGGTTAGAAATAACAGAGATCATCAAAAACGGATATACTCTACGGGGTAATTTTAACTTTGGGTGATTGTGTAAAATGGTCGATATTGATTCAACCACCCATAATACATCTCTCCCGATTATCATTTCCATTGACATTCAATGGCATTACTGTAGTGTATGTACCCGTCTACCTTTAAGAGAACTGTTGTATGTAACCGTTCACCTTTAAGAGAACTATTTTAGGTGTGGCACTACTTTGTTTGGCTTCTGTATACTGTAATACCGACGGTGACCACACCAGTATATAAGTGTTGTGTCAGGATTTATTGGGCAGATTCGCCCTGACCTTCGAATAGTAAAGTCCTGTTTTAAGTTACTCTGGTAGTCTGTGTATTAATTAACTAAACAACCCACAGACTTTACAGTGGCGACGAGTCCGATCGTACCCTGCGGCAACAATACTTCCGAAGCAGTTAACGAGCGTCGAGAAGAGGCAACCGCCCTCGTCATTCTGCTGGGAGAAAACTCGAGTCTGCAGAGCTGGAAAGGGGGAAGAATTCAGAGACAAAGACTTCCATCAGCAACAGGCACTGACTGTCCCTTCTGCCACGGTGAGGAGTGAGCCGATCAGCACGAGAAGCAAGCCGGCCACGGTGACTGTGAGGAAGGGAAAAGTAAAAAGAATAACCGGAGGATAAGGGCGGTGCACTCGACCACGGTCGAGGGGGAAAGGAGCCGGACAGAAGTCGGGCCCAGAGGCGCTGAGACTGGGGCAGCGTGGAGCAAGGAAGCCGCGGTACAGACAGGCTGGGGACGCAACGGCGTCGTGAGACAGCTAGACCGCGACCGGCGAAAAAGGCCGGGCAGCGACTGAAGCCACGAAGCGCTGTGACCGGGAACGTAGGCGCAGGAAGAGATAAACTCAGCCGCAGCCGGGGAGGGAAGCACCGGACTGCGAGAGGGCTGGGAGGCGCGATTGGGAGCCGAGCGAGCGGGAGAGGCAGAGCCGACCAAGGGAGACTGAGCGAGAGCCAGTCCAGCGGCTGAAACTGTTCTCCGTCAACGGGGTGTACCCAACGCCGGTAGAGCCGAGCGAGCGGGAGAGAGACAGAGCCCGAGCAAGAGAGACTGAGCGAGAGCCAGTCCAGCGGCTGAAACTATTCTCCGTCAACGGGGTGTACCCAGCGCCGGTAGAGCCGAGCGAGCGGGAGAGAGACAGAGCCCGAGCAAGGGGAACTGAGCGAGAGCCAGCCCAGCGGCTGAAACTGTTCGCCGTCAACAGGGTGTACCCAGCGCCGGTTGCCCTGCCGAGAAAAGGGAAAGCACTGAAGCCGACGCGCAGGCTGTGAACCTGAAAGCCAGCGGCCGTCGCCCGTGGGGAAAGTGTACCCCTCCCACCAGGGAAGAAACGCGGGAAGCCGCCATTAGGCGGGGAAGAAGACAGAAGCGGGAAACCGCCATTGAAGTGGGCGGGGAGAGAAGATAAGCGCAGGAAACCGCCATTTTCGCGGGAACCGCCATCTTGGAAAAAAATTTTTTTTTAAAGAAACAATTCGTGGTGATTATCGGGAAGAGAGGAAGATGCCTAAGCGTGGTAACATCAACGATTTTAATTCCGAGGTAGAAGACTGGGCCACGTATGTGGAACGCATTGAGATCTATTGTGAGGCCAATAAAATAGAAGATGACAAAGCTATAATCTTGCTAAACTCGATGGGCGCGAAGACATACGGGCTCTTGAAGCATCTACTATCACCAGCTAAACCGGCGGATCAGACTTTCGATGATATTGTGGCTGTTCTGAAGGATCACTTGAACCCCACACCGTTGATGTTGGCGGAACGATTCAAATTCTATGCGAGAACGCAACGGTAAGACGAAAGCAACGCAGAATACTTGGTCGAACTGCGTAGACTAGCGAAATACTGTCAGTTTGGAGGGAATCTGACAGAGGCATTGCGAGACAAGTTCGTGTGCGGATTGGCAAAGGAAGGAACGCAAAAGTGACTACTCGAAGAGAACGACCTTACACTTGACAGGGCTGTCCTTATTGCAGCATCGCACGAAGCCGCAGCGAAGGGAACTGCGGAAATGCAGCTAAAGACAGCGGCACTCAGTGTGGATCAAATTACCTCAACAACAACAAAATGTTATCGTTGTGGGAAGACGACACACGACCAGAACCAATGCTGGTTTAAGAACCAGGAATGTAGGAAATGTGGCAAACTGGGTCACATAGCTAAGGTATGCCGGTCAGGGAAGAAGACCAACAACCAAAGGACCAACAACCAAAGGAAGCCATGACAGGAAAAGTACAACAAGGTACACAAGGTGGCTGAGAAGAGTTCAGACGAACAGAATTCGGACTCAGACCCAAACGGCCAGGAGCTGGGTAGTCTGAGAATTCACAATGTGAGTAAGGAAGCTGACCTACAAACTATCTGGGTCATGCTAAAAATAGCTGGAGTCCAAGTGAAAATGGAGTTGGACACTGGATCAGCTCTATCAGTCATAAATCGAAGGGATTACCACCAGCTATTCTCACATATACCCTTAAGAGATACCAAGTTCATATTACAGACATACACGGGGCATAAAGTATACCCCATGGGAAAGATAAGAGTCAAGGTGAGAGATAGGGGTAAAGAACACCCAAGAATGAACTTATACGTACTACCTGAGGGAGGACCACCACTTCTAGGACGGGAGTGGATCAAGAAAATAGACATGGAATGGCACTATCTAAAAGCCATAATGAGTGAGGACTCGGTGCAGACAATCAGCTCAGATTCTGAATCGGATGACGATAAGACCAACCCAAATGTGAAAGACAAGGCTAAAATGGACTTGCCGACTAAGGTTGGAAAAACGAAGGCATGCAGAAAGGCTTATGCTCCAGAGAAGAACAAAGTTTCAGAACAGATCTCCACTGAACAACGACAACATAGTTTGACAGAGAATTCTGAGTCTGTTCAGTTTAAGGACATATCCATGACGGAAGAACACCGAGCTCGGACTCAACTTTATTTCAAATTACGACAACAATTAGAACAATTGAGTTACTGTCTCGTACAAGAGATGAAAACAATGAAAAAGTTCTATGACACCGAATGGGAGAATCTGGAAAGACAACAGAAGCAGCTAGCTCAAGCAGAGAGCGACCATAGAGCCATCGTGACCAATCACCGATCACATCTCCCTTATGATGTTCAGGAGTTAGAATATTTGCAGAAAGAAGCAAATGAAGAGGAATCTTCAGGAAGCCAGGATTTTATTCCAGTTCTTCCCTATGACTCCTTACAAGCAGAGTTTGAGAAGTTGAAGGAACAGTATGAACAGGCCCAGGCTACAATCCTGGAGGGGGTTAACTCGGCAACCTCCGGAAAGCTAGTTTCAGTGGAAGCTAATGAGCAACTAAAGGTTGAACATGAGCAAGAAGTCCAAAGGCTGCAGGAAATTCTTGATGAGCTCAAGGCCAAGACAGACTCATCAGTAGAAGTTCCATCCATCGATGAGAAATTAGAGGTGAAAGACATGGCAGAACATGAAAGTCAAGAGGTCCAAGAACTCATAAAAATATTGAAGGAAACCCAAGACAAATATGAGGCGGCAATGACCGAGGTTCAACAACTTGAAGAACAGATTCAACTGGGAATTCTTTCAGTGAAAGAAAAGGCAACTGTAAGAAACACAGAGACTGTAAGAATGGCCCCTGAACATGAGCTAGAGAGCATCAAGGCGCAACTTCTCCGAGCGCTGGAAGCCAAAGTACAAGAGGAAAAAAAGGTGAAAGCATTGGAGGAAAAGGTGGATGAAATGGAGAAGACTCTGATCCACAGGGTCCCCGTGGAAGAGTTAACGGTCAGCCAACTCCTTCATATGCTGAGAGACAAGACTCTGCAATGGGAACCATTTGAACACGAGCTTCAATCTTCAAAGGGAAGGGGTTCGGAGCTCTCAAAAGTTTGGGGAATAGTTGAGGTTGCAACACAGATTTTACGGGGCTGCCGAAAGTACGCTGAATCACGTCAATGTGAACTACAGAATGTTGAAACAGCTGCTCCAGTAGAAGGATTGAATAGCCCGATCAATCAATCCCCGATGGAAGGGGAAGTATTGGAATCACAAATGAGGTCATTAGTGAAGGATTGGCAGGAAACCCAGGAAGAGCGGGATGAATATGAACGCATGAAGAAGTCTCTTCAGGAAAGATGTCTAGGGAGGGAACAACAGTCGGCTAACGTCCAGTTGGGTAAGGAAGAAGTAGAAGACCCTCTCGCTAGACTAGTTCAGGACGACACCGAATATTACCATGACCTGTTGAGTGACACGGAATATTACGATGACTTGGTCTGCCCAGCTTGTGATGAAAACTCCCAAAGTGCAGAAATCAGGATGAAGCACTTAAAGTCTAAGGAACATAGGGAGATGGTGGCGCTACAGCTGGCAGCGGATAAGGGAGCCCCGAGAGTCTCCAAGAAGCAGAAAAGAAAAAGACGAAGCAGAAGACGATAACCATCTAAATCATTATCACTTCTATCAGATCATGCACGTGGGCCCTACGAAGGGGGCCAAATCAGTTGGAAAATAGGAAAAATTACCAAGGCAGTCCAGCTGTTTGTAAAAGTCAGCACTGCTGGTTCAGCAGGACGGAAGTTCAAGCTGCTAAGCCAAGGGAAAGACTATTGGATGAGTCACGCTAGAAATGTGAACCGGCTACACCACAGAGATGTTGTTCGGACCGAGTCAAGACCAGAGACTGAATCTGTGAACTGTTCCCGCAGAGACTGAATCTGTGAACTGTTTCCCGCAGAGACTATATCTGTGAATTGTTTTACATGAAGTTGATTATATGTTATGTTTAATGGGGAATAAGTATGTTGTAAGCTAAAAAGGGAGGATTGTAGTGTATGTACCAGTCTACCTTTAAGAGAACTATTGTATGTAACCGTTCACCTTTAAGAGAACTATTTTAGGTGTGGCACTACTTTGTTTGGCTTCTGTATACTGTAATACCGACGGTGACCACACCAGTATATAAGTGTTGTGTCAGGATTTATTGGGCAGATTCGCCCTGACCTTCGAATAGTAAAGTCCTGTTTTAAGTTACTCTGGTAGTCTGTGTATTAATTAACTAAACAACCCACAGACTTTACAATTACCATCACCAAATCCCCCACCATCAACATCCTGGGGGTCACCATTGACCAGAAACTTAACTGAACCAGCCACATAAATACTGTGGCAACAAGAGCAGGTCAGAGGTTGGGTATTCTGTGGCAAGTGTCTCACCTCCTGACTCCCCAAAGCCTTTCCGCCATCTACAAGGCACAAGTCAGGAGTGTGATGGAATACTCTCCACTTGCCTGGATGAGTGCAGCTCCAACAACACTCAAGAAGCTCGACACCATCCAGGACAAAGCAGCCCGCTTGATTGGCACCCCATTCACCACCTTAAACATTCACTCCCTCCACCACCAGCACACCGTGGCTGCAGTGTGTACCATCTACAAGATGCATAGCAGCAACTCGCCAAGGCTTCTCTGGCAGCACCTCCCAAACCCATGACCTCTACCACTTAGAAGGACAAGGGCAGCAGGGGCAGCAGGCGACTCACCACCACCTTCTCAAGGGCAACTAGGGATGGGCAATGAATGCTGGCCTTGCCAGCAATGCCCACATCCCATGATCGAATAAAAAAAAAAAGAAAATTGGGAGAGGGGGTGGCTGAATCGAAATCACCCATTTTACACTATCACCTACAGCCAAAATTACTCCCAAAAATGGAGGGAAAAAAGAACAAGAAAAATTGGGGGAGATGGAAAACTAGGTTGATAAAATGGAACACAACAAAGTCAGAGCAGAGGTTCAGTCCCAATGGGACAAAACACATCCCTCAATATCTCTACTCTTCTACCAACTCAAATCTTCCCTGCAGACTTTGGAGGGGCACTTAGTAATTCTTTGGAGGTATGGTGTAGTCAAAGACATCCAACAGAGGTTAGAAGGGAAACTAAACCCACAGGACTTTAGCCAGAGATAATGGAAAGAAAACACACTTGCCACCAATTTTATAAAACACTGACCCACGTGGGCTACGGAGAAAGAACTGCCTGTGCCATGTATCCAAACTATGGTGGGTTGTAACAAGTAACAGAAGGTTAATAGGACAGCTCTTAATAGACTCCAAATTATCCCTTCACAGGAAGTCCCACCCTTGAAAACAGGGACTGTTTCAGAACTATGGTAGCCCGTTTCCATCAAAATAAATAAATTCAAGGGCAGATTATCGTCTTAATGCACTTGGGAGTAAAGGACCGCCTAAATTAATGGGCAGAAAATCAGGTGGGCTTTGTTATCAGTGTGCGATCCTCCCTGTCCAATTTTCTTCTATGTGCTCCACTCAGGCGATTTTTTGGTCCAGAATTTCTTTGGAGTTGCTCCCACTTCGCCAGGTAAGAGGTGCGGGGTTTACTGCTGCACTTACGGCAAAAGTACAGTCGTGGAGTGGTAGCAGCTCCAAGGAAATTCCAGGACTTTATGCCCAGGCGCAACAGAGGAATAAAGTGCCCCAATAAGTCAAGAACAATTTTTTTTTTGAGAACCCTGTGAATGAGGAAATGCTTTGAAGTTTAGTGCAATGACCTTTTCTTATTCTTTGTATCTTAGAGTATTGAGAATGATCCAACAATAGTTTTGGTGGGTATTTTATGACAAATGCACACACTTGAAAACTGCAAAGAAAACGTGTGTAATCCAAGGGCTAATGTATTCCAATTGTTCAAAGGAAGTGTACAACATGCTCGATTGACATTATGATTAATGTAGAGGGGTCACGCTAGCTGGGTGAATGGATGCAAGATTTTTTCACCCTGTCCTTAATCAGTTCACCCATTTAAAAAAAAAATCCAGGGTGAACAAAAGTTCACTTCAGTCAGGGGTCATACTTACAATTAAGCATTCCTGTTGTGCCCAGATTAAAAATCTGCTTCTCCCTCCCAGGTACCATGAGCTGAGAGACAGTTGTGAGAAATAGGTGTGACCCGATTACAGAATACACTTTTAAAGGCAATCAAGTCAGAAAAAATATTAAGCCTCTTGAACACGACAATATGAATCAAAAACAGACAGGAAGGAAGATTACTGCTGAAATGATCAGAATTATCTGGCCCCATCTGTTTGGTGTTAATTAACCATTTTACTAGGACTTCCGACACGCTGACTACCTCGGGACAGCACTAAATGCTAAATGAACTCTCCATGTTGCTTGAGCATGTTAAGTTACTGACAATCTTTTCATGGTGAAATATATTGTTGTGCTGCCACCATTTTCTTCACAAAATGCCAGTCATTGCATTTTATTGCAGAAATAAACCCGAATAAGGATGCTGGTGGGAACAGAAATCTGGCCTCAAGTTGTCCTGAACACATGTGTGCTGCTAAGTGTATTTGTTTTCCTCCAATTTTGTCCCCTCCCCTACTGAAAGTTACTTGGATGAGATGCCAGTGGGATACTGGCACCCACTGAACCATAAACTAGCAAGAGCCACCAGCCTCAGGATGGTAGGGAAGAAAAGAGAAAACAAGCTGTGATTGGTCGGGTAGGGGGGAGGGGGGGAGGTGGGTGTGGCTAACTAAATAGCTGAGGACATATGAGCAATATACCCATTGGCTCACTCTCTGTGTCTTAGGAAAAGAATGAAACAGCTGTACATTATTTCATCATAATGAGATCATGAGAAAGCACTGAAGTTTCCAGAGATTAATGTTGCTTTTCTGTGAAATCTGTAAGCTGCGGTATTGTGTCAAGAAAAGGATTAGTCAACAACCTCTTTAAAAAAAGTCCTTCTTTAAGGCTGCTATTTATCTTGAAATAGCAAATTGGTTGTATGCACATCTGAGACATAGCCATTGTTTAATATAACAATGTGGTAAAACCACCAATGAACTCCTGTACAAATGAATAACTGTCTTTAAAGCAATGTTACAGCACCTATGTCCGTTTGCTGAGTGTAAACAAGCTTTCTGTAAAAACCCTGAAACAACGCGATGACGTCATCACGTTGGTCATGTGGTGCCCCGAGTGGCGGGAAACGTGATGACGTCATGACGTCAGAGGTGGGAGGTTCTGAGTTCAGACCTCGTGGAACAAGCTACTGTATAGACCTGTTTGCTGTTGCTCCTGCATGTTTTTGTTTTGTTCACCAGTTTAATTAAATTCGGTTAATTTACTGAACTGACTCGACCTCAGTGATTAAGATAGGAATCCGTTGATTCCTACATTGGTGACCCCGAAGCTTCGCGGACGATTTTTGCGGAGGCAAGCTCGAGAACAAGATGGATGTAAATGCAGCGAGTTTGAAGCTCCCTCAATTTTGGGAACAACAGGCAGCCTCCTGGTTCGTTTAAGCGGAGGCTCAGTTCCAACTGCGAAACATAGTGCTGGATCAGACCCGTTACCTTTATGTGGTCTCCGCACTGGACAGCTCGACGGCTTCCTGCATTATCAGCCTGCTGGAGACCCCGCCCGTGGAGAACAAGTACGAAACGCTCAAGGCACGCCTCATGCAAGTATTCGGTCTCACAAAGGCGGAGCGCGCACGACGCTTGCTTGCACTCCCCGGGTTAGGCGATGCTAAGCCTTCCAAGTTGATGAGCCACATGCTCACCCTCCTCGGGTCTGAGCCGCAGGGTTTTATATTTCGTGAACTGTTCCTGAGCCAGCTCCCTGAGCAGGTACAAGCAGCCCTGGCCAGGTCGACGGCTACGGACGGTGTGGCGCTCGCGGCCGAAGCCGACACCATTTACGCGGTGATGCAACAGTATTGTGCCACCTTGACGCGCCCCGCCTCCAAGAACCCCGCCTCGGCACCTCCACAGACCGGCCTTTGCTACTACCACGCCCGCTTCGGTCAGAAAACCAGATGCTGCCGACCCCCGTGTAAATTCGTGCCGCCGGCACCGAGAAAGCAGCAACACCAATTGCGCGACCGGAAGGGAAGCCCCGAGGTCGGTTTCGCCTCCACAATGACAGTTGGTGATTCCGGGAATATCGGAGTCACTCCGACAGGATTGTCCGACCTCCTCTGCGATTGACTTTGATGATTAAAGACACTTCTGAGGGGGCGCATGTGGTAAAACCACCAATGAACTCCTGTACAAATGAATAACTGTCTTTAAAGCAATGTTACAGCACCTATGTCCGTTTGCTGAGTGTAAACAAGCTTTCTGTAAAAACCCTGAAACAACGCGATGACGTCATCACGTTGGTCACGTGGTGCCCCGAGTGGCGGGAAACATGATGATGTCATGATGTCAGAGGTGGGAGGTTCTGAGTTCAGACCTCGTGGAACAAGCTACTGTATAGACCTGTTTGCTGTTGCTCCTGCATGTTTTTGTTTTGTTTACCAGTTTAATTAAATTCGGTTAATTTACTGAACTGACTCGACCTCAGTGATTTAGATAGGAATCCGTTGATTCCTACAACAATATATATATATATACACACACACACTATCTAGGAGCTTCTATTAAACTGCCTGAGGTGTACAGAAATGACCAAGAATATTTTACTATTATTTGAACAAAGTTTTGTCATTTCTGTAACCCCTGGGACAATAGTTTGCCTCATGAACTGGACATTCCAGTCAATTTTCAGTTAATTATTGTTATACCCTTAAAACAGGTGTATTTTTTTTAATGGAAATATTTTAACTTGTTTTGTATGGGTGATATGCTATATTTTCACCTGTATACACTACTGGAAGCATGTGGCCCGCGCCCAGCACCAGAATAAGGTTAACAAATAAATAAGGTTAATAAAACTGTTTTGTTGTGCTTATTAAAGGAGGAGGTTATTTGTTAACCTTATTCCTTCTACTACTGTGAGAGAGTATTGGGTGAAGGCATGTGCCTCCAATAGCATAGGCAAGATTTTTCCAGGGGCGGAGGCGGGGCATTGTTTGGATATAAGCTTACCAGACCGAACAAAACTACTTCAAAAGGTTTATTTTTCAAATAGGAGTTTTACAATAAGTTTCAAATAGAAACATAGGCCACGATTTTATGAACCTCGGTGGGTCCGTGGCGGGCGACGTCGGTGGCGGGTCCTGACCCCGCTGCTGTCTCCATCGCTGCCTCTGAAATGAATTTCCGTTGATTGGGCTCGTTAAGCCCGCCCAGCGCGTTTTCCAGCCAATTAGAGGAAGCGAGTCTGATGACGTCATTTGATGAAGCGTCATCAGCCAGTTTTCTTAAAGGGACCATGGCCAACTTTATTGTGACATTTGTGCTGTCAATGTTCTACAGCATTGAGGTGCTGCAAACACTAACAATGACTGCACAGAGGTGCAGGGCTGATTATGGAGGGAGTGACAGCACGCAGGGAGGCCCTCTTCCCTTCCCATGGGCGGAAGAGACCTCCCCAAGAGATCAACACAGCCTGGTTGAACATTGCAGAGGATGGCATAAGCAGGGATGTGGTCAGCAGGACCTGGATGCAGTCCTGCAAATGTTTCAATGATCTCAGTAGATCATGAAATGTTGGTACAAAGCCACATTCAACCTCATCCTGCTGTGCCTCTCATCACATCCCCATCACTCTGCCTTCCCTACCCTACTCCTGCACATGAAAGGAATGGCTTGGGCATTGTAGGGATGCTTTATGGAGTTGGTGTGGGTGGTGCAAACCTGGTGCATCATGTGGCAGCCAGGGTGTACAGCATCAAGTGAAGTAAATCTGGCCATGATGAGGCCATCCCTGGCCTCCCGGGCAGCAATATGGTCAGGTGCTGATGCCCTCTGTCCTGTGCAGCATCAGGTGATTGCAGAGAAGGTGTTAGTGTTGTTGTTGGTGCTGCTGGTGTGCCTGGTGCTGCTGGTCTTGGGGCTAATCGTGGTGGGATTCTGAGGATCAAGGTGAGAGAGTATAAAGGTCACCCATGCTGATGGAATAAATGGCAGGTGAAGTAGAGATGACAGAAGCAATCTGTCAATGGTGAGAGAGGTAATGAGGTCAGACTGGATGGAGACTTGTGTAATGACTTGCAGCATGGTGAATCTGTAGTGAAAATGCAGCGAGGAAGAGTTTGTGGCTGTGGGAAGATATCTCTAAGGTGGGAGCTTTTACTGTACATTTGAAGCTGATTCAATGGCCACTGAACTCCCAACTCAACCTGACAGACGTGGTGCACGACCAGCATGGACACTGTGGGTGAGCTGTCAAATGCAGAAGGTGAGCTGAAATTCATTCTTAAGTGGCTCTAAATAAGCCACTAATTACCTGAACTGGGTCCCCCACTGTGAACCCACCGCTGTGTGTCGGGTCTGCTCAGTGCTGACAGAACCGACATTGGGGAAACGCGTGTGGCGACGGGTTCACAGTGGGGTCCCGACCCGCTGGGGAAAAAAAACACTTTCCCACCCAACCCGCCACTGATTGCGCCCACTGACTCCCGCAAAATCCAGCCCATAATTACATCCATCAATCCAAAAATTTAAATGAAGCAAACACAAAGAGAAAACGTTTTTGTCAGGAAAAACTCTAAAGCACGAAGTCCAAGCAAGGTTATGAGTCGCTAATAACTTTGCTACCATTCACTGCAATATCATAGAAAATTATGGCACAGAAGGAGGCCATTTGGCCTATCGTGTCTGCGCCAGTAGGAAAAAAGCTATCCAGCCTAATCCCACTTTCCAGCTCTTGGTCCGTAGCCTTGCAGGTTACGGCACTTGCATATCCAAGTATTTTTTAAATATGATAAATCTATCACCCTTTCAGGCAGTGAGTTCCAGACCGCCACCACCCTCTGGATGAAAAGATTTCTCCTCAAATCCACTCTAATCCTTTTACCAATTACTTTAAATCTATACCCCCTGGTTATTGACCTCTGTGCTAAGGGAAATAGGTGCTTCCTATTCACTCTATCTAGGCCCCTCATAATTTTATACACCTCAATTAAGTCTCCCCTCAGCCTCCTCTGTTCCAAAGAAAACAACCCCAGCCTATCCAATCTTTCCTCATAGCTAAAATTCTCCAGTCCTGGCAACATCCTTGTAAATCTCCTCTGTACCCTCTCTAGTGCAATCACATCTTTCCTGTAATGTGGTGACCAGAACTGTACGCAATACTCTAGCTGCGGCCTAACTAGTGTTTCATACAGTTCAAGCATAACCTCCCTGCTCTTATATTCTATGCCTCGGCTAATAAAGGCAAGTATCCCGTATGTCTTCTTAACCACCTTCTCTACCTGTCCTGCTACCTTCAGGACATGGTCCAAGGTCCCTCTGTTCCTCTACATTTCTCAGTGTCCTACCATTTATTCTGTATTCCCTTGCCTTGTTAGCCCTCCCCAAATGCATTACCTCACACTTCTCCGGATTGAATTCCATTTGCCATTTTCTGCCCACCTGACCAGTCCATTGATATCTGCCTGCAGTCTACAGCTTTCTTCCTCGCTATCAGCAACACGGCCAATTTTTATATCCTGATGAAAATTTAGAAGTGCAAGCCCAAATAACTGGTTTTCACTTGCCGAATTGCAGAACTAATTAGCTCTGGAAGGACATCCATTGTTTCTATGTTGTAATTGTAATGAATTTTCTTTCTTCCCCCAATTTTATTCCCTTTTCCCTTTGCTTTTCCTGATTCAGACTGGGGTACATAGAATCATAGAGCACAGAAGGAAGCCATTTAGCCCATCGTGCATGTGCTCCTTGAAAGAGCTTTCCAATTAGTCCCACTCCCCTGCCCTTTCCTCATAGCAAAGCATTTTTTTCCACTTAAAGTATTTATCCAATTCCCTTTTGAAAGTTACTATTGAATCTTCTTCCACCGCCTTTTCAGGCAGTACATTCCAAATCACAACAACTCGCTGCGTAAAAAAAATTCCCCTCATCTCCCCTCTGGTTATTTTGCCAGTTACCTTAAATCTCTGGCTACCAATCCTCCTGTCAGTTTCTACCTATTTACTCTCAAAACCTCTCATAATTTTGAACACCTCTATTAAATTATCCCCTTAACCTCCTCTGCTCTAAGGAGAACTATTCCAGCTTCTCTAGTTTCTCCACATAACTGAAGTCCCTCATCCCTGGTACCATTCTAGTAAATCTTCTCTGCACCCTCTCCAAGGCCTTGGCATCCTTCCTAAAATGTGATCCATGTGCTGGCATGCCACTGGTACCTTACCAAAAGTGCATATTCTTCATGTGTGATCATTAACAATTAATGTCAGCAGGTTATTTAAGTTCAATCCCGTCATCATCCAACATCCACATAAGTCAGTTTGTAGCAGGCAATGCTTGATAATGATCAGAAACCTGCTAACTTTTCACCTTCCTAGCTTCGGAAAAGTCACTTTTAGCACCCTGACTGCTCCCAGACGAGATCAGCAAACTCATGTACGATGATAGATGTTGCAATCGTTCTATAAGTACATGCATACAACAAGGTATGTGTGAAAATGCAAAGGTTAATAATGGACGCAGAGTGAACTGCAGATATTTACATCAGTCCGTTTTGCTTTTAATCCAGTCCAGTACAACTTCAGACTAAGGCAAGACTTTTATCCATGCTGATCAAAATCCGTCCTTGGCTGCCACTTTGTGTAACATATACACAAGTAACTCATCCCTTTCTCTGCATTTCTGGAAAATGCTCAGTGTCATGTGGGAGGTGTATTAACAGCAGAGGAGACAAGGTCACCAGCAAGAAAAAACAAAGTTATCATGGCATCAGAGGTGCAACCCCACAATGAACATCTGGCACCAAAGATAGAAAATTACAGAAAGATAATCTGAATGTTCTGACATGTTGCATATGGACATTTAAATTTCAGAAAATATAGTGGAATAAGATACATGGGGAAAAATCCAGTTGGTTTGCACCTCCCATTAGCGCCTGGCGGGTGCGTTAATGGGGTGCTGATGCAGTCGCGCTGGGGTGAGGCGAATCTGCCACCTCCTACAGCCAGACCTCGAGCCTCAGATCAGGGTGACCACGGCTCTCAGTGGCAGTCAAGGTCACCATCAACCTTAATTTCTTCACCAGCAGAACCTTCCAGTCTGCAACAGGAGATATAGCTAACACCTCGCAGTTCGCCGTCCATTGCTGCATCCAGGAGATCACTGAGGCTATCTAAAGCAGGCTTCCCGATTACCAGAGAGAAGCAGGACGAGCGTGCATGCGGCTTTGCCAGGATAGTGGGATTCCCCATGGTGCAAGGCACCATTGACTGCACCCACATGGATTTGCGGGCACCGCATAACAATCCTGAGATCTTCCATAACTGCAAAGACTACCACTCACTTAATGTGCAGTTGGTGTGTGACCACAGACATTGAATCCTCAATGTGAATGCCCACTATCCTGGCAGCAGCCACGATGCCTTCATTCTGCACCAGACCGGATTGCCAGCCCTCTTCCAGCCACCACATCAAGCTCGCGGCTGGCTGGTCAGATACAAGGGCTATCCGCCCTCCACCTGGCTCTTGACTCCCCTCCGCAACCCCAACACTCCTGCCCTTCACTCATATAATGAGAGCCATGCTGCCACCAGGAACGTAATCGAGCAGACCATCGGGGTGCTCATGCAATGGTTCCACTGCCTTGACCGCTCAGGAGGAGCCCTCCAGTACTCGGCTGAGCGGGTGTCCCATTTCGTCATGGTCTGCTGCATGCTCCACAACCTGGCCATCATGAGGGCCCAGCCCTTGCCACCAGGGATTACAGGACCACCTCAGGAGGAGGAAAAGCAGGAAAAGGAAGATGAGGAGGAGGAGGAGGAGGAGGAACAGGAGCGAGGCAGGAGGCAGCCACTCAATCAGCCTTCCGGAAGGGCGGTCTGTGGCCGCCCCATCAGACTGCGGTTCCAATAAATTAAACCCCAAATCCCCGTTGCTCACCACATCCCCATCATTCCATCCCTGTTGATGGCCATATCACTGCGCAAAGCTGAAATGAGAGACACCAAAATAATCCAAACTGAATTAATAAATTTATCAATAATCAGTAAACACATATTTACAGCAACATTATTACCTATTCACTCTTGTGCAATCCCTTAGTGCCTGTTGGTACTGTGTCTTAGCCTACTCTAGTGCTCCGATGAAGTGTTGGCCCAGTGGCTGCAGCACGGCTGGTGGAAGGCTGCTGAGTGTCCGTGTGGGAGGCTTCAGATGGCCTTGCAGGACGCCCTCGACCAGCTCTGGGCCTGGAAGGCTTGGTTGTAGATTGCACCACCTCAGCATGGGCGGCAGTAGTCTGGGCTGGCTGGATGACAGGCAGCGACAAGGGCAATGGCGGAGTGGCAGTGGTGGGAGCAGAATGCTGTCATCCTGAGAGAGGACAGCAGCTTCCTGCTCCACTGACCCACTGCCACTGCCCCAGGGCAGCACTTCAGCATCCCTAGCAATCTGTTGCAGCACAGATTGCTGGCCTGCTGCAACACCGTGAAAGCCCCGGTCGATGGTGGTAGACCCAGCCACAATGGCAGCAGTCAGAGCTTGCGTTGCATCAAGCTGAGACTGCACGAGAGCAGTCTGAGATTGAATGCCACCAAGCATAGACTGCATTAGAGCACTAAGACATTGTGTCATTTCCACCTGTGCTGCAATGGAAGCTGCCACATTGCCCATCACACACGGCATCAAGTCTGGGTTGCAACGGTCTCTCTGGGAGTCTACCATCCTTTGCAGACTGGAAATGATGGGCTCCATGGTGTGCGCAGAGCTCTGTGCAATGTTGGAGATAGACTCCTCCATGCTCCTTACCATTGCTGAGAGGCTTTTGAACACCCTTGCCATTGCATCTATCATCTCTGTGTGCATGCCCATCACCCTTCTTATAAAGGCCTCCCATCGAGGTCTTCATCTGAGTCCTGTGCAGCAGAACTCGCGCGCGAACTCACCCTCCAGGGAGCTGACTCCCGAGCTACCCTTTCCCCCTGGCCTTGCTGAAGCCCGCTCGTCCCCGGTGCATCACCATTAACAGACAGAAAATAGAGAGTAGGGATAAACAGGTCTCTTTCAGGTTGGCAGGCTGTAACTAGTGGAGTGCCGCAAGGATCAGTGCTGGGGCCTCAGCTATTTACAATCTATATTAATAACCTAAATGAAGGGTCCGAGTGTAATGTATCTAAGTTTGCTGATGATACAAAGCTAGGTGGGACAGTAAGCTGTGAGGAGAACACAAAGAGTCTGCAAAGGGATATAGATAGACTAAGTGAGTGGGCAGTAAGGTGGCAGATGGAGTATAATGTAGGGAAATGTGAGGTTATTCACTTTGGTAGGAAGAATAGAAAAACAGGATATTTTTTAAATGGTGAGAAACTTTGGTGTTCAGAGAGATTTGGGTGTCCTCATGCAAGAAACACAGAAAGTTAGCATGCAGGTACAGCAAGCAATAAGGAAGGCAAATGGCATGTTGACATTTATTGCAAGGGAGTAATAATCATGGGTGATTTTAATCTCTATATTGATTGGACAAATCAAATTGGCCATGGTAGCCTTGAGGAGGAGTTCATAGAGTGTATCCAGGATGGTTTCCTAGAACAGTATATAATGGAAGCAACCAGGGAGCAGGCTATCTTGGATCTGGTACTGTGTAATGAGGCAGAATTAATAAATGATCTCATAGTAAAGGATCCACTAGGTAAGAGTAATCATAAAATGGTTGAATTTCAAATTCATTTGGAGGGTGAGAAAGTTGTATCTCAAACCAGTGTCCTGATCTTAAACAAAGGCAATTACAATGGCATGAGGGCAGAACTGGCTAAAGTGGACTGGAAAAATAAATTAAAAGGTAAGACAGTTGAACTGCGATGGCGGACATTTAAAGAGATATTTCATAACTCTCAACAGAAATATATTCCAGTGAGAAAGAAAGATTTTAAGAGAAGGGAGCACTATCCTTGGCTAACGAAGGAAGTAAAGGGTGGTATCAAATTGAAAAGGAAGGCATACAATGTTGCCAAGATTGGTGGGAAGCCAGAGAATTGGGAAATTTTTAAAAACCAGCAAAGGATGACTAAAAAAATAATAAAGAGAGAGAAGATGAATTATGAGAGTAAACTGGCAAGAAATATTAAAACAGATAGTAAGAGCTTCTACAGGCATATAAAAAGGAAGCGAGTAGCTGAAGTAAACGTTGGTCCCTTAGAGGATAAAAATGGGGAATTAATAATGGGGAACAGGGAAATGGCAGAGACTCTGAACAAATATTTTGTATCTGTCTTCACTGTAGAAGACACTAACAACATCCCAATAATGGATAATCAAGGAGCCACAGGGAGTGGGGAACTAAAGACAATCACTATCACTAAGGAAATAGTACTTGGTAAAATAATGGGACTAAAAGATGACAAATACCTTGGACCAGATCCCTGCATCCCAGGGTCTTAAAAGAAGTGGCTGCAGAGATAGTGGATGCATTGGTTGCAATATACCAAAATTCCCTGGACTCTGGAGAGGTCCCAGTGGATTGGAAAACCGCAAATGTAACACCCCTATTTAAGAAAGGAGGGAGACAGAAAGCAGGATACTATAGACCAGTTAGCCTAACATCTGTTGTTGGGAAAATGCTGGAGTCCTTCATTAACGAAGCAGTAGCAGGGCATTTGGAAAATAATAATGCAGTTAAGCAGAGTCAGCATGGTTATATGAAAGGGAAATCATGTTTAACAAATTTGCTGGAGTTCTTTGAGGATGTAACGAGCAGCATGTACAAAGGTGAGCCAGTGGATGTGGTGTATTTGGATTTCCAGAAGGCATTCGATAAGGTGCCACATAAAAGGTTACTGCATAACATAAGAGCACACGGAGTTGGGGGTAATATATTAGCATGGATAGAGAATTGGCTAACTAACAGAAAGCAGAGAGTTGGGATAAATGGGTAATTTTCTGGTTGGCAAACGGTAACTAGTGGGGTGCCACAGGGATTGGTGCTGGGGCCTCAACTATTTACAATCTACATTAATGACTTGGATGAAGGGACCGAGTGTAATGTAGCCAAGTTTGCGGATGATACAAAGATGGGTGGGAAAGCAAGTTGTGCAGAGGACTCAAAGAATCGACAAAGGGATATAGACAGGCTAAGTGAGTGGGCAAACATTTTGCAGATGGAAATAATGTGGGAAAGTGCGAGGTTATCCACTTTGGCAGGAAAAATAAAAAAGCTAATTATTATTTAAATGGAGAGAGATTACTAAATGCTACAGTTCAGAGGGACCTGGGGGTCCTTGTGCATGAATCACAAAAAGTTAGCATGCAGGTACAGCAAGTAATCAAAAAGGCAAATGGAATGTTGGCATTTATTGCAAGGGGGTGGCGTATAAAAGCAGGGAAGTCCTGCTACAACTGTACAGGGTATTGGTGAGACCACACCTTGAGTACTGCGTACAGTTTTGGTCTCCTTATTTAAGGAAAGATATACTTGCATTGGAGGCAGTTCAGAGACGATTCACTAGGTTAATTCCAGAGATGAGGGGATTGACTTATGAAGAAAGGTTGAGCAGGTTGGGCCTATACTCATTGGAATTTAGAAGAATGAGAGCTGATCTTATTGAAACATATAAGATACTGAGGGGGCTCGACAGGGTAGATGCAGAGAGGATCTTTCCCCTCGTGGGGAAATCTAGAACTCGGGAGCATAGTTTCAGAATAAAGGGTCGCCCTTTTAGAACTGAGATGAGGAGGAATTTCTTCTCTCAGAGGATTGTAAATCTGTGGAATTCTCTGCCCCAGAGAGCTGTGGAGGCTGGGTCATTAAATACATTTAAGGTGAAGCTGGACAGATTTTTGCAAGATAAGGGGCTGAAGGGTTATGGGGAGCGGGCAGGGAAGTGGCTTTGAGCCCAAGATCAGCCATGATCTTATTGACTGGTGAAGCAGGCTCGAGTGGCCAAGTGGCCTATTCCTGCTCCTATTTCTTATGTTCTTATGTTGATGTACAAGAGTAAGGAAGTCTTGCTACAATTGTACAGGGCCTTGGTGAGACCATACCTGGAGTACTGTTTACAGTTTTGGTCTCCGTATCTAAGGAGGGATATACTTGCCTTGGAAGCGGTGCAATGAAGGTTCACTATATTGATTCCTGGGATGAGAGGGCTGTCCTATGATGAAAGATTGTGTAGAATGGGCCTATACTCTCTGGAGTTTAGAAGAATGAGAGGCGATCTCATTGAAACATATAAGATTCTGAAGGGGATTGATGCTGAGAGGTTGTTTACCCTGGCTGGAGAGTCTAGAACTAGGGGGCATAGTCTCAGGATAAGGGGTAGGCCATTTAAGACTGAGATGAGGAGGAATTTCTTCACTCAGATGGTCGTG
This sequence comes from Somniosus microcephalus, assembly GCF_052327205.1. Classification (NCBI taxonomy): domain Eukaryota; kingdom Metazoa; phylum Chordata; class Chondrichthyes; order Squaliformes; family Somniosidae; genus Somniosus; species Somniosus microcephalus. Next base: position 314,785,780 of record NC_140988.1, on the reverse strand, counting down.
AATCTTTGGAATTCTCTGCTCCAGAGTGCAGTGGATGCTATGTCTTTGAGTACATTAAAGGCTGAGATAGATAGATTTTTGGACTCTAGGGGAATCAAGGGATATGGAGATCGGGAGGGAAAGTGAAGTTGAGGTCATAGAAACATAGGAGATAGGAGCAGGAGTAGGCCATTCGGGAAAGAAAGAAAGAAAGAAAGAAAGACTTGCATTTATATAGCATCTTTCATGACCACCGAAACACTGCCATGGGATCTTTTACGTTCACCTGAGAGAGTAGACAGGGGAAACAAAGGAATACAAAGAAAGTAATAAGGGGTGCAAAAAGGAATAAGAAAAAGTATTTGCAAGGGATATCAACGCTAATGGCAAGAACTTTTAAATATATTAAGAAAAAGAGAGTGGCAAAGGGGAATCATATAATCATAGAATGATATAGCATAGAAGGAGGCCATTCAGCCCATCATGCCTGTGCCGGGTCTTTGAAAGAGCTTTCCAATTACAGGAAACTTTGGTTTATCCGGAGGTTGTATGTTCGGAAACCTCGATCTACTGGCAGAAATCAGGAGCCGTTTTATTAGGTTTTTTTTCTTCTCGTGGCTTTGTTTTCAACAGTCGGGCTCTGGAAAGTCTCTCTGAAGCTGTTGCTAAGCTATAGAGACGCTTCCAAGGTACGGGCCAACTGTTTACAAGCTGTTGCTAAGCAACAGTGTTTGTTGTCAGATACGGAGATGAAAACCTCCGTATGCTTCAACATTAACTTTGTATGTCCGGCAGTTTTGATAGATCGGCAACAGCTCGGTCCCGTCGGTGCCGGATATAACAAAGTTTCCTGTAGTCCCATTCTATCCCCATAGCCCAGTAATTTTTTTCCCTTCAAGTATTTATCCAATTCCCTTTTGAAAGTTACTATTGATTCTGCTTTCACCACCCTTTCAAGCAATGCATTCCAGCTCGCAACAACTCGCTGTGTAATTTTTTTTCCCTCGTGTCACCCTGGTTCTTTTGTCTATCACCTTAAATTTGTGTCCTTTGGTTATCGACCCTTCTGCCACTGAAAACAGTTTCTCCTTATTTACTGTATCATAACTGTTCATGATTTTTAACACTGCTATCAACTCTCCTCTTAACCCTCTCTGCTCTGAGGAGAACAACCCCAGCTTCTTTTCTTTCGTTCCTCTCCCAGCCATTAGATTTCCACTTTTCTTTGCATTCGTGTAAACCTATTCTTTTAGCTTAATACCGTAGTGACTATAGTTGCGTAACTACACAACTGGAGCCTATATCTTTTAGGGGTATGTACTAGTTTTGTATTATACCAAATACCTCTTTGAATACTTCTGACTGTCTGTAGGTTTACCATTAATAGTTCAGCTCAGTTTACTGTGACCAATTCATTTCTTATTCTTTCAAAATTTGCCTTACTTAAATTTAAAACGTTCATTTGAGATTCCTCCTTATCTTCCTCAAACCTAAAATCAAATTTAATCATTATAAACTTTTCACTATTTCTGCAGGTCTTCTGCTGAAGTTACAGTAGTCAATTAGGAGAACCCTGGAAGAAATTCAGCCTCAACATCTGCCTCCACACCATTCACCTAAGTTATCCAAATCAGCCTGTAACCCATTGATTTGGTCTGAATTACTTACCTCTGTGCACATTTTTGTAATAGCTGCAATTTAAAAATGGTTCAATTTAAGCCTTCCTCCAGATTCATTTTCATTGCCCTGCTCTAGATCATTAATGAAAATGATGAGCAGCAATCATACCAATATGATGTGGAACTCTACTCATAACTGGGCCCCAATCAGATCCACTTCCATTAATTACAGTCTTCTGCTTTCATGATTTGAATCAGCTATATATCTAGCATAATAACTGTCTTATAATTCCATGAGATACCTTTATTTCTAATAGCTGTCTATGTGGTACCTTATTAAATGCATTTTGGAAGTTAAGCTAAACAACATCAATCAGACTATCTTGATCCCCCACTCTGGTCACCTCCTCAAATAACTCAAGTAGATTAATGAAACAGGACCTATGTTTCCTCATTACTGCTGACCTCCAATAGCTAATACAGTCAAATTCACTGGCATATAATTTCCAGGATCTAATTTCATCCCTTTCCTAAATAATAGGTCTATATGAACCGCCCTCCAATCCATGGGAACCAACCTAGAACTCTGGGAGTTATTGAATAAATAAGAGCCATATAACCTTCTCTATTTCCCTGAGCACTCTGGGGTTAATGGCATCAGGTCTGAGGCACTCTTACTTTTAAGTGCCTTAATCTTAACTAAAACCATTTCTACAGTTACTTCTAATGAAGCAGTTTTAACTACAAACCTATTCTGTAATCTTGGAGCCATGGCATCATCTTCAGAAGTGAAATCTGATGCCAATTATCTGTTTAAGTCATCAGCCATATCTTTATCTTCATACATAACCTGCCCTGACAAATGCCTCAAAGGGACCAATGCAGTCCTTGATTGTTCTCTTGGCTTCTGGTGTAAGTAAAAAACAAGCTTGCCATCACACTGTAATTGTCCACTATCCTTTTCTCTAATGCTATCTTAGCAGTCCTAATGCTGGCTTTAATTATGCTCAGATTTTTTTTTTGCTGCGTTCTTGACAACAGAACCAGAATGAATTACTTTTGTATATGTTAGTTTCTCTACAAACATTCCTATTTTGCTATTTAGGCTTCACTTTGTCTTGAACCCTCCTGTTTTCCCAAGAGATATATAAGGCCTCCTTGTCTGTCAGTATTAATTTAAAAATAATCTGCTTTTCTTCCGCAGCATACCCCAATCTATCTCCTCCAACTATTTCCTCATAAATGAAAATATGCCCCTCCCAAAATCAGACACTGACATTAAAGTACCAGCTGTGTTAATTAACCCAGCAACTGAAATCACTGTTGCCCAGATGCTCCCCCAAAGAGAGATCAGATAACACCACTAAGTACTAAATCTAATAGATTGTCCTTTCTGGTACTCTTCCTACCACATTGAATAAGGAAACAATCATTAACAAAAGAAACGAATTCTTTCCCCTCTTTCTATGTTTATCGGGTTGCTTAATGGAAGGATCATTAAAATTCCCCACGACCTTATTCTGCTGCTTTTCTAATTTGTTCAAAGTTCCCTGTCCTGCTCTAGCTATTTCTCTGGTGGCCTATACCACGTGCCAAGATAAATCTTGGACCAGCACGCTGTGCAGCTGCCCTCTCAATCGTAGTTATGTCCTCTTTAACATATAAATCTACAGCCCCTCCTTTGTCTTTACAGAATCTCATGTATCCTTTCAACCGCACTTCCAATCCATCCCTATTACTGTATCTAGCCAGGTTTCAGAGATACTTATTGCATCTACATTCCTTATGGAAGCATATATTTTGTAATTTTTTATTTTGTAATACACCTCTAGCATTGGTATAAAGATATTACAGCAAATTTTCTGTATGCCCTATGTAAACTATCTTGATCCTGCAATTAAAATTCATTGTATTGATCTTACTGGCTGTCCTACCCCGCTCCCCACCCCTACAGACTTAGTGGAATGGCATACATGGAGCAATGGTATCCTGTAGCTCAGAACAATAAGAATTATATTAAAATATGTACAATATACAAATGATAGTCTTATAAATTAGATATAAATAACTTTTAATACACAATTTACTTTACATTAATTTATTTTAACAAACATTCCCTTAATTCCTAAAACTCAAATTATATCAAAACCTTTTTATATGCAGTTTTGTCTAATTTTTGAATTAAATTAATTTCAGTTTCTATGTACAATTTAAACTATTTTACATTTAGTTATTTTTAACCAACATTTACTTTATTTCAAACACTGTTAAAAATATAGCACCACTAAAATACATTCTTAATTACGTTGTGTAATACTCCTGTCCCTATAAAACATACATTCTCTCACTTACGCTGAGTAAAACCACAGGAGATCCACTAGTTAATGAATTGAAATAGTACATCTAGTGCTTAGATGACACATTCTACCTGTCGCACTCCAGACATTGTGCTTTCTTATATATGCAAAATAATCTTAAAAAGCTGGATGTTTCTGAGCTACTGCCTAAAACTGACAAGAATATTCCAATATGCAAAGCTTCCTGACCAAATAAACAAAGCAATGTTGATTGACTTGAGCCTCTGTTTCTTAACAATTAAATTTTGTGTCCTTAAAGAGACATGGACCCACTTCAGCAGAGCCTTACATTATGCATTACATGGCGTAACACTCCTGCCCTTAAAAATAACATATTATCCAACTTACCATTAGCAGTGGAACAGGAGATAAGCTAGTTATTATTATTTAAATACCAAAACAGTGATGCGCCCCTCTTTCTTAGCATGAGAACATATTGGCCCGGATTTTGCGTTAATAACGGTAAGCCTAACAGCGCTCACCATCAATATGGAGTAAATCGGACAGCAACTTCTGGAGTCCGCACATGCGCAGTTAAACACGGAAATCCAGAAGTTGCTATCCGAGTTGCCCTGCTCCTCCAGAAGCTGCGCTACACCGGTATCTCACTGAGAGACTCGACAGTGAAACAAAAGGAATGGCATTAAGTTTCTGCACTTACGGCTGCGATTTTACTAACCTCAGCGGGTCCATGGTGGGCGAGGTCGATGGCGGGTCCCGACCCCGCTGCTGGCTCCATCCCGCTGTCTGAAATGATTTTCCCTTGATTAGGCTTGTTAAGCCAGCCCAGCGGGTTTCCCGGCCAATTAGAGGAAGCGGGTCTGGTGACATCATTTCATGATGTGTCATCAGCCGGTTTCCTTAAAGGGACCATGTCCAAATTTATTTTGACATTTGTGTTGTCAGTGTTCTACAGCATTGATATGCTGCAAACACTGACAATGACTGCACAAAGGCACAAGGCTGCACCCAGGCTCCCCCATGACTCCCTCTATATGCTTATAGAGGAAATCACAGCATGCAGGGAGGTTCTCTTCCCTTCCTATGGGCAGAAGAGACCTCCCCAGGAGATCAACACAGCCTGGTTGCACATTGCAGAGGAGGTCACAAGCAGGGATGTGGTCAGGAGGACCAGGCTGCAGTGCCGCAAACGTTTCAATGATTTCAGTAGATCATGAAACTTTAGTACAAAGCCACACTCAACCTCATCCTGCTGTGCCTCTCATCACATCCCCATCACTCTGCCTTCCCTACCCTATTCCTGCACATCCTTACTCACACTAACTTACCTTGGACCTCCACCCATCCCTCTCTATCAATATTATCACATCCCCAGGTTGGTGGTGACAACCTGGCGCATCATGTGGCAGCCAGGCTGTACAGCATCAAGTGAAGTAAATCTGGCCATAGTGAGGCCATCCCTGGCCTCCCGGGCAGCAAGGCAGGTGCTGATGCCCTGTGTCCTGTGCAGCATCAGTTGATTGCAGAGAAGGTTGGGGTTGTTGGTGGTGGTGCTGGTGTGCATGTTGCTGCTGGTGTTGGGGCTCATCATGGTCAGATTCTGAGGACCAAGGTGAGTGAGCGTAAATGGTACCCATGCTGATGGAGTAGATAGCAGTTGAAGTTGAGGTGACAGAAGCAATCTGGCAATGGTGAGAGAGGTTGCTGCAATGAGGTGACACTGACTGGCGAGTTTGCTCCAAACACTTGCAGCCTGCATAAAGCTCAATCTGTGTTCCAAAGGGAGAAAGCAACAGCCTCTGTGCTTGGAAAGTGAACAGGTATGAAGTGGGAGCTTTTATGCTACATTTCAAGCTGTGACACATCAGTTGATTCAATGGCCACTCAACTTCCACCTCAGATTAATAGACGGCTCCAGGAGCAGCGTGGAAGCCGTGGTCGAACTGTTTAATTCAAAAGGTAGGGTTAAATTAATTCTTAAGGGCTTGTCAACAAGCCAATAATTGCTTAACTTAGGTCCCCTGCCGTGGCCAGTCGGGTCTGCTCAGCGCTGGCAGACCCGACATTGGGAAAGGCAAGTGTGCGCAATTTGACAGTGGGTTCCCGACCCACTGTCAATCAAACTAAATTGCACTGCTGACATGCCACCGATCCTGTCCGCTGAGCACTGGCAAAATTCCGGCCTACATGATAGATACCTACTAAATTCGCCAGAAGTTAGGGCTTGTCTATTCCAGTGTAAGTGACTTTTTAACAGAATGAGATTTAAGGTAGTCATGGAAAAGGACAAAGATGGACCGGAAATAAAGGTTCTAAATTGGGGGAAGGCCAATTTTAATATAAGGCAGGATCTGGCCAAAATGGACTGGGATCAGCTACTTGTAGGAAAATCCACATCAGAGCAGTGGGAGTCTTTCAGAAAGGAAATAGAGAGAGTACAACGCCAATATGTTCCCGTAAAGGTTAAGGGTGGGACCAACAAGCCCAGGGAACCCTGGATGTCAAGGGATATATAAGAATGGATTAGGAAAAAAAGGGAGGCTTTTGGCAGATACAAAGGATTAAAAACAGTGGAAGCCCTAGAGGAGTATAGAAAGTGCAGGGGGGTATTAAAAAAGAAATCAGGAGAGCGAAGAGGGGGCATGAAAAAACACTGGCGGGCAAAATATAGGAAAATCCCAAGGTGATTTATAAGTATATTAAGGGCAAGAGGATAACCAGGGAAAGAGTAGGGCCCATTAGGGACCAAAGTGGCAATCTGTGTGTAGAGCCAGAAGATGTAGGTGAGGTTTTAAATGAATATTTTTCATCTGTGCTCACAATGGAGAAGGACGATATAGGCATAGAAATCAGGCAGGGGGATTGAGAAATACTTGAACAAATTAGTATTGAGAGGGAGGAAGTACTAGCAGTTTTAGCGGGCTTAAAAGTGGATAAATCCCCAGGCCCTGACGGGATGTATCCCAGGTTGCTATGTGAGGCAAGGGAGGAGATTACAGGAACCTCTCTGGCCACAGGGGAGGTGCCAGAGGACTGGAGAACAGCTAACGTAGTATCATTGTTCAAGAAGGGTAGTAGGGATAAACCAGGGAATTACAGGCCAGTGAGCCTAACATCAATGGTAGGGAAATTATTGGAAAACATTCTGAGGGACAGAATTAGTCTCCACTTGGAGAGGCAGGGATTAATCAGGGATAGTCAGCGTGGCTTTGTCAGGGGGAGATCATGTCTGACAAATTTGATTGAATTTTTTGAGGGGGTGACTAGGTGTGCGGATGAGGGTAGTGCAGTTGATGTAGTCTACATGGACTTCAGTAAGGCTTTTGACAAAGTCCCACATGGGAGACTGGTCAAGAAGGTAAGAGCCCATGGGATCCAGGGCAATTTGGCACATTGGATCCAAAATTGGCTTAGTGGCAGGAGGCAGAGGGTGATGGTCGAAGGTTGTTTTGTGACTGGAAGCCTGTGTCCAGTGGTGTACCGCAGGGATCGGTGCTGGGTCCTTTGCAGTTCGTAGTGTACATTAATGATTTAGATATGAATGTAGGAGGTATGATCAGTAAGTTCGCAGATGACACGAAAATTGGTGGAGTGGTAAGTAGCAAGGAAGGAAGCCTCAGGCTACAGGATGATATAGACAGGATGGTTAGATGGGCAGAACAGTGGTAAATGGAATTTAACCCTGAAAAGTGTGTGGTGATGCATTTTGGGAGGACTAACAAGACAAGGGAATACACAATGAATGGTAGGACCCTAGGAAGAACAGCGGATCAGAGGGACCTTGGTGTGCATGTACATAGATCCCTGAAGGCAGCAGGACAGGTAGATAAGGTGGTTAAAAAGGCATATGGGATACTTATATTCTATGCCTCGGCTAATGAAGGCAAGAGCAGAGAGGTTATGATGGAGCTGTACAAAACGCTAGTTAGGCCACAGCTGGAATACTGTGTGCTGTTCTGGTCGCCATACTATAGGAGGGATGTGATTGCATTGGAGAGAGTGCAGAGGAGATTCACCAGGATGTTATCTGGGCTGGAGTGCTTCAGCTATGAAGAGAGACTGGACAGGCTGGGTTGTTTTCCTTAGAGCAGAGAAGGCTGAGTGGGGACCTGATTGAGGTGTACAAAATTATGAGGGGCATAGATAGGGTAGATAGAAAGGGACTTTTCCCCTTAGTAGAGGGATCAATAACCAGGGGGCATAGTTTCAAGGTAAGGGGCAGGAGGTTTAGAGGGGATTTGAGGAAAAATATTTCACCCAGAGGGTGGTTGGAATCTGGAACTCACTGCCTTTAAGGGTGGTAGAGGCAGGAACCCTCACGACATTCAAGAAGCGTTTAGATGAACACTTGAAATGCCGTAGCATACAAGACTACGGACCAAGTGCTGGAAAGTGGGATTAGAATAGACAGGGCTTGATGGCCGGCGCGGACATGATGGGCCGAAGGGCCACATTCTGTGCTGTATAACTCTATGGGCTGGATTTTCATTGAGGAGGCGGGTAGGAGGCGAGACTACAATTTTTGGGGTGTAGTCCCGCCTCCATCGAGTTCTAGCCAACCCATGCGATTTTGACTTGATTGATCTTGTTGAGCCCACCCAGCGGGCTCAGCAGGCCAATTAAGGGCCACCCGGCAATACGTGATGTCACAGATTGAAATTTCATCTGTCAAGACCTTTTGACAGATGAAATATAAAGGGTTTCACAGCTGTTTGAAGCTGTCAAACACTGACAATCTGTACTCCAGGTTAATTCCTTCCTCTCAGGATGATTTAGCGATCTCCCCAGAACAGAAAGCAGAGGCTGCAGATTTTGACAGCTGATGGCCATTCTGCTTTCTGTGCTGGTGAGATGAGGGACTCCCGAGACCTGAAGGAAGGAAGGAAGGCTGTAAAGGTAAGTAAAGGTTAGTAGAACTTCTTTAAACACTTTACACAGACCAAACACACTTACCTCTGCACTCATGCACCCATCACTCACCTGAACACCGGACATCTCGACCCCTCCAAGCCCTTCATCCCGACGGCCCGCCTCGCTAACTTGGCGTGGTTTGGAGCCGTCGGGAATCCCACATTTCAACAATGAAAATAGGGATTAGGCTAAAAACTGCCTGTTAACTACCTGTTAACAAGCAGTTAACTGGCACTAATCCCCTTCCCGCCTCAGGGAGGCGGGTCCCAGTGCGGGACGGGTACCCGCCTCCTTTGAAACTGGCATGGCAGTGGGTTGGGGGCGCGATGGGGTTGGGACCCCCGATTTTGGGATTTTAAACCCCCACACGCCTCCAAACCCGACTCCACGGCTCAATGAAAATCCAGCCCTATGACACTATCTATGACTTAAGTCTTAATTACTGCCAAACAACTTCTCTGGCACTCAAAATTAACTTTTACAAGTGTGGAGTCTCATTCCTTCAGATTTTAATTATTGTTGGAGATTTAAAAAAAACTAATTTAAATAATTTTATTTAACTTTTTCTTTATGTCTTTTATCTCTCCATCCTTCTTTCCCTCTCTTTATTTTGCTTTCTGTACCTGATTTGACATTGAATTTAATATTCTAACTTACACCTGTTCAGACTCTGTACTGTACTGCTCGTTACCGATTCTTCAATCTGATTGGTTAAGGAAATACATGGCTGTTTACCCTGTTCACACAGGTCCCAGATCCCCTGTAGAGGGTGCTGTGACAAAATGCCTCTCTAATTACAGTACATTCCAATGCAAAATCCCATAGAAAGTCTGTAGGCAAGTCCCCTCCAAGTCACACAACATCCTGACTTGGAAGTATATCGCTGTTCCTTCATCGTCGCTGGGTCAAAACCCTGGAACTCCCTACCTAACAGCACTGTGGGAGTACCTTCACCACATGGACTGCAGCAGTTCTGGAAGGCGGCTCACCACCACCTTCTCAAGGGCAATTAGCGATGGGCAATAAATGCTGGCCTTGCCAACGACGCCCACATCCCCTGAATGAATAAAAAAAGTGTAACGAACGGCTGGCGTTGTTCATTCGCCGCTGACCACAAAATCTGGCCCAGTGTACTTACACTATTTGCTTCAATCGACTTCCCTGGTACCTTATTCCACAAGTCTATTGCACTTTGAGTAAAACATTCCTGTCTCCATTCCCTTCATACTCCTCATTTTCTAATATTTAAATTGAATGCCCTGGTATTTGAATCAATTATGTAATATAAATAATACAGTATCAACATAAAATTGACAGTGTATTGGCAATAATTGAAGAACTTAAATATGTTTTCAATAAAGACTTGACAGTAACAACAATAACAACATCCTGCATTTCTACAGCACCTTTAACGTAGTAAAACATCCCAAGGCACTTCACAGAGGAATTATCAAACAAAATATGACATTGGACCACATAAGGAGATATAGACACATAAGGAGATAAAGATACATAAGGACAGGAGACCAAAAACGTGGTCAGAGGGGTAGATTTTAAGGAGCATCCTAATGGAGGAGAGAGACGTAGAGAGGCAGTGAGGTTTAGAGTGGGAATTCTGGAGCTTATATAGTTTATAAGAAAACCATTGCTTGAATGATAAATGCTGTTGGGTGTCAAGATGAGAAGATAGGTCATGTAAGATTACAGGAAAATCCTGATATTTAAATTGAGAAAAATATCAAGTGGTTGAGTAGTCAGAATATTATAGTGTGCTCCTGATGCATTTTCATTAAGTTTTTATTTCTAGAAGTTGGATGAGGCTTGTGCCCTGTGAGGATCCAGACCATGTTTCAGATCAGCCTGGTTCTGCTAAAGCTCACACGTTCCAACACATCTATCACATGATTTTCTCCACATGTCAAATACTGAATGTGATACTGCAGAACTGGTGATTCTTCTTTTATTTTCTTGCCAATGCATCTCTAAGTTTCTCGAGCCTGGTACCTTCTCTAACCGAAATAAAGAGTGGGGAGATGTTCTTTCAGATCAGTCAAGAAAGGTGAGTATGAATCACTCCTACAGTGGCTTTTCCTTGGCTTTTCCTTTTCTCCTTGACCTCCATTTGGCCCCTCACCAGAATAATATAACATATGTCAGTAACATGTCTGGCATTGATAACTTACTATGTTGCGAATTCCAGGCACAAACCCATGTTCAATTACTCTGTGGCTCACCGAGTTACAGCTACAAAGTGTTGTGGCACTATCTGACCCCACAAATTTGGGAGAGTATAGAATGATGGTGACTCAGTGACATAGCCTGCTACTGGCATGTCATAGTTGCAGCACAAACTATTTTGACATAGACATAATTAGACAAGCTCACAGAGAATTCACTGGATTTTAAAATTCTCATCCTTGTTTTCAAATCCCTCCACGGCCTCGCTCCTCCCTATCTCTGTAATCTCCTCTAGCCCTACAACCCTCAGATATCTGCGCTCCTTCAACTCTAGCCTCTTGAGCATTCCCGATTTTAATCGCTCCACCATTGACAGCGTGCCTTCAGCTGCCGAGGCCCTAAGCCGTGGAATTCCCTCCCTAAAACTCACTACTTCTCTTTTCTCCTTTAAGACGCTCCTTAAAACCTACCTCTTTGACCTGTCCTAATATCTCCTTATGTGTCAAATTTTGTTTGATGAAGCTCCTGTGAATGCCATGGGATATTTTACTACATTAAAGGTGCTAGATAAATACAAGTTGTTATTGTTGTTGTTGGAGGAAGGCATCCAGCAGAGGAAGGATAAAAAAAAATTGGAAAGAACATGAAACCTTCTCACTCTCCTGATCCTTCCAAGCAGCCAGTTGAAGATTAACACAAACAAAATGGAGATTATTGGCCCCTATATGTACAGAGATGCAGGGAAGGTGCCAAAAGCGGCTTAAGAACCTGGCAAGGCCGGGTGCGCGGCGGTCCTGCTGAACTTAACGGCTGGACCTCATTAACATTTTTAAATTCCATTTCCCACCTGGCAGCTGGCCGAATTAACAGGCTGGCCAGCTGCCGGGCGGTAAAACCAATGCCAGTGGCAGGAGGCTGCAGCCAGGGACCTTTGGGGACGGACGCTGGCAATTGGGAGGTTGGCAGGCTTGTGGAGATGGTGGGGGGGTGGTGGTGGCGGGAGGGGGTGGGTCAGCTGTGATCATGGGAGGTGGAGAGAGAGGCCATTCAGGGTTGGAGGCAGAGGCGATCACAGCAGGAGCTAGCGAGAGGCCATGATCAGCAGAAGCAAGGCCAAAGTCTTCCTTGAGGGGGTGGGGGAGAACCCCTGCTCCTCCTGGTCCACAAGGAGTGCTATAAAAGGCACGTATCTTCTGGAACCAGCACCTCCCGCCTCCTTTATGCTGCTGGGTTTCCGAGCCTTGGAAAACCCTTGTCACAGCTGTTACATTTATATCAGGCTCCCAATTGCACTGTGAGAGCCTGATTTAACTATGTTAATGAAGTGCCCCACCTCTCCAAGATGGGACATGCCACAAAACTCGCTGCCGTAAAAATGGCGGCAGGCGCGTATGCATCGGGTTGGGATTGCATTTTGTATTTTTTAGGGCTTAACCTCCCCCAACTTCCTCCCGCTGTCGTGGGGTGGGGGGGGTGGCGGTGAGGTTAATATCGAGGCCACTGTCTCAGTCAGAAAATCAAGGCCTTAGCCAAGGGAGAAAATATTTTTTTAAAATAAAATTGATTAAATTGACAACTGTTTGGCATAAACTTTTTTTTTAAATTGTAATTATTCAACTGTTTACATTACATGAATATTTTAATCACTGAATATGTTAATGTACAATATTCATCCCAATGTGTATAAATAGCACAGGGTTGACAAAACATTGCTTATAACCAAACTTAAAAACAACTGTAGCTGCACAAAATAGTTTAGGATTAAATTATTGGGAATTTATTGACTGTATAAGCAATCTGCATCTCTCAGATTTCTACATACGTTAACACTTCAGTGTGGCACAGCCACCGCGCTAAGTGGGACAGGGTAAATACAGATCTAGCAGTCCAAAACTGGCATTAGCAGCATCAACTTGTATACCATCTCAATTTGTAACCTCATGTTCTGGAACATCCATCACTCCTTTATCACCGTTAAGCGAGGAAACCAACCCTGGTTCAATGCAATGTGCAGAAGTAGCACCAGGCCTACCTTGGAATGAGGTACCAACTTAGTGAAGCTACTACACAGGGCTACCTGCATGCTAAACATCAAATGGAGCAGCACACTTTAGACAGAGTCAATGTAGGGAATCCCAGCAGCCAGTTTGCACATAGCAAGGTCCAACAAACAGCAATGAGATAAATGACCAGATAATTTTCTAATCTTATAGAGTGGATAGGAAGGACCTATTTCCCTTAGCAGAGGGGTCAAGAACCAGGGGGCATAGATTTAACGTAATTAGTAGAAGGATTAAAGGGGAGATGAGGAAAATAAAATTCACCCAGAGGGTGGTGGGGTTTGGCACTCACTGCCTGAAAGAGTGGTAGAGGCAGAAACCCTCATTACATTTAAAAATTACTTGGATGTGCACTTGAAGAGCCGTAACCTACAGAGCTATGGACCAAGTGCTGGAAGGTGGAATTAGGCTGGGTAGCTCTTTTCCGACCGGCATAGACACGATGGGCTGAATGGCCTCCTTCTGTGTCGTAAATTTTCTTTGATTCTATGATTCTAATCTGCTTTGGTGATGTTGGTTAAGGGATAAATATTGGCCAGGATATTGGGGCGATCGCCCCAGCTCTTTTTCACACATGGAATCTTTTACATCCACCTGAGAAAGCAGATCCTCAATTTAACGTCTCCTCTAAAAGACGGCACCTCCAAAAGTGCAACGCTCCATCAGCACTGCACTGAAGTGTCAGCCTGGATTATGCGCTGAAGTCTCTGAATGGCGCTTGAACCCACGACCTTCTGGCTCAGAGGTGAGAGCGCTAACACTGAACCATCTGTCTAAAAGGGAAGTATGGTATAAAATACAACCATTTTTCCACATAAATGTTCCATTCTGTTAGTTTCCATGCCTTTATTACAACAATTATAAATATGCCAGATCCATACAGTGGACAAGGTATGACCAAAATTGGCTGAAATGGACAAACCGGGCTGGATTTTACCTGCCGAGACGAGTAGGGGGCGGGACTGCTGCCTTCCAGGTTCTAGTCCTGCCCCCAGCGACGTCCGACGCATAGACGCTATTTTCCCCTGATTGGCCTTGTTAAGCCCGCCCTGTGGGCTTGCCGGCCAATTAAGGGAAAGCCGGTGTCAGATGACATCAGTTGATAACGGTTCATCTGCTGGCTTTTTTAAAGTGACATGAAGCTTTTATTTTTGACAGATGATCTGTCAGCATTGAGGTGCTGTCTAACACTGACAATCACTGTATAAAGGTGAGCCCTTGCACTTAGGCTCTCCAAAAAACAGATGGCAGCTGTAGGTGAGAGTACAGAAGCGATCTGTCACTTCTCCCAATGAAGTGAGGGCACACAAACACTTCAAAGCTGGTCACCTGCAGGAAAATCTAAACACATTAAAAATGACTTTCCCAACATTTCCTTACCTCTGATACTCACCAGTATCCCATTGCATCCTTCACACCACTTCTGCAGCTGTCATCTATACAGAAACATAACAACAGACCCACAGCACGTCTCACTTACCCTGGCAGGGTTCGCCGACGTCGGGAAGCCCGCAGCAGAAGTCTCAAAATGGGAAAAAGCCTCTTAACTGCCTAACTACTTGTTAACAGGCAGTTAAGTGGTTATAATTCTCTTCCCGCCGCTAGGAGTTGGGTCGCTGCGCAAATCGAGGAACCGACTCCCGGGAAGATTGGTTGGAGGCGGGTTGGGAGTGGGTTCGGGACCCGTTCCCATTTTTTTGATTTTCTCCGCAGTCTCACCTCCAGACCCGCCTCCTCAGGGCTGGTAAAACCCAGCCCACCGTGTCTGTCCAAATTAAAAAATGTTCACATGTGTATTAAAACATTTCCTGCCACTATTCAAGGAATAACAAGAAAGTTCTCGCTGTGTCCTGGCCAACATTTACTCCTCAACTAACACCATTAAAAACAGATTATCTGGTCATTTTTCTCATTGCTGTTTGTGAAGCCTTGCTATGTGCAACTTGGCTACTGCTTTTCCCACATAACAACAGTGACTGTACTTCAAAGGTAATTGACTGTGGAGTGCTTTGGGTCATCCTGAGGATGAGGAGGCCACTGTATAAGTACAAGTTCTTTTCTTTCTATGATTCATTGGTTAGTCTAAATAGGTATATTAGTTTGGACAAACAGTGCTTCATGCACGTTTATCGTTGATCCAGAGCCCAACTCCTGACTCCTCTCTAGGCCCCAAGTCTCCACAATCCATCAGCAGCCATCAGACAAATCGGACAAATCAAATCAACAGTAATACATCTGTTATAACACTGTACTTATCTTAAACATATAAGCCTAGAAATTCAGTGGGCTGCGCCACCAGTTAGCGCCTAAAGAGGGCACTCAGTGGCTTTAGCGCCACTGGCTGCGCCTCCCGTGATATTTAGCTGGGGCGCTAATGGCAGCGTTAACCTGTTGCGCTGCGCCGCCTCCGATGACACCTGCCAGCACCTCCGTCCCCGGCCTCCTGATCGCCCCCCATGGCATTGCCGGCTGTTTTCCGAGAGCCCGGCACTTCTCCTCGGTGCTGGGCTCTTTTGCCAGCACTCGCGATCTCCGATCGCGCTAGTGCAGGCCCCTCCCCCTTAAAAATGGGAGGAAGGCCTGCAGTACCGCAGTGCGCCATGCCGCAGCGTGTGGCTCTGCGGCACGTTGCGTTGCGATATTCAGTTTCAGCGCCCTAAGAGGGACGCAGAGCGCCTCGAGCCTCACCCCGTGTCCCTCTTGGGGCGCTCAAGCTGAATTTCCGGCGGTCGCTACTGCTCCAAACGCTGCGCTAAATCTGGCGCCCAGGTGAGCTTGGCGCCCTGTTTGCGGCTCCACCCAATTTCTCCCCCATATATTTTAATGTCAGGAGGCATCCCTGGATCCACCATATAATTTGGTGTTGTCGAGGCAAAAAGACATATACTGTGCAGAAGTGAGTGTGAAGCTTTCCTGCACAGCATGCCAACATCCTAACAATTAGGTGCTGAAGTCCTAAAAAATTGATCTTAGCGTGTTAAGACAGGAAAGCTTAATTCTCAGTCTCGGCCAAACTATCAGGATTAGATGCCCAGCAGGGCTTAGGCACTTCTTGTGAAGGAAAAATACCAGTGAGATTCAACATTGGGTCTTGTGATAAAGAAAATAGGTAGCGCTTTTAGAAGCCTAAGAGAAAGTCTCCCAGCCATCTTCCTCGTGGGGGTGTGCCAATGGCAATATGACAGGTGGAAGACACTAAAAGAAGAGAAATATAATAAAACAGTGAAGTAAAAGATCTGACTTTCGCTCCTCATTCAGGGAAAGGTATGAGGCATTATCCCTTTGTCGTCTTTTTAGTCTGATTTTTAAAACTTGAAATGTTTTGGCTATTTTGACACAAATGTTGCTACATTCATTAAGAAAGTTAACAAAAAGTTACAATATTTAGAGAAATTAGCGCCAGGTCAACCTGACATTTATTTTGAAATTTCATTTAATCACAAAAACACTTTTTGGAAGAATCAAACCAGCAAATACCACTTTGCGGTACAATGAACTAATTCTAAGAAATATTAGAGCCTCAAGATCTGCCATCAACCAAAAAAGGACACTATAGATCATGTTTCAGTTTTAAAAAGAATCAATTTTAGCCACACAGACAGGACGGTCCCAGGTTTGATCCCCAGTGTGTGCGGAGTTAGCTGACATCATCTGAGGTGACGGTGCAGGGAAGAGGGGCAGCTATCAGAATTAGTCTCAGTGGCCCTGGGTTAGGGAGGGTAAAAGATCAGCCAGAGTTTCTGTGTCTCATCACTATTTAGTGACCTCTAATGGAAAGTGCACATGTGCCGATTTCAAATGAGAGGACAGGATCCAGTTTTGCTGTGATGGCCCCTCCCCTCCCCTCAACCCTACTATAAACAAACAGCACTCACTGGCCTTAGCTCACAAATGAAGACTGATCACTTTGAATGAGGTCCTGGAGGGCTGCGTTCCCCGTGGACATCTGATAGACTGGATTAAGCTTTACTGTGATCCTCCCGTAGTTGAATAGCTTATCAGCATTCATTGAGCAGGCACACGGATGAAAAATGGGCACTTGGACAAGACACCGAAAAGTGGCCACCCACATAGAATTGTACCTCATCATGAATTAGCCCCTTTAGAAAAGGGGGGGAGGGAAACTTCCGTGAAATATGCTAAAATATAGAATGTTAAATTATAACCAGACTATTATTTTTATGGAGCAGTCAATTCAACATAAGGGAAATAAGGAATACAAGAAAATGTCTATAAATACAGTGGAATCCTGCTATGTGCTGTAGGCTGGGATGGCAATATAACAGGGTCCGTATACCAAGAGCTACCTAAAGCATTCTGTTTCAGCTATCCTCTCCTTAGCAACCCGTTTCTATACCATTGGAGCCTCCCCCTACCAAACCCTTAATTTTTGGGGGTTTAAATGCTTAAGCATTTCAGAATGTTTCCTCTATGCTTCCATAATGTGAGTGACTGAGTTCACAGTCGCTTGAGTTGTAGTAAAATATTACCAGAATCACATCCGGCGTTAAAGCTTCTGGTGGTTTTGCACTATGCTCGCGATTCTTTTGAAAAATTGATGTGTGGGAAGATATTGCTTTCATATGAGGGATCCAGTTCTATTTGTCAGCCTCTTCTTTTGTGCCCCATGATGCTTACAGGAAAATGTACAATCATTCTCTTTTGTAAAGTTTGCTGTGCTATTTTCATGAACAGCCAAGTGTTCTCATTTTAAACACAGAAGGAAAATTCTACAACTTCAGCTCTGTGGTAGTGTTTCTGCACCAATATTAAAAAAATGATTTGAGAACAGTATGAATTAAGACTGTTCTTTGGTTTTATACCTTTCTCTAATTCTACATCATAACTTTCCTCCCTAAAATAGTGCAGAACATCAGTCTGGCAGATGTTTTATGACATAACAGGTGTGTGTCTTCAAAGCTGAAAAAGACGTTCAGTGCTGAAAGGGGTAATTATGGCAATTTATAAGTTCCCCCTTTGGCTCAGCTGGTAAGTGGAATAGCCAGTATGGAACTGAGCCATTCAGACAAGGAAGGTCCCAGGTTTAACTTTCCGATCTGTGTTGAGTTAGCTGGCAAGAGCCAATAGGCATGCTACAATTGCTTTTCAGTATCACTGCTCTCGGGAATGAAAAAAATCAGGCAAATTTGAATCAGGCAAAATTGTAACTCCTGACCACTACGGAGTGGAAAGCAGGCATGTGTGGGCATTAGGCGAGAGCAGGATCAGACATGGCTGTGATTTTGCCCCACTCCCCAGGTCATGTTGCCTGCTGACACTTGGAATTAAAATTGGGAAGATGTAAAACGGGCTGCCGACTCACGATCACCCGTTTTACACTATCGCACAAAGTCAAGATCTTAGAGTCTAGGCTAAAGTAATGGAGACAGCTAGTGTCTGTAGAACTGTGCCTCCATTGTGCATCCAGCAGCTCCAAGAGAATGGAAGAAAGAATTAGAGAGCGGAAAAATAATTACTGCAAGTTACGCATTGTTTCTATAGAAAAGGGCCTGTAACCATTTAAACTGACTGTATAATCATTTGACTATTTAAAATGGTTGTTGATGTTACTTTCTACACAATTTATGACAGCATTTAGTCAGCATCACCACACTTTGTAATTATTAATTTAGCCAAAAAGAAATGACTAAATATGACCCTAATTAACATTTCTATGAGATATCACGAGTTTTCCTCTGCTAAATGGTGTAGCTTTTTGATTCCGCCCTTGTACTGTGTGTAATATCAATGGAACATGAAACTGCCCAAATGGGTTTCAAATGACAAAATCCAGGAAATATTTTTATTTGAGTTTTCCCCCTCCCTCCTAATTTTGCACCTCCTCTCATGACTTGCTTTAAGATATGGTTGCATGAGCTGTTAGTTATCCTCCTCTATCTTGTCCAAATGGTCACATGCAATAACTGGGGTGAGGGTGTGGGGTTCGGGCATCACATCCAGACCTGAGTTTCTCCTCACCCAACATCTGTACACGCACATACTTTACAGTAGGGATCGCTGCATGGGGTGGAAACCATGACCCAGGAGCAATGTAGCACTCAGATCATGATCTTGGCTAAGTTCAGGACATTTTCCTAACCTGTTTTCCTTAAAAGAAATGATTTACAGTTTATAAATGGATAAAAATTGCATGTATGTTATTTAGCTATTTAAACTGCAGTCCTACATATATTTTAAGTACTGAAGCAGTTTGATAAAATAAATTGCACTTTTTAACAGAGAAAGGTTTTGTTTCTTGAGTAAATAACATTTGTAAATATTTAGCAATTTAATTCAGAGATGCAGTGCTCAAAAGCCTGGGAGTTAAACTATATCATCTGGACTACAATAGCTCCGATCGTCTAAGGGTCATTTTAAAAATGGAAAAGGCCAATGTGGAGGTTATATCAAAGAACTGCACATTTCTTTAATCTGGCTGTAGCCACATACTTACAAAGTCACATGCCTCAGATGTATTTTTTTCTCTCTCTCTTCCTGGGTCTGTTTCTTAAAGGCTTTGTGCTGCTGCCAAAAGTCACTTTGCCCAACCCTCAGCAGTCAGATTAATGGGCAATCGATACCCAGTGCATTGCGGAACCATTAGCATTGCAAAAAACAGTTATTCAGCTGTCTCCTGTGACAGCTATCTCATGAAAGTCTTTCCTTCCCCTTCCCCCCTTCTAGGAGATGATTTCTGCATCAAGCAGCACTACACAAGGGATAAAAACCATGCTAATGTCATTTTGCCGAGTGTGCATTAATAATACAGTTTTGGCAGGTAGCCATTATTCCTACCAAGAGATGTATGATCGCTATCACTGCAGACTGACATCCAGATGGTCCTGAAAGGGCCCAAATCCCTTCGCAACTTGGGCAAGGTATCTGATGTCACCCAGTCCCAGACTAAAATATGTTGCCTTAATGCTCAACTGTCACATCTCCCTTTTCGTTCTTGTTCTTTAACCTTTATTTTACTCCTTTGTTCTTGTGCACATTGTCCTGGGCTTCAGTCTGAAACTGTTTCCATGGAAATCACTCATTTATCTTCGAGGATGTATTGGCTTTTTAAAAAATAAGCTGCATAAAGTAAGGGATATGAAAATGCATCAATTTGATAGCAGATGACATTTTTGTAGTATTCTTTTAATGAAAAACATTAAATCAAAGTCATGCCTGGTGCAGTGTCTCTTGCCATTCATTGCGTCTTGTGTTTCAGTTAATTCATTACAGAACTGATGACTAGATATAGCTCATTCATCCTGTGTGCATGATCAATTTGTTATACATGCCAAACATTTATAAGTATTTGATGGATAATAAATTGCACCTAACTATGAGGCTCATTTTGCCTTTTTAAGGGCTTAGTTAAGTAAAATCAATATTTCATCATATTTAATTGTTTGTGCTTTTTTCTTAAAGGAGACGTGATCCCACTTATAATGTGGGCCTGCCACGTAAGCTGTTATGGCCAGTTTAGATTGTGTTCTTCTATAAAAATGCTGCTGGCACTAAAACAACTCTATGTAGATTGTCCCATGCTTTCTGTCCAACATCCTCCCCTCATGTTCTGAAAGAGCTTACTCTTGCTCGGGTGCAATTCTACGGGGACTGCTAGCCCTCCAGTACCCCACCCAAGTGACGATTCTTTTGTGTGAGCCTAGACAGTGCTCTTGGAAAGGCTATTCAACAATACAGGGGATCAAAGCCAAACACAATCCTGAGCTTTAAAGTACACTTTCTAACAGGGTTCGCTGGATAGTGAACAGCAGCTAGAACCCTTGTTGATTCTTCCCCTCTTTAGCTTAAGAGGGCTGAGCTAAATTGTAGCTCTCCAACTGCTGCTCTGACTAAAATGTGCTAACTCAGCACAGACCACAGATCAGCCGGTCTGTGTGGTTCAGTACCACAGTGGGTGATACTGAACTATTTACCTATATTTATCACAATTATCCACAAAGCCGTTAGAGGAATTCTATTTATTTTATTAATTCACGGGATGTGGGCATCACTGGCGAGGCCAGCATTTATTACCCATCCCTAATTGCTCCTGAGAAGGTGGTGGTGAGCCGCCTTCTTGAACCGCTGCAGTCCGTGTGGTGAAGGTACTCCCACAGTGCTGTTAGGGAGGGAGTTCCAGGATTTTGACCCAGCGACGATGAAGGATTGGCGATATACTTCCAGGTCAGGTCAGGATGGTGTGTGACTTGGAGGGGAAATTGGAGGTGGTGGTGTTCTCATGTGCCTGCTGCTCTTGTCCTTCTAGGCGGTTAAGGTCATGGGGTTGGGAGGTGCTGTCAAACCATGGCGAGTAGCTGCAGTGCATCTTGTAGATGGTACATACGGTAGCCATGCTGCTCCGGTGGTGGAGGGAGTGAATGTTTAAGGTAGTGGATGGGGTGCTGATCAAGCGGGCTGCTTTGTGCTGGATGATGTTGAGCTTCTTGAGTGATGTTGGAGCTGCGCTCATCCAGGCAAGTGGAGAGTATTCCATCACACTCCTGACTTGTGCCTTGTAGGTGGTGGAAAGGCTTTGGGGAGTCAGGAGGTGAGACACTCACCGCAGAATACCCAGCCTCTGACCTGCTCTTCTAGCCACAGTATTTATGTGGCTGGTCCAGTTAAGTTTCTGGTCAATGGTGACCCTCCAGAACGTTGATGGTGGAGGATTTGACAATGTAATGCAATTGAATATCAAGAGGAGGTGGTTAGACTCTCTCTTATTGGAGATGGTCATTGCCAAGCACTTGTGTGATGCAAATGTTACTTGCCACTGATCAGCCCAAGCCTGAATATTGTCCAGGTCTTGCTACATGCGGGCATGGACTGCTTCATTATCTGAGGAGTTCTGAATGGAACTGAACACTGCAATCATCAGCAAACATCCCCACTTCTGATCTTATGATCAAGGGAAGGTCATTGATGAAGCAGCTTAAGATGCTTGGGCCTAGGATACTGCCCTGAGTAACTCCTGCAGTGATGTCCTGGGGATGAGATGATTGGCTTCCAACAACCACAACCATCTTCCTTTGTGTTAGATATGATTCCAGCCAGTGGAGAGTTTTCCACCTGATTCCCGTTGACTTCAATTTTACTAGGGCTCCTTGATGTCACACTCGGTCAAATGCTGCCTTAATTTCAGGAGCAGTCAACCTCACCTCACCTCTGGAGTTCCTTTCTTTTTCATGTTTGGACCAAGGCTGTAATGCAGTCTGGAGTCTGGAGAAACCCAAATTGACCATTGGTGAGCCGGTTATTGGTGAGTAAGTGCCACCTGATAGCATTGTCGATGACCCCTTCCATCACTTTGCTGATGATTGACAGTAGACTGATGGGATGGTAATTGGTCGGATTGGATTTGTCCTTCTTTTTGTAGACAGAACATACCTCGGCAATTTTCCATTTTGTCGGGTAGATACTGGTGTTGTAGCTGTACTGGAACAGCTTGGTAGAGGCACGGCTAGTTCTGGAGCACAAGTCTTCAGCATGACAGCCGCAATGTTGTCAGGGCCCAAAGCCTTTGCTGTATCCAGTGCGCTCAGCCGTTTCTTGATATTCGTATTTTAACCACGACAGCACATCCATTTAGGCTCCATCTTTGGGCATGAGTAAACACTTACTGGAGACTTCTATTCATGATTGCATCAATATTTTTGTATAATTGTTAGTTCTATTATCATTTCTTTAGATCTTTGCTTCCTACTTTACCTCTTCTAATTCCAAATTAGTGGGAGAATCCACCTCAGCTCCAAAGGTAAGCTAATCAAGCTGCTGGATATTTCCATCGGTGTCATTTTTAGGTTTTGGGGACTCCATTTCCTCGCCCCTCACTCTAGCTACTTTCCTCTCCTTCCCACAGACAACCCAATTGGGCAAAGACTGAATGAACCCAGTCTTCAGGGTAGGCTTGAATGGAAATATCAGTAAGATTGAGTTTCAAAATTGCCTCTCACTGTTGAGTTTCTAATGGTTCAACATTGTATCTGTCAAACAGATTTAATGGAACTTTGAGAAAGATTTCTGCAGGGATTCAGTGTACCTTTTAAAACCGTAATTACATGACTTAAGTATAATCCTGTGAAGATTATCTATCTTAAATCTATCTTAAATATTTATGTGTAACATATTAAAAATGGTATGCCAGTGTGCACAGACATCACACTCCAGATATCACACACCAGAAATCACACCGTTACAGACAGAAAACCATTTTTTTAATGAGAAAGAAAACCAGATGAGCGATGTTCTATGCAGTAGGAAATTCTGAAAAATCACTCCTTCTTTCATGAGGCTTCCACTGTGTATGTTTCTTAAAGGTAAATTCCACCTTCAAGGCCCAGGATGCAACCAAATATTTTCTTCTCTTCATGGCTGTGGCCAATTCTAACCCAAGTGTTTCCACGTTCACCCAGAGCATGCTTGCAGAGTTGAGATGAAGCACCAGAGGAAGTTTGGGTGCTCACTTCTTGATTTCCCACGGGTATAAACCCCTGCATGCTCTGCGCAAATTGCTCCCAGAGAGCTCCGGGAGAGGAAGATCAACCCTCAGTAGTGACCCATATGAATAATTTCATTGTTTAACCAAAATGTATCTTAGGTGCACTAAAAACATTACATTTTTCTGTCTAAGAAAAATAATTAAATGACGCTACTGTAAAAGAAATACAATTTACATTTTACAAGGTGTAGCTGAAATAAGAGACAAAAGCACTCACATGTTGCCAGTCATCCAGAATGACTGGCTTGTACCTCAGGAAGTACTTGAGAGGGATAGAATCTGGCTCAGGCCATGACAATGGATTCCTCCATTTAACTTCCAGTCTGCGAGGGGAGTCAGCAATTTTATTTACTTCAATTATCTCTGGAGGATCTGGTTTCACTAGAGAGAAAAAAAAATCAGTCTAATAAGCATTTGCTTTTTGCATGTGGTTACATGATGTTTGAAAAAAAGGTTCATTTCAATGTCAACCCTTAAGAACTGAAGAAACAATTTTACACCACATTCAAAAATAACACCAGAGGACAATTTTCATTCTCTTCAGCATCTATTACTTTGTTGCAATCTTGGGTGACATGACCAACGTTCCCCCTAAGGTGTGAGGCCGCACAGCGATTGGGAAGTCCGCACGGGCTGCTCGTGAGCTGTTGCCGCTGGAAAAGATACTGCGCAGCAAAATTAAAGGGACGGCGCACGAAAAAAAAATTAGAGGGAACATTGGACATGACCACCTTCTCTGGTGCTAGCGTATTGCACAGCACGTTGTTGCTTTTAGCTCCAAATAAGCTCAACATTCTCCTCTGCTACGTGTTTCAAAGGGATTATTTGGTTGGTAGGTGAACACGTATTTTATAGACGCTTTTGCATTTAGTGCTTCTGTAGCTCAGGGCACAGAGGACCGATGTCCGAGTGCCAACTCTCTAGGTTTACACTGCTGAAAATCAGCTTTCTTTTGTTGGTTTATGATTCTACTGTCATAGGAACAGGAGTAGGCCCTCAAGCCTGTTTGCCATTCAATTAGATCATGGCTGATCTGTATCTTAACTCCATCTACCCGCCTTGGTCCCGTAACCCTTAATACCCTTGCCTAACAAAAATCTATCAACCTCAGTTTTGAAATTTTCACTTGGCCCAGCCTCAACAGCTTTTTGAGAGACAGTTCCAGACATCACTCCTGAACTGCCTAGCTCTAATTTTAAGGTCATGTCCCCTTGTCAGGCTAAGGGAGCTGATTTTAGCATTGTAAATACACAGGACCAGCTCATGGTCCTAAGCTAAACAAGCACCAAAATAAAGGTCCCTTAAATAGATAAAATCTTAGTGAAGCACCAAGGCCCATAAGTGTAGAACATCACCAAGGTTAAAAATTAGAAGAGAAATCAAAGTAAGTCAAGATGTTAGGGGCTATCTTTGGTCTCCAGGGTGATTCTGGAGTAGTGGGCAGTTTTGGCAGAGGAGAAGGAGGCTCGAAAGAGCTTGATGTGGTCCAGTCAAATCTCATTTATTTTAATTAGTTTATGGGATGTGGGTGTTGCTGGCAAGGCCAGAATTTATTGTCATCCCTAATTGTCCTTGAGAAGGTGGTGGTGAGCTGCATTCTTGAACCACTGCAGTCCGTGTGGTGTTGTTAGGTAGGGAGTTCCAGGATTTTGACCCAGCTACGATGAAGCAATGGTGATATATTTCCATCTCAGGATGGTGTGTGACATGGAGGGGAGCTTGGAGGTGGTTGTGTTCCCATGTGCCTGCTGCTCATGTCCTTCTAGGGGGTAGAGGTCGCGGGTTTGGGAGGTGCTGTCGAAGAAGCCTTGGCAAGTTGCTGCAGTGCATCTTGTAGATGGTACACACTGCAGCCACGGTGTGAATGTTTAAGGTGGTGGATAGGGTGCTGATCAAGCAAACTGCTTTGTCCTAGACGGTGTCGAGCTTCTTGAGTGTTGTTGGAGCTGCACTCATCCAGGCAAGTGGAGAGTATTCCATCACACTCTTGACTTGTGCCTTGTAGATGGTGTAAAGGCTTTGGGAAGTCAAGAGGTGAGTCACTCGCCACAGAATACCCAGCCTCTGACTTGCTCTTGTAGCCGCAGTATTTATGTGGCTGGTCCAGTTAAGTTTCATGTCAATAGTGATCCCTGGTATGTTGGTGTGGACTGGGGTGGACAAATGTAAGAAGTCACACAACACCAGGTTATAGTCCAACAGTTTATTTGAAATCACAAGCTTTCGGAGCGCTGCTCCTTCGTC
This sequence comes from Somniosus microcephalus, assembly GCF_052327205.1. NCBI lineage: Eukaryota > Metazoa > Chordata > Chondrichthyes > Squaliformes > Somniosidae > Somniosus > Somniosus microcephalus. The sequence goes on along the minus strand of NC_140988.1, from coordinate 314,759,976 downwards.
AGGTGAAGTGGAGAGATGCATAAAGACACAGCTTATATAGTCAGAGACTAATGCCAGATGATTACAGGTAATCTTTCTAACTGCCATTTATCACACCTCGGCAGAGAGATAATCACAGCAATCAAGGTGTGAATGGTGTCCAAACAGGTTAGTCAGGAAAACATTACATCAAAGAACAATGAGGTGGGGTCACAAGGGGTCAAATGTTGCAGATGCTGGGGTCTGTATGAAAAACAAAAAGACAAAAAATCATTTTTTTTGCCGGAAATCACAGCAGGTCCGGCCGCATTTGTGTAGAGAGAACAAGCCAACGACGACTCGAGTCTGGGTGACCCTACGTCAGGTGGGGTTACATGTAGCGTGACATGAACCCAAGTTCCGGTTGAGGCCGTCCTCATGAGTGCGGAACTTGGCTATCAGTTTCTGCTCTATGATTTTGCGTTGTCGTGTGTCTCGAAGGCCGCCTTGGAAAATGCTTAGCCGAAGATCGGAGGCTGAATGTCCTTGACTGCTGAAGTGTTCCCCGACTGGGAGGGAACACTCCTGCCTGGCGATTGTTGCGCGGTGTCCATTCATCCGTTGTCGCAGTGTCTGCATGGTGTCGCCGATGCACCATGCTCCGGGGCATCCTTTCCTGCAACGTATGAGGTAGACAACGTTGGCCGAGTCACATGAGTATGTACCATGTACCTGGTGGGTGGTGTCCTCACGTGTGATGATGGTATCTGTGTTGATGATCTGGCATGTCTTGCAGAGGTTGCCGTGGCAGGGTTGTGTGGTGTCGTGGTCGTTGTTCTCCTGAAAGCTGGGTAATTTGCTGCGAACGATGGTCTGTTTGAGGTTAGGCGGCTGTTTGAAGGCGAGTAGTGGAGGCGTGGGGATGGCCTTAGCGAGGTGTTTGTCGTCATCGAAGACATGTTGAAGGCTACGAAGAACATGGCGTAGTTTCTCCGCTCCGGGGAAGTACTGGACGACGAAGGGTACTCTGTTGGTTGTGTCCCGTGTTTGTCTTCTGAGGAGATCTATGCGATTTTTTGCTGTGGCCCGTCGGAACTGTCGATCGACGAGTCGAGCGTCATACCCCGTTCTTACGAGGCCGTCTTTCAGCGTCTGTAGGTGTCCATCGCGTTCCTCCTCGTCTGAGCAGATCCTGTGTATTCGCAGGGCTTGTCCATAGGGGATGGCTTCTTTAATGTGGTTAGGGTGGAAGCTGGAGAAGTGGAGCATCCTGAGGTTGTCCGTGGGCTTGCGGTAGAGTGAAGTGCTGAGGTGTCCGTCTTTGATGGAGATTCGTGTGTCCAAGAATGAAACCGATTCTGAGGAGTAGTCCATGGTGAGTTTGATGGTGGGATGGAACTTGTTGATGTTATCGTGTAGTCTTTTCAGTGATTCTTCGCCGTGGGTCCATAGGAAGAAAATGTTGTCGATGTATCTGGTGTATAGCGTTGGTTGGAGGTCCTGTGCAGCGAAGAAGTCTTGCTCGAACTTGTGCATGAAGATGTTGGCGTATTGGGGTGCGAATTTGGTCCCCATGGCTGTTCCGTGTGTTTGGATAAAGAACTGGTTGTCGAAGGTGAAGACATTGTGGTCAAGGATGAAGCGGATGAGTTGTAGGATGGCGTCTGGAGATTGGCTGTTGTTGGTGCGGAGTACTGAGGCTGTCGCAGCGATGCCGTCATCGTGGGGGATACTGGTGTAGAGTGCCGAGACGTCCATCGTGGCGAGGAGTGTTCCTGGCTCAACTGGTCCGTGGGTGCTGAGTTTCTGTAAGAAGTCTGTAGTGTCGCGACAGAAGCTGGGGGTTCCCTGTACGATGGGTTTCAGGATGCCCTCGATGTATCCAGAGAGGTTCTCACACAGGGTTCCGTTGCCTGATACGATAGGACGTCCGGGTGTGTTGGCTTTGTGTATCTTTGGGAGGCAGTAGAAGTCTCCCACGTGGGGTATGTTGATGGTGGGGGATTTGACGATGTCATTGAATATCAAGAGGAGGTGTTTAGACTCTTGTTGGAGATGGTCATTGCCTAGCAATTGCCTTGTGTGGTGCGAATGTTACTTGCCATTTATCAACCCAAGCATGAATGCCATCCAGGTCTTGCTGCATGCGTGCATGAATTGCTTCCTTATCTGAGGAGTTGCGAATGGAACTGAACACTGCAATCATCAGCGAACATTGCCACTTCTGACCTTATGATGGAGGGAAGGTCATTGATGAAGCAGCTGAAGACGGTTGGGCCTATGGCACTGCCCTGAGGAACTCCTGCAGCGATGTCCTGGGTTGAACCAATGTGCATCAGATATGATGATGGTTAAACCAATGGTGCATCAGATATGCTCACGTCTGAGTACCTTGAACTTGAGGGAGTGAAGATGGCAGACATAACAAGGGGAATGACCAAGATAGGAGAGAGTAAAAGTTTTGCCAGGTACAAGTGCGTCAAAGGTAGAGGCGAGGGAGTGGTTGTGCAAATTAACAGCTGCAGAACTATCATGGTGAATAGAAGTTCCAAAGGCTAGGAAGTTGGGATTTTGAAAGTGCAGTTGTAAAAGTGGCTTAAGAAGAACTTTTTCCAGTGGGTGGTTGTGGAAGGAAATAGAGTTGAAAAGTGGTTGGGGGATGTGGGGTATGCAAGGAAGTGGTCAGAGTTGCCTTGTCAGTGATTGAGACCATGGGAGTACAGAGATCATGAGAGATGGCAAGGTTAAAGGGATGTCTGTGAATATGGGCAGGAGAATTTAAATGGAGGGAGTGATTCTTCAAATACTGAATGAAACAAATTTTGGGCTTGTAGAGGTTTAGAAATGAGAGAGCTCCATTTGAAACTTTCCTTCACGTCCTTAAAGTCCATGAAATAGCCAGACCGTGCATCAGGAGCCAGACTACTATTTTTTGTGTCACAGGAAATGGTAAGGTTGAGTGTCCTCATTCACTGATTGGAAAGGTGAGCAGCACACAGCTGCTCAACTAGGGGTGTTTGGAAGTCCTTCATGGACAGAAGAAAAAGTGGCTACAAAGGATGTTGAGCTCCAATGGAAGTCATAACTCCAGTATGGTAAAATTCATCAATTCCCTCCCAGATTAATTACCTTACTTCTGGCAAGATGTTTGGCCTTTTCTGGGGCCTCATTAGGACTCATGGCAGCTATCAGCCTTTTAACCGTCTAAAGGGCAGAATGGCCAGGGTAGCCCAGAAACCTCCCCCTGGAAATACCTGCCTGACACAGGAGGCTGGGCAAACAATCCACCCATGGCACACCCCACTGGAACATATCCAGTGTTAAAATATGGAGGAGAATTCAGGCGGAATCTGATTCTGCCTCATTTTCCAGTCCCTTGACCGTTCATCCACCCCAGTTGCCCCTTGGCCTGGACCGGAATTTATAACCTTTAATCTTTGTAATAAGTTTCTTATATAGCACTTTATAAAATATTAAATGTTTTTAAAAGTTAAGATATACTGCATACACTAAGCAATTCCCTTGAAGAATTCTATTTAATAATAAGTGGCATCTGTCCATTACAAATCCAGTTGAATGTAGATTTAACAGCTATTCAACAGCTATCCATGCCACTGCAGAGCCCTTGGTCAGATCCCCAGATGCCTCACCCAACTGAAATGGCTGTCTCTGCCCCTGCACATCCGCAGGAGGAGCAGATTGTTGCGGAGCCCTCTAAGGCTTCCAATCCCAGAGGACGCCCGCCAAAGGTGTCTAAGCAGGTGCAGCAGGGAAGTGAGCAGGCTATCTCTACATCTGCTGAAGCCACAGGGGAAGCAACACATAGAAGCAAGCATAAGCTGCTGTGCAGGATATCTACCCTGAGAGGTGCCGGGGGAAGGCCCTGAGAATCATCAAAGATGCGAGCCACCCCAGCCACAACCTCTTCGCCCTGCTCCCGTCTGGTAAGAGATACCGAAGCATACGGTTTCGTACCAGCAGGTTTTGAAACAGCTTCTACCCCCAGGCCATAAGACTCATGAACGAATAATTTATTATTATTTATTATTGTTGTTTTTATTTATTATTACTGTATTTCTATTAGTATTTTTATCAGTGCTATGCCATATTTATTCCAATGTTGGGAGGACTCGTAAAAATCAACATTTCATTGTGCAGTACACACGTTTGCTGCATATATGACAAATAAAATTGAATTGAACTGATAAGAGAAGAGTCACAAGGGTAGTCACTTGGGTGATTTCATTGTATACCAATTTACGTTTGTGATGTTTATTTCTAGTGTATTAAAGTTATGCAATGTCAATGATTGCCCTATGTGTGCTCAGAATTGGAAGTGTCACAGTGAGGGGTGAGGGCGCCTTTCATCTGCAGTGAAGGTGGGGAGAGTGATAGGAATGCATAATTCATTGTTCAGATGCTGTATTGTGTGGAATGGAGATCCTGCCAACCCTCATGTGCATGTGCCAGCCACATATATGTACAGCGTAAAGTTAGGCGAATCTGGCATGGATTAGTCCCTTGCCTGACGGCCAGCAATGAGGTTGTGTGCTGGTAACACTGGGACAGCCGCCTCCACCAGGTGTTCCTCATCCGCAGCCTCATTCGGCTCTTCCTCCTCCTCCTCTGAGGATGCTGTGCGCTGTGCCACTTGTTCCTCAGGCAGCAGTAAGCCACGCTGCTGTGCGATGTTGTGCAAGGCACAGCAGACCACGATGATTCTGGACACCCTGGCTGGTGCATACTGTAGGGCTCCAGCAGATCTGTCGAGGCATCTGAAGTACATTTTGAGCAAGCCTATAGTTTGTTCTATGATGCTTCTGGTGGAAATGTGGCTCTCATTGTAATGCTCCTCAGCTTTGTTTGATGGCCTCCCCATCGGTGTCATTAGCCGTGTTTTCAGGGGATAGCCCTTGTCTCCAAGTAGCCATCCGGAAAGTTGGGTTGGCGGATTGAACAGCTGAGGCACAGTGGGCTGCCGCAGGATGTACGAGTCATGGCAGCTGCCAGGGAACTTTGCGCACACATGCATAATTTTCTTCCTGTGGTTACATACCAGCTGCACATTAAGGGAGTGGAAGCTCTTGCGGTTCACAAATGCAGCTGGGTTGTGATGGGATGCCCAGATGGCCACATGTGTGCAGTCAATGACGTCCTGCACCCTTGGGAAGCCTGGCATATTGGCAAACCCAACCGCCCGCGCGGTTACACTGCTTCATCCGTTAAGAAGTGGATATAATTGGCCGACTTGCCAAACAGGGCATCGGTAACCTGCATTATGCAACTGTGTGCGGTGGATTGGGAGATGCCGCTGATATCTGCAGATGAGGGCGGTGGCGACTTTGACAGCCACTGGTAGAGAGTGGCCACCCACTCCTCTGGGCTGCAGGTCTTGGTGTAGCATTGTGCAGATGTCTGCGACCACCTCTCGTGAAAGTCTCAGCCACCTTTGGCACTGCTGCTCAGTCATGTTGAAGAAGCTCATCCTCTGCCTGTAAACACTGTGTTGGGGGTATCTCCTGCGGCGCGGTGCAGCCCTGCTTTGACGCCCTCTGCCCTGTGCAGCATCAGGTGGCTCAGGAGAAAGAAGGCGCTCTTGTTGTTGCTGCTGCTGCTGTTCCTGGTTCTGCTGCTGCCACGGCTTCTTGTCCTCTGAATCTGAGGACCAGGATGAGAGAGTATAAATGGTTCCCATGCTGCTGGTGAAAATGTCACTTGAGGATGAAATGTTACAAGCGCTCAGTCTAAGTGGAGAGAGGTTATTCCAAGGAGGTCACAGTGCATATAGATATCACAACACACACTTACAACCTCAATACACCTGAAAAATGGCTTCAAAATCCTGCAATCAGAAAGTTCTGGCTTTTGAAATTGAACTGATGCGGCAGGTTAGCTTTAATGCTGCAGTTGCAGCTGTGAATTATTCAGCTTGTTGGAAGACCCGACACAATCAGCTGGCATGTTTGTCAAAAGCCATGGAACACGCTGAAAATGTTGCAAAATTGAAAAGTCCTCTCAAAATAGCATTAAACAGGTTAACTACCTTAACTGCCTCTCCCGCCACTTGGTGTCGGGTCTGATCAGGAGTCGCAGACCCGACACTTTGGAAAGTCATGTGGAGGCGGGTTTGCTGCGGGTTCACAACCCGCCACCAATCATCTTGGATTTAACTCCTGACCTGCCTCCAAACCCACCCTCTGAGCGCCGGCAAAATTGCAGCCAATCTGTGGGAACGATGCTATGTGTAATTATTGATTATGGCAAAAACTATCAAGTCTTGGGATGTCATAGATGTTTTGCTACTGATATGATGTCACTGATAAGCAGCAAACACTGCTTCAGGCTCAAGTGGAGTATCAACGCCGACATGGACTGGTTGGACCGAATGGCCTGTTTCTGTGCTGTATATTCTATGTAACACAAAATCTTCAGAGCAATTTACTTTTACCTAGTTCTCATTTTAAATTCTGTAAGCTAAAATATTTGGACTAACAGCATACTTTTTAAATTTTGCCAACTGAAACACTGTTCAAAAGTTCAAGATCATATGATGAAACACGTCATATTCAATTTTATTGCTAAATGTATGTTGAACTTCTGTCAAGTGTTTTCTTGCAGTGCATGATGTCATAAATTGGACAGATAAAGCAAGGGTCATGGCTAAGATTCAGCATGAGATAATCAGTGGAATATTCAGTTAAGAGCCAGGGTAGTAACATGAAACTAAAAACATTTACAGTAGATGTTCAGGATTTTAATATCTTGAATACTATAGTCTTACAAGGGCACCATGATCTTTTCTAATGCTGTCAAGCTCTAGGAGCGGTTAATACACTCTTCCAAAGATTGACAAAGTCAGATCATGAACTTTCAATTAGCTGAAAAAGATAGGCTGCGATTTCCCCTAACTCGGCGGGTCTGTGACGGGCGACGTCGGTGGTGGGTTTTGACCCCGCTCCATCCCGCTGTCCAAAATTATTTTCCTCTGATTGGGTTTGTTAAGCCCGCCCAACGCATTTGCCAGCCAATTGATTACGTCATTTGATGACGCGTCATCAGCCGGTTTTCTTAAAGGAGCCATGCGTATTTGTGCTGTCAGTGTTCTACAGCATTGAGGTGCTGCAAACACTGACAAGCGCTGCACAGAGGTGCAGGGCTGCACCCAGGCTCTCCCATGACTTCCTCAATGTGCTTATGGAGGGAGTCACAGCATGGAGGGAGGTCTTCTTCCCTTCCAGTGGGCGGAAGACACCTCCCCAGGAGACCAACGCAGCCTGGTTGCACATTGCACAGGAGGACACAAGCAGGGATGTTGCCAGGAGGACCAGGCTGCAATAGCACAAACCTTTCAATGATCTCAGTCGATCATGAAACGTTAGTACAAAACCACACTCAACCTCATCCTGCTGTGCCACTCATCACATCCCCATCACTCTGCCTTCCCTACCCTACTCCTGCACATCCTTACTCACACTGCACCTCCACCCATCCCTCTCTATCTACATTATCACTTCCCCATCTCACTAGCCACCCCGCTCACTCACCCTCATCCTAGTCCAATCATACCAACTAACAACAGACAAGGGTAGGCACTTGGGTGTTTTATGCAATGTTCATGTAAAGTTTCTGTTAATGTGGTGTCAACATTGAAACTTTTATTTTCAACACTTTGCGTTCTTGGACAGATCTGTGTGCACCTTTGGAAGTGGTTTAGTGAGTTGCAATGAATAGTGAGACATAACAGTATCCCCCGTAATGGTGATGAGTGTGAAAGAAATAGCTTGGGCATTGTAGGGATGCTTGATGTTATTGGTGTGGGGCGGTGCCAACCTGGTGCATCATGTGGCAGCCAGGGTGTACAGTATTAAGTAAAGTAAATCTGACCATGGTGAGGCCAAGCAACAATGTGCTCGGGTGCTGATACCCTGTGTCCTGTGCAGCATCAGTTGATTGTGGAGAAGGTTGGTGTTGTTGTTGGTGCTGCTGGTGTGCTTGGTGCTGCTGGTGTTGGGGCTGATTGTTGTGGGATTCTGAGGACCAAGGTGAGATAGTTTCAAGGGCACCGATGCTGATGTAATAGATGGCAGGCGAAATTAAGATGACAGAAGTGATCTGTTAATGGTGAGAGGTTGTTCCAATGAGGTGACACTGGATAGAAAGTATACTCCAAACACTTGCAACCTGCATAAAGCTCAATCTGTTTTCCAAATGCTTTAAGCAACAGCTTCTAAGCTTGGAAAGTGAACAGCTGTGAGATGGGAGCTTTTATAGCACATTTTCAGCTGTCAAGAATGATATGATTCTATGGGCATACAACTCCCGACCTGCTTACCAGATGTGATCCCTGAGCAGCGTGGACCCCGTGGGTGATCTCGTAAAATGTAAAGATGAGCTTAAAATATTTCTTAATGGGTTGTTAACAAGGTCATAATGACCTGAATTGCCTCCCCCGCCACTGCTTGTCGGGTCTGTTCAGTGTTGACAGACCAGACATCTGGGAAAGGCGCGTGGCAGCGGGTTGACAGCAGGGTCCTGCCACCGATTGCACCCGCTAACCCCCCCAAAAAAAAAAACCAGTGTCTTTGAAGGTTCTGAAACTTAATTTATTAGACAAAAAATTGTTGGCACAAAAACTGGCTAACATATGTGGAAAAGGGTAAACTTTATCTGAGGGTGCATCTGCTTACATGTAAAGGATATCAGTATTCAAAGAAGAGCAGCAAGTTCCCCTGGTATTCTGGCCAATGCTTCTCTCTCAACCAACACCACCAACAAAATAGATTAACTGGTCACTCATCTCATTTGATACTTGTGGGGCCTTGTGGTGCACAATTGACTGCCACATTCACCTACAAAACAACAGTGACTGCACCTCAGAGGTAATTGGTTGTGTTGTGCTTTGAGATGGTTTGAGGGCTTGATAAAGATATGGTTGTTTATATAAAATTAGAAAATTATAAATATGACATAGAATGGGGAAGAAAATTTGTCAGAGTGGGCAAAAGTTGTGTTTAAGTGTATATTTTAGCTACATGGGGTTAATATTAAAGTAATATGGCTATTCCTAGCTTTACTGCTGTAATATTAGTGTTTATTTTGGAGTCACAGTGCTAGTTGAAAACAACTGGTCAGGCCATGGAGGCAAAACTTTCCTGGACCTGCCAGCAATCTAAGGGTTAATAAGAGGTTTTTTTCCAACTGTTGTTTGGTGTGGGATATCAATTTAAACAGGGCAATTTCACCCAGAGCAAAGAGACAAAATTCCTATGGTTGTAATCTCGGTCATTATGCCAGGATTGCAGCTAATGGTGTCCTCCAACACTGACCCTGCCAAGGCTTGGGAGAATACCTCATTAACATGGGCGCAAGCACCACTACAGGGGCACCTCTAGACCCACATACCCCATGTCCACAGAAATTCACTGCTCTGGAGAGAGGAGGGGGAAGTTTGGTTTGGCATCCCCGATCTTGTCAACAGTTCTATTGCACCCCTGAGTAAGAGGGTCAATCTGAATTATTTAACAAAGTATTCAGGGGTCAAAGCTGCTTGCCTGGCCTGCAACCTATCAATTTGATCCACATAAGCCCTTGTGGAGGCTGGTACCCCTCCACTCATTTAGTGTACCCGCCACCACAATTTTAAATAAACAACCATATCTTTATCAAGCCCTCAAGCCGTCTCACTAGGATGCTAGCTTTAGCTTGTCCCTAACCTTACATTTAAGCAGACAATACAAATGGAAGACAGATTGAAGTGGTTTAAAAGAAACAAGTCATGTTTAGCTGTGCAAGCAAGCTGCAAACAAATCTCAGCCAGAGTACCTTCTGAAGCAAAGCCATCAATGCAGAGAGATTGTCATTGATAAACCAGAAGTCTGCAACAGTTGTGAGCATTTACCCCATCCCACAGAGATGTGTGCCTTCCTAGAGACGCATTGTGCTACAAGTGCCAGAAGAAACATAGAAACATAGAAGATAGGAGCAGGAGTAGGCCATTCGGCCCCTCGAGCCTGCTCCACCATTCAATGCGATCATGGCTGATCATCCAAATTCAGTACCCGGTCCCTGCTTTCTCCCCATACCCCTTGATCCCTTTAGCCTTAAGAAATATATCCAACTCCTTCTTGAATATATTTAATGAATTGGCCTCTACTGCCTTCTGTGGTAGAGAATTCCACAGGTTCACCACTTTCTGGGTGAAGAAATTCCTCCTCATTTCTGTCCTAAATGGCCTATCCCTTATCCTTAGACTGTGACCCCTGGTTCTGGACTCCCTGACAAGCCCAATCATCCCAATCTCTCCTCATGCGTCATTCCTGCCATCCCAGGTATCAGCCTGGTGAATCTTCGCTGAACTCCCTCCATGGCAAGAACATCCTTCCTCAGATAAGGCGACCAAAACTGCACACAATACTCAAGATGTGGTCTCACCAAGGCCCTGTACAACTGCAGCAAGACATCCCTGTTCCTGTACTCAAACCCTCTCGCTACGAAGGCCAACATACCATTTGCCTTCTTAACCGCCTGCTGCACCTGCATGCTTACCTTCAGCGACTGGTGCACAAGGACACCCAGGTCTCGTTGCACTTCCCCTTCTCCCAATCTATTGCCATTCAGATAATAATCTGCCTTCCTGTTTTTGCCACCAAAGTGGATAACCTCACATTTATCCACGTTATATTGCATCTGCCATGTTTTTGCCCAATCACCCAACCTATCCAAATCAGTGCATTTCCAGTAGTATGGCAGAAACAGAAAGCAGTCAACCCCATTCAAGAGAACGAGCAAAAATATGCACTCCTGAGTAAAACAATAAGACAGAAATTGTGGACAGAAATTTTGTTTGTTAATAATATCCCCATTGAGTTCAAGATCAACAGGGGAAAGACTGTGACATTCATTCCAGAATCTTGGTACCTGGAAGATCTAACAACAACTAAGAAACCATCACCAGAGTTATTGACAACAATTCTTAGTATGGACCAGGAATGTACATGGTAAGTTGTCTGAAAAACAGGAAGTAGAGGAACAAGAAAACAAGAGGAACAAGAGTTCTGACGAAGGGTCATCGACCTGAAATTTTAACTCTGTTCCTCTCTCCACAGATGCTGCCTGACCTGCTGAGCATTTCCAGCATTTTCTGTTTTTATAACAAGGAATCTATGTTGTGCCAGATGTCCGGTAAACATTAATAGGTTACCCAGTGATTCAGTCTAGTGTCTAGAGTTGATGCAGTAGAAATGGAAAAGCCAAATATGAAACGAATCATCCTAAAATCTTTAATAGGCTGAGCAAGCTTTCTGGGGAGTATCAAATAAAAAAGAAGCCTGATGCAATCCTTCCTGCAGCTTTGTTCCATGGGTTGTATCCATGCCAATGCTACCAGAATGAAAGAGGACATTTTCAGGATGGAAGGGCAAGAAATAAGTTCTTGGATAAGAGCATCCACAAACTGGCCTTGAGTATTGTCAAAGCTCCAAATATCAAATGGCAAGTTACAAATTTGCATAGATTTCAGTAAACTAAATGAAAGTGCATGATCTGAGAAATATGTATTACCATTGGTGAATCAAACAAAAGTTATCTCCAAATTGGACCCTAATTCAGAATTTTGATAAACGTTAATTTGAAATAGTCAGCCTTGCTAACAGCATTTATTACTTCAAAGGGACTGTCATTTGGAATTTCCTTAGCACCAGAATATTTTTAATGTCACAGTTGTAAGGATTTGAAGGCATTGTATGCCAAAAAGGATGCTAACAGTGTGTGTGTGTGGAAACCCAAACAGAACATAATTATTGATTCAAGACAGTCCTCAAGAAACTCCAAGACAAAGGAGTAATAGTCAATTTCTCTTAGTAAAAAGTCACTTAAATCAATTTATCTGATAATTACTGGATAATTCAATTTTTTAGTACTAGATTATAAGGAGTACACTGTACACTAAATGAGAAGTCTGAATTCTCATAGACCAATGTGCCATTCTCAGAATGTGGTATGTTCATCAGGAGTATGATTCAGGCAATTACTTTCCTCAGTTAATGATTGACCTGGAATTTGCAGTTGTAATGTCAGCGAAACTGTCAGTATTTGCCATCATTACTCTGTAAAACTGACAGCAACTTCTGGATACCACACATGTGCATTTCAATGGGGAAATCCTGAACTTGCAGTCAGTGATGCACTGTTCCTCCACAGGGTGCACTGTTGCAGTCCTTGCATATGCAATCAACACAGAATCAGTGATTTGACATAAACTTCAGCTTTTACACTCTATTCTTGCTGTAAAAACCATTAAAAAGTTAAGTCTTGCTTAATGAGGTGTAACTGATTTTTTAATGGCGTACTAAGTCATAATTACTGCTAAACCACCTCTTTGGCCCTGAAAACTAATTTTATATGTGGAGTCTCATTTCCTATATTACATGATAAAATTTCCATGATTTTTGAAATAATAAAAATTACTTTTTTTTAAGTTGTTTATGATATTTTAGTTTCTACCTTAACCCCATGTGTATGTATTTTGCTTTCTGTAAAAGTATTAAAAAGTGAATGATAAAACCTGCTTTTTACTTCCTAGTTTGCTGTCTGTGAAAATGCTTCAATGTGATTGGCTGCTTAGCCTGTTTGATGATATCACTGTTGCTGGACGTTGGAGATCCCCTATAGGTGACGCCAGAATGAAATTAATGTCGGCGAAGGTGAAATTCACACCACAGAGATTGCTAGGTTCTTGTGGGCAGCTTTCTTCAACATCAGCAGCAAGCGCCGTCACTTCGCCGCTCACCGCAAAATCCGGTTAAGTTCATGGCATGCCTAAAAGAGCAAAGCACACCGAGATCTGCAGGGTAAAAACAATTCCAAGGGACCATGTCCCTGGATTCCAGTAGAAATGCATCACCAATTTTGTGCCTTTTGGATTTCCTCTTCAGCCTTTCAAGTGCTTATGTTTTTTATTCCTCTAATACAAGTGGATTAAATATTCTTTCAGATAAAGGCAAGGGTGTAGGGATATTTAGGTTGTAGGACTATGCTAATGCATTATGCATGTTCATGGGACCCAAAGAGTCGAGCGGTTGGCCCCTCCAGACATCAGGGAGTTATGGGCAGGGAGCTGCACGTGCAAGCATGGGGAGCAGATGTTCTCTTCATTCTTTTAATTCAAATTCACTTATATGTTACTCTGTGCATCTGAGATTAAGAATCCACAACACTACAAGTAACAGCTCTTACAATGGCACCAGTCCTTGCTAAAGGTGCTTTTATACTGTCATTTGTTTAGTTTAGATTGTGGGAGAGCGGTGTATGTGTGCCGTCTTCTCCTGTTTCCATTGCTAATACTGGCTTCATTATCCTGACGGCAGAATCATAGACACACATGTCTGTGGGCTGACGATTATATAGTCAGGTTAAGGAAGCCGGTTTTATCATTGTAAACACAGGCAGCTAACGCATGGACACTTGTTCCCCCATGATCCAAACCAATCCAGCACCGGTATAAAAGTGCCTTAACATTAACTTGCTCTTGAGTTGTCAAACATTACCTATAGCATTCTCATTAAATGAGATTGTCGAAGAGTTGGATCCCAGTGCATTCCTTGCTGTTACAGTCACTGTGTACTTGCTTGTAGAAAACATTTCCAGAAATTTTATGTTGCACCTGTTCTTATGGTTGGTATCCTTAATGGTCTCAATTTCCTTCTCTCCGTGCCTGTGAAAAACAGTTGCAATCTTGTCAGAAAAAATAATCTTGCATAGGCCATAATTATTTTTCTCGGAGAGAGTTTTCAAATAATTTCAATTTTATAAACTTTACTGTGGGATGAAATCATGCTGTGCAATATTCATATGATGCACTAACATGTTTGTTAATATAGCACAACAAAACTTTACCCCATAAAACAAAATCTATTCTTTAAATGTTAGAAGATAGATGGAAATGCAACACACATTCTTTAAGTGCACTGCTCAGTATGGTATTGAGCCATTCAGATCAGTAAAGTTCTAGATCCAAGCAGAAGAAGCTGATGTCAGCTGGGGCAGTAGAATTGGCCTCAACGTTAGTCGCACTAACCTAGATTATATATTCAAGTCCAGGAGTGTGACTATGAACCCTCCACCTTCTGACTTAACAGCACAAGGGCTACCAAGACAGCCAAGCTGATCATACAGATTAATTTTCCGGCGCTTTAGACACTGCAAAGTGCTACAGTACAAAGGGATCTGGGGGTCCTGGTGCATGAAACACAGAAGGTTAGTATGCAGGTACAGCAGGTGATCAGGAAGGCCAATGGAATCTTGGCTTTTATTGCAAGGGGGATGGAGTACAAAAGCAGGGAAGTCTTGCTTCAGTTATACAGGGTACTGATGAGGCCACACCTGGAACACTGCATACAGTTTTGGTTTCCATATTTAAGAAAAGATATACTTGTTCTCGAGGCAGTTCAGAGAAGGTTCACTTGGTTGATTCTGGAGATGAGGGGGTTGACTTATGAGGAAAGGTTGAGTGGGTTGGGCCTCTACTCATTGGAATTCAGAAGAATGAGAGGCGATCTTATCGAAACATATAAGATTGTGAGGGGACTTGATCGGGTGGATGCGGGGAGGATGTTTCCACTGATGGGTGAGACTAGAACTAGGGGGCATAATCTTAGAATAAAGGGCTGCCATTTCAAAACTGAGATGAGGAGAAACTTCTTCACTCAGAGGGTAGTAAATCTATGGAATTTGCTACCTCAGAGAGCTGTGGAAGCTGCAACATTAAATAAATTTAAAACGGAGATAGACAGTTTCCTAGCTGATAAGGGACTTAGGGGTTACGGGGAGCGGGCAGGGAAGTGGATGTGAGTCTAGGTTCGGATCAGCCATGATCCTATTGAATGGTGGAGCAGGCCCGAGGGGCCGTATGGCCTACTCCTGCTCCTACTTCTTATGTTCTTATGCCCAAATGATTCTTCATTGTTTAGAGCTTCTAGGCATGCAACAGAAGAGCTGTGACAAATAGGAGTTTGGTCACAATTCAAACCATAAGCAAGTCAATATCAATATTTTAATACAATAGCAATATACTGTGGATACTGGAAAACTGAAATAACAAAAGAAAATGCTGGAAACACTCAGTAGGTCGGGCAGCATCGAGGAGAAATAGAGTCAAAGTTTTGGCTCGAGGACCCTTCGTCAGAACTGGAAAAGGTTAGAGAAGAGAGATTTTTAAGCAGGTGTAGGGGAGGAAAGAACAAAGGGAATGTCTGTAATAAAAACAGAAAATGCTGGAGAAACTCAGCAGGTCAGGCAGCATCTGTGAAGATAGAAACAGAGTTAATGTTTCAGGTCGATGACCTTTCGTCAGAACTGGAAAAAAGCAGGAAATGGAACAGATTTTTAAGCAAGTGTAGTGGCTGGAAAATGGGGGAGGGGATGAAAGAACAAAAGGGAAGGCCTGTGATAGGATAGAAGGCAGGAGAGGTTAAGAGACATTGAGAGACATTAAGAGATATTCAAGGCAAGAGGAGATGGTAATGGGACAGGTTAAGAAACAAAGGATGGCTCTAGATGAAGTGTAAATTGTGCTGGCAGAATGGAAGTCAGCTGCCAGGTGGGAGAGAACAGAACAGAACAAAAGTGTGGATAAAAAATATATATATGATAGGAGTCGGGGTTATGATCTGAAATTGTTGAACTCTATGGGCTGGATTTTCATTGAGGAGGCGGGTAGGAGGCGGGACTACAACTTTCGGGGTTGTAGTCCCGACTCCATCGAGATGTGGCCAACCCACGCAATTTTCACTTGATTGACCTTGTTGAACCCGCCCAGTGGGCTCAGCAGGCCAATTAAGGGCCACCCGGCAACAGGTGACGTCACAGACAGACATTTAATCTGTCAAGAGGTTTTGACAGATGAAATATCAGCGTTTCACAGCTGTTTGAAGCTGTCAAACACTGACAATCTGTACTCTAAGTTAATTCCTTCCTCTCAGGATGATTTAGAGATCTCTCCAGAACAGAAAGCTGAATGCTGCAGATTTTGACAGATCGCGGCCATTCTGCTTTCTGTGCCGTT
The DNA here is from genome assembly GCF_052327205.1 of Somniosus microcephalus. NCBI lineage: Eukaryota > Metazoa > Chordata > Chondrichthyes > Squaliformes > Somniosidae > Somniosus > Somniosus microcephalus. Next base: position 314,743,958 of record NC_140988.1, on the reverse strand, counting down.
GAGATGAGGGATTCCCAAGACCTGAAGGAAGGAAGGCTGTAAAGGTAAGTACATGTAAGTAAAACTTCTTTAAACACTTTACACACACCAAACTTACTTACCTCTGCACTCATGCACCCATCACTTACCTGAACACCGGACATCTTGACTCCTCCAAGCCCTTCATCCCGACGGCCTGCCTCGCTAACTTGGTGTGGTTTGGAGCTGTCGGGAATCCCACATTTCACCAATAAAACTAGAGATTAGGCTAAAAACTGCCTGTTAACTAGCTGTTAAGAGGCAGTTAATTGGCACTAATCCCTTACCTTCCTCCTTTGAAACTGGCATGGAGGCGGGTTGGGGGCGGGATGGGTTCGTGCCCCCCGATTTCAAGATTTTAACCCCCCACACGCCTCCAATCCTGCCTCCACGGCTCAATGAAAATCCTGCTCTATGTTGAGTCCAGAAGGCTGTAAAGTGCCTAATTGAAAGATGAGGTGCTGTTCCTCGAGCTTACGCTGAGCTTCCGTGGAACAATGCAAGAGGCCGAGGACGGTGAGGTCTGAGTGGGAGTGGAGCAGTGAATTAAAGTGGCTGTGAAGGTCTGTGACAGGCTGGAAGGCAGGAGAAATTGACTGACAAAAGGGATGATGGTGCAAGGCATAAAGAGAAGTAATGGGACAAGTTAAGAAACAAAAGATAACTCTGGATGAGGTGTGAATGGTGATGGCAGAATCATCAACAACTACCATGTGAGAAGACAAGGAGGGGGGGAATATAGGGGCCGAGGTTATGGTCTAAAATTGTTGAACTCCAGAAGGTGGTGAAGTGAAAGATAAGCTGCTGTTCCTCGAGCTTACGTTGCGCTTCGTTGGAACAGTGTAAGAGGCCGAGGATGGCGAGATCAGAATTGAAGTGGAGCGGAGAATTAAAGTAACAGGTGACCAGAAGCTCAGGGCCATGCTTGCGGACTGAATGGAGGTGTTCCACAAAGCGGTCACCCAATCTGCATTTGGTCTCCCCAATGTAGAGGAGACTGCATCATGAGCAGCGAATACAGTATACTAAATTGTAAGAAGTACAAGTAAATCGCTGTTTCACCTGGAAGGAGTGTTTGGGGCCCTGGACAGTAGGAGCTATATTTTAATATCTATTTATGCAAGATGGCTATTTTAATGGAACAACAACAACAACGTGCATTTATAGGGTGCCTTTAATATAGTAAAATGTCCCAAGGCGCTTCACAGGAGCGTTACAAAACAAAATTTGACACTGAGCCATATAAGGAGGTATTAGGGCAGATGACCAAAAGCTTGGTCAAAGAGGTAGGTGTTAAGGAGCATCTGGAGGAAAGAGAGGTAGCGAGGTGAAGAGGTTTAGGCAGAGAATTCCAGAGCTTAGGACCTAGGCAGCTGAAGGCATGGCCACCAAGGGTGGAGCAATTAAAATCGGGGATGCTCAAGAGGCCAGAATTAGAGGAGCACAGATATTTCAGAGGGTTGTGAGGCTGTAGGAGATTACAGAGATAGGGAGGGGCGAGGCCATGGACGGATTTGAAAACAAGGATGAGAATTTTAAAATCGAAGGTGTTGCTTAACCAGGAGCCAATATAGGTCAGTGAGCACAGGGTTGATGGGTAAACAGGACTTGGTGCGAGTTAGGACACAAGCAGCTAAGTTTTGGATGACCTCAAGTTTATGGAGGGTAGGATGTGGGAGGCCGGCCAGCAGTGCATTGGAATAGTCAAGTCTAGTGGTAACAAAGGCATGAATGAGGGTTTCAACAGCAGATGAGCTGAGGCAGGGGCGGAGTCGGGTGATGTTCTGGAGGTGGAAATAGGCGGTCTTAGTGATGGCGCAGATATGTGGTCCGAAGCTCACCTTGTGGTCAAATATAACACCAAGGTTGCGAACAGTCTGGTTCAGCCTCAGACAGTTGCCAGGGAGAGGGATGGAGTCAATGACTAGGGAAAGGAGTTTGTGGCTTCGGTCTTCCCAATATTTAGTTGGAAGAAATTTCTACTCATCCAGTTCTGGATGTCGGACAAGCTGTCTAACTATTTAGATACAATGGAGGGGTCGAGAGAGGTGGTGGCATTGTTGAATTAGGTACAATCCACATCATTTATACATGACTGGAAATGGCCATATACCTTTGAACCTCACCATCAGTGACAGCTATATTTGCTTGTGTAAATACTCTTTGGATTTCCTTTGTCCTGGGAATAGATGAAAGACGTGAACTCAAATAACCAGATTATGACAGTGGGGAAGGGTGTCTCTGAGGCAGAGGGTTGATTGACAGCTCTATGCCCAGACAGAAACATTGCTTGGGCGACTTTCTTGCCTCACCAGTTCTTCTTGTAATACTGTACTGCATTTTATGTGGAGATAGTCTTGAGGAAATTCATGGGCCATTCCAAATTCCCACACATAAAAGTTAAATGCTGTTGCTAGTCCATGTTTAGCAGAGTTAACAAAATGATGCATATTCTGATATTTTTGTACCTAAGGAAGGAATGTGTATTAAAAGTTCTTTAAAATAGTGCAAGTTTCTGTATTATCTTGTTCTATAGCTTCTCTGTTACTTTTAATAAACCTATGCTGCAATTAACAGCCTAAAAAGATAACAGGTCTACCTTTAGGCCATGTGCAAGTTCAAAAGAATTTGCAGCAAAAGGGGGAAATGGTTGCAGGGAAAGAAGGCTCCAGTCCACACCAATGTGTTGCTCAGCATCTTGGAGAGCAAGCCAAACTAATGGCAGCACATCTCTTTGCCAAAGCCTTGTAACAAGGACCTGGATTAAACAATTGGTGGAAAGAAAAGCAGGTATGTATTATTGGACTTGGACAGCTAGAACATCAAGGCAGTTGACACATTGCAAGCTGTCCTGTGTAGGTTCTTCTTTCATGGTAAAGCCAGTTGTCCACTACATAGCTGATACCTGAGTTTCAGAACAACATAAGAAATAGGAGCAGAAGCAGGCCATTCGGCCCCCTCGAGCCTGCTCCGCCATTTAATGAGATCATGGCTGATCTGATTTTGGCCTCAACTCCACTTTCCTGCCTGGTCCCCATAACCCTTGACTCCACTGTTGCTCAAAAATCTGTCTATCTCAGCCTTGAATATATTCAATGACTCAGCTTCCACAGCTCTCTGGGGTAAAGAATTGCAAAGATTTACGACCCTCTGAGAGAAGAAATTCCTCCTCATCTCCGTCTTAAATGGGTGACCCCTTATCCTGAAACTATGCCCCCTAGTTCTAGATTCCCTGACAAGGGGAAACATCTTCTCTGCATCTACCCTGTCCAACCCCCTCAGAATATTATATGTTTCAATAAGATCACCCCTCATTCTTCTAAACGCCAATGAGTATAGGCCCAACCTGCTCAACCTTTCCTCATAAGACAACCCTTCCATCCCAGGAATCAACCTAGTGAACCTTCTCTGAACTGCCTCCAATGCAAATATATCCCTCCTTTAAATAAGGAGACCAAAACTGTACGCAGTACTCCAGGTGTGGTCTCACCAGTGCCCTATACAGTTGTAGCAAGGCTTCCCTACTTTTATACTTCATCCCCCTTGAAATAAAGGCCAACATTCCATTTGCCTTTCTAATTACTTGCTGCACCTGCATGTTAGCTTTTTGTGTTTCATGTACAAGGACACACAAATTCCTCTGTACCGTCACATTCTGTAGTCTTTCTCCATTTAAATAATATTTTTCTTTTCTATTCTTCCTACCAAAGTGGATAACTTCACATTTTCCCACATTATACACGATCTGCCAAATTCTTGCCCATTCGCTTAACCTTTCTATATCCCTTTGCAGACTCTTTATGAGGGATGGCAGGTGTTACATAGAAATGTGAACATATGCTCACATGTCCAGGATCCTGTTGCTCCTAAAGCTGTTGAGCCACTGAATGACGGAGTATGGTGTGTGTCCATGCTGTGTTCAAGAGGATGATGAGTTGTACCACTCACCATACCTCTTGTGTATCAGCCTAGTGAGGGCTCAAAAATGTGCTTGTCAGTTGTTTAAAGACCAAAGATTAACTATCTAACCTGGAGGGGCGGAAGGGGGCAAACATTGTCTTCAAGTTGGTGCTAATGTCTGGCAATAGGACACTAGAACCGAGTTGACCCTCCAGGTCAGATTTGGTCATCGAATACCTGAACCAGGCAGGCAGTACTCCAGGGGACTGTTGATAACTGTCAGGGAGCCTGGCTTGTTCATAGAACCTGAATGGATAAACCTGCCATTGGGAGCTGGGATTCTTTCCACACAGCTCCCGATATCTCTACAAGCCAATGCCCAAACGGGAAGTGTGATCCCAGCTGGAGATGCTTAACTGTGCTCTAGTAGGTGTGTAGTTTCAGCTAGTTAAGCTGTAGCAGCATCCTTTTGCACAACTAGGGAGTACTTAATTGTTGGTTCTTGTAAAAGCAAACCTAAGTTCTCTAAGTACAAGGCATTCCATACCAGGCAAATAGAAATGCCGCTTTTGTGCATTTATCAGTAGTTTGGTTTGAAAGCACTTGCACATGAAAAGGAGTTTCCATGGAGTCAGTCATGCAGCTGTCCAAATAAATAATAATTAAACAATCCCATTGCAAAGATTTTCTATTTTTATTTTAAATTTCCAGCATGCAATTTTGTCTTCTTATCTATATCTGGTGTATATCATTGAATCACAAATATAGTTTTTTTTTAATTGTTGTTAAGACTCCTTCAGCTCTCAAAAACATTAGAAATAAAAAAGAAAGCTAAGAGCCGCAGATACATTTAGCTTTCTGTGGTCTCTTTTAAATGCAATATGGATATCAGTATTACTAAAGAATGACCTTGATACAGTAATTTGCATTGAAATGCATTTAGATTCTTGGCACCAGATTGGCTTCAAATGGAAATTAACATTTTATATGTATAATTCAAACTCAGGAACCCACAGGCTAATGATCATCGAGCAGACAGCACACTCATGTCCCGTCAGACAGCGGTTGTGCTACATATGGGGATACTGGGCTGCATTACTTTCCATTAGCATGGGAGCTGACAGCATCATTAAGCAGAGTTACATTTGAGAAATATTAATGAAGTAAAGCCTGTAAGTGCCGGCGAGGCAGGAAGGTGATTATCACTGTGGCAAAGGAACCGCAAAAATATTAACCTTTTAGGTACCACATACTTTAGCATATACAGATTAAGAAAAAAAACATTTGGCAGAAACCTTTACCAACACAAACCATTTCTTGGAGTTTAAGAGCTCTCTACCCCAAAGTGTGCTTTTACGTCCAGTTTTTGCGAGGCCCTGTTGGCGGTGTGGCAGCCTTTGTAGACAATGGGAGCTACTAGCATGTGTGGCTTCATTTTAATATTTAAATTGTACTAAAAAGAGTCCCTCACTGACTTTCATGTTGTTGGGAGAGTATCAAAAGGAACCGTGTCTCTGCTGTGCCATTGTGAAAAAAGAATCAATTTTTCTGCCATCACCACAACTTCCTCTTTTGTGGGGATAAAAACACTTCTCAAAACTAGCGCAATTGGGGAGTAATTTGTGCCCAGACCGGCTGTTGAAGTCAAAGCAGAAACTCACCTGCTTAAATATTAGTCATACTATAAATATCATTCGGCTTTTGAAATGGGAACAAACAGCCTATCCATGCTCAAAAGTTTTGTAACAAATTTTTGTTTTCATGGAACCGATCCATAAGAGATTCAAGGTTTCATAAGAACACAAGAAAGCATGTAATGAGAAAAAGGCCATTCAGCCCTTTAAGTTCCTTCATTTCAATACAGGATACAATTTCCCTGTGATGGATACTGCCCAGCCCACTTAATCTCCCAAGAGGTTCTCCTAAATATTCTTAAACCCCCACAGTATTCATCTATCCTCCGCTAGACAACTTTCTCCCCACCACTTCCGCAGCATTGTGTACCATGAAGTATTTAATCATCTCAGCCTGTGCCTATACCTTCAATCCAGTTCCTAACCAGATCTTTATATCAGCTCCTTTTTGAAGGGGTTAATCAACTTAGCCTAATGTAACAAAGTTAAAAAAAAAGTAATATTTTACTAACAATATAACAGAAGTAAACAAAGCGGTTAAGCCAGAACAGACCTTACAGAGATGTCAAATTCTGTTGGGATGTGAGTCGGGCTTGACAGCTGCCATGCGCAGTAAAACGTCTCTGGGTAGGCATTTGATCTGCATAGCACATTTGGCGCCACTGGAGGGTCTAGTTTGAAAAAAGAAAGAATAATTACAAAGTGAGTGCAAGTTTTAGCTAGTATTGGCACAGTTCATTAAAAATCTTCCTTCAGAAGTTCAAAATATTCCTCTTATTTTCAAATTAAGATTCAGGCTTACATAACAAGGTTTTTCTAGTGTATGGGTATTACTACACAGTAGGAAAAAATTGCATTTAGGTAACGCAAGTTAATGTCTTGCTAATATACTTGTTTGATAATCTTAATTCATCACCTTAAATTGCTCCAATTATCATCATACCAGTGACTTAACTGATCTTTACGCTGGAACACTTCACCTGAAAAGTGGTGGAGGCTGATTTCATAAATAATTTTAAAAGGGAGTTGGACAGGTACTTGAGGATGAGGAACTTACAGGGTTACGGACAAAAAGCGGGGATGTGGGACTAATCACGACTGCTCTTTCAAAGAGCCAGCACAGAGACGATGGGCCAAATGGCCTCTGTAAAGTCTGTGGGTTGTTTAGTTAATTAATACACAGACTACCAGAGTAACTTAAAACAGGACTTTACTATTCGAAGGTCAGGGCGAATCTGCCAAATACATCCCGACACAGCACTCATATACCGGTGTGGTCGCCGTCGGTATTACAGTATACAGAAGCCAACAAAGTAGTGCCACACCTAAAATAGTTCTCTTAAAGGTGAACGGTTACATACAATGGTTTTCTTAAAGGTAGACGGATACATACACTGCAATCCTCCCTTTTTAGCTTACAACATACTTAGTCCCCCATTAAACATAACATATATTCAACTTCATGTAAAACAATTCACAGGTATAATCTATGCGGGAAACAGTTTACAGATTCAGTCTCTGCGGGAACAGTTCACAGATTCAGTCTCTGGTCTTGACTCGGTCCAAACAACATCTCTGTGGTGTAGCCGGTTCACATTGCTAGCGTGACTCATCCAATAGCCTTTCCCTTGACTTAACAGCTTGAACTTCCGTCCTGCTGAACCAGCAGTGCTGACTTTTACAAACAGCTGGACTGCCTTGGTAATTTTTCCTACTTGCCAACTGATTTGGCTCCCTTCGTAGGGCCCACGTACATGATCTGGTAGAAGTGATAATGATTTAGATGGTTATCACCTTCTGCTTCGTCTTTTTCTTTTCTGCTTCTTGGAGACTCTCGGGGCTCCCTTATCATCTGCCAGCTGTAGCGCCACCATCTCCCTATGTTCCTTAGACTTTAAGTGCTTCATCCTGATTTCTGCACTTTGGGAGTTTTCATCACAAGCTGGGCAGACCAAGTCCTCGTAATATTCCGTGTCACTCAACCGGTCATGGTAATATTTGGTGTCGTCCTGAACTAGTCTAGCGAGAGGGCCTGCTACTTCTTCCTTACCCAACTGGACGTTAGCCGACTGTTGTTCCCTCCCTAGACATATTTCCTGAAGAGACTTTTTCATGCGTTCATATTCATCCCGCTCTTCCTGGGTTTCCTGCAAATCCTTCACTAATGACCTCATTTGTGATTTCAACACTTCCCCTTCCATCGGGGATTGATTGATCAGGCTATTCAATCCTTCTACTGGAGCAGCTGTTTCAACATTCTGTTGTTCACATAGATGTGATTCAGCGTACTTTTGGCATCCCAGTAAAATCTGTGTTGCAACCTCAGCTATTTCCATAACTTTTGAGAGCTCCGAACTCCTTCCCTTTGAAGATTGAAGCTTGTGTTCAGATTGTTCCCATTGCAGAGTCTTGTCCCTCAGCATATGAAGGAGTTGGCTGACCGTTAACTCTTCCACGGGAACACTGTGGATCAGAGTCTTCTCCATTTCATCCACCTTTTCCTCCAATGCTTTCACCTTCTTTTCCTCTTGTACTTTGGCTTTCAGTGCTCGGAGAAGTTGCGCCTTGATGCTCTCTAGCTCATGTTCAGGGGCCATTCTTACAGTCTCTGTGTTTCTTACAGTTTCCTTTTCTTCCACTGAAAGAATTCCCAGTTGAATCTGTTCTTCAAGTTGTTGAACCTCGGTCATTGCCGCCTCATATTTGTCTTGGGTTTCCTTCAATATTTTTATGAGTTCTTGGACATCTTGTCTTTCATGTTCTGCCATGTCTTTCACCTCTAATTTCTCATCTATGGATGGAACTTCTACCGATGAGTCTGTCTTGGCCTTGAGCTCATCAAGAATTTCCTGCAGCCTTTGGACTTCTTGCTCATGTTCAACCTTTAGTTGCTCATATGCTTCTACTGAAACTAGCTTTTCGGAGGTTGCCGAGTTAATCCCCTCCAGGATTGTAGCCTGGGCCTGTTCATACTGTTCCTTCAACTTCTCAAACTCTGCTTGTAAGGAGTCGTAGAGAAGAACGGGAATAAAATCCTGGCTTCCTGAAGATTCCTCTTCATTTGCTCCTTCCTGCAAATATTCTAACTCCTGAACAGCATAAGGGAGATGTGATCGGTAATTGGTCACAATGGCTCTATGGTCGCTCTCTGCTTGAGCTAGCTGCTTCTGTTGTCTTTCCAGATTCTCCCATTCGGTGTCATAGAACTTTTTCATTGTTTTCATCTCTTGTTCGAGACGGTAACTCACTTGTTCTACTTGCTGTCGTAATTTGAAATAAAGTTGAGTCCGAGCTCGGTGTTCGTCAGTCATGGATATGTCCGTAAACTGAACAGACTCCGAATTCTCTGTCAAACTATCTTGTCGTTGTTCGGTGGAGTTCTGTTCTGAAACTTTGTTCTTCTCTGGAGCATAAGCCTTTATGCATGCCTTCGTTCTTCCAACCTTAGTCGGCAAGTCCATTTTAGCCTTGTCTTTCATATTTGAGTTGGTCTTATCGTCATCCGTTTCAGAATCTGAGCTGATTGTCTGCACCGAGTCCTCACTCGTTATGGCTTTTAGATAGTGCCATTCCATGTCTATTTTCTTGATCCACTCCCGTCCCAGAAGTGGTGGTCCTCCCTCAGGTAGTACGTATAAGTTCATTCTTGGGTGTTCTTTACCCCCATCTCTCACCTTGACTCTTATCTTCCCCATGGGGTATACTTTATGCCCCGTGTATGTCTGCAATACGAACTTGGTATCTCTTAAGGGTATATGTGAGGATAGCCGGTGGTAATCCCTTCGATTTATGACTGATAGAGCTGATCCAGTGTCCAACTCCATTTTCACTTGGACTCCAGCTATTTTTAGCATGACCCAGATAGTTTGTAGGTCAGCTTCCTTACTCACATTGTGAATTCTCAGACTGCCCAGCTCCTGGCCGTTTGGGTCTGAGTCCGAATTCTGTTCGTCTGAACCCTTCTCAGCCACCTTGTGTACCTTGTTGTACTTTTCCTGTGATGGCTTCCTTTGGTTGTTGGTCTTCTTCCCTGACCGGCATACCTTAGCTATGTGACCCAGTTTGCCACATTTCCTACATTCCTGGTTCTTAAACCAGCATTGGTTCTGGTCGTGTGTTGTCTTCCCACAACGATAGCATTTTGTTGTACTCGAGGTAATTTGATCCACACTGAGTGCCGCTGCCTTTAGCTGCATTTCCGCAGTTCCCTTCGCTGCGGCTTCGTGCGATGCTGCAATAAGGACAGCCCTGTCAAGTGTAAGGTCGTTCTCTTCGAGTAGTCGCTTTTGCGTTCCTTCCTTTGACAACCCGCACACGAACTTGTCTCGCAATGCCTCTGTCAGATTCCCTCCAAACTGGCAGTGTTTCGCTAGTCTACGCAGTTCGACCAAGTATTCTGCGTTGCTTTCGTCTTTCCTTTGCGTTCTCGCATAGAATTTGAATCGTTCCGCCAACATCAACGGTGTGGGGTTCAAGTGATCCTTCAGAACAGTCACAATATCATCGAAAGTCTGATCCGCCGGTTTAGCTGGTGCTAGTAGATGCTTCAAGAGCCCGTATGTCTTCGCGCCCATCGAGTTTAGCAAGGTTATAGCTTTGTCATCTTCTTCTATTTTATTGGCCTCACCATAGATCTCAATGCGTTCCACATACGTGGCCCAGTCTTCTACCTCGGAATTAAAATCGTTGATGTTACCACGCTTAGGCATCTTCCTCTCTTCCTGATAACACCACGGATTATTTCTTTAAATTTTCTTTTTTTTTCAAGATGGCGGTTCCCACGAAAATGGCGGTTTCCCGCGCTTATCTTCTCTCCCCGCCCACTTCAATGGCGGTTCCCCGCTTCTGTCTTCTTCTCCGCCTAATGGCGGCTTCCCGCGTTTCTTCCCCTGGCGGGAGGGGTACACTTTCCCCACGGGCGACGGCCGCTGGCTTTCAGGTTCACAGCCTGCGCGTCGGCTTCAGTGCTTTCCCTTTTCACGGCAGGGCAACCGGCGCTGGGTACACCCCGTTGACGGCGAACAGTTTCAGCCGCTGGGCTGGCTCTCACTCAGTTCCCCTTGCTCGGGCTCTGTCTCTCTCCCGCTCGCTCGGCTCTACCGGCGCTGGGTACACCCCGTTGACGGCGAACAGTTTCAGCCGCTGGACTGGCTCTCGCTCAGTTCCCCTTGCTCGGGCTCTGTCTCTCTCCCGCTCGCTCGGCTCCCAATCGCGCCTCCCAGCCCTCTCGCAGTCCGGTGCTTCCCTCCCCGGCTGCGGCTGAGTTTTTATATCTTCCCGCGCCTACGCTCCCGGTCGCAGCGCTTCGTGGCTTCGGTCGCTGCCCGGCCTTTTTCGCCGGTCGCGGCCTAGCTGTCTCACGACGCCGTTGCGTCCCCAGCCTGTCTGTACCGCGGCTTCCTTGCTCCACGCTGCCCCAGTCTCAGTGCCTCTGGGCCCGACTTCTGTCCGGCTCCTTTCCCCCTCGACCGTGGTCGAGTGCACCGCCCTTATCCTCCGGTTATTCTTTTTACTTTCCCTTACTCACAGTCACCGTGGCCGCCTTGCTTCTCGTGCTGATCGGCTCACTCCTCACCGTGGCAGAAGGGACAGTCAGTGCCTGTTGCTGATGGAAGTCTTTGTCTCTAACTTCTTCTTCCTTTCTAGTTCTGCAGCCTCGAGTTTTCTCCCAGCAGAACGACGAGGGCGGTTGCCTCTTCTCGACGCTCGTTAACTGCTTCGGAAGTATTGTTGCCGCAGGGTACGATCGGACTCGTCGCCACTGTAAAGTCTGTGGGTTGTTTAGTTAATTAATACACAGACTACCAGAGTAACTTAAAACAGGACTTTACTATTCGAAGGTCAGGGCGAATCTGCCAAATACATCCCGACACAGCACTCATATACCGGTGTGGTCACCGTCGGTATTACAGTATACAGAAGCCAACAAAGTAGTGCCACACCTAAAATAGTTCTCTTAAAGGTGAACGGTTACATACAATGGTTTTCTTAAAGGTAGACGGATACATACACTCCAGCCTCCTTCTGTGCTGTAAGTTTCTATGATTTCTATGATTATATATAAAATCAAAATGCATTCCAACCACAAGCCAAATTGGGAAGAAAAAAAATCTTTAATTGTATTACTGGGTGTTCTTCACAATTCAAAGGGGTGATTTTAACTTACTCAAAAATACCACAAAGTCACTTGCTGCCTCCTTTACACTAGCGCTCTGGCCACCGCCATCTTGGGTAGCCTCCCTAGATGGATGCTGGAGGGCCCACCTGTTTCAAGTGGGAGGCCACTTGCAATATGCAAATCAGAGCTCTATGAAGTACTGTACATAGGACACTGACTGCAATTTTAAGGTACAAAAGGGCGGGGCGTGCACAGTGTGGCTCTTGCACCAGGTGTTGAGTGGCCTAACCAACGGTTCATTATAAATCCCTACGTCCACATTTAGGATGGAAACTGTCTATGTAAACTTGTCATTCTGTAATTAAACGCTCTCACCAGTGGTGGCATTATAGGAAGGAATAGGAACATGGAACATAGGAGAACTATAGTGCCACAGTTTTGCTTCTCCCAGTTTCTCAGTCTATACTGCAAAGAAACTCCTATGCTTCAACCAGCTTTACTGCTCCGCTTCCTAAACTGCAGTAAATTTGTATTAAATATCAATCAGGACAGAATGGATTACCATAAACTGAGGACTGAATTACGCCTGCACACACTTGGGGGAAATCCCAGAGTCCCAGGGCAACGCAAAGGTTACGGAAAACCTGGAATCACGGCCCTCCCTCCCTTTTTCTTCTACTTTGTGCTCAGGAACATAGCGTTCCCCAGACACAAACCAAAAGAATGTCTCCCCTAATAAATTTTGCAATTGATTTATATTAGTAGTGCTGAGATACAAATTCTACTCCTGTGCTCATCAGCCCCCAATTTCCCATTCAGTAAGAAAAATCTGGACTGGTGAGCGGAAAAGCAGAGTTACTACCCTGCTATTTTTAAATATACGATTGGCTAAGGAAACAACATGGCTGCCCAAAGAAATCAGAATAAAAAATGTTTTGAGTTTTTTGATTGGTTCAATTTGTGGTAGCTGCTGGTTCCGTATTAGTAGCTTAAAAAACAGAGCAATTTGGTAGGTTTGTGGTCAGTAGCTTTTTGTATCTGCCTCTGTCTGAGTAAATTACTATGATTAACTTGGCAGATGTTGGTCAGTGTGGCAGGCACTTTGCATAATGTACACTTTGCATGTGTGGCACTTATGGATAAGTGGTAGACTTTTAGTTATACGGTTTGAAAGAAAAACTACACTACATAGAATTCAAAATGTTTTATTTTAAGTACTATGTACCAACAGCTGGTTTGTACCTCCAACACTAACATATTGCAAAGTGGACATCATTGCTATAGCTGAGGTGTTTAGATATTTGACTTCAAATTATGGTATACACCGTCTTACCTGTAGCAGAGAGTGAGCTCTAAATCTGGCATTTACCCAGTTACCTTCGGGAGCAGCGATTTCAAATTTAAGTAGTCTTGTTTGATTGAAAGCCAACTTGAGGTAAATATTTTCATTTTATAAGATGCATTGGCCTTCAGACGCTGAATGTGTTTATCTTGGCTAATAAAAGCCACATTCAGTAAATTAAAAAGTTGCCTTAAAGACATTTATGTTGGGAAACTAACTTCATGAAATTTTAAGTCACTTTTGTACACCACTAGTATGATTAAAAGTGAAATACTGTTTCATGTTAGTCCATAAACTTTGAATGTCACGTTAATTTGATGTCTAACTTACAAGTAACAGTATTATTAGCTTTATCTAAATTTCAAACTACCTTTTCAGAGGATTTTCATCTAAAAAGCAATGATTTAAATTAATGAATATCTGTTGGCAAATTTATTCCAGAATATTTCTCTTAGCACTTCTTAGCTTCCTTTAGAAACTGGATCACTTAGGAACACTCAAGATATATTTCAAAGAGTGCTGTGAGTTGGGTGAGTCAGGGAGTTAGGTGAGGAGTGGAAGGAGGAGCTCTCTTGCTTCACCTTTGTTTTTCCTAACTTTTCACCCTGTAGTAATTGGTTCTTACTGTACACCAAGGAAAGAGTCCGAGAGCGGGAGCAGTCAAACAACAACAACTGTGAAACCACTAAAGCGATGTCACAACCAGGGAAGGAGCCGATAGGTAAGTAGGACCTGGTGAGTATTTCTACAGTCCAGTTGTTAAAGTCAAAGTAAGATCTCTAGTTTAGAGTAAGTAGTGTTTAAAGGGAAGTAAGGTCCCTAGTGTATTTAATATTCTTTAATTTAAAGGAAGTAAAGGGAGTAAATTAAGGGTAGGACATGGCAGGGCAGCTCGGCTGCGTGGAGTGCTCCTCCTGTGCTATTTCAGAAGTCAGGGACACATTAGGTGTCCAGGGCAAACACATGTGCAAGAAGTGTCTCCAGCTGCAGTTACTCGAAATCCACGTTTTGGAGCTGGAGCTGCGGCTGGAGTCACTGTGGAGCTGAGATCTTCGTGGATAGCACGTTTAATGAGGTGGTCACACCGCAGGTAAAGAGTGCACAGGCAGACAGGAAATGGGTGACCACCAGACAGAGTAAAAGAACTAGGAAGGTAGTGCAGGATCCCCTAGGTCCATCTCCCTCTCCAACAGATTTTCCGTTTTGGATACTGATGGGGGAGATGGTTTCTCAGGGGAATGCAGCAAGAGCCGAGTCTGTGGCACTACGAGTGGCTCAGCTGCACAGGAGGGGAGGAAAAAGAGTGGGACAGCAATAGTGTTAGGGGATTCTATCGTAAGGGGAACAGATAGACGTTTCTGTGGCCGCAGACGTGACTCCAGGATGGTATGTTGCCTCCCTGGTGCCAGGGTCAAGGATGTCACTGAACAGCTGCAGGGCATTCTGAAGGCAGAGGGCAAACAGTCAGAGGTCGTGGTTCACATTGGTACCAACGACATAGGTAGAAAGAGGAATGAGGTCCTGCAACAAGAATTTAGGGAGCTAGGTAGCAGATTAAAAAGCAGGACATCAAAGGTTATAATCTCTGGATTACTCCCGGTGCCACGTGCTAGTGAGTATAGGAATAGCAGGATAGAGCAGATGAATGCGTGGCTAAAGAGTTGGTGCAGGAGGGAGGGCTTTAGTTTCCTGGATCACTGGGTCTGCTTCTGGGAAAGGTGGGACCTGTACAAGTTGGACGGGTTGCACCTGAACCGGAATGGGACCAACATCCTTGCGGGGAGGTTTGTTAGTACTGTTGGAGGGGGGGTTTAAACTAACTTGGCAGGGGGATGGGATACGTAGTGGATCTATAGTAGGGGGTGATGCACAGCCAAATATAGAGGAAAAAACAAGTCAGCCTGGAAGGCAGAGCAAATATGTAATGGCACAAGGGAGTATGACAAGGCTGGATGGCATTTATTTTAATGCAAGGAGTCTTGCAAGTAAGGCAGATGAATTGAAGGTGTTGATAAACATATGGGAGTATGATATTTTGTTGCTATCACAGAGACATGGTTAAGGGAGGGGCAGGACTAGCAGCTCAATATTCCGGGCTATAGAATCTTCAGGCGAGACAGAAGGGGGTGTAAAAGAGGAGGGGGTGTCGCAATATTAATCAAGGAGTCAATTACTGCTGTAAGGAGGGATGATATCTTAGCAGGTTCCTCTAATGAGGCCATATGGGTAGAACTTAAAAACAAAAAAGGGGGCAAGCACTTTGCTGGGAGTGTACTATAGGCCCCCAAACAGTCAGGGGGCGATAGAGGAACAGATATGTAGGCAAATCTCAGAGAAGTGTAGAAATTGTAAAATGTAAAAAACGCGGCGCTGTATGAATAGCTGACGCGTCCCTACGGGGAGTAAGCATTCCATTGTAATTGCACTTGTACTGGTTACATATGGCAAATAAAATTGAATTGATAATTGAAATAATAGGGTAATAATAGTAGGAGATTTCAACTTCCCCAATATTAACTGGGATAGTCAGAGTGTGAAAGGCTTAGAGGGTGAAGAATTCTTAAAGTGCATCCAGGAGACCTTTTTAAGCCAGCATGTAGAAAGTCCTACAAGAGAGGGGGTGGTACTGGACCTAATTCTAAGGAATGTAGCCGGGCAAGTGGTAGATGTGTCAGTAGGAGAGCATTTTGGTGACAGTGACCATAATTCAGTGAGATTTAAGGTAGTCATGCAAAAGGACAAAGATGGACCGGAAATAAAGGTTCTAAATTGGGGGAAGGCTGATTTTAATATGATAAGGCAGGATCTGGCCAAAATGGACTGGGATCAGCTACTTGTAGGAAAATCCACATCAGAGCAGTGGGAGTCTTTCAGAAAGGAAATAGAGAGAGTACAACGCCAACATGTTCCCGTAAAGATCAAGGGTGGGACCAACAAGCCCAGGGAACCCTGGGTGTCAAGGGATATATAAGAATGGATTAGGAAAAAAAGGGAGGCTTTTGGCAGGTACAAAGGACTAAAAACAGTGGAAGTCCTAGAGGAGTAAAGAAAGTGCAGGGGGGTACTTAAAGAAATTAGGAGACCGAGGAGGGGGCATGAAAAAACACTTGTGGGCAAAATAAAGGAAAACCCCAAGGTGTTTTATAAGTATATTAAGGGCAAGAGGATAACCAGGGATAGAGCAGGGCCCATTAGGGACCAAAGTGGCAATCTGTGTGTAGAGCCGGAAGATGTAGGTGAAGTTTTAAATGAATATTTTGCATCTGTGTTCACTATGGAGAAGGGTGATGTAGGCATAGAAATCAGGCAGGGAGATTGTGATAAAATTGAACAAATTAGTATTGAGAGGGAAGAGGTACTAGCGGTTTTAGCTAGTAACCTAAGGCCCTGACGGGATGTATCCCAGGCTGCTGTGTGAGGCAAGGGAGGAGATTGCAGGGGCTCTGACACAAATTTTCAGAACCTCTCTGGCCGCAGGGGAGGTGCCAGAGGACTGGAGAACAGCTAACGTAGTACCATTGTTCAAGAAGGGTAGTAGGGATAAACCAGGGAATTACAGGCCAGTGAGCCTAACATCAGTGGTAGGGAAATTATTGGAAAACATTCTGAGGGACAGAATTAGTCTCCACTTGGAGGCAGGGATTAATCAGGAATAGTCAGCATGGCTTTTTCAGGGGGAGATCATGACTGACCAATTTGATTGAATTTTTGACTAGATGTGTGGATGAGGGTAGTGCAGTTGATGTAGTCTACATGGACTTCAGTAAGGCTTTTGACAAAGTCCCACATGGGAAACTGGTCAAGAAGGTAAGAGCCCATGGGATCCAGGGCAATTTGGCACATTGGATCACAAATTGGCTTAGTGGCAGGAGGCAGAGGGTGATGGTCGAAGGTTGTTTTTGTGACTGGAATCCTGTGTCCAGTGGTATACCGCAGGGATCGGTGCTGGGTCCTTTGCTGTTTGTAGTGTACATTAATGATTTAGATATGAATGTAGGAGGTATGATCAGTAAGTTCACAGATGACATGAAAATTGGTGCAGTGGTAAATAGCGAGGAGGGAAGCCTCAGGCTACAGGACGATATAGATGGGGTGGTTAGATGGGCAGAACAGTGGCAAATGGAATTAAACCCTGAAAAGTTTGAGGACTAACAAGGCAAGGGAATACACAATGAATGGTAGGATCCTAGGAAGGACAGAGGATCAGAGGGACCTTGGTGTGCATGTACATAGATCCCTGAAGGCAGCAGGACAGGTAGATAAGGTGGTTAAAAGGCATATGGGATACTTGCCTTCATTAGCCGAGGCATAGAATATAAGAAAAGGGAGGCTATGATGGAGCTGTACAAAATGCTAGTTAGGCCACAGCTGGAATACTTTGTGCAGTTTTGGTCACCACACTGTAGGAGGGATGTGATTGCATTGGAGAGGGTGCAGAGGAGATTCACCAGGATGTTACCTGGGCTGGAGCGCTTCAGCTATGAAGAGAGACTGGACAGGCTGGGGTTGTTTTCCTTAGAGCAGAGAAGGCTGAGGGGGGACCTGATTGAGGTGTACAAAATTATGAGGGGCATAGATAGGGTAGATAGAAAGGAACTTTTCCCCTTAGTAGATGGGTCAATAACCAGGGGGCATAGTTTCAAGGTAAGGGGCAGGAGGTTTAGAGGGGATTTGAGGAAAAACTTTTTCACCCAGAGGGTGGTTGGAATCTGGAACTCACTGCCTGAGAGGGTGGTAGAGGCAGGAACCCTCACAACATTCAAGAAGCATTCAGATGAGCACTTGAAACGCCATAGCATACAAGGCTACGGACCAAGTGCTGGAAAATGGAATTAGAATAGACAGGGCTTGATGGCCGGCGTGGACACGATGGGCCGAAGGGCCTCATTCTGTGCTGTATAACTCAATGGGGGGAAAATTCAGTTGGTAGCGCCACCCGTTAGCGCCTTAAGAGGGCGCTAATGGGGCACAAACCAACTAGCGCCCGGGTGCGGCGATATCTGCACCTCTCGCGAAATGGACCAGACATATAGCGGCGGCGCTAAACACTACCGCCCGATCTCCTGTGCCGGCAGATCGTGACGTCAGTCGAGTGCGCAATGCCCCGGTAGCGCCCTGGACTGGAAATTGAGTGGCGCCCCCTGCCTTAACGCCTGCCGCTAGCAACGACAGGTTGAGGGGAGCATTTTGCTGTCGGGAAGGGACTGGGGGAGCGCTATTTAAAGGTGGCCGCTTCCTGCCTTTTTTTGTTGGTGACATTTTTGCACCATGCATTCTGAGAGAGAGAGAGAGAGAGACTCTGGAGAGATTCTACACTGTGTGAAGGAGTTTTGCATACTGAGCAGCACTTTGCAGGTTCATTTTGATTTGCCCTTCCTTGTATCTATTTAGAAGAGACTGTGGAGGCTGCACTCTGAGCTCTTTCCCTGGGCCTCTCCATTGTTCTTTCCAGCAGACTTGATGTACAGGTCTCTCCAGGCCGAGACTCAAGGCTGCAATGAACAGGATGTAGATAGAGACCAAGATAAACCCTTCCCTTTAAGATAAAAACAGAAAATGCTGGAGAAACTCAGCAGGTCAAGCAGCATCTGTGAAGAGAGAAACAGAGTTAATGCTTCAGTTTGATGACCATTCATCAGAACTCCCCTTTAAGAATTGGCCGGTGCCAGTGTGCCTGTGTTCCATTGCTGACTGACATCACATGAGCTTCGCCAGCGCTGTGAGTTAGCGCCTCGCTCCTTGGCCTTTGCGCCTTAAGACAGATGTGAAGTGCCTGATTTAGCGCTCTAATCACCTCCAGGGGCGAGAGAGGCGAATTTTGCAGCCGGCGGCGATAATTTGTGCTGGGCGCTAAACTTTGCGCCCGGCCGATATTCGCGCCTCAAAATGGGGGAGAAATTCTTAAAGGGGAGATCTGATGAATGGTCATCGAACTGAAGCGTTAACTCTGTTTCTCTCTTCACAGATGCTGCTTGACCTGCTGAGTTTCTCCAGCATTTTCTGTTTTTATCTTAAAGGGGAGGGTTTATCTTGGTCTCCATCTACATCCTGTTCATTGCAGCCTTGAGTCTCGGCCTGGAGAGACCTGTGCATCAAATCTGCTGGAAAGAACAATGGAGAGACCCAGGGAAAGAGCTCAGGTTGCAGCCCCCACAGTCTCTTCTAAATAGATACAAGGAAGGGCAAATCAAAATGAACCTGCTCAGTATGCAAAACTCCTTCACACAGTGTAGAATCTCTCCAGAAGTCTCTCTCTCTCTCTCTCGCTCAGAATGCATGGTGCAAAAATGTCACCAACAAAAAAAGACAGGAAGCGGTCGCCTTTAAATAGCGCTCCCCTAGTCCCTTCCCGACAGCAAAACGCTCCCCTCAACCTGTCGTTGCTAGCGGTAGGCGTTAAGGCAGGGGGCGCCACTCAATTTCCAGTCCGGGGCGCTACCGAGGCGTTGCGCACTCGACTGACGTCACGATCTGCCGGCGCAGGAGATCAGGCGGTAGTGTTTAGTGCCGCCGCAAAATGTCCGGTCAATTTCGCGAGAGGCACAGATATCGCCACGCCGGGGCACTAGTTGGTTTGCGCCCCACTTAACGCCCTCTTAAGGCGCTAACGGGTGGTGCTACCAACTGAATTTTCCCCCCTATGACTCTAAAGTCACCCAATCAACACAAGAAATATTCAATGGATTTACACCAACTTGAATATATAGATTTATTTAACAATTGCATTGTTTCTCTGAAAGTCTCCTTTGCCATATAGCTAAGGGGGTCATTTTAACCTAACTCGCGGACAGGAGACCCATGGGCTCGGGTGCAATCCTGGTTTTACACCAAGCCCAATATTACACTCCACTGACTTCAATGGAGAGTAAAACCGAGCAAGGTGTAAAACCAGCACTGCCCTTGACCCCGTCAGTTTCCCAACAGGTGGGTTATGATGTAATTGCTCCCTCAGTCTCAGCAACTTGAGAAGTTATTGATGGGGCACCATGGTACTGCTATGCATTAGAGCACTGGAACTCATACCCAAGAAGTAGGGATGAATGTAAGTTTGATCTCAGTTCCCAACCTGAGCTGTGTCAAGCAGCTCCAAGCAGAATTTATGCTGTCTACCTGAATGCCAGTGGGAAAAGGAAAGTCATGTCTCAGTGTGCTTGGAGCTATGGTGGAATTGGCAATGGTTTGACAACAGGTAATCCATCCACCCTCTTGGCTGCAGAGTTGCCAAAACAAGGCAAGATGAAGATGGGATGTTATGGGTGGGGTTTTTTCACTGGTGCACGCCACAGCCTACGATTTCTCTTCCCATTCACTTTAATAGACAGGAAAATCTTCGGCTAGCAAGTGCCAAAATGGAACCCCTCAGCCTATAGTTACAAAAGAAAGTAACAAAAGGGAAACTTCTGACTATATAGGTTTGAATTATATTTATTTTAACTAAATTCAGCACACAGTAGCATCTAATTGTTGTTCTTCTTAAGAGAATTGGGTTGCTCAGCTGAAACTCAAGATGATTTGCCCCTTGTTAAGTTTATAGTGTCACCTAAATAGCTTGAGAACTATTTAGCAGATTTTCATCCAAATTAAGACATTTTTTGAGAACTTATAATGGGGGAGGGGAGTAAGAAGTTCCACAGTTTTGAGGTGCAAGATTGCATGAGTCTTGATTTCAACACAAGGGTCTCGAGAGGAGAAAATGTTGGAATGGCATATTTGTAGCTTTAGAGAAATGAGAGGAAAGTTCAAAGTAGCACTGACTATAGTAGAATTGATAAAATAGAGATAAGATATGTGCTCTCACATAACAATCAGTGTTCAGGCACGTGTGTATGTGTGCACTGTGGGGAAAGAGTAACATAATACCTTTGCCAGCTCATAACTTCATTGAATAGATAAAATGACAGTTTGTTTTAACACGCTACTGTTCTTTCTTTTGCATGAGTAAAACCAATTAAAAAAATAAAGGACCAGAAAATGAAAGCAACACGAGAAAAGCTGCTTTTAGCTTGGATTTCATTTTACAACATATGCATCCTATAATTAAGCCAAAGAAATGTTTGAAAATTATTCTCCCAAGACTTAAGGGTGCATATCCTAGAACAGTTAAGTGCATGACCTGACATACCATTGCAGACAGAGCATGTTCACTAAGCTCACTGCACCTCAGGGGGTTAATTCCCTTATACGGCCTAATCCTTTGAAACCCACCAATGATAATGAATGTGTGAATTCATAAATTAAGCTACCATATTCTGTAATTTAAAAAATCTCAGCAACTATTCAGTTCCCTGCTGGAATTTTGAAGTCTGCTGTCACTTAGAGCTCAGCAGTATATTTTATCATTAACTAAACATCATTGTACTCAGCAATGTTTCCCACAACAAGATTTTCAACCATTCAAGCAACGATACACAGCATTTAGACTCCTGCACAACGGTCTTATAATACACTCTACATTCTCAAGCCTTACTTAAACATGATTGACATTTAATTTACTGTCAATTATTAATGTGGGAAGCTTGAAGAATAATTTACTTTTTTCAAACACTTTGGTTTTTAACCATCTGAAGACTGAAAGATGTTTATGAATAAAAACGTGAAATAAAGTGTCTTTCTCCACTCTTCGCCTAAATGTGCTGGGATGCAGTTTCACAGACACTAGCAGTCCTCAGCCATTCTCATTGTGTATCCGTTCTATTGTGCCACCCCTGCTCATTGCTCCACCATTGGCAGTTGTTCCTTCAGCCGTCTAGGCCCTAAGCTCGGGGATCCCTCCCTAAACCTCTCCATCTCTCTGTCCTCATTTAAGGTTTACCTCTTTGAGCAAGCTTTTAGTCACCAATTCTAATAGCTCCTTCTTTGGCTCGCTCTCAATTTTTGTCTTATTACGTTCTCATGAAGCGCCTTGGGACGTTTACCAACGTTAAAAGTGCTATATAAATGCAAGTTGTTATTTTGTGATCTCAGTGAGTGAATGAGTGTCAGTACGCTATTTGACAGTGGAGTGCATCAAAACTGAGTGCAATCCTGTACTCACCCAATATCAACACATACACGTATAGCAAGATGTTTCCCCTTGCCTGTACAGAGATCCTGAGGCCATAAATAAAACCTCAATTACTACCCTGACTGAGATCAACTAGGCACAGGCCAAGGTTTGAATCTGGGCCTTCTCATTTGAATGGTTCAGTACCTGGTGTTAGTGTCTGTACCCACTGGGGCATCAGAGCAGCAGAAAAACATTATTTTACTCCCCTTTCAATTTGCCCAGATTTGATCTGTTTACTGTACATATTTATACGTTAATGTTTCCTCCTTTCAGGCCTCAACTGTCTCTCTGCAATTGGACTGATTCTCTATTACAACTGAAGAAACAATAAAATGCAGGCTGCTATTTGTGAGGAATAAATAGCAATAGGAATAAAAAGGAACAACCAATCAGCTTACTTTCTTCAGAATAAAAATGGCAGCCCTAATACCGATCATTGATTTCCATGGTACTGCCCATTGCTCCACTGGAATGGAAGCCAAGCTACTCCATGACTAGCTGACTAGAGGTACACAACTGAAGGACAAAGAAAAGTGAGTGGGGGGGGGGGAGGAGGAATTGTGATCAAGGGCAAAGTGACATCATGCAGAGCTTGAGGGTCTTTCAAACTAGGCTAACAGGGAAAAAAACTGATCTTGTGTTTTGTTGTTATGGCTGCAACTTCAGGAATGGTTCCAATTGGTAAAGTTAGGTTTTCTTTTTTCTTTGTCATCAGTCTGGTTGTTAGGGGAACTCTTACTGTTTACTGCAGAATTTTCGATTGCACACTGATTAAAGGACACTGGTTGCTAGAGTTTAAACTGTCAACAGTTTTTGCTATGTCCCTATAAAGAGAGAAAATAGTCCAGTTAAAGTTACATCTGATGAGTAAACAATGCAGTCCAGAGTATAAAGAACACTGTTGTGCCCAACAATTCATAACGACCCGGAGATGCACCTAAACAACTAGAGATGCTTGTCCATTGAAGACTGAGTACACAAAATTTGCGTCAATTAAAGCAGGGATTTTAAATGAGCCCTCTTGCACTGCGAATTGAGTGCTTTACCAACAAGGCACATTTTGATGTATTTCCAATCCATTTAGACTGTGCTAGATCCCACAGGCTACAGTAAGAACAAAACACAGAATTATGGAATATTTTGCCCTTATTTGAAAGGAATGTAGAAAATTAATCATATTTGTGATAAGGTACTACAGTCAAAGAATTAAGAAGTAGACTGAAGGAAGTTGTATGGAGAATGCACATCTAAAAGCATAATTAAATGGAAAAATTAAAAATTATAAAAGTTAATAGCTCTTTTTTTTAATGCACACTGATAGCTTGCTTGAACTGAACATCTAAAGCATAATGCAGCAAACATCCCCCTTGCAAAACATGCTCAGACAGCAGTCCTTTCTTACTAGAAATAAATCTGCTCTTAACACATGCTGCAAAACACAGACAATACAAAGGTTCCTGCACCCTGCAAGAAAAATCTTTATTTAAAACAGTGACTGAGCTCCAGCTTGTGCTTGGATGGTCCATGGATATTGTTGGGCTATACTATGAAAGAATAGTTTCTACAGATTTCACTGCTTTGTTAGTCACGAAGGAAAATGAAAGCAATATTTATAGAAACTATCCCTAAATACACACTCTCCCTCCATTGCTGTTAAAGTCAAGCCATTGTCATGCGTGGTGGATGTTTTGGATCGAATGTGGGAAACATCCATTCAGATGTACAGTGAGCCTTTGTTTTTAGACCAAGAGGCTAACCCTTAAAGTATTATATGTTGGTCATAAAAGTGGGAGTTTCCCTCAAGACACAAATGCTGCAGAAAGCTCCTCAGATTGACATCACCTTTTTTTCAAAATAGAGCCTAAAAAGGTACCTTCCTTATGGTTCTGTGACACAAGATTCTACAATAACCACAAGAACAAATGCAATTAATGTCCCGATCAAGAAAAAAATTACATTTCCCCCCACAATATTCTTGCCTTAAGTTCTCAACTTGATGGACTTCAGGCAGCTCTAGCAGTCACTCATGTCTCTTCTGACAGTGAAAGCATACATAGCATCAATAACATTTATTTTCAATTTTCCCTATACTGAAGTGAAGACAGGCAACATTTAAAGTGCTTTCTTAGCTGCTGAACTCTGTCATTGTCTTGTGCAATATGTCATAAAGATGTTATTCTAATAACTTCTTTACTTCATACCCTTAATGGTAGAATTATTTCTGTTGTCGTTCCCTTTGTGTTCCATTGCATATTAATGATCACAGGTAACACAAAGGAGCAAAAGTACCTAAGGGCTAATCAGTTTGAAACTGAGGGCTCTGCACTCAAATCTATAGGTTACCCATGACCATACAGCCAAACCAAAGTCATATATACTGGCAGCCCCGTTTTCAGCCTGCCCTATTTTCTTTCCATTGACTTCTTGTAAAGCTTTGCACAGATAGAAGGTTTATTCCCATCTTCCCTCTCACTTTAGTCTGCGTCTCATAAAGAGGTTCAGGAGCTGCTTTGTGCTGTGGCCCCTGTCCATGGATTGTGATGAAAATCATTTCACATAGAACCCTCACATCAGTGGACAGGTTGGATTTGAACTCCAGTCCCAGAAATAAAAGGCCAGTGTCAAACTCACTGGACCGCCCAGTTCCCTTAAAATCCATATATTAAGGCAGTAGAATCATTTCACAGGGAAATTTTGCAGCAATGGTAATTGTGTGGGGAGTTTCACTAAATCAGGCATTGGCTGGTTGAACAGTTTTGACTGACAGCTTGAAAAAGGCAACACATTTTAGATCTGTTACAGCAAACAATCAGCTCAGCTTATAATTAATTTAAAGATTCTGCAGCCTACTCTCCCAAATGCATTGCCCGGCGTAGAGCTTAACCATGCAGATCAGGAAGGTACTCAATCTGTACTGGATTAGCAGGTCTTAGTCAGGGCAGCAATTGGGGTGCTGCAAATGGCCTCAGCACCTTGGAGGTAGGCAGGTAAAAGAAAAGCAATTGAGGTTGCAGCTACTAATTGCTATCCAGGGACTCCTGCATAAAGTGCATGCCCGTGGCTACTGAGTGACGGCAAGAATGGACTAGCCTGTGCCAGTCTTTCTATGTAGAAAGGATTGCTTGAACAATTCAGCCTGTGGTTTAGTCATTGCAACCTGCCTATCATTTCTAAGTCCTCTTTCTATTTCCTTCATTTCCCAAGAATTGTGAAAGGCAATGGACGTTCAGGCTCTGTGTGCACTGCCTCAGTGAAGACCCACCACAATTGGTTATTCAAAGTGTCTTTAAAGTTAGGCAACTCCCTCCCAATAATTTTTGCAAAATTTCTAGCACATAGCACTGTGATGTGTAGGCAATGTAATACTGCTTACGATCTTGCTATTGTTATTGTAAACTAGATGTAATGCACAATTTATGCTGCATGATAAAGGATAGAGGAAAAATGATCAGCATGTGCTCCACATGCATTTTATTTGTTAGTTCCTCATCAGTCCCATGCTGAAACAGTCCTCATTTTTCACTTGGTCAACCTTGTGTGCTCTGGCATGAAATCTAGCAAACACTTCTTTGTTTTAGTACTGTTTCATGGCTCTTCTCTGCAAGCATCTCCAGTCTTTCCCTTTTTCTGCTTGTAGCTCTTCTTGCAGCCTGCTTTGCATCGGATTTGGTTTACTGTGAAATCATTATCAGGGTTAATCAAGTGATTGTTAAAACATACAGGTTTTAAGTCATTTGCTGTTACTAAATCTAACTGTAGCCCTATTTACAGTACTTTTCAGCAGATTTCCAGATTTAATTTATCAAGAAAGTAGCTTTACTCTTTTGTTTCCGATTATGCAGGAATGACCATAACCATGACAAATCACAATGGATCACTGGGATTTTCTCCAATTTATTCATCAGAATTTTATGCTTCACTGCGTCAAATCCTTTTTTTGCATATTTATGAGGAGGTGCTGATGTCTACTGTGGCTTCCATTTAATTCATTCTGCAAGTCTGGTCTATACTTGTCAAGGCAGAGAGGTTTACCTAACAGAAGAGCTGATTGGGGCCACAAATCTATTTATTGATGTTGACATAGGCTAATGTATTATCTACTTCAGTCCTTTTGCAGGAACTTCTTTGATAAGTAACTGAACCAGCTACACATCTTGGGATATAGCTTTTGCTTTTGCCAAAGATGTGATACTTTCAGATTACCAAGTGTACTAGTTCTGGGTTTTTCTGCCTTTACCCTTTCTTCTTCTACCTGTGCCACAACCAAAATTAGCAATAATACTGTGGAGGATGAATTCCTGGAGTGTGTATGAGATGTTTTTTTAGGCCAGTATGTTGAGGAGCCAAAGAGGGAACAGGCTATCCTAGATTGGGTATTGTGCAATGAGAAGGGGTTAATTAATAATCTTGTTGTGCGGGGTCCTTTAGGGATAGACTCGAACAGTTCCCATGGATTGGAGGGTAGCTAATGTTACCCCACTATTCAAAAAAGGTGGTAGAGAGAAAACGGGGAATTATAAGCCTGACATCGGTAGTAGGGAAAATGCTAGAGTACATTATAAAAGATGTAATAGCAGAGCACTTGGAAAACAGTGACAGGATCGGACAAAGTCAACATGGATTTACAAAAGGTAAATCGTGCTTGACTAATCTACTGGAATTTTTTGAGGATGTAACTGGTAAAATAGATAAGGGAGAACCAGTGGATGTGGTGTATTTGGACTTTCAGAAGGCTTTCGATAAGGTCCCGCATAAGAGATTAGCGTGTAAAGTTAAGGCACATGGGATTGGGGGCAAGGTACTGACTTGGATAAAGAACTGGTTGGCAGACAGGAAGCAAAGAGTTGGAATAAACGGCTCTTTTTCCAAGTGGCAGGCAGTGACTAGTGGGGTACCGCAGGGATCGGTCCTAGGACCCCAGCTATTCACAATATATATAAATGATCTAGACGAGGGACCTAGATGTAATATCTCCAAGTTCGCAGATGACACAAAGCTGGGTGGGCGTGTGTGCTTTGAGGAGGTTGCCGAGAAACTCCAGTATGATTTGGACAAGTTGGGTGATTGGGTAGAAGCATGGCAGATGCAATATAATGTGGATAAATGTGAGGTTATCCACTTTGGTGGCAAAAACAGGAAGGCATATTATTATCTGAACGGCAATAGATTGGGAGAAGGGGAAGTGCAACGAGACCTGGGTGTCCTTGTGCACCAGTCGCTGAAGGTAAGCATGCAGGTGCAGCAGGCGGTTAAGAAGGCAAATGGTATGTTGGCCTTCGTAGCGAGAGGGTTTGAGTACAGGAACAAGGATGTCTTGCTGCAGTTGTACAGGGCCTTGGTGAGACCACACCTTGAGTATTGTGTGCAGTTTTGGTCGCCTTATCTGAGGAAGGATGTTCTTGCCATGGAGGGAGTGCGGCGAAGATTCACCAGACTGATACCTGGGATGACAGGAATGACGTATGAGGAGAGATTGGGTCGATTGGGCTAACAGGACTAGACAGACTAGATGCAGGAAGGATGTTCCCGATGGCTGGGGAGTCCAGATCCAGTGGTCACAGTCTAAGGATAAGGGGTAAGCCATTTAGGACAGAGATGAGGAGGAATTTCTTCACCCAGAGAGTGGTGAACCTGTGGAATTCTCTACCACAGAAGGCAGTGGAGGCCAATTCATTAAATATATTCAAGAAGGAGTTAGATATATTTCTTAAGGCTAAATGGATCAAGGGATATGGGGAGAAGGCAGGGACAGGGTACTGAATTTGGATGATCAGCCATGATCTCATTGAATGTTGGAGCAGGCTCGAGGGGCCGAATGGCCCACTCCTGCTCCTATCTTCTATGTTTTTATGTTTCTATGAAGAATGGCCATAACATGATAGAATTCTTCATTAAGATGGAAAGTGAAGAAGTCCAATCCGAAACTAGGGTCCTAAATCTAAACAAAGGAAACTACGAAGGTATGAGGAGTGAGTTGGCTATGATAGATTGGGAAGCTTCATTAAAAGACATGACGGTGGATAGGCAATGGCTAACATTTAAGGAACGAATGCATGAATTGCAACAGTTATACATTCCTTTCTGGCTCAAAAACACAAAAGGAAAAGCAGCCCAACCATGGCTAACAAAATAAATTAAGGATAGTATTATGGGGTACCTTATCGAAGGCCTTTTGAAAATCTAGATAAATTACATCTACTGCATTATCATTGTCTACTCTCTCTGTTGCCTCTTCAAAAAGTTCAATAAGGTTGGTCAAAGAAACAGAGACAAAGAAACAAAATAAATTAAGGATAGTATTAGATCCAAAGAGGAGTCATATAAAGTTGCCAGAAAAAGTAGCAAGCCTGAGGATTGGGAGCAGTTTAGAGTTCAGCAAAAAAGGACCAAGAGATTGATTATGAGGGGAAAAATAGAGTATGAGAGTAAACTTGTAAGGAACATAAAAGTGGATTCTAAAAGCTTCTACAAGTATGTAAAAAGAAAAAGATTAGTGAAGACAAAAATGTAGGTCACTTACAGTCAGAAACGGGAGAATTTATAATGGGGAACAAGGAAATGGCAGAGCAATTAAACAAATACTTTGGTTCTGTCTTCACAGAAGAGGACACAAATAACTTCCCAGAAATGCTAGGGAACCAAGGATCTAGTGAGAAGGAGGAATTAAAGGAAATTAGTATTAGTAAAAAATAGTGCTGGAGAAATTAATGGGACTGAAAGCCAATAAATCCCCAGGTCCTTATAATCTGCATCCCAGAGTACTAAAAGAGGTAGCCATAGAAATAGTGGATGCATTGGTTGTCATCTTCCAAAATTCTGTAGATTATGGAACAGTTCCTGCAGATTGGAGGGTAGCAAATGTAACCCCACTATTTAAAAAAGGAGGGAGAGAGAAAACAGGGAACTACAGACCGGTTAGCCTAACATCAGTAGTAGAGAAAATGGTAGAGTCTATTATAAAGGAATGCCATAACAGGACACTTAGAAAATATCAATGGGATTAGACAAGTCACCATGGATTTATGAAAGGGAAATCGTGTTTGACAAACCTACTGGAGTTTTTGAGGATGTAACTGATAGATTAGATAAGGGAGAACCAGTGGATGTGGTGTATTTGGATATTCAGAAGGCTTTTGATAAAGTCCCACATAAGAGGTTAGTGTGCAAAATTAAAGTACATGGGATTGGGGGTAATATACTGGCATAGATTGAAAATTGGTTAATAGACAGGAAATAGAGGGCAGGAATTTAACTCAGGAGTCGGGTTGGAGGCGAGGCTACAACTTTCGTGGTTGTAGTCCCGCCTCCATCGAGATGTGGCCAATCCACGCGATTTTTACTTGATTGACCTTGTTGAGCCTGCCCAGCGGGCTCAGCAGGCCAATTAAGGGCCACCCGGCAACAGGTGACATCACAGACTGAAATTTCATCTGTCAAGAGCTTTTGACAGATGAAATATCAGCGTTTCATAGCTGTTTGAAGCTGTCAAACACTGACAGTCTTACTTCTAACCTGAGTCCTTCTCCACAGACTCAGTTAGAAATCTCTCCTGCACAGAAAGCTGAAGGCTGTTACTTTTGACAGTTCGCAGCCATTCTGCTTTCTGTGCCGGTGAGATGAGGGACTCCCGGAACCTAAAGGAAGGAAGGCTGAAAAGGTAAGAAAAGGGATGTAAAACTTATTTAATCACTTCAGACACATTTACCTTTGCACTCATGCACACATCACTCACCTGAACACCGACATCTCGACCCCTCCAAGTCCTTCAACCCGACGGCTCGCCTCCTCTAACATGGCATGGTTTGGAGCCGTCGGGAATCCCACACTTCAACATCAAAAATTGGGATTTGGCTAAAAACTACCTGTTAAAAGGCAGTTAATTGGCACTAATCCCTTCCCACCTCGGATAGGTGGTCCCAGTGCGGGGCGGGTACCCGCCTCCTTTGAAACTGGCATGGAGGCAGGTTTGGGTGCGGGAAGGAGGCGGGTTTGGGTGCGGGAAGGGGTCAGGACCCCTGATTTCGGGATTTTAACCACCCCCCCCCCCACGCCTCCAATCCCGCCTCCACGGCACAATGAAAATCCTGCCCAGGGCGTAGGATTAAGTGGGTCTTTTTCGGGGTGGCTGGCGGTGACTAGTGGGGTACCGCAAGGATCAGTGCTTGAATCCCAGCTATTCACAATATATAATCAATGATTTGGATGAGGGAACCAAATGTAATATTTCCAAGTTTGCTGATGACACGAAACTAGGTGGGATTGTGAGCTGTGAGGAGGATGCAAAGAGGCTTCAAGGCGATTTAGGCAAGTTGAGTGAGTGGGCAAATACATGGCAGATGCAGTATAACGTGGATAAATGTGAAGCTATCCACTTCGATAGAAAAAACAGAAAGGCAGTGTATTATTTAAATGGTGATTGTTGTATCCATGTGTTAATGGAGACACGGAATGCAGGAGTTGGTTTAACAGGTGTTTACTGAACAAAGTCTGGAGGTGAACTAAAAGATACAAGACACTGTACAGGCTTATATAGCCCGAGTGGCCACTACCGGCATTACAGTACACAGGGGCTCTTAAAGGCACATACACCACAGTGATAGATTGGGAAATGTTGATGTACAAAGGGACCTGGGTGTCCTTGTACACCATTCACTGAAAGCAAACATGCAGGTGCAGCAAGCAGTTAGAAAGGCAAATGGTATGTTGGCCTTCATTGCAAGAGGATTTGAGTACAGAAGCAAGGATGTCTTACTACAGTTATACAGGGCCTTGGTGAGACTACACCTGGAGTACTGTGTGCAGTTTTGGTCTCCTTACCTAAGAAAGAATATACTTGCCACAGAGGGAGTGCAGCGAAGGTTCACCAGACTGATTCCTGGGATGGCAGGACTGTTGTATGAGGAAAGATTGGGTCAACTAGGCCTGTATTCACTAGAGTTTAGAAGAATGAGAGGGCATCTCATTGAAACGTATACAATTTTGACAGGGCTAGACAGACTGGATGCAGGGAGGATGTTTCCCCTGGCTGGGAGGTCTAGAACAAGGGGTCACAGTCTCAGGATACAGGGTAGGACATTTAGGACTGAGATGAGGAGAAATTTCTTCACTCAGAGGGTGGTGAACCTGTGGAATTCTCTACCACAGAAGGCTGTGGAGGCCAAGTCACTGAATATATTTAAGAAGGAGATAGATAGATTTCTAGACACAAAGGGCATCAAGGGGTATGGTGAGAGAGTGGGAATATGGTATTGAGATAGAGGATCAGCCATGATCATATTGAAAGGCCGAATGGCCTACTCCGGTTCCTATTTTTCTATGTTTCCACAACCATTCACAGGTGAAAGGGTAGCTTAGTACTCTGCTCCTTGACCTTGGCTAGTGCCACACCAAAGACACCCACTGATAAATATGTGAAAATGCCCCCCCGAATAATACTCCTTATGATTTTAGCCTAAGAATTTCAGTACTTTTATAGACAGGAAAAGGTCATTAGAGCAAACAAGTCCAGCCATATTTGATAGATCAACTCCACCAACCTGCCTTCCCACTCTATCCCGCAGACCCTTCTTTCTTCAGAAACACATCCAATTGTCTCTTGACATCATTTATGCTATCTGCCTCGATTTTTTTCCTTGGTAGTTTATTCTACAAATCTATGCTTTGTCCAGAAAAATCCAGTCTGACTTCCTTTTTTTACCCTCATGTTTCTCATTTTTGATTTTGACATTTGAACACATAGGCCAGCAATTTCCCCAGAAATGCTCCCGCTCCAATGCCAGAACTTCACTAGCAGTGTGGCAGAAAACTCGTTTACACGAGTAAACAGGATTTCCACCGCACTTTTGGCAAAGTTACGGCAGCAGAGTGGGAGCAGCTCAGGAAATTCCTGACCACAGTGAGCTATTTACCTGGATCAACTTTGTCAAACCCTTCAATTTTTCCCCTTACTGGGGAGAAAAAAAACAATGAACTTTCTTAATGTTTCCTCATAACTCGAATTCTGGACTCCTTGAGTCATCGTTGTTACTCACCTCTATATTGTCCCAAAGGCAATAATATGCATCCTATAATTAGATATCTAAAACTGCACACAGTACTCCAGAAAGTGTCTGACTTAACAGCAACAGTGCAACCTCTTTTAATTTGTATTCTTTCCCTCTGTTAATACAATGGGCCGGAATTTGCGGTTGGTATGATGGCATACTCTCAGAGTACGCCGTCATACCGCCTTTGAAATGAACAGCAAGTTCAGGATTTCCGCATGCGCCTAAATCCCGAATTTGCGATCTGTCAAGTTTTGACTTGACAGATGATCCGCACCGACATTGAGATCCTAATTGCTGGCGCAGAGTTAGGCTAATTGCCCACCAACTGCGTATGAAAATTTTACAGCTGGTGCAAACAGGCACAGGGCGTTTGCCTGACGAAAAGTTCTCGACCTGAAACGTTAACTCTGTTCCTCTCTCCACGGATGCTGCCCTGGCCTGCTGAGTTTTTCCAGCGTTTTTTGTTGTTATTTCGAGCTATTAATACTTTGTTTTGAAACACCCCAGACCCCAAAATCTCAAATTTAAGAATATTTTTGAAGTACTGAAGTTTAAATGGAGAATAACCCTGCCATCTCTAATAGTATTAATGAGAGACCTTCTGTTTCCTGATTGGAGCGCCGGCAACCGTAATCTCATGTTCACTTCAGACAGTGCGCCCCTGGGATCCTTGGGCCACTACGCTGTGCTCAACTCTGCAGCGTCTGACAGCAACTTTTTGTTTGGGGCCTCGCAACAGGTAAGTGCGTATTCAGTCCGGATGCCGGCGGTGTAATCCTTAATTACACCGTCGACCGCAAAATCCGGGCCAAGATTTGCCTCTGAGATTGTCGCTTCTCTATTTTAATGCCAATTAATATTTTCAAAACAACTCATTCAGGTAATTGTCGATGTACTTCTTTTTCTTCCAATTATACACCTCATTGAAGAGTTTACTCTAAACATTCAATCAATAGGAGTAAATTTGACTTTGTGCGATAGTATAAAACGGATGATAGTGAGTTGGCAGCCTGTTTCCATTGTTTCAATGGAAACAAAAAGTGGGAGAGATAGCCGATTCGCTATCACCCGTTTTACCCTATCGCAGAATGTCGCAATCAACCACAATGATTTTTGCATGTCTCAAAGTCTGACAGTGTTACAGAATGACTAGATGATCATCAGTGACCAGACTTTAAATTATTAGCCTGTACCACCAGCTACTTGACAGCAAATGTTAGTCGCTGTGTAAAACATCCATCACTAAACTTGGTCGCTATCTGTAATGCTCCGTCAGTTTTGCTGATGGTATTAAGATGCCCTTTCCTCAAGGCACTTTGTACTATTTTTGCAGCTGTCAATAGTCTGTCACTCGGGAATCAGATTTATGACAATGACTGCACTATCCTATGCCACCAGCTTCATTATTTGAATAAATAATATCACATTGTTAAGTTATACAATGTAATCATCATAAGATATAATTTGAAGGTCTAACCAGTAGAATAAGATCAGTTCAGAAAAAGTATGAACAGAAAGGGAGGAATGCAAGAAAAGGATTTAGTTCTTCCTTCAATTGAGACCCTGGTATATATTTACTTATCTTAAAAGCAATTAATTAATACACAGCCTCAATCAGAGAATATTTACTAAAATTTTGTGTGTTATATATAAAATAGATTTGTACACTGACTCCAAAAGTTTGATTCTTAGCCAGTTAAAATGCATAAAATATGTTACTATAAGATTTCTGTGCAGGCTATTAACACAGCTCCCTAAGGGAATTGTGGAACTTAATGAGTTCAGAAAAACCAGAGCCAAGCTCTTAATTGCCCGATTGCCAACATTTACTAGCTGGTCTGTTCTGGTCTTCTATCATATCCTCTTGTACAGGTCTGGTGCTAAAACAATCAATTGCTGCATTAAATTTGAAAATGAAAAACCGTATGTAAGAAGCTCTTATTTAGGAGATGCCAACTTTTCCCAAAATCCAAAACAAGGCAAGTGGTGATTGGATTCTAAGCTGTTGATGAACATTTATTGAAAAGCTTAATAACATTTAACAATCAATAGTTTTGTATTAGAAAGATTAAAATTAGGTGGAAAATGTACTTTTAAAAACGAATTTTTGGTGTCCAGTTTATGTTCTAAAAGCTTCCAAACAACCCACTCAAAACTGAACAGCTGGCTACCATGTTTTAGTCAGTTACCTAAGTTGTGCAGTGCACTTATAGCTGTCTCCCCCTGTACTACAAGATCAGGTTCTGAACCATTTCAACCTGCACTGTTTGGTTTTCCTATCAATCTGTCACTGCTCAATATTTGGATTGATGCTCCTTCTGGATATCTACAGTGGTTGATGGTGGCCATAAGTACATGCATTACATTATTGTGACTGCAAGCTTGAGTCTTCGATGACTGAAGCTCAAACACAATGGATTCTGTTATGTCAAAAATATTTAAGCAAAAGCAACCCATTGTAGCAAGACTCGTATTGCCTATAGTGAAAGCGGAGTTTGCGTGCAGAGAAATCAAGGAAATCACACACACACAGCAAGTGGCCTCACATGAGCACCAAATGTTTCCGTAAGCTTCACCGAGTGTAGTGGACATGGGCCAGAGCCCCAACATCTGGAGAATTTTAGAAGCAGACAAGAGATTATAAGCAGGTCAGCTTTTCACCAACATCAATTCTTTATTCATAGTTAAAACATGATAGGGTTGAATACTGATGATGGACGGATGCCAAAAAACCAGCTTCAAGCAGAAAGAGGTCCTTAATTATCCACCTGATGTTGTGCACCACATTTTCAGCATGCTGCAGAGACTGAAGAACAGCATTGTCAGAATAGTTCATTGATCTGAGGAACAGTGTTGTCAGAAAAGTTCATTGATGTGAGGAACTGGCGCCTATTCGTTTTTTGGCAGAGCTGAGAGAACGTAGCACCATTATCACCTGCATCTCTTTAAAAGGGGGTATGGGGTTAATTAGTTCCAGAAATCAGAAAAAAAAGTCCATACTTATTTAAGCATTTTTATTTAATTATTTCTCAATTTTCCCTCTTCCTTTTGTTTTGTTCTTTCACCCACAGCTGCTCACCTCCCTGCATCCTCTGCAGCTGGGACTGTGGTTGAGCCAGAGGTATCTTTTACTCCGCTTATTTATTTCAGGGTAGCAAGTTTTCTTCAAGTTGGGAAGCCTAGCGGATAGCCGGGATGAGAGTGCATAGAACATGTGCGTGGCTGATCAACTAACATGCCAGACCCAGCTGTAGGGTTGCCATCTTCTGCCAATTCAAATTGGGGCAGGATGAGAGTAGGGAAGGGACTGGAATTATGGCTTCACTTCTGCTATCTCTTAGCTGATTTAAAAAGTGAATTATTCAGTTCAAATACATCAGAGTCTTGATGTGAGGATTTTGTTGACTAAAACTAAAATTATTGTGAATGAATGAAGAAGTTCTATTAACAAAAACTGAAAGTAAAACTCAGGAAGAAACAAAAAACAAAAAATAACCATGTTGTATGATTATATATTCAAATTTAAACTACAACTACTTGTTGCATGTTTAGCCCTGGCAGGAAATGACATTAGACTGAGCGCCAGTGAAATTGGTCTACACTGTACCTTGAAACGGGCTCATAGCGAAATGGTAGCCTACTTTACACTGCAGTTACACCTGATTCACTATGAGCCCATTCTGCACTACTGGCAAAGACCAATTTTACCCCCAGCATGTGCACTGTGCTCAGAAGTCATAGTGGTATACTTTGCATGGTCAGAGGGAAACTAGCTGTTTGTTGTGGTAGGGCAGTCTTTTGTCTGTGGTTTGATTGATGCTGGTTGTTATAAAAAATCATACGTTTTCAGTTTTATTGTGCATTTCTTTTATTGTGCCTCCTGTTTGAACTTATTATTTTCATGGAAATTAAACAGAATTTAATAGAATTTTTTTTAAATAAAACTAAAAATTGATAGCCAAAACTAGTAGTAACATTGCATAGAATTTACAGCACAGAAACAGGCCATTCAGCCCAACAGCTCTATGCCAGTGTTTATACTCCACATGAGCCTCCTCCCACTTTATTTCATCTAATCCTATCAGCATATCCTTCTATTCCTTTTTCCCTTAGTACTTATCTAGCTTCCCCTTAAATGCATCTCCGCTATTCGCCTCCACTACCCCTTGTGGTAGCGAATTCCACATTCTCACCACTCTCTTGGTAAAGACATCCTTTTGAATTCCTTTTGGATTTATTAGTGATACTCTGTTATCTAATGTTCTATTATCGTGGCAAAAGACGACTATACTGTTGGAAATAGAAAATGTACTTATAACATGAAACTAAAGCTACATCTAAGAGTACCCACCTCAACCACAGTGGTTTGTATATTAGTGCAGTAATTATGGTACTGGACTAGCACCCCAGAGATGGCAAGTTCAAATCCCACCTCATTGTAAATTGTGAAATTCAATTAAGTAAATCTGGTAATGTGTGGTCTGGCACCAGGAAAAAAAAAAGACACAAAAGCTATCAGATTGTCATAAGAAGCCCGAGTGGTTCAATTCAAGGTAACTTGTCACTCCTACCTGATCTGGCCTATAGGCGACTCTAGTCCCACACTTTCAGGTTGACATTTAATGCATCTCTGAAGTACCCTAGCAATCTACTGAGTTCTAAAATCAATAGAAAGAGAACAGGACCCATCACCATCTAGGGTGACTAGGGGTAGGCAACATCAAAGGACAAATGTTAAAAAAAACACTAGTTAGAAAACCATCTTGTTATATTTATAAGGTTGATTTTTAGTTTGTTAGGCCTAGAAATTCAGTTGTTTGCGCCAGCCGCTAGCGCCTTAGGAGGAGGAGATGTGGGGCGCTAGGCGGCTAGCGGCTGGGCGCAGCGCGATCTGCGCCTCTCCCCAACTTCAGTAAAGATTTAGCGGTGGCGCAAAGCCTTTGCGCGCGCTCAGCTGTGCGCGCAGATCCTGACGTCATTTCATCGTGCAATGCCCTTTGTTCGCCCCACACCAGAAATTCAGTGGCGCCGGCCTATTGTGCGCCTGGCGCCCCTAGCGACTGGTAGAGGGGAACGGTTCTCAGTCGCTGCGGGGGGCGCAAATTAAAGGGCACTCCTCCTGCAGTAGAAAAGGCAGCCATTTTGCAACACTCCTTCTTTGTGAGAGACGGATCTTTGCAGAGAGACAAAGGTAGAGAGCTTTCTGGTTTGGCTCAACACTCGCACAGGTACTTGTGGCTTCAGGCCACAGCTTTCCACTTGTCTTTAACTTCAGAGCCATATCATTGATTGGAAACATATAATGGGGGCTGCAATGGGTGCAAACGTTGGCCTTCTCCATTGCATTCAAAGGGCTCACAGACGCCGTGAGAGAGTGGCAGACATGGCCAGACGGAGAGGGGGCAACAGGCGTCGGCAAAGGAGGCCTTACCCACCCAGGGTATACCGCCAGCAGTTCTCATATCTGAACATGTCTGACGAGCAGTGTGTTCGGAGGCTGCGATTCCGAAGGGCGGTGGTCACTGAGATCTGCCACCTGCTTCGCGGAGATCTGCAGCCACATCTGAGGAGCAGGACGTCTCTGTTGGTGGCAGTGAAGGTGACGGTGTCTCTCAACTTCTATGCCACCGGCTCCTTCCAATCCGCTACTGGGGACATTTCCAACATCTCCCAGTTTGCCGTGCATTGCTGCATCCGCCAGGTGACCAATGCCCTTTTCAGAAGGAGACGTCAGTTCATCTCCTTCTCCATGGCCCTTGTCAAGCAGCAACAGCGTGCAATGGGCTTTGCAGCATTAGCGGGCTTCCCCATGGTGCAGGGCGCCATTGACTGCACGCATGTGGCTTTGTGGGCACTTCTGGAGAATGCCGAGGATTACCGCAACCGGAAGGGCTACCATTCGCTCAACGTGCAGTTGGTGTGTGACCACAGGCAGCTCATCCTAGCTGTCAATGCCCACTTTCCAGGCAGCAGCCACGATGCCTTCATCCTGCGCCAGACTTCTGTAGCAGACATGTTCCAGGCCCAGCCTCACTCATGAGGATGGCTTCTCGGGGACAAAGACTATCCTTTGTGCACCTGGCTGATGACCCCGCTCCGTGCGCCCAGCACCCCTGCTGAAGAGGGATACAATGACAGCCATCAAGCAACCAGGAACGTCATTGAGCAAACAATCGGCGTCCTGAAGCAACGGTTCCGCTGTCTGGATCGTTCCGGAGGAGCCCTACAGTATTCGCCTGAGTGAGTCTCCCATTTCGTGGTCGTGTGCTGCATGCTGCACAACCTGGCTATCCGCAGGACTCAGCCACTGCCACCAGACATTGGAGGACCACCGGAGGAGGAGGAGGAGGAGGTGGAGGAGGACCAGCACAGGAGGGAGGCAGAAAGTGCAAGTGCCGCCCGTCGCCGGCTTATTGAACGTCGGTTCTAGGCCCCCTCTCAGGGAATGGCTTGGCACAAGAAGAATGTAGCCGCTCCACAAGCCCTCAGCTGAGCAGGGCAACCAGGACTTCCAAAAGAAAGCATGGACAGTGCGATTTAAGAACATCTACAGGTAGACTACCTTTTATCCGAACTTCCGAAAACCGAAACCCTCTATATAAAAAAAAAAAAACACCGAAAGGTTTTTTCGTTCAGCGTAAGTCGTGCGCACGACATGACCAGAGTGGCGCACGACTTACGCTGAGCAGAGGGTCAGCGTAAGTCGTGCGCACGACCCCGACCACCCCGCCGACCCCGACTCCCGCCGACCCCACCGCCGACCCACCCCCGACAAATTTCCCAGTCTTATAAAATACCTTCCGAAATCCGAAATCCGAAATTTTCCGAAAACCGAAACACGGCTGGTCCCGAGGTTTTCGGATAAAGGATAGTCTACCTGTATTTCTTTGAAACCTCTGCCCTTCCCACATTACAAACTAATGGAGAGAAGCCCCCCAAAAAAACACAAATCGACCAGTCTCGGCCTTTCAAAAAACACAAATACACCAGTCTCGGTCTTTCAAAAAAACAAATCCACCCTCCCCCTTTAAGAGCTCACCGGCGCCAGAGTGTCTGCCGTCAATCAGCAGCTCGCCGCACCTGCGCTGCGCCCGCCCTCGGGGGTTTCGCCCCGGGCCGCCGGCTTAGCGCCTAATGATAGTCGTGCATCGCCTGTTTTAGCGCAGCAGCAACCTCTTGGGGCGATGCCACTGAATATCGGCAAAGGTGGCGCGAAGTTGCGCCGGGCGCAAACTTTAGCGGCCGCCCAGCTGTAGCGCCCCAAACGTGGCTATACTGAATTTCTAGGCCTTAATCTTTACATTGATCTGGAAAAAATTACACTATGGCATGCAGTTCCTGCCAAAGTTTTTTTTTTAATTACCTTTTATAACACTGCCCAATTGCACTAGTTCATGGCAGATTTCTCATTTGGCGATATGCAAATTCGTTTGAGCGGACACTCTGGGTGGGGGAAAAACTTTTCAAAACGGCACAATTTGTGCTGGAATCGCCAATTGCACCCAAAGCAGAAACTCTACCCGTATAATTGTATATCAGTATGAAAATTATAAGCCTCAGAATTTCATGAATTGAACTAATGCAGAAATTACACCAAAAATTTACGCCAGTTTCTGCGCCGATCCTGCCAACCAGCACTTATGCCAAAATTTCTTGTGCAGCTCGTTTGTCTATGCCGAATGAAAAAAATGAGATAAAGTAAGTGCAAATGCAGTGAATGGGCTGCTGTCTTTTGCCATAGCACCTCACTGTCAGAGCCTCTTGCCTCATTGGGTGCGATCTTGCCAACCCTGTGGAGGCAGGACTGCTGGGAAAATGACAGAATTTTGGGGTGGGTGCCCAACCCGCCATCTTGCCAGGAGGCGGGTAGCCGACCCGCGCCAGGTCGCATCTACTTGGAGGCGGGAAGGAGATTACAGCCACTTAACAGGCAGATAAGAGGATTATCCCCATTTTACCCACATAAATGCGGGCTTCCCGAAGGCTGTGAGCCCCGCCAGGGTCACCGATGTGAGCAGTGGGTCTGCGGGGGTCAGATGGTTCCAAAAGTGCGCTGTGAAGGTAAGTGATGGGTGCAAGTGTGGCGAGGTGAGTATGTGAGGTAAGTGGAAAGTGTTAGAAAAAGTTTACTTACCTTTGTTTCTTCCTGCAAGCTTCAATCACTAGGTATGTGGAGAGTCTCGCACCTCCGCGGCAGAGATGACAGATGGCTGCTGCATTCTCCAATGCAACAACCTTCTAATTTCTGCAAAAGAAAGATGTTTGATGAGACTTGAATTCAAGAACTCCTCAAACTACAGAGAATGTCAGTGTGTGACAGCTTCACAGAGCTGTCAAATGATGACAATTCATCTGTCAAACATTTTTGACAGATAAAATGTCATACGCTGGCGTTCTCTGCAACCGGCTTTCCCTTAATTAGCCTGCTAAGCCCGCTGGGCAGGCTTAACAAGGTCAATCAAGGGAAAATAGCGTGGATAGGCCACAAATCGATGGAGGTGGGACATCGACCCAACAAGCAGCAGTCCCGCCTCCAACGCGTCCTAATTGGCAAAATCGCCCCATTGTCTTCCATTATTATACAGAACAGGGGTATGTCTATCGGCAAGGCCATTACAGCTGCTTAGTCCTTCTCAACATGTGAGGGTAGGAGGGAGGCGGGGGTCTGAACATTTTCAGGTGCATTGAGACTGACTGCATTTATGATTAAACTAGCTGGGGGTGCCCGGCGATGCCAGGGCTGTTTTGGGCCGCGCGGTTTACAGCTGGGTGCTGCCGCTCCTGCGGTCTGTGTCAGTCTTTCCCTCCATGACCCTCTATCTGTCCCTCCCCCCCTCTCTCTCCCTGCCGTTCTCTCTGTCTGCACCCTCTGTCTCTCCCTCCCCATCTCTGTCTCCATCCCCCTGTCTCTCCCTGCTTTCCTCTCTGTCCCTCCCTCCCCTCTCCCTCCCTAGCGCCGCGGGGCCTAGCGCTTGAGGCCCGGCCGGGCTTTAGGGCCAAGACGGAGCCCAGTTGATTAGCCGGTGCGCCCGGACACCGCGCCGCGGGTCACGCGGTTTACGGCCGGCCGATGCCGCTCCCCCGCCCACTGTGTGTCTCGGGCCGAGCGGTTGTGAGGCCCAGCTCGAGTGAGTCGAACTCACCTCCCGCTCCCGGAGCCGCAATGTGGGGGTTTGTTTGACTGGTGCTGTAGCGGTGGGGATGAAAAAAATGGCGGTGAAGTTTCGGGAGGCTGCAGGATTAGGCCCGCCCACAGATGGCGGATTGGCCAACCATCAGGTCACTGAACTGTAGGATTGGTCAACCAGCACGTCACTCAACGCTAATGAGAGGTAGGATTGGTCAACCGCTAATGAGCGGATTTTTGAGCATTTTTGAACGTTTTTTGTATACTGTCCGAACAATTTTTGTCTGACCAAAAAGTAAATACGCCTATTAGACTCCCCTAATGATGAGCTTTCTTTTGATATAGCATGCGTGTAGGTACGCTCTATAACTTTTGAGTGTATAGCGGACAGACAGACAAACCAACCGCTTTATATATATAAAATAAATAAATAGATAGATAGATATAGTGCAGGTCTCAAAGAGAAAAATATTTTAAAAAATAAATTCTTAATCAAACTTCAAAAATCGCAGTAGTGCATAAGGTGACTTCAGGCTGTGCTGCGCTTAAATTTTCAGGCGTAGATCGATGCCAGCGCATTATTCGCACAAATCTAGGAAACTCTTGTGAGCTGGTCTTTTGCATGAGGGTGGAGCTATGCAAATGA
This sequence comes from Somniosus microcephalus, assembly GCF_052327205.1. Taxonomy (NCBI): domain Eukaryota; kingdom Metazoa; phylum Chordata; class Chondrichthyes; order Squaliformes; family Somniosidae; genus Somniosus; species Somniosus microcephalus. Next base: position 314,702,081 of record NC_140988.1, on the reverse strand, counting down.
GTGGCCGAGGTTTCCAGCGGACCTATCTTGGAAGTAGCATAAATGATTGAGGAAATTCGTGCACAGCGATTTTTCAGCGTAAAACTGGCAGAAATCAGTTACAAACAATTTCCTTGGAAAAATCCAGGACAAAACTGCTCTTACACCATAATTATGATGAAACTTTCCAGGAAATTCTAGGCCATAATTTTTTTTTTTTACATCTCTGTATCTCTAGTTAGCCACTTTTAAATCTGGAGAAATTTATCAATGCTTTCAGCTGCCTTTGATTAAAAAAAAGTTCACATCAGAGTAAAATAAAGAAAAGGTGGAAAAAAAAAAAAAAAAATTGAGAATGGACCTCCTTCTCATGAGTTTAATGATACCATGACATGGGTGGGAGTTAGTTTAAATTTGAAATCAAACCAATTGTACAATGGTGCTACAGAAATCCTTCTTCTTCACCTTCTTTACTTCTTTGATGTTTTAATAATGTTACCAAATAAGCACTGACTCTAAATATTTCAAAACTCATTATAAATTTTAAAATTTAGCTCCACACCAGTTCCAGTTACACTGTAATTGATGCAAAGCAAAAACATTGTGAGACCAGCTCCCCAGATCATCTGAAACTTACCACAATGACTACAGTTATACTACTCATCTGACATTACTGTGACATAGAAAAGGGCTTTTTAATGTGGTGTGGTATAACTGTGCTACAAATGACCAATTTATTGGTTATTGATAGCAAGTACTGAAGAGAAGCTAGCACACTAGTAATCTCCATTTCATCAACCTCAAAACAGACTTGTACAAAAGTCCAGGTGAAAAATTCTAATGCAGTTTTCTATAAAATCTCACAGCATAGCGTACACATTTCCTGGAAAGACGCTGGCTCATTTATGCCAGCTCCGACTCCTGATTTTGCAGACAAACCCCCTGAGTACCCTGCTCCAGATATAGCAATGAAATAGTTCCGTCAGGAGTCTGCTGCATGCCAAGGGGTCAGGACAACATGGGTGATCTGGATTTCTCCCTCTCAGCAGGCTTGTAAGGTAAATTACAATGCCTCAAAATGAGTTCCAAAAAGTGCAGGGGGTTTCCGAGGCTCAAATAACACTGGTCACTTGACAGACAGCATTAGTTATACAGTAATTGAAATAATGTATAAATGACTTTGTTATTGATTGTTATGGCAAGAAAGTAACAGAACGTCCAGGCTCCCCTTGTCTACAGACACCTTTGCCAGTCTCCAAGCAATGGCTGTGCCACAAAGAGGAAATGACTGTGTGATATATCAACTGTCGAGACAAAATAATTACCCATTTAAAAAAAAAAAAAATATTTTCTGTGTTCCAGTTTCCTAGTTACAAGGAAACACTCCTATTAATGCAAAAGAAAATATGTTGACTTTGGCCCTGAAGTTCAGTAAAATAACACTCTGTACATAAGTGTTTCCTGGAGAGACCTGTGGGAGTTTGGGACTTCCCACAACACTGTCTTTATGCCATAGGGATTTGCTGCAGATACAGTCTGTCAAAGAACTTTTCCAAAATCTGGTTTCCCTTTGCTGGCTTTCTGCCAGCAGCTAGCCAGCACCTCAGGAACAGTCCATGTGTAATGAAAGCACCATGCGGGAGGGTCATTTCTCATCACATCCAAATATGGGAACTCAAAGTTTGACGGAAACAATCAAAACCCACTGAACAATGACTGAACAGGCATTAGATTAGTGTGTCCCAACATCACACTGCCATCCATAAAATCATTTTGTACGATTCACTCACTACTTCACTGTACACTGCACCTTACATACTGTACAACATGAATATAACAATGTCATATCATGACTAATTATTGTAACCAAAGAAAAATTACAACAAAACAAAACAAGCTCTGTTCCAGTACATCACAAACCCACCTTGAAATTTTGGGACATGCTCGTGGAAACGATAAGCTATTGCACCAAAGTCATTCCAGGTCTCACACTGAAAAATCAATTTTTGTCACAGTATGTTGATGCAAATTGCATTAATGTTAGACGTCCCTTATAAAGGTGCAAAGTCTGATATTTAGCCTGTTAAATGATATTCTGTAATACAACCCTCACTATCAGCCACAAGTAAAGAGCAAACTATGTTCTTTATTAAACTACAACAAAAATATCAGTCTCAGTAAGAGTTAGTGACAGAACAATTCTACAGCAATTGTAGCCATGCTGGAGCCTTTGAGCTGAATAAATCTGATTACATTTCCAAATCGGACACGACTATGCTGCCGAGAGTCAGCCAAAGTTGGCTATCTCCCACCAGATGTCTGTCAGAGTTGCTACCTCAGCCACAAATATATTAAGACACTAGACACTGACTAATAGCTGAAGAGCCCCATGAAATGGTCACCCTCTGAAGGGATTTAAAATTAACAATGTTGCAGAAGTACAGCAGATCAGACAACATCTGAAAGAGAAAGGTAGGCCAATGTTTCATGTGGAATCCTTCATCACCCGCCTTTTCTTCACTTTCAGATGCTGACCGAGCTGCAGTTCATTTTTCTATTAGTTTTTATTTCCCACATTCGCAGTTTTTAATTTTAGCAAACTCTAGTCTTTTACTGCAGCTTACTGTAAGTGCCTTGTTCCTCCCAACTGATACTTATTCTCCAGTATAACTTATATCAGCTCTAGACTATTGGGCTTTTCAATTTTTATCACAGGCAGTAACTGTTCCTTTATCCGGCTGAGAAACACACCCATGGTGAACAAACTTTCAGTCCGCATAATTTGTCTTGAGCTCTCCAGTCCTGGGAGGGGTGAGGGACACCATTAGATTAATGAGTTCTGAATAATCAAAAAGTTAGTTTCAAGGTCAGACTATAATGTGCAGCTCTCATCTTGTGGGAGATAACAGAATTGCCATTGCCCAGTGGAACAATTAATCTCATAAAAAATATGTAGAATAACAGATACCAGGGAGGAAGTATAATCCAGTGACTCCTTCTGCGAAGTACACGTTCGTGAATATTAGTTGAACTTGGCTGTGATGAGCTCCATCGTGAAATAGCCTGGTCACATGAGCAAGGCACCAGAAGGCAACCTGATTGTCACCCATGGGACCATACCCCAACATGAGCTTTCAGGAGAGAGGAAAAATACATATATCTATGTACTTGCATTAATTGCCACTTAGCAGTTAATGATGCTACAAGCTGTTCTCGATCAACCATAAAAACACTTAAGAAGGCAAGAATGAGGAAAAGCTATTCAGCCCATCAGGCCTTTTATAGGATGTCAGTCCTTGACCAGGATCCATTCAAACCACTTGTATCTCCCTTCCACCCTTCCACCTCTATCTGTTCCTACAGAATGAATGAACACTTCACAGTGACACGGAATTCCACGCATTCCTTTATTTATGCTTCAAAACCCTCATGGCAGTTGTCCTTCAAACTGATGATAAAATCATAGTAAGGGATTATTATTAGGCAGATACTCCGTATTAATGGAAAAGTTGAACAAGTTGTTGATGCAGTTAGCGGCTCTCGTTTCACTAAGTAGGGTTGCCTCTTGATTGGATTTCAACTTGACAATCTGGTTTTTGAGTGACCAGTCTAGAAATTTCCAAAAATGCTGAGTGGACATCAAAAGATGGACTTTTAAAACAGAACTCTAGTTTTATCAGTTACTTCTGTGTGTTATGATGTGGCGGCATTAAGGTTATTAAGATTTTCGGTAAACTTTTCACCAGCATCAAAATAAGCACTAGAACAAAAGCCATGCTCATACACCACACCTCAACCCTATCCAGCTCTCTGTCCAGTTAAGAGCTTGATAAAAGATGGCAACTGTATTGCTTAGCGAACACTACTTTCTGTAGCCTACTTAGATGGCTTTATAAAGAACCTTCTACTTTCTGCTGTTTGGTCTTAATCGCTGTTTTCCATACAACAAGCAATGCTTTTGATAAGGTCACACATGGCAGACTGGTCAGAAAAGTGAAAGCCCATAGGATCCAAGGGAAAGTGGCAAGTTGGATCCAAAATTGGCTCAATGGCAGGAAGCAAAGGGTAATGGTCGAAGGGTGTTTTTGTGACTGGAAGGTTGCTTCCAGTGGGGTTCCACAGGGCTCAGTACTGGGTCCCTTGCTTTTTGTGGTATATATCAATGATTTAAACTTGAATGTAGGGGGCATGATTAAGAGGTTTGCAGAATATACAAAAAATGGCTGTGTGGTTGATAGTGAGGAAGAAAGCTGTAGACTGCAGGAAGATATCAATGGACTGGTCAGGTGGGCAGAAAAATGGCAAATGGAATTCAATCCGGAGAAGTGTGAGGTAATGCATTTGGGGAGGGCTAACAAGGCAAGGGAATATACAATAAATGATAGGATACCGAGAATTGTAGAGGAACAGAGGGACCTTGGAGTGCATGTCCACAGATCCCGGAAGGTAGCAGGACAGGCAGATAAGGTGGTTAAGAAGGCATAGGAATACTTTCCTTTATTAGTTGAGGCATAGAATATAACAGCAAGGAGATTATGCTTGAACTGTATAAAACACTAGTTAGGCCACAGCTAGAATACTGCGTACAGTTCTGGTCACCACATTACAGGAAGGATGTGATTGCACTAGAGAGGGTACAGAGGAGATTTACGAGGATGTTGCCAGGACTGGAGAATTTTAGCTATGAGGAAGCGGAGCGGAGGAGGCTGAGGGGAGACTTAATTGAGATATATAAGATTATAAGGGAATTAGATAGAGTGGAGTTGCTTCATCAATGACCATCCCTCCATCATAAGGTCAGAAGTGGAGATGTTCACTGCTGATTGCACAGTGTTCAGTTCCATTCGCAACTCCTCAGATAATGACACAGCCCATGCCCGCATGCAGCAAGACGTGGACGACGTTCAGGCATGGGCTGATAAGTGGCAAGTAACATTTGTGCCACACAAGTGCCAGGCAATGACCATGTCCAACAAGCGAGAGTCTAACCACTGCCCCTTGACATTCAATGGCATTTCCATCGCTGAATCCCCCACCATCAACATCCTGGGGGTCACCATTGACCAGAAACTTAACTGAACTAGCCACATAAATACTATGGCTACAAGAGCAGGTCAGAGGCTGGGTATTCTGGGGTGAGTATCTCAATTCCTGACTTCCCCAAAGCCTTTCCACCATCTAGAAGGCACAAGTCAGGAGTATGATGGAATACTCTCCAATTGCCTGGATGAGTGCAGCTCCAACAACACTCAAGAAGCTCGCCACCATCCAGGACAAAGCAGCCCACTTGATTGGCACCCCATCCACCACCTGAAACATTCACTCCCTCCACCACCAGCGTACCATGGCTGCAGTGTGTACCATCTACAAGATGCACTGCAGCAACTCGCCAAGGCTTCTTCGACAGCACCTCCCAAACCCGCGGCTTCTATTACCTAGAAGGACAAGGGCAGCAGGCGTATGGAAACACCATCACCTCCAAATTCCCCTCCAAGTCACACACCATGCTGATTGTTCCTTCATCGTCGCTGGGTCAAAATCCTGGAACTCCCTCCCTAACAGCACTATGGGAGTACATTCACTGCACGGATTGCAGTGGTTCAAGAAGGCAGATAACCACCACCTTCTCAAGGGCAATTAGGGATGGGCAAGAAATTATACAAAAATTGGCTGTGTGGTTGATAGTGAAGAAAAAAGCTGTAGACTGCAGGAAGATATCAATGGACTGGTCAGGTGGGCAGATAACCGCCACCTTCTCAAGGGCAATTAGGGATGGGCAAGAAATGCTGGCCTTGCCAGCGATGCCCACAACCCAGGAACTAATAAAAAATATAGGAAGGACCTATTTCCCTTAGAGCGGTCAATAACCAGGGGGCATAGTTTTAAAGTAATTGGTAGAACGATTGGAGGTAGTTGAGAACCTTTTACACCCAGAGGGTGGTGGGATTCTGGAACTCACTGTCTGAGAGGGTGGGAGAGGCAGAAGCCCTCATCACATTAAAAAGTACTTGGATATGCACTTGAAGTGCCATGGCCCACAGGGCTATGGTCCAAGAGTTGGAAAGTGGGATTAGGCTGGATAGCTCTTTTTCAGCTGGTACAGACACAATGGGCTGAATGGCCCACTTCTGTGCTGTAAATTTCTATGATTCAATGTTTCTAACCAGCTGACTCATTCTTTTTATCATTTGATTATTTATGAAGAATTTCATTCATTTTTAAAAGCTACATTGGACAGCATTTTAGGATCACTCAACATCTTCAAAACAATCAGCATCACACTTAAATTCTCAAAATGATGACATTAAGAAACAACTTGGGATACATCTTGCTATGTAGTTATTGTTTTATTGAATCTAGTATAGAAGGAAGCAGCAGCCAAACATGGGAAAAAATGTGACAAGTAATCATACCCCAAATTCAAAACATTTCTTTAGGCTTGATTACCTCGATAACATGCGTATTTCATGCTCCAATTTCCCTCCATTAATTTTTCTTACTTGTATCCATGACTGTTCAAATTTGCCCTCCCTGCAACCTCAAGAACCAGCTGAATTTATTCATCGCACTGCTGCTGTGACTGGCCACAGCTGGCCCACAACACTCCCAACATCAACCCCTAGTCTGACTTCTCCCAGACTTCTGGTGAATGTCTGTACACTGTGGGACATCTTCTGTTTCCAATTCAACTCAATTCTATACAACAGATCTGAGGCAAACAGAAAACAGGAAATGCCTTTCAACTCAGTAGAGACAGTGGGAGGAAAATAAGTATTTCAGGTGTCTCACTTCTAGATCAGTGTATCCAATTTGTAAATTTTTAAAAGCTCACTTCTAGTCAATGCGCAGAGATCAATGGGTGCCTGAGAGAATGTTAGAGATAAAAACAAGGAGCGCTGGAAGTCTGAAATAAGAACAGAAAATGTTGGAAATGCACAACAGGTTGCTCTGATGAGGGGGTTTCAGTTGAAACATTTGTCTATCTTTCTCCTTCAGATGCTGACTGACCTGTTGTACATTTCCAGCTTTTCTGTATTTAGTTCTATTGGTGATAAATGTTTTGATTAAAAGTATTTTAATTGATTTAAAGCTGCATCAGAGCAAAAGAAAGAGCCACTAAAACTCTAATGTGCTCCTCACTCTCCATTATCCATACATAGTTTATAAGCCAAGTAATTGTAGTTAGCATGGCAAAAAAAAAATTATTGTGACTATACCTCCAACTTGCTGACAAGACCCATTTCAGATTCTCATATGTTTCTCTTTTCAAAGGTCTGTTAGCATTTTACAGTTCCCTCTCCATATGAGCTAATGCCTGCAAGATTAGACATTGTGCAACACAATCTTCTAAATCTTATTGTGCAAGAAAATGGCCTAAATTGTATTCTGCTAACTGTTTCCAGCCCACAATAATATATTGCTGTGATCTTCATAGATCACTCAATAGTAGGACACAGGTTCACGCTACAACACGTGGAAAGTTCTTAATCTCGTTTTGGGGAGGAAAACGTAGACAACACATCAGGCATTTCCCTAAAGAGATGAATGGAATACTGAAGGGTAAGTCATTCGGACTGTTTATTGGTTGCTTGTCTGGTTAGAATGGTGTCTGGCAACAGATCATTTACCCAACCTCTCAGCTGGATAACAGCAAGAAGTGTGGGTACCTAGAGGAAGGGAAGTATTTAAATATGCAAAATAAAATTGGATTTAAACAAGAGAGGAGTACACATCTTGCTTACACGTAACTCTAGTTCAGCTGAAGAATATAATTGGTCTTGCATCCCGAGTGCATTGCCATGGGAGATCGACGAGTGTATGTAAAAAATAAAAAATAAAAATGTTTCTACGTACTCAACAAAATTAATACAATTCCAGAGTAAAATCTACAGTGTCTTTTTAAGAAAAAAGAAAAACTGGCATTCATGTAGAGCATTATCGCATAACTCAAGGTGCTTCATATACAATGAATTCTTTTGAAGTGCAATGACAAATGTTATGTTCACAGCAGTAATTTTGGACACAGCAAGATCCCCAAAATATCAAACAGCTAATCTGTGTTTTGGTAACATTGCTGAGGGAGAAATATTGGGTAGAACACTGAGGAATCACCCAGGTAAAGATCCAAGGCCATGGCTCAAAACCCATCATTGTTAAAAAGAATAGGAGAGTAGATTAGCTAAATTCAAAAATAAAGAGGTGATGTCAAGTTTTCAAATCCTTGGAAATAATAAGCATATGGGATGCAGCAGTGAGTTCTATTTTCAACACAGTACATAGACACAATTGTCAGCTGTGGCTCAATGGTTACACTCTTGCCTCTGAGTCTAAATGGTTGTGGGTTCCAAACCCCACTCCAGTAGACCTAAGCACAAAAACTAGGCTGACACTTCAGTGCAGTACTGAGGGTGCATTGTTTGGATGAGAAAATAAACTGAGACCCTGCTTGCCCTCTCAAGTGGATATAAAAGATCTCGTGGCACTATTTTGAAGAAGAGCAGTGGAGTTCTCCTTGGTGTACTGGTCAATATTTATCCCTCAACCAATATCACTTTAAAAAAAAAAAAAAAAAAAAATTATCTGGTCATTATCACATTGCTGTTTGTGGGACATTGCTGTGCACAAATTGACTGTTGCTTTTCCTACATTACAACAGTGGCTACATTTCAAAAGAATACTTAATTAGTTGCAAAGTGCTTTGGGGTGTCCTAAGGTCGTGAAAGGTGATATATAAATTCAAGTCTTTCTTTCTTAGATTAATCTCATATTTTTCTGATGGGGGAACAATTAATTCCTTCTTCAATCTCAGTATTATCAGTAGCTTAAGTATTCCACATTTATTTCATTATAGTTGCATTCTGAAAAGGAATGCGCTGTCCTCAGTGGGACTTAACAAGTGCCTAATTAAATGTTGTATGACATTAAAGAAGTGACCAATTCAGTTGCGAATGTCATCATCATTGTGTTCCTGTTGCTCTTTCACATGCAGGGGTGTGGCTGCCAACATCAGGGCAATGGCTGAAGCATTTGCAACTATCTTCAGCCAGAAGTGCCGAGTGGATGATCCATCTCGGCCTCCTCCTGAGGTCCCCAGCATCACAGATGCCAGTCTTTAGCCCATTCAATTCACTCCACGTGATGTCAAGAAATGGCTGAAGACACTGGATACTGCAAAGGCTATGGGCCCTGACAACATTTCGGCAATAGTACTGAAGACTTGTGCTCCAGAACTAGCTGTGCCCCTAGCCAAGCTGTTCCAGTACAGCTACAACACTGGCATCTACCCGGCAATGTGGAAAATTGCCCAAGTATGTCCTGTCTACAAAAAGCAGGACAAATCTGACCCGGCCAATTACCGTCCCATCAGTCTACTCTCAATCATCAGCAAAGTGATGGAAGGTGTCGTCGACAGTGCTATCAAGCGGCACTTACTCAGCAATAACCTGCTAACTGACGCCCAATTTGGGTTCCGCCAGGGCCACTCAGCTCCTGACTTCATTACAGCCTTGGTCCAAACATGGAGAAAAGAGCTGAACTCAAGAGGTGAGGTGAGAGTGACTGCCCTTGACATCAAGGCAGCATTTGATCGAGTGTGGCATCAAGGAGCCCTAGCAAAACTGAAGTCAATGGGAATCAAGGGGAAAACTCTCCATTGGTTGGAATCATACCTAGCACAAAGGAAGTTGGCTGTGGTTGTTGGAGGTCATTCATCCCAATCACATGACATCACTGCAGGAGTTCCTCAGGGCCGTGTCCTAGGCCCAACCATCTTCAGCTGTTTCATCAATGACCTTCCCTCCATCATAAGGTCAGAAGTGGGGATGTTTGCTGATGATTGCACACTGTTCAGCACCATTCGAGACTCATCAGATACTGACGCAGTCCGTGTCCATATGCAGCAAGACTTAGACAACATTCAGACTTGGGCTGACAAGTGGCAAGTAACATTCGCACCACACAAGTGCCAGGCAATGACCATCTCCAACAAGTGAGACTCTAACCATCTCCCCTTGACATTCAATGGCATTACCATCGCTGAATCCCCCACTATCAACATCCTGGGGGTCACCATTGATCAGAAACTGAACTGGACCAGCCATATAAATACTGTGGCTACAAGAGCAGGCCAGAGGCTGGGAATTCTGCGGCGAGTGTCTCACCTCCTGACTCCCCAAAGCTTTTCCACCATCTACAAGGCACAAGTCAGGAGTGTGATGGAATACTCTCCACTTGCCTGGATGAGTGCAGCTCCAACAACACTCAAGAAGCTCGACACCATTCAGGATAAAGCAGCCCGCTTGATTGGCACTCCATCCACCACCTTCAACATTCACTCCCTCCACCACCGGCGCACTGTGGCTGCAGTGTGTACCATCTACAAGATGCACTGCAGCAACTCGCCAAAGCTCCTTCAACAGCACCTTCCAAACCCGCGACCTCTACCACTTAGAAGGACAAGGGCAGCAGACGCATGGGAACATCACCACCTACCACCTACAAGTTCCCCTCCAAGCCACACACCATCCTGACTTGGACCTGTATCGCTGTTCCTTCACTGTCGCTGGGCCAAAATCCTGGAACTCCCTTCCTAACAGCATTGTGGGTGTACCTGCACCATATGGACTGCAGCGGTTCAAGAAGGCAGCTCACCACCATCTTCTCAAGGGCAATTAGGGATGGGCATTAAATGCAGGCCTAGCCAGCCAGCGACTCCCACATCCCATCAATGAATAAAAAAATTTTTTTTTTTAAATGGCAGTAGTTGCACACGTGCTGGTCTTTGTGCACTCTACAGGTTAGAATCAAGCGACCACAGAGTAAGCAGTGCACACATTAGCGAGGCAATTGTGGTCAAGAGCAAACTGCTACAAATGAAAAAGAAAATGTCCATATAGCAGCTCATTTGAAAACACTGCCAGTGTTTGCAGATCAGATTGTTTTTAATCTTTCTACATTTTATTTTCTGTCACACATTATCCTCTGGCCAAAAGGTCCAACACATTTGGCTGTGGTCTTCTCAACCTCCATGAATGTCACTCAGTGCTTGGCCACTGGGAGGCAATGATAAGCCAGCACAATGTCAATTGTTCTATTTTCTCCGTTCCCCTTGATGAAATTATGGAACACATTTGGGGGGAATTTTGCCAGCTCTGGGGAGGCGGGTAAAGAGGTGGGATGGCCGAGAAAATGGCAGAAACTGGGAGCGGGTACTGAACCCGCGCCCAACCCGCCTCTGTGCCATCTTCCCAGGAGGCAGGTACCCAACTCGTGCTGTCACCCATCTCCTCGAGGTGGGAAGGGGACTACAGCCACTTATCTCCCCATTTTACCCACACAAGTACGGGCTTCCCAATGTCGGGAAACCCCGCCCGGGTCAGCGAGGTAAGCAGTGGGTCTGCGGGGATCGGAGTGGTCGAAAAGTGTGCTGTGGAGGTGAGTGATGGGTGCAAGTGTGGAGAGGTAAGTATGTGATGTGAGTGAAAAGTGTTAGAAAATGTTTACTTACCTTTGTTTCTTCCTGCAGGCTTCAATCGTTGGGGATCCGGAGGCTCCGGCATCTCACCGACAGAGATGACAGAATGGCTGCTGCATTCTCCGATGCAACAGCCATCTGATTTCTGCTCAGCAAATAGGTTTCATGAGTCTTGAATACAAGAACTCCTCAAACAACAGAGAAGGTCAGTGTTTGACAGCTTCACAGAGCTGTCAAACGATGACAATTCACCTGTCAAAATGAAACGTCATACGCTGACGTTCTCTGTCATCGGCTTTCCCTTAATTGGCCTGCTAAACCCGCTGGGCGGGCTTAACAAGGTCAATCAAGGGAAAATAGAGTGGGTTGGCCACAAGTCCATGGAGGCGGGACTAAAACCCAACAAGTGGGAGTCCCACCTCCAAATGCTCCCCATTGGCAAAATCCAGCCCATTGTTTCTATGTCACACTTATTTTGGTTGATTGGCTGTGAACTAAGGGAACTACTCAACTAAGGCATGTTGGTCAGAGAGCTAGCCAATCCTCACAGATGACTTTCTGTGTAAAAGACAAATGTTTGTGCTATAATGCTGCCCAGATTGCTACTGTGTTATTAATGTGAAAGTGAACAGAGTGGAGTTCGTCTCAAATACAAGCAAAAAAAATTAAACAATGAATGAAAGTATAAATATATAAACATTTCTAGAAACTGAAACATGCCATTGGACCCAACAAATCTTATTATTCATAAAGCAACCCAGCTAACTCTCTATTCTTCTTCAAGCCATGCTCTCCAAAAAATACATCTAATTTTCACTTCAATCTGTTTACACTGTCTGCTGGAATGGTCTTTCCTGAGAACTACTTCCACAATTCTGTTATTCTATTGGTGAAAATTTTATACTTGACTCAGCCTCCTCATTTTTATCTTCTGCCCATGGTGTTTTAACCAGGTTCAATCTCTGGTCTTAGCTTGTTACCTGGTCTCAGCAAGGGCAATAGTGGTAACCTACAATTCACTTCAGCAACCATGATCTAGGGAAGGGAGGATAAAGGCCAATATTCCCTGCTCTTTTAAGTCACTATTAAGTGACTACTTCCCTGTGGAAATGTGTCTGCTGGGTGTCAGATGCAAGCAAGGCCAGCTGAGCTGTGATAATTCACATGATTGAAAAGACTGCAGATGCTGACTGCCCAGGCTCACATGAAGAGCAGATCAGAGGGCAGCCTATCCCCAAGGCAATGTACCTCAGTATGTTACTGCCTTCAGTAGACAAGGGTCAAAGCGAAAAAGAATGCAGGAGATAAAACAGATTGTAGAATCCAATGTACATAAGTTATCACTGTACTGAGATAAACAAATTTACACTTTTTAAAATAAATTTATTTCTGATATAGCTCCCTATTTACAAAGCCTTTGTGGATCTACAGCATTGTAATTGTTTACATTTTTTTCTTCAATCTGTTCAGTGACAATTTTCAGCCAAGATTCTGCAATGAAATATTTGCAGACAAATCACATTTACGTTTACACAGAGCTCCAAAAATTACTGTTCACCCTGTAATACTAAACAAGGATATGCAAATGTTTTTTACACATGATGGATAAATCCAGGATATCACATTTGCCTACCTCTGCACCCCATGGTCTTTGAGGAACACCTCCAGAACTGTGTCTTAAGAAGCATGTAGACTTCCAGATAAAGTAGTTAGCTTTGTTACTCAAATGATTTTGAGGCTAAACTGAGCCAAAGTTCAGGGCTAGAAGACATTATTTATACTCAACTTATTTTAAAATTAGTGGTCTACTGGTCCATTGCTTAGACCTTTCAAGACCAAACAGCAGCAAATATTGTACACTATATAATCTTGCATGTAATTCTGGTCACTTAATCACAGGAAGAATATTATTACCTTGCAAAGTATCTGGCATTAGCATTTTATGAAAATATCAAGAACTATAGGCTTGTTTACTTTGGGGAAAAAATGTTAATATCCTAGTTGAACTTTTCAAAATTATTAAGGGAATTGGCAAATTGTTCGGTTTGGTGAAAAGTTCAAGGACCAAAGAGAACAAGTGAAAAATAGAAAGTTAGGAGCAAGAGGGAAGTGAAATAAAACTTTTTCATCTAACAGTAACAGACTTGTGGAAAAATTTACCTGGGAAGGCGCTAAAGTAGGCTGTATACTATATACACCAAACTATAAACTTAGGTCACTGTTTGGAGATTGAAAGTAGTAGGGGCCATCTTAAATATATGGGCCATTGTTGTGAGTGGTAATGGAGCTTACTCTAGGGAGCATATTCACCTGCTGTTCATTCTGGAATCTCCAGTGTCACTTGCCTCTTTTGACTCCTAGTTTCCCACTTCTGTTTATCATGTTCCTGCTCTTTGTCTGCGTGCAGTGGTGGTAGTGTCTGGAACAGCCAGCATATGCTGGGCTTGTTTGGCCTAATATCCTTTCTCCGTTTCTCAATTCTAATACTATACTCTTCTAGGTGTTGTACAAGGCTGCAGCGCAATTCAAGCTTCTTATGACCAATCAAACTTTGGTCTTGCAATTCTGCATGTCTTGCTGGAAAAGGGATTGTAGTAATGGGTTATTGTTACCAGTGGATCATTGTAAAGTTTACATTTCTGGAAGGCTCTCATATTGCATGGAAATCTGCATCCTTTGCCTATCAGACTAAATGAGGAGGACATCAGATTCCTATCATCATGCATTATGTATTTGATCATGTCCTGTTGATAATTGAGCCAATTCAATTGACCTTAAGCACAACTTGCTTGTAAAATTGTCACTTATAAGTTGGACATGTGCTTTAGTAAGGATTTTAAAAGCAGCTTGTTAAGCTGTTCAAATGGAGAAAAAGCCCTGACAGGACCTTGTGTGGGAAAATGTACATGTCTAAAGCATTACATTACATTTCAATGTGAACACAGAACTGCACAGTATAAATCAGTGGACTCTATTGGGTGTAAGTTATTGATAGAACAATAAATCTCAAAGTATGTTATGACAAATTTAGCAAGATCGTGAATTATAATATTGAGGTTAAAGTTCATAGAAAAAAACCCACTTCTCACAGCAAAACACTTCCATATAATTTTAGCTATTGACTGAATTTGTTTTCCTATTACTAACTCCCATACTGTGTTTTGCAAGACATGAAAAAACAGCAAGTTAATCTTGATAGAGGTGTATTTTAAAAAAATTGATCCATTCCTTTAAGTAATGTACATGAACATATATTTGCAGTTTCAAAATATACTTTTGTAAGGTTTTAAAGATTATGTTAGCATCTCCCGACCACTTTAAAAAGAGCATTGTTAGTCTATGCCTATCATTCTATGCAAAAGGAAGCTAGCTACGATTTACTTTAGCATACAGTGTTAAAAAAATTAATTTAGTAGCGGTTTATCACAGAAAATATGTGCCTATTTTGGAAAGGATGGAACGAAAAGTCAGTCGCCATCTCTCCCTCCTTTCCTGTGGTTTATTCGCGGTGGACAGGTTGGGTCCAATTGTGGAAGGTTTTGCCTGTTTCTGGGCGGCATGGTTTCCGCAACGGAGCCGCGCAATCGCCGCTCCGCGTCTTCCCGACTGGTCGGTCACACTGTTGTGTGTTGCTTTTTTGTTAACCGCCAACATTTCTGATACCGTTAGTCTTATTCAAGATTATAATTCAATATTAACATGGCGCTTTAGCTAACTGAGAAAATAAAATTAAAATTTCCAAAGCTTCTCCGTTGGATGGCCAGGTCACTAGGCACTAGATCTAAGGCATTGGGAACAATTTACAGCGTCAAACAAATTAAATCAGGCCGAAGCAGCGACCACTTTTTTCTTTTATTATTTTAGGGTTTGGTTTATTGCTGCAAGTTAAATTGCATTAAAGTGTTAAGTGAAAACCTAGTGTAGCTGCCGGTATCAACAGAAAAGGCAGCCGAGTGAGATGAGGGGGAGAGATACAGAATTATGATTTTTATCTCCGTCTATAAGAATCATTCAGTTTTTTCACCGTCATGAACTGAGAGAAAAGATTCGATTGTAACACTCATCTAACCTGGCGCGCTGAAATCTTTATTTCAGTTCACTTGAGAACTGAACAGTTGATGATGGGGCAGGGCACAGAATTATCTGTTTCCAATACATTGCAATATAATCTAGGTGAGCTACCTTTCAGCTTTGAACAAACTATTTAGGGAACACCCCTACTGTCGCTGGTATATTGTAACTGGTCTGATTTCAAAATGCTTTTATCAAGAAAAAGGGTCTTACGTTGCACGGCACAGTAGCACAAACAGCAAAAGGAAAATATGCTTTTCAAATCTGAGAAAATGGGCCTTTCACACTTTAAGAAAGATGAGACACCACTGACATACAATTCTGAGACTACTGCTTTCATTTAATTGTTCCATGAGTATTGTGCCATTGGAAGTGTTGCATATAGTCATGGAAAACTGGAGCTCCTTGTCTCCTTTTAATCTACAAGTAATTTACAAGCTTTCAAAACCCAAGCTTAACCAAACAATTACTCCTCGATTTACCCCATTTTTCTCCCCTACTCTGTTCAACTTCAGTAATGCTCTGCACCTCATATAGATTTCTCAAAAAAAAACTTCTGTTGAGGGAAATTAATATTTCACAAAATGATTTTTAAATTAATACAATTTTAATTAAACTGTCAGCAAAATCATTAGCAGCAAACTTCTTCAGCCAAGTTCCCCTGCTCTTTGCACATCAAACTAAACTTGAAACAAAGTTACTATTACTATTTTTAGTTTATTCAGAGAATAGTGTCAATCAAAAATTAACTCCAAAGCCATTCCCTGAATCCAAATGAACTCTGCCAATTGATGTATGTGGGATTAATCTGTAATACCCCAGTTCAGAATAATTTGGACTTGATTTAACGCTTCTGCCCATTCCATTTAAAGGCAATTGAAACTTGAAAATATTGACAAAACTGGCTATGCCATTAGAAATCTTCATTCCCAGACCCCATTTAACATCTGGCCATTTTCATTCAGCTTTTGTGTGACTTTAGAAATACTTTGTAATTTTATATGTGTCCTATGTCATACAATGTAATATTCAGCATCCCAACTTCTTCACAATCTTCTTTCCAGATGTTATGCGACGGAAATGCATACATTTTGAAAGCTGCACAAAGAGTTCAGTCATCAAAGGTTAGCATTTCCTATTGACTCATGTACAGATGATAAACAATGGGCATTGCATCTATTTTATGAATCACTTGAAGTCTGAATCATCCTATATCTGTATCAGTCCATATTGCTTTAATTTGTCTGATTTTAGAAACATTAATCAAACACACTTGTATTTATGAAGTGCAGCCACCAGGTTTTAACCCATTTGCCAGCCAGTTGTGACAGTGCAGTTGAGATCACATTCTGATTATGAGCTTTGCAAATTGTACAATGGGTAAATGTATTGCCCAGTATCAAACTGAACAATAAAGATCAGAAATTTGCAGGTTTTATCTGAGATCAGCTTTGCATTGATGAGATCAAACCTGTAAGCAATTAATTTAAAGAAAATTTGAATAAAATTATGAATGAGATTTTGAGGACTGTTCTTAATGGTTTACTGTAAAGTTGGTGATGCCAACAAAACAATAACTGTACTTTTGGAACAGATGTACAGTAAGTTCAAGCCAGACGTACTTCTGATACATATTTAATTTTGATTCTTGAAACTCTATGTGCAAATTCACTTTCCATTCATACCGCTAAATGATTAATACTCCTATCAGTAGATTGGTTTTCTAATATGTGTCTGTTCTATTTATTTTACACAGCAAAATGGATTCAACAACAGAACACATCTGCTCTATTTACATGCAAATTGACCAAAATCACAAACACAGCTTTGCAATTTTATCCAGACCTTTACCGCTGATGAAGGAATATTTGGACAGGCAAACAATGGCAGAATTGCATTGCTGGCCTGTATGATCAGGCTGAGAACTCAGTCCATCACTGACCAGAAACAAAATACTGGGGTCAAAGAAAGTATCATCCACATTACCCATTTACTTTTGCCACCAAATAGTACATTGCCAATGAAGGCACAACTGAAACTACCTCACCAAGAGGATTTCAGTGCCTTCAGCATTACAACTATGCATTATTTGTGCCTTGACTCACAGTTTCTATTGGAAGAATCAAATGCATAGTTCTGGTCCAAGTATAACATCAATTTGTATTTTCATAGCTCCAGGAATAATGCACATCCTTTATCTAATTTCATCTAAAAGACAGCAGCTGGTACTTGAAGTGTAATCTTTTAAAACTACTTGTAACAGATATATTTTGTTATTTGTATAATACTATAATGAGTGTTTTATATTTTTAAATTAGATTTGGTTACATAATGAATTAATAATTGGGTGCAGGGACAAATACTTAAAAACTGGTAATATTATAATAGAGTATATATTACAGTCTGTAGAAATTTGGGTTCAAGCACAATCCTTAAGCTGGGCTTCTTGGCAAACTAGGTTATACTAGTTGAATTGTATAATTTTTCAAAGGTGTTTTACGAGCCTATTTTAAAGTCTGTTTTGTGTGATAATGGGAGGTTAGGAATACACTCCTGAATTGGATTTGGGCCAGAATGCATATGAAAGGCACCAAGGGACAACATAAACCTTTCTAATTTGCCCTTTGACCATCTGTTATTTATTTCTATATTTTACGTGCCTTCTTCCTTGAAAAGAAAAATGACCAAAATAAAGCCTGGGTAAGTCAACTATATTTATGATGAAGCATGATTGGCATCTACTAAGGTAAGCTTGGAAAAATAAAAATAAAGTCAAATGCAACAAAATACACAGTTATTATTCTCAAAAAATGCAGATAATTTAATAAATTTTGGTCTATTGAGAATACTGGATACCCGGGAGTGATTAAAAGACAGTAATCTTATTGAATTCAGATGATGTCATAAACCGCTCAAGCTTTGATATTTAACCGCCATCTGAACCCTAAAATGTGATTAAAGCCTTGAAATTGTTCTCATGAAATCTATTTTTTAAAGTTTTTTTCCCATCTCTCTTGTTTTCTTGAGCTATATACTATGCCTGGCCTGCAGATCACTACCCATTCTCTTTTATGACTGGTTGCTAGTTTTTCTATTCTTCCTACCAAAGTGAATAGCCTCACATTTCCCTACATTATACTCCATCTGCCACCTTACTGCCCACTCACTTCGTCTATCTGTATCCCTTTGCAGACTCTGGCCGCGATTTTGTCAGTGGTGTCGGGATGGGTGCGGGACAGCTGGTTTCTGGCTTCCAGTCCTGTCCCCAGCTGCCTCCGCTCCACAGGTGTGATTTTTGCTTGATTGACCTTGTTAAGCCCGCCTTACGGGCTTGCCGGCCAATTAACAGGAAGCGGGTCTGATGACGTCATTTGATGACGCATCATTTGCTGGTTTCCTTAAAGGGACCACGCACAATTTTATTTTGACAGTTGATTTCTCAGTGTTTGACAGCATGGAGGTGCTGAAAACACTGACAATCACTGTACAAAGGTGACCTCGTGCACCTAGGCTCTCCAATGACTCCTTTCATATGCTGGAATAGATGGCAGCTGCAGGTGAGGTGACAGAAGCGATCTGTCACTGGTGAGAGAGGTTCTCCCAGTGAGGTGGCACTGGACATATAGTTGGATTTAAAAACTTGTAAGCTAAAGAAATCTGTAAATGTTTTAAAAATGCAGTAACCAGCATTTTCTTTGCTCTGAAACTCATCATGTGCAACATTGGACCCTTCACACCACTTCTGCAGCTGTCATCTGTTCATAAACATTACAACAGAGTCACAACATGCCACACTTACCTGGCGTGGTGTCCAGACATCGGGAAACCCGACCCAGAAGTGGGAAAATCCAAAAACTACTGACAAGTGCCTGTTCATAGGAAGGTAATTGCCTTTAATCTGCTTCCCGCTGCTAGGTGTCGGGTCCATTCGCAAAAGCTGTTTGGAGGCGGGTTGAACCCGCTGTCAATCAAATCGAATTTAAACTCTGACCCGCCTCCAAACCCGCCCTCTGCGTGCCGGCAAAATCGCGGCCTTTGTGTTCTCACAGCTTACTGTCCTACCTAGCTTTGTATCATCAGCAAACTTCGATGCATTACACTCGGTCCCTTCATCTAGGTCATTAATATAGATTGTAAATAGGTGAGGCCCCAGCACTGATCCTTGCAGCACCCCACTAGTTACAGCCTGCCAACCTGAAAAAGGCCCGTTTATCCCTACTCTCTGTTTTTTGTCCATTAACCAATCCTTTATCCATGCTACTATATTACCCCCAACCGCATGAGCCCTTATCTTGTGTAATAACCTTTTATGTGGCACCTTATAGAATGCCTTTTGGAAATCCAAATATAATACATCCACTGCTTCCCCTTTATCTACCCTGCTAGTTACATCCTCAAAAAATTGTCAAACACGATTTCTCTTTCATAAAACCATGTTGACTCTGCCTAATCATGTTATGATTTTCTAATCTGACAAATTATTCTTTTTTTAATTGAAATCCTGAACTATCTTGATGGTTCAACTGGCAAATACACTACCCAAGGTGGAATTGGACCATAGAGACCAGGAAACTTTGTTAGCTGACCTCCGCTGGGGCAGTGGTAGGGATCTTACAATTGGCCTCAGTACCCTGGTTATATTAATGGATGTTATTTTGGTTCGGAACGGAAAAAAGTCATGTTTCTTACTCCTGATCACTATCCAGTGACTCCTACTGTAAACTGTATTTGTGTGGGTGTCGGCGAGCATAGGACAGAATTAGGATTGGCTCTAATGCCCCTAAGGATGACTAGCCCATTGACACATATGAAAAATAGCCGTTTGGTCGAGGTACTAAAGACTGGAGTGGTGAGTGTTCATGTGCTCCACCCTCATGAGGGAAAAATTGTAAGACCTTATTCCAGAGGATTCTTTTCAGTGTTTATAGATTATTGAAGACACCATTTTAATCACATGCACTCTGAAAATATGAGGAAACTTTAGCTCTTTGAACTATAACAACTCTAGGACTCAGATCTGAGATTTTAGGAATATTGACTATTATAAACTGGTTTAAAGGGAATAATGAAATCAGACACTAGATCATCAATGACAACAGCCACAACAGATCATTAGCATAGGGGGGAAAGGAATTTGGTCTAAAAATTATATTCTAGTTTTCCATGTTTTAGTTATCTATATATATGTATATAGATATACACAATGAAATGAAGGTGAGAGTGAGTGGGTACCTCAGAGTAATTACAAGGCACTAATCCAATTGAAGGATTCAGATGATATCATGAACCATAAGAGCAAAGATTAAGCAGCACATAACTGTCACCTCAACCACAAAATTAGATTAGCGCTTTGAAATGACTCCAGGGTATCTGCTATTTCTTAGAACTATACTGTGAATTTTCAAAATTAGGACACTCCATGCTTTTGATAGCCAAAGACATTTACAATGCAGGATTGATGTTCTTGGCCTCACTATCAACTCTCATTTCAAATGGAACTCCTGCCTTTGTTCCATTGGACAACTGGCTCTCAGTTATTTGGCTGGCCCATTTTTGTTGTGTCTGGCCTCTACTCCGTGCCTCCCACAACTGGATGGCTAAGATTGGAAACTCATTGTGAGAGGGTATTGTGTCAAGAGTATGAACTTCAATGAGTTACATCAGATTTGTTTTGCTGTTTCGTTCTGCTGTTTTTTACCCTCAACTTCTTAAGATGTTGACTCATGATGGAGTCTGGTTCCACAGATGCTGTCCTTCCTCCATTACCCTATCCATGTGGCTGTTTTCATGTGTAATCCCAGACAAGATATTTAACTCTGGGTGACGTGATAATGAAGCTCAATCCAGGCTTCACCTAATCCCGACCTCCACCTACTTTTATAATGAAGCAGTCTGTGCCCGCATGCAGCAAGACATGGACAACATTCAGGCTTGGGCTGATAAGTGGCAAGTAACATTCATGCCACACAAGTGCCAGGCAATGACCATCTCCAATAAGAGAGTCTAACCACCTCCCCTTGACATTCAACGACATTACCATCATCGAACTACCGACCATCAACATCCCGGGGGTCACCATTGATCAGAAACTTAACTGCACCAGCCACATAAATACTGTGGCTACAAGAGCAGGTCAGAGGCTGGGTATTCTGCAGCGAGTGACTCACCTCCTGACTCCCCAAAGTCTTTCCACCATCTATAAGGCACAAGTCAGGGGCAATGTTCGTGTGGCTGCACAGCATTCTGGAGCTCCTGTGCAACTGGCTCACTGGCTTTTAAATGGGAAAAACCATGTATGTGTGGTATTTTGAATGGGCCTTGCAGGCAAATAAAAATTAAAGGGAACATTGGTCAGGAGTGTAATCCAATACTCTCCACTTGCCTGGATGAGTGCAGCTCCAACAACACTCAAGAAGCTCGACACCATCCAGGACAAAACAGCCCGCTTGATTGGCACCACATCCACCACTTTAAACATTCACTCCCTCCACTACTGGCGCACTGTGGCTGCAGTGTGTACCACCTACAAGATGCACTGCAGCAACTTGCCAAGGCTTCTTCGACAGCACTTCCCAAACCTGCGACCTCTACCACCTAGAAGGACAAGGGCAGCAGGTGCATGAGAACACCACCACCTCCAAGTTCCCTTTCCAAGTCATACATCATCCTGACTTGGAAATATATCTCTGTTCCTTCATCATCGCTGGGTCAAAATCCTGGAACTCCCTCCCTAACAGCACTGTGGAAGTACCTTCACCACACAGACTGCAGCGGTTCATGAAGGTGGCTCACCACCACCTTCTCAAGGGCAACTGGGGATGGGCAATAAATGCTAGCCTTGCCGGCGACGCCCACATCCCGTGAATGAATTTTTAAAAATTCTCAGCAGGGGTCACTGTATAGTGATCAGTTGTAACCCAGCTGTTTTTTTTTTTACTTTCCTTGGCCCAAAACTTTAAAGCTATTGATAGCACCAATATCACTACCCTAGTTGAGATCAGTTAACTCAGTACAGACAAAGATTTGAATGAGAGATCTTCCTGGTCGGAATGGCTCGGTTCCATACTGGGTAGTGTATTTATAAACTGACCCACTGAGGGAACGGCCATCATTCAGATGCAATAAACTGCAATGCTCCTCTGAAGTTTGTTATAAAGAAAATAAAAATCCATCACAAGATCTACTCCCAGAGCTTTCAAGTCCACAGTTTTGGCAGCGGAAGCATGAAATTATTGTTTTAAGATTCACACAGAAAGCCAACAGTTTAGTAACCTAGCAAAAGTGAAACTGTACAATCTGTCAATGGGCATTTCAAACTGAGGCAACACTAAACATTATGGAAAATATATTAATATAGTCCTGTTAATAGTAAATGTACAAGTGGCCTCTTACAAACACTGGAACCCATGCTACAAAGCTCAAAGTACAAGAATAAAAACGGAAACAATACTCTAGCATTCCAGTCTGTCAGCAGCCCTCCCCTGCCAGTCTAATTCTGTACATCTGGCCAATGTCACTCGGCCAGACACAATTATTTAATTTTGATTAAGATGTTTACTGTTTTTTTCCATGTTTACAAGGGTATCATTAAAGTTTGTTTGGAACTGCGTACATTAAAAATCAGACTCAGAACGCTCAGTGAGGGAGAATATTTTGGAAAAAAAAATTGGTGAAGCATTCATTAATTCTTTTTTTAGCTGCTTTATATAATCAAAAAAATAGAAGTCATCCTGGTTGCCAACTTAAAACAATGTGCGCCTTTGTTAAGTATTGCCCAGTAATACACCATGGCTGAAATGCTGCCAACCATGCACTTGATTGTAAATTGGCAGGCTGTGATCAGCATGTTCTGTTGAAATATGGGCAAGGGAACAAAATCAAAACAACCGACTTGTGCTCAGATGTTTGGCGAGATCCATGCAATGCTCATTCTAGTGCAGCCGACTCCAGATAAAGAAAACTGATCCCAAACGGAATTCTGATCCAGCTGTAGAACTGCAGTGATCCAAATCGCTTTCCATTCACTCTCAGAGACACAAAATTCCTCCTCCAGATTATATGATCCTGCTTCTAGGACAAAATGTTTTCTAATCACTCATGTTCTTATTCCTCCATTTATTTACCATCTATCCATCTGCATCTGCTTTTTGCACACTTACAATCGCTCATGAAGGATTATATTTCACCAAGAAATTATTTTCATTTCAAATTCTTGCAGCATGTGTGATTAACTAGGCTGAGGCACAGATATATCAATTTTTTTTTAATAAACATTCCAATCCAAACATAAGATTTATTTGGCAAAAACTATTACATGTTTATTGAGATTTAATTGTATTAATAGTTAAATCAATAATATATGCTTTTAATCATTTGTTTGCCTCTTTGGAGTTGACAGAGTGTAAATGGATACAGTTGTAAGAGTAAAATAGTAGAAAACAGCAGAGTCTTATTATCATGCCCATTTTGCTAGCCAATCCTCATGATGCAGTGTCATCATGAAACATATACGGGGTACTTTACTTCCCTATAACAGAGTGAATTGAATCCTGGTATCACTGCAGGTCAAAATCAAATCATTGGATGATCGGAGCAGACTGCCATGACACCGGCCCCAACAACAAAAAAACTTGCTTCCGACTGCCAGAAGTTCATAATGTACTATACTAAGAAACAGAAAGAAAGATTATATTTATATAATGCCTTATCACATCTCAGAAACATAGCAGTGGCAAAAAGTGAAATATTTGTCCATGGCTACTTATTTTTTTCGCATCTGAGATTTATATTCGTTGTAATACATCACACTCAAAGCGGAAGTTATCGATTCTTTCAAAAGCCAATATCATGGATTAAGAGAAGTCTACAGGAGCCCTGTTTTGTCAGCTTGGCTGAATCAGAAAGCTATGGGTTCAAGCCCCAGTACAACCTGAGCACATATTTGGGCTTGTACTTCAGTGTGGTACCGAGGGACTGCTGCACAAACAGAGGTGTCTCTTTTGGATGAGATGTTAAACTGAGGGCCAATCTATTTGCTTAGGTGTATATAAAAGATCCTATTTGAAGAAGGGAGTCCTCCCAATATCCTGGCCAACATTCCTCCTTCAACCAACACCACCAAAAATGGATTATCTGGCATTCATCCATTTGATGTTTGTAGGACCTTGCTGTCATGTTTGCCTACGTAACAATAGTATTTACACTTCAGAAGTAATCTATAGGTTGCAAAGTGCATTAAAACTTCCTGAGTACAGTATGTGTTAAGACATTATATAAAATATTTCTCCCATTCTGCCAGCGCATTTCACACCTCGTGGGATATGTGTCGGTGCAGGCTCGATGGGCCGAAATGGCCTCTATCTGCACTGTAGACTGTGTGATTCTGTGATCTAGAGCTGTCTTTTGTCTCCACTAGTCCTATCACCATCTCGTCTCGTTTTGAATACCTCTTAATATCTCTTCTCTTTTGTTCTCTCCCAGCCCGGCCTCTTAATCTATTTCATTCCCTGTGTCTCTTTAGTCTTGATAAAGGGTTTTGACCCAAAACGTTGACTCTAATTTCTCTCCACGGATGTTGCCTGGCCTGCTGAGTTTTTCCAGCATTTTCTGTTGTTATTTCGGATTTCCAGCATCTGCAGTATTTTGCTATCATATAAAACATTTTGTTCTTTATTGAAACAAAGTATCATTATATGCAAATAATTTGATTACACAGTCTAGTTACCACTAGAAATAATCATTTATTTCAATCAGGAAGGCCGCTTACTTTGATTCAAGTGTAATCTAAATATATCAATGACCTAAAAAGCAGAGGTTGTGCATATTTACAAATGTCAACACATTACAATTACTGATCTTCAAATGGCGTCGTGACTATAAAAATCCTGCACAGATCAGTTTTGCCTGACAACGCACAGGGACAGAAACTGCAGTGCACCCCTGAAGTTTTAAGCTGTGTCTGAGAATTTGTTTTTCCGGCAGTCTGATTGGGCAGATTTATTTAATAAATAACCGACTTGTGCTTGGTTTTCATAGAATGTAATTGGGCAGAAAAGTTCTGTATAAAACTAGTGCACAACGAAAGAATAACGGATTTTGAAATGACACCATGGAACACTCACGTGTGAATGCTGAGCATATTTGGGTGAATATTAACTTACAATAAAATATTTGTATGCTGGTAAACTTTTTTTTCCTCTCTCACATCAGAGTACATTCATCACAAAAACTGCAACTCCACCCTAACTTGTTTTCTGGTCACATGATGCAAATACAGTGTGAGCTAGTTATTCTTTGTTACAAATTTCCCTACCCCACATTACTAGTTACTTTCTGTGTAACACAATCTCATATTTCAGGCAGTAGTTGTGCAATATAAATTAAGCATTAGATGCGTTTATATCAAATTCAGGTCAGTTGTAGCTTGCTGATGTACTTTAACCTAAAATAAATTTCTACAACAGAACAAGTTATTTTATTACTTACAACAGGATTAAATTATACAAAAATGAACAGGAAATTGGTGTTTTAGAATCTATAGCATTAAGTTGGCTGGTAGCTTCAGGGAATTCTGTGCTCCCAGGCCCAGTCGATTGTTGCCTTTTAAGGTTTCAGTTGGAGAACTGTGATACTGAAAATTCTCCTACACAGATGTCAAGACTAGGTTTATATAGCTTTATTAATGTTATATTATGTTATATCAGCACGCTGTTACTGTAATATACTCTTTAAAAATAAAGTTTTAGAAACCTTAATACTGCTTTCCTGGTCTTTCCTCTCCATTGTCTTCTATTTGTACAAGCTTAACTTTGGTTTTAGATTATTTCTAAGCAATAGGCTAGACTTCAACTATTTAATACTTTTTGCTGTTTTTAACAAAAATGAAATTCACAACTTGCCTTGTTACCTATCTCCCCAGTGCACTTTCTGAAATTGGTCCCTAATTGCTTCAAACCACCTCCAAAAAAACTATTTTTACCTAAACAAGTGCCAGAAACATTGAATGATTGGGTCAAATTTATGATTTTTTTAAAACCAGCTAATGTTTGATGCTCTAAATGCTTGATGAGTGACAGTCCACTATGATGCCAAAATGTCCTAGCTCATCAGAGGCACCATGAGGCTTAATGATTAACTGTAGTCAGTGATTTAAATTAAAGTACCTAAACCTAGCCCCACTTTATCCCATGTTGCTGGAATCATGCAATTTCATTGAGGTGACTTCACAAACCATCGCACGCTTAACATTTAATTCTGAGTTTGACCCACTAACTTTGTTCTTTTTTTTAAAAATCTTCTTCCCTCCTCTCCTAAAGGCACTCACTCATGATTCTACTGGCACTGAGAACCAAAAGTGGCTATTCTTTATGCAGGAGCCTGGATGGTGAATGCTGACAGGCGATTTGACCATGTAGTATATCCCAGCCAAAGGCTGATTCTGTCTTCACTTGACACCCACGCTTACATTTTTCAGCAGAGATTGCTAGATGGTAATCAAGAGCATGATTTGTGGATGATTTTTATTCCCTTCCTCTAACTCAGGGGTAACTGGGGCCAATTATAGTGCACCAACTGTTGCTGCAACAAACTTTCAACAAACTTAACACAGACCAGGAATAAAATTAACTTTGTTCTGTTAAAGATTTCCCATTTCTGAGGTAAAGTTCTCTCATGTGTCTGCACATTTTTCAATATAGTATAAAACTGAGGAACCTAATTTTTTGTTTAGTACAAAAATGATGAGTAAACCTGTCCACTTTTATGTTCTCAAAGAAACTGTGGGCCTGAAATTATCTGCTGAAGTAACACCCATTCTAAAATACATGCTTAATTTGGATGGAATTGGTTACTGGCAGCAGATGTTTCTGTTCTCAAAATGATGCATGGATGCAAATGAGAGGAGAATGAGAGAAAAACCTATCTGTTCCAGAAATTCCACCACTTACAACCAAATTGCACCCAACTGAAGTCTGTAGAAAATAGGGGCAAGTCACCTACATTGTCTAATCAGGAAGTGATTGCATTCAAAGTCTGTTGAATGTCCCCAGACTCTGTCTGAAATATTAGCTTTGACTAGAGTGATTAGAAAAACATTTTCTCTGCTGTGCTACTAAGAAAGGATTCTGCAAACTGCCTTTCAGAAGTTTCAGGCAGGGACATCTTTTTCTTCATACCCTACTATCACACAGCCTTTACCATGGGGTTCACTATGGTCATTCCCATATATATTCTTATGATTGAGGCAGAACAGGAGCAGGAGGAAGAGGAAATGACTGAGGCATGCAGGATGAGGCAATGCCAAAGGAGAGAAGACTAACTAGGAATTATTCCTCCACCAGGATCTACAGACCATATTGCTCCCTCAATGATGTATCAGAAGAGATCTGCTTGAGGCAATGGTTCAGTAAAAAACTGAGTGCCCATTGCAAACTTACTTCCAAACAGCCTCTCAAACACACAAATCAAACAAAATACAGGCATACCTCTGAACACTGGACTTCATATCACAATGTGAATTTACTGTGCATATATACTTACAATATATACTTATTTTCACTGCTGTTCTTACCCCTAATACCGCTGTGCTCTTCTTAAACCTATCCTGGTTATGTGCTGAATTACTACCTGAGGGCCAAGAATGCAAGTTGTGCTTGGCTGCATTGTAGTACCATGAGCTTATTTGAACCAAGGTGGCTCTTATCCCAGGGCTCTGAATCCTGGGGAGACTCTTCAGCAGACTACACTGCCACTGCAGGTCAATGGGCAGCCTGGTCTTGTATTCTGCCACCAACATGACCTGTTATCAGGAAACAGGACAGCATCATGAAGGCAGGCACTGACCACTCCACTTGTGACTGCCCACTGATCAGCAGGAGGACAGGCCTGATGGTATCAGTTAGATTCTGCAGATCCCGAAAGATCTCACCTAATGACCACAGAAGCTGCTTTCCATTGCTCTTGCCAAACAGTCCCTCAAGGTTTGAAGGCCAGTGGTCAAAGCATCCATTTTGGATGTGCTATAAGGTCTGGAGGCCTCTCTATTGGGGTTGCGGGGTGGGGGGGGGGGAAGAGGATGATCCTGGTGCTGCCATTTGCTCAAGCTAGTTCTTTATTGCTGAATCCTTCTTGGATATTAGCATAAGGATGGCATTGGACTCTACAGTGGCCCTTTCCATTTGTCTCAGATCCTCTGAGATGGTCCTTAGTGCCGCCATGCAAGTAGGATGCTCATCCAGCATCCTTTTTAGAGCAGGACCCCAGCGAGCTGAGTACGTATGCTCTGGAGGCAAGGTTTTCTGTGAAAACTTGACTGCTCTGGTAAGTTCAGTAAAGTTCTGGGATTCAAGGAGGTGGCACTCACTGCCACAGCCATCTCCCTCCACAGAGTGCATACCACATGCCTGGTGGGTGTCTAAGCCCTAACCACAAACAGCCCATCCCTCCTCTTCCATATCACTAGTAGGAGGACATGCAGGTTAAACTGCCTGAAGTAGTCTGCTCTTCCTTTGGCCCTTCTCACCTAGGTTTGCAACATTCCTCCAGTGCTGCCATTTCCCTATTCAGCAGCAGCAGGTTTTATATAGTGCTGCCGCACTGGGTCTCTGACTCTCCTCCAGTTATGTTCCACCCGCCCTCTAACCTCTACAGAGTTTTCCACCGCTGCCCCCTGCTCCCTGCCTCCTCCTGCTTTCCTGAGGCACTGCAGTCTGGATTTACACAGCTTGCACACCTTTCAGTGTGCTAATTATCTGACCCTGTAACTTATGGTGGGGTCAAGACCAGGACATCATGGCTGGCAGAAGTCTTGCCCGTATAACTTCTGATGGTGCAACAGCGTGGCAGGAATTTCAGGCTCTGTGATTTCACAGTTCATTATGATATTTTATATGGCATGCTAGATTTTTTTTATTAAGACCATGTAAAAGATCAGTAGAATTAGATGAATGTCTTTTCTGTTAATAATAGTCATGTTACAACTCTTTACATCAACAAAGTAATAACAGACATACATCAACAAAGTAATAACAGACATTCCAGAGTCTATGAAGTAACAACCAAGTCAGAAGCTACCTTTAAAAACCTGTTTAAATTGCAAACTCTTGTAAATTGTAACATTACACATAGCGTATGGTCTTCTGGACTCACCAGTTTACAAATGGCATGTAGTGTAGTTAAACAAAAAAAGCACAGAATCCAACCACATCAAAGACTTCAAGAAACAGAGTCTCATAAAACTCTACATTTGCTGTTGGGGGAGAAATGGAAGGGAATACTGTGGTTTTCAAAAACCCAGTGTAGTACAATTTTTATGTGCTAATGTCAGGATAGGACCACTGCTGTAATGAACAGGGTTTTGGCCATCTGGAGGATTTATATAACAAACCACATGCAAAAAAAAAGGAAAAAATAGAAATGCATTATGCAGTTGTGATTGAAATAGGAGGTTGGGTTAAAGAGTTAAATACGCGCCCGCTGCCTTTTTTACAGCGGCGGATATCGGGCTTTCCGAGTGCCCCGGCTTGGAGAGGTGGGATACTTAATTAACATTAAGCTGTGAGGAGGACACAAAGATTCTGTGATGGGATATAGGCAGGTTAAGTGAGTGGGCAAGAAGGTGGCAGATGGAATATAATGTGAGGAAATTGAGGTTATTCGCTTTGGTAGGCAGAATAGAAAACCAATATTTTTTAAGTGGTAAGGAACTATTAAATTTTGGTGTTCAGAGGGATTTGGGTGGCCTGGTACACAAAATTCAGAAAGTTAACATGCAGATACAGTAAGCAATTAGGAAAGCAAATGGTGTGCTGGCCTTTATTGCAAGGGAGTTGGAGTATAGAGTAAGGAAGTCTTACTACAATTGTACAAGCCTTTGGTGAGACCACACCTGGAGTACTGTGCACAGTTTTGGTCTCCATAACTAAGGAAGGATATAAAAACAGAAAATGCTGGAAAAACTCAGCAGGCCAGGGCAGCATCCATGGAGAGAGAAACAGAGTTAACGTTTCAGGTCGAGAACCTTTCGTCAGAACGTTAACTCTGTTTCTCTCTCCACAGATGCTGCCCTGGCCTGCTGAGTTTTTCCAGCGTTTTCTGTTGTTATTTCGGATTTCCAGCACCCGCAGTATTTTGCTATAGTAAGGAAGAATATACTTGCCTTGGAGAGGGTACAAAGAAAGTTTATTAGATTGATTCCTGGGATGAGAGGGTTGTCCTATGAGGAGCGATTGAGCAGAATGGGCCTATATTCTATGGAGTTTAGAAGAATGAGGTAATCTCATTGAAACATATAAGATTCTGAGAGGGCTTGACAGGGTAGTTGCTGAGAGGCTGTTTCCTTGGCTGGAGAGTCTAGAACTAGGGGGCATAGTTTCAGGATAAAGGGTCAGCCATTTAGGACTGAGATGAGGGGGAATTTTTTCACACACAGGGTTGTGAATTTTTGGAACTCTCTACACCAGAGGGCTCTGGATGCTCATTCATTCAGTATATTCAAGGCTGAGTTCGATAGATTTTTGGAATCTAGGGGAATCAAGGCACATGGGGATAGGGTGGGAAAGTGGAGTTGAGGTCGAAGATCAGCCATAATCTTATTGTATGGTGGAGCAGGATCCAGGGGCCTACTCCTGCTCCTATTTCTTATGTTTTTATATTTAAATTGGGGTCCCACAGTACAATTGGGAGCCCGATTTAAAGTTGACTGTTGCTGCATGGGTCGGGAAACCTGGCAGTGAAAGGGAAGCTTTTTCCAGCACTCCTTGTGGGCCAGCCCCAATCGCCAGCCTCCTCCCCAGCCCTCCCGATTGCCGACTTCCCCCTAGCTCTCCCGATTGAAGCCTCCCCCACCCCCCAACTCCCGATTGCGGCCTCTCTCCTCCCTCCCAATTTCCGGAGACTGTCCCTAAGGGTCTCCGGCTGCAGCCTCCCATCGCGGGTGTTTGCACATACCCGCCGGCCAGGCTGTTCATTTGTCCAGCAGCTGAGCGGGAAACGGAGCTAAAAAATGTTAATTGTGTCCTGCCATTAAGTTTGGCAGGACTTCCATGTCCCTCTCTGGCCGTTTTCGGTCGCTCTCTCTCCCCGCCTCCCCGTAAATATCAGGGCCATTATTTGCAACATTTTAATATGGACCCCACAGCTATTTCAGTGCATCAATAATCTTTGGAATTATAGTTGTGGGGAACTGTGCGTTGTTGAATAATCACTTCTTTAATGATTGATTACAAGAAGAATTCATTGTTCAGTATGTTTAAATATAAGTGGTACAGATCACTCACACTGTTACACTAATACTCAATTGATACAATAATGTGTTTGAGACATTTCCATAGTGTAAAGAAGATGATGTACATGCTTAGAACACCATGGGGGAAAATTTCAGTTGCAAAACAACTAGTGCCCAGGTGCGGCGATGCTTGCGCCGCTTGCGAAATTGACCAGACATTTTGCGGCAGCGCTAAACACTACCACCACGATCTCCTGCATCCGCAGATCGTGACATCAGTCGAGTGTGCAATGCCCCGGTAGCGCCCCGGACCGGATATTGAGTGTCGCCCCCTGCCTTACCACCTGCCGCTAGCAATGACAGGGTGAGGGCAATGTTTTGCAGTCGGGAACGGACTGGGGGGGCGCTATTTAAAGGTGACCGCTTCCTGTCTTTTTTTGTCGGCGACATTTTTGCACCATGCATCTTGAGAGAGAGAGAGAGAGAGAGAGAGAGACTTCTGGAGAGATTCAACGCTGTTTGAAGGAGTTTTGGGTAATGAGCTGCACCTTGCAGGTTCATTTTGATTTGTCCTTCCTTGCATTGATTTAGAAGAGAATATGGGGGCTGCACTCTGAGCTCATTCCCTGGGCCTCTCCATTGTTCTTTCCAGCAGAATTGATGTACAGGTCTCTCCAGGCTGAGATTCAAGGCTGCAATGAGCAGGGTGTGGATGGAGAGCAAGATCGACCCTCCCCTTTAAGAACTGGCCGGCGCCAGTGTGTCTGTGTTCCATTGCTGACTGACATCACATGAGCTTCGCCAGCGCTCTGAGTTAACGCCTCGCTCCTCGGCGTTAGCGCCTTAAGAGAGGTGTGTAGTGCCTGATTTAGCGCTCCAACCACCTCCAGGGGCAATAGAAGCCAAGTTTGCAGTCGGAGGCGATAATTAGCGCTGGGCGCTAAACTTTGCGCCCGGCCGATAATTGTGCCCCAAACGGGGTGATACTGAATTTCTCCCCCCATCTTGCTAGGCCACCATTTTGTTCTGGCTGTAGGCCAGCAAGGCAGTTGCAAACTGAACAGATTTTCCTCTGACACTAGGGAAGCTTCACAGCCATAATGCAAATTCAAGGATGTCATTTTTGAGAGTTTGAATTCAGAGAACTGTGAGGTCTCACCACAAAATAGGTGTGAAGAGGAGATCTCATCAACACATATCCACGCAGTCCTCCATATCATCCCCAACCCTGACCCCAAAAAATGGGCCGGGGTTCATTACCAATTTATGGTAGGCTTCTGACAAGATTCCTGGCGTCAAGAGGTAGACTGCAAGGGCAGAGAATCCTAATGTTGAGCCAAGATTATTATTAAGGGGTAAAAGCATCTCGAAGATTGAACCAGATGTTCTACTGAAGGGCTTGGCTGAGACCGAGGATTCAGTAGGTAAATGTTGGGGACAGAATGGAGGGAGAGGTGGTCAATACAAAGCCCTCTCCCTCCATGAGGGTACCTCAGAGCCATTACCGCCACTTGAAAGGTCCCACTGCCACCTTCCCTATGGCGGCCAAAGGAAGCAGCAATCATATAGGTGGATAGGAGGGAAATTAGTTGGGAACTTGGGCCCTGTGCCGCCCGTTACCATTTACATGCAGTGGGCAGGAGTGGTGGTCCCTGTGTGGGCGAGGGAGGGAAATCCTGGACAGGCAGGGAGGTGACGGTTGAACTGCATTTTCTGTTATTTTCCACCGTGATCCCAGTGGAAATCAGGTGGAGAATTCCCCCAGGAAGTCTTTTCAGCCAATCATTTATCAGAAATTACTTGGAAGAAGTGGTGTCATGGAATCCTAGAAATTACAGACAGGAGGAGGCCTTTTGGCCTACCATGTCTCAGTGGATGCTTGCTCTTCAACGGGAGCTATCAACCCTAATCCTTATAGCAGCAAGGGTGGGCTCTGACTGCAATATAAAAGCACCAGTTAAAAAGCCCCTGCCAAAAATGTTTTAAATTAAAATTTCAAGGATTGAAAAGAACTGAAAGCTATTGTGGGCTATTTTCAATCATTGAAATCACAGTGGAAGTGGGAAGCCAGTGATCAGCACTCCTCTGTCTTTCCCAACTTAACAATGAAGCAAGCAGGCAACAATAAATTAAATTTGACATATCTTTGTCTTATCTTTTTCTTCTATCCTCTTTCCTTCTTCACTTTTTTCTCTTTAACTCTTATTTTCCTTTCCTTATTATTCTCTGTCTTTTATCCTTTTCTCCTCCTTTCCCTTATTCTCTCTCATGGTCATTTTCTTTTATTCTGTCTTTTTTCTCTGGCAGTTTCATTTTGCTTTCTCTTGTTAAAACACAAGAGAAAAAGAAAGAATGCAATGGATATGGAGTTTACACAGAATGTGTAGCATTTGTGAACATCTCCTGTTAAACCTACATAGTGTTAATAAGGGACTGCCACTGAAGGTCTGAATCCTATGAAATCCCAACTCACGTTGTCAAAACGTATACCCATATAAGTTAAGTAAAATAGATAAATAAAGAAAGTAGATGTGTGTTACGCACTGCCTTACATGATACAGTATTGCTATTATTAGTTCAGATGGCTAATATATTCTGCTTTCAATACTTTGTTCTAGGTTATTATACAATAGCTATATAATAGCGCTGACTAAATCAAGAGCAAATGTCCTACTATTTACAAGCTTTTAAACCCTTAGCTTGGAGTTATCTAACAACTATTCTTAAATTTACCTTAGCAAAATACTGCAGATGCTGGAAATCCGAAATAACAACAGAAAATGCTGGAAAAACTCAGCAGGCCAGGCAACATCCATGGAGAGAAATTATAGTCGACGTTTCGGGTGAACCCTTTTTCAAAACTGGAAAGGAAATGAAATAGATCGAAGGCAGGGCTGCGATAGAACAAAAGAAGTAAAGAGACATTAAGAGGTCTTCAAAACCAGACGAGATGGTAATAGGACAGTGGAGACAAAAGACGGCTCAGATTAGGTGTGAAGTGTACTGGCAGGATGGGAGACAGCTGCCATGTGGGAGAGAGAACAAAAAGGAAAGGGGGGGGGGGGGGGGGGGAAGGTAAAACCCAAAACAAAGGGGTGGAAAAAAAGTATAAGTAAAAATGTAATAGGGGCCGAGGTTATGATCTGAAATTGTTGAACTCGATATTGAGTCCGGAAGCCTGCAAAGTGCCTAATCAGAAGATGAGGTGCTGTTCGAGTTTACGTTGAGCTTCCGTGGAACAATGCAAGAGGCCAAGGATGGTGAGGTCCGAGTGGGAATGGAGCGGTGAATTAAAATGACAGGCGACCGGAAGCTCGGGGTCACCCTTACGGACTGAACGGAAGTGTTCTGCAACACCTCCGTTCAGTCTGTAAGGGTGACCCCGAGCTTCCGGTCGCCTGTCATTTTAATTCACTGCTCCATTCCCACTCGGACCTCACCGTCCTTGGCCTCTTGTATTGTTCCACGGAAGCTCAACGTAAACTCGAGGAACAGCACCTCATCTTCTGATTAGGCACTTTGCAGCCTTCCGGACTCAATATCGAGTTCAACAATTTCAGATCATAACCTCGGCCCCTATTACATTTTTACTTATACTTTTTTTCCACCCCTTTGTTTTGGGTTTTACCTTCCCCCCCCCCTTTCCTTTTTTTTCTCTCTCCCACATGGCAGCTGTCTCTCATCCTGCCAGTACACTTCACACCTAATCTGAGCCGTCTTTTGTCTCCACTGTCCTATTACCATCTCGTCTGGTTTTGAATACCTCTTAATGTCTCTTTACTTCTTTTGTTCTATCGCAGCCCTGCCTTCGATCTATTTCATTTCCTTTCCAGTTTTGAAAAAGGGTTCACCCGAAACGTCGACTATAATTTCTCTCCACGGATGTTGCCTGGCCTGCTGAGTATTTCCAGCATTTTCTGTTGTTATTTCTTAAATTGACCTTGTCTTCTTACTTACTGTTTGCAACTTTGGTGTTGTTCTGTACTATGGCCATTGGCTCTTCACCAAAATTGCTCAATAAAGCAAAAACTAGGAGTTGGTAACAATTTGGCTTATGTCAGGATAATGCTGGGATTAATGTTTTAAAGTCAATTCCTGTTAAGTATTATCTACTTATCTAGGGTATGCGTGTACTAAGATGAAATAATAGAAAGAATTTCCTGTTGCACAATTTCTTGTACATTCTTATTTGCAATGGCAAATTTCACAAAATACAAATGGTTTCATACTGTTACTACTTTTATTGTGCTGGATTTGGTAGACTCTCAAAACAGCACAAGCCATTCTTCATGAACTTGATTATCATTCTGAGTTGTAGATGTGGTAACATGAGTAATCTGGACAAAAGGATATCCATTTACTAAGAATACACAAACAAAGTGTTTCAGTTAATGGGAGTGCATACAAAAATTCAGGTAGAAAATGGGATTCTATTTCATCTTCTATTCACTTATCAGTAACATTCATTTAAAGCCTATTTGCTTAAGTGTATTGGGTTTGCGTGTAAGTGGACGTGACTGTAATTTAATTTGCTTGCTTAGGGCAATACCTGTCAAGGCTGAAACTTTGTACATTTGAAGTAAGAATTTATCAGATACCAAAGATGGTTTAACAAAATACTCAGACTTGATAAGATGTCTTTTTTGTTATGTTGCCCCACTCCACCCCATCCATGCTGGAGAAAGGTTGGAGGCTAGAAAGGCGAGAGGGATCACCTATCTGATGACAAGCTTTTTCTTGTATCCTTTTCAGGAGTGTCAGAGAAATGTTAGAAAAGCATTGCCAGATATGGAAGAAGTATCCAGGTTTTCAACTGAATGGGGCTTCATAGAGAGTTAAAAGTTTTTGAGGAGAAAAGAACTGTTTGGCACAAAAGAGGAGCTTCTTGGAGACAGTTTTTGTAATGGAGCAGCTGTGGGTGTTCCGTCTGGAGTCAGAAGAGATGGTGATACCAAGAATATTGATGAATGAAAAAGGATCAGAAGTGGAACCATCAACTCTATGATTTATAGGTTTGCAGCAGCTTAAAGGGCCAGGCATCATCAGATACATTACTGCTGCACCCAAAGTTCTGCAGGAGCTATAGCTTCCACTGCAAATATCCCAGTGTCTTGGTTCAGCTAACATTCAAATAAAAATATATTGTATATAAATATGTTTTCATTCCAAATGGAATCCCATTTCTGTCACAATGTCAAAGGAAATAATAGAACGTTTACTAGAGTGTTCAATAGCAGAATTTCAGAGATACAGAACAGAGCCAATTGGATCACTAGTGCAATAAACCACTAGTCCTAGATCCTACCGAAACTGGGTTTGTTCCAAGTTGGTGTGGTTGCCTAGAGCCAAAAGGAGGTGAAGTTCTGTACTTATAAAATCTCAGATATTATACCTCTGTAATGTTCTTTAGCCTTGATACAAATCTAGTAAGTGTTTACATTGCTTTACTATGTCCCTGTCCTCTGGAACAACTTCCCTCAAACCTTGCCCTTTACCACATCCCTCCCCTTTTCAAAAGCCACATAAAATCCTTTCTCTTTGTCGGTCTGTGCCTTCATCACCCCTTCTTTCCTTTTTTTCTTCTTCCTACTATTGTTTTCGATTATTTTTCTTCACCCTGCAATGGGCCCTGAAATATCTCTCGAGGAGTGCTATAGAAATATAAGTTTTTTAAAATTTGTTTATGGAAAGTGGGCGTCGCTGGCAAGGCCAGCATTTATTGCCCATCCCTAACTGCCCTTGAGAAAGTGGTGATGAGCCACCTTCTTGAACCGCTGCAGTCCGTGTGGTGAAGGTACTCCCACAGTGCTGTTAAGTAGGGAGTACCAGGATTTTGACCAGCGACGATGAAGGATTGGTGATGTATTTCCAAGTCAGGATGGTGTGTGACTTGCAGGGGAACTTGGAGGTGGTGGTGTTCCCATGCGCCTGCTGCCCATGTCCTTCTAGGAGGAAGAGGTCGCGGGTTTGAGAGGTGCTGCCGAAGAAGCCTTGGCAAGTTGCTGCAGTGCATCTTGTAGATGGTACACACTGCAGCCACAGTACGCCGGCGGTGGAGGGAGTGAATGCTTAAGGCGGTGGATAGGGTGCCAATCAAGTGGGCTGCTTTGTCCTGGATGGTGTTGAGCTTCTTCAGTGTTGTTGGAGTTGCACTCATCCAGGCAAGTGGAGAGTATTCCATCACACTCCTTGTGCCTTGTAGATGGTGGAAAGGCTTTGGAGAGTCAGGTGGTGAGACACTCGCCGCAGAATACCTAGCCTCTGACCTGTTCTTGTTGCCACAGTATTTATGTGGCTGGTCCAGTTAAGTTTCTGGTCAATGGTGACCCCCAGTATGTTGATGGTGGGGGATTCGGCGATGGTAATGCCGTTGAATGTCAAGGGGCGGTGGTTAGATTCTCGCTGTAGTACATTGTCCAGAGGATTCTCCTGTGATAGACTGCATCTCTTAAGTGTTAGCTTGGTCCTGTTGGTAGTATTTCACCTCTGTGTCAGAAGATTATGGCTTCAAACCTCACCCTGGGTTTTGAGCAAGTAATGTAGGCTGATGCTCCAGTGACGGAGTGCAGCAGTGATGGGACAGGTATCTCTCACAACTTACTTCCACCAAATGTGATGTACTTTTAGGGTAATTTAGTCATTCCTTCTTGCAGTGGTGACCACACTCCCCCTAGGAAGCCTCACTGCAGTTTTCTGTCCTTGCAGAAACCTTGTACACTTTAATAGTCATCCAATCCTAGATTGCTTGTGCTCGCTGCACTTTATTTCTCTCCAGGCCATTGATCATTTATATTTTAATATAAGATTAAAATTAACCTTAATCTTCATTTTGTTTGTAGTAATCTATTACACCTCCCTTTTTCATCCTCTTCATTTCCTTATGTCAAAAGCATAGAGTTAGCTCTAGTTGGGAACTAATTTGATTCTAAGGGGGAAAAATTTGGTATCGCCCAATTTGGGGCGCTAATATCGGCTGGGCGCAAATTTTAGCGCCCGGCGCTAATTAT
Organism: Somniosus microcephalus; assembly: GCF_052327205.1. Classification (NCBI taxonomy): domain Eukaryota; kingdom Metazoa; phylum Chordata; class Chondrichthyes; order Squaliformes; family Somniosidae; genus Somniosus; species Somniosus microcephalus. Next base: position 314,663,329 of record NC_140988.1, on the reverse strand, counting down.
CACTTCTGACTGCAAAATTTGCCTCTATCGCCCCCTGGAAGTGATTTGAGCGTTAAATCAGGCGCTACACACCTCTCTTAAGGCGCAAACGTCTGGGAGTAAGATGCTACCTCAGAACGCTACCGAAGCTCAGGCAATGCCAATTACAGGTAGACTACCCTTTATCCGAACTTCCGAAAACCGAAACCCTCTAAAAACTGAAGGTTTTTTCGGTCAGCGTAAGTCGTGCGCACGACATGACCAGAGTGGCACACGACCCCCCGCGGACCCCCCCCGCGGACCCCCGCCAACCCTGACCCCCGCGGACCCCCACCGACCCCCCCCCCCGCAGACCCCCGCCGACCCCGACCCCCACCGACTTACGCTGAGCAGAGGGTCAGCGTAAGTCGTGCACACGACCCCCCGCCGACCCCCCCGCGGAACCACCTGACTCTCTTCCAAAGGCTCGAAAGCAACGAGAGCTCTGAGCCCGCGGCGGTGCCGGCCCCTGTTCCGACCGAGCACGACGACCTGTTGGTGGAAATGCGGAACTTCATTGCATTCCAGGCTAGCAGCGACGGACAAGCCACGACTGCGGACCCCCCCGCGGACCCCCGCCGACGCCGACCCCGACACCCCCGCCGACCCCCCCGCAGACCCCCGCCGACCTACCATCCGAAATTTTCCGAAAACCGAAACACAGCTGGTCCCGAGGTTTTCGGATAAAGGATAATCTACCTGTACCATGGAAGCCAGACAGACTGGCGCCATCCACTTCTTAAAGGGGAGGGGCCATCTTGCTGGCCAGCCACACCCTGCTCATTGCAGCCTTGAATCTCAGCCTGGAGAGACCTCAAAAGCAATTGTGTTGGAAGCACTAATGGATAGGCCCAAGGAAAGAGCTCGGCACTTAGGAAAATCAAAAGCGGTGCTGAGGGTCAAAACTCCTTAGGACAATGTTAAAACCAAAAATTTTGCCGACAAGAAATGGCAGGAAGCGCCCGCCTTTAAATAGCACTCCCCCAGCCCCTTCCCGACTTGAAAACGTTCCCCTCTACTTGTCGTTCCTAGCGGCAGGCGCGAAGGCAGGGGGCGCGACTCAATATCCGGTCTGGGGTGTTGCACACTTGACTGACGTCACAATCTGCGGGTGCAGGAGATTGTGGCGGTAGTGTTTAGCGCCACCGCAAAACGACTGGTCAATTTCACGAGCGGTGCTAAAATCGCTGCGTGAGCGGCGCTAAGTTCCTAACGCCCCCGGAGGCGCTAACGGGGGGGCGCTACCCAAACAAATTTTTTCTCCTAATTCTTTAAAGGTAGAAAGAAAAAAAACCTACAAATGCTGGAAATCTGAAATAAAAACAGGCTGGAAATACGCAGCAGGCTTGTCAGTAGATGAAGAGAGAAGAGATCGTTTAATGTTTCGGGTGCAGACCCTTCAGTTCTGACCGCGTCTATAGCCAAAACACTAACCTGACTTTTCCGTTTACAGATGCTGATGGACCTGCTGTGTATTTCCAATACATTTTTTTTGTTTCATTCTTTAAATAACAGAATGCTTGGTAACCCCCAAAGCTGCTAAAAAGGGGTAAGTACTGCCAGATAAAGCTTTGAATCTTACTTAATCTGTCTTTAACACCTACACAAGCTGGTGACATCCACCTTCATTTGAAAGGGAAGTCTAAAGTTTCATTTATGTTTTCAATGAAAAAGCAAACATTCTACCCTTTAGAATGTACAGAGAATCCCCAAATCTCCAGTAATTGGAGACATCAGAGGATCTAGTTTAATAGTGCGTGGTTTTAAGTTAAAAATAAGTGGATTGACACGGTTTCATTTTACTCTCGTGCTTAGCTGATGTTGTCCTAATAATAATTGAAAGTTATGACAACACACTCAGCGGTTGCTGCTGAGGTTATTAGTTTACCATTGACAGATTTGGTTTCTCCCCATAACCCTGTTTTTAAGACTTTTCAGTCACACTATTCCAGGGTTATTTATGGACACAGTAGGGTAGTTTCCTCAAAGGTGCCACATCTTGATAGATTCCATTAAAAAATAAACACTTAAAAAGTACTTACTTCCAACTTGGATTGTTATTTGATTCTTCAAGCTTCCGCTGTGTTTCTCATGGCAGCTATAGGTTCCGGTATGTAATGCATCTATGTTTTTGAGGGTGAGGTTGGTGCCTTGAAGAAGCTGGCCTTCATTGTGGGTTATCACCTGCCCATCAAATCTCCACACCACTGAAGTATGACTGTCAGATGTCTCGCACTGCAGGGTTACATTGCTGCCAATTCTTTTGTAGTATTTTCTTCCTTCTGAAATTAGAGAAAATATTTGTGATGTTACCATAGACACAGAGGTGGAGCATTTTCCCACACTGCTCATATTTTCTCCCCTGAAGTTACCGACTTATACTGGGAACTGCTTCTACTGGTGCCAACTGCTCACCGAGACCTCATCCAGATGGATATTTTTGATTTCTGAACCTAGAGAGGGAATGTTGGCAGGCAATACATCCATAGAAAGCAGGAGTCACTGGAGTAGGATCCCTGCCTGATTTTTGCAATCATTAGCACTGAAGTCAAATTAGAGCACCCTCCTCTAGTCTTTACTAAGATTAGCTAAAACTGGGGATTGAACCTTGGTCTGTATGGCTTAGCATCGCAATTGCCAGTGTATTTACCCACTGAACATCATTTCCTTAATCACCAGAAAGGTTGTACTGTGCAGAATGTCCGCACTGAGTCATGGACTATAATGCTGATACAATACTGACAGTGCTCTGTTCATGAAACTCTGTTCATGAAGATTGTTTCTCAACATTCTCACAAAATTAATTGGATTAATTAAATGACAAGATGGAAGCTGAAACAAGTTTGATGATCAACACTGTGTGAATTTCTTCGTAGATGTTTGGTGGCAAGCACTAGTGTTTTGATTTCCATTTAACTATTTCACAGTCACTCTACTTTTTTATTTTTTTATTTCTCTTGCTTTATTTCACTCTCCATGTCATTCTTTCATCCATTCGCTTGTCTCTATCTTTTATTTTCTTTCTTCCCCTCCCTCTTTCCTAACTAGCTCCCGCACTGCAGGGTTACATTGGGATTTCATTAAGAAGCAGCTTTGAAACGCAATCTTGCACGGCAGTGGCAAGTAGTAGCAGCAGATTATTGAGTTTGGGTGATCAGTGATAGAGATTAAAGGGTTACTTTCGGAATAGTACATGGAATCTAGGAGATGCAGAGGCTATGAGTTAGCCTCTTGAGTGAAAAATTGCCAGAAAAAGCAGGCAGTTTGATTAAATCTTACTAGGGCCTGTCAGAGGAGGAAAGAAATGTCAAGGGCATAATTAAAGGCTAGTTTCCCATACTCCATTTTGAATGAGATCATTAGGAGAACAGGTGGCTATTGTGAAGCCTACTGTTGTTAAGGGCTGCACTAATGATGTGAACTGGTAAGTTTAGGACTTCAGCACATAACATCTGGGCTGGAAATGTAATTAGAGTATTTAGAAATAAAATAATTTTTAAATCTTTCTTTCACATTTCCATGTTTCACAGTATGGATTATTACATCTCTGGAATGTGTCCCAGTGATAGAAGTGTGTGATGGGAGGTACTGTTATTACAGAAGCACAGCATCTAGCTAAGGTTCCACTGTCTTAGGCATCCTGCCCGGTGGCTGTGCCAAGAACTAATACAACACAGACTAGACCAAGAATGTAAGAATTTTTAGGAACAGATAAAGACCATTTGGCCCATCAAGTCTCTTCCCATTTTCATATATCAAAGCCACTTATCCACATGCTCACCATATCCTTGAATATCTTCAGAAACAGATCTTAATTGTTTCTTCAGTCCATTTATACTATACATTTCAGTCTCCTTTACCAATGACTGCTTCCATGATTTCATTAGTCTTTGGGTGAAAAAGTTCTACCAGACTTTCCGTTTCATTCCTGGCGTATTCTGGCCTTTGAATTCATTGCCATAGTGAATAACTTGCTCCGATCACTTTTGTCAATTCCCTTCATAATAAAAATTTCATTTAGATCACTTTGAAGTCTCCATATTACTGTGTCAAATGGTAGTGAAAGCTCCCTATTGTTCTGTAATACTGTACAGTGTACTCATAAATAGTTTATGCTGAGGGTTCATAAGAGAAAATCTGATGGCTAATGTTAACCCTGCCCGCCCAGCAGAAACTGGGTAGGTGGGCAGTTGAAATCGCCCATTTGACTTACCCGCACCGATCCCGCGGGTTCCAATTTTAACCTACTCTTCTAGCAGGGGAGAGGGACACCCACTGGAAGCCTGACTGTAATTTTAACCGGAGGCCTGCCACCCTCCCGTGGGAAGAGAAACTGGGGCCAGAAGTGGCCCAAAAAGGTAAATCCCACTGGCTTCCAGTGGGTGTCCCTCTCGCCTGCTAGAAGAGTAGGTTAAAATTGGAACCCGCGGGATTGGTGCGGGTAAGTCAAATGGGCGATTTCAACTGCCCACCTACCCAGTTTCTGCTGGGTGGGCAGGGTTAACATTGGCCATCAGATTTTCTCTTATGAACCCTCAGCATAAACTATTTATGAGTACACTGTACAGTATTACAGAACAATAGGGAGCTTTCACTACCATTCAACACAGTAATATGGAGACTTCAAGCTGATTGAAAGGATTTCCTTTGGTTTACTTTCCCCCTGCACTCCGCCAACCGTGAGGTTTTCTCGATCTTCCTCACAACAATTTCCTAAGTTTGGCTTCGGGTGCAAGACTAACTGGGCCTATGCAGTTAAGGCCTGGGAGTTAAAACCTCCTGACCTCCGTTGCCGTCAGACCCCAACTTGAAAGACTCCCACCCAGAGTTAAATCAAGTGTATGGTTTCAAATACTGCAACACATGGAGGGTAATTTTCAGTTTGGGCGCAGACGGAAAACTGGGGTTGTGGGGAGACCACCCATTATACACCATTCGAGTCAATGGAGGAAAATCGGGTGGGGTGTATAATCGGGTGGGGTGTATAATCGGGTGGGGTGTTTAATCGGGTGGGGTGTATAATCGGGTGTGGTGCATAATCGGGTGTGGTGCATAATCGGGTGTGGTGCATAATCGGGTGGGGGGCATAATCGGGTGGGGGGCATAATCGGGTGGGGGGTATAATCGGGTGTGCTGTATAATTGGGTGCGCTGTATAATTGGGTGGCCCCGATTCACAACCACCAATTTTCTGCCTGCACCCAAACTGAGAATTCCCCCCATTATTTCTTAGAAGAATCACCTAAGCATTAAGAAAAATACAAATCTCAATATTATCTGTAATATAAATTACAGATGAGCAGAGCTAGTTTGTGGTTAGGTCCCTTACCCACATCCTCAGTCATGGGAAATAGCATTTGATGCTGGAGCTACCCAAAGACAGCCATAAAAATGATGTTGTTTTCAAGGTTCGAAGATCGGAATGCTATAATAACACAGCGGGTTGGAGCAACAATGCAATGTGCCGCTGAGTGTGCTTGCAGTCGCCCCTATACACTCATTTCAGCTGTGCCATTATGATGAGATACTGGTCAGAGGCAAGGGACTTCACCACAGGCAACAATCAAAATCAGGAGAATTACCCAAGTCACTCTTGGCTTAAGGATAGAAGCGGGCACTCGTGGAGGAGTTACTTCAGGATCGGGGAGGTGGGAGAATGGCTGAGTGAAGTGCTCCAGGGGTGGGCGTTGGGACCATTACTGTTTCTAATTCACATCAATAATTTAAACTCGCAAAACAAATGCAGATTGAACAAATTTGCAGATGGTACCGAACTAGGAGAGGTAGCGGAATCGGAGGAGACAGTTCAGATACTACAGTATGAGCTAGACAAAATATGTAAGTGGGAGAAACAATGGCAGATGAAATTTAATACCGATATAAATGTAAAGTACTGCATATAGTGAAGAAAAATGAGTAAAGTACAATCTCTATGAATAGTGCTGAAAATGCCAAGGATAAAGTTGAAAGAGACGTAGTAGGCTCAACGGTCAACATCTCCAGCCAATGCACAGCAGCAATCAAAACAGCCAATAAAACGTTGAACTACATAGCCAAAACATTAAAATATCAGTCAGAAGAAGTCATGATCAGGACCACATCTTGAGCACTGGATCCAGTTCTGGTCACTGGGACGCAATGGAGACATTGAAGCATTGGAGACAGTGCAGAGACGAGCTGCAAGACTGATCCCTAGTGTTAGAGCTATGAAGAAGAACTGGAACAACATGGACTTTTAAGCCTCAAAAATAGTACAGATATCATACATAAGATAGAAAATGGTACGGAAAATGACTTGAAATTAAATTGCAAGGACAGGACGGGGCCACAGGTACAAACTAGTAAAAGACAGATTTAGGACCGATATCAGAAAATCCTTCTTCACAAAAAGAGTGACTGATACGTGGAAGGGACTTCTGGGAAGTGTAGTGGAGATGAAAACCCTGGAGTTATTTAAGAATCAATTGATGCGCTATCAATTACTCAAAAGACTGAGGTTAAGCGAGTAACTAACAGGCTTTTATTAACAAGAGAATGGAGGTGTGCCTCGAGTGGTCGACCAGTCCAGCATACAGAGGGACTGTGGAGCAGTCACCTTTATACCTGGACTCATGGGAGGAGTCAGCCGAGGCATGTACAGACATGTACACAGTGGAATACAAACACCCACACAGGCAGGTATAACAGTGGTTTACCACATTCACCCCTTGTTTAAAAATGAGTCCGGCGGGGTGAAGTGTATTAAAAGTTTGTGTATTGGAGTCTCTCCGGAGGTCTTGTCTGCCGCTGTGATCGACGTGGCGACGGCAGGGGTAGTGAAGCTTCCGGCGTCGAGTCCCGCGTAGGCTGGGGCACTGGTGTGTAGTCCTCGTGGGTGTCGAGCGGGTCGCGGGGCCCAGGCGTGCTGTCTGCTGGGGTTGGATATTGGATCGTGGGGGGGGGGTGGTAGTGGGTAGTGGGTTACTGGGGCCCCCGAGGGTGCGAGGTCTCGTATGGAGACTGTGTCCTCCCGCCCGTCCGGGTACGCAATGTAAGCATACTGGGGGTTGGCGTGGAGGAGGTCGACCCTCTCGACCAGGGGGTCCATTTTATGGGTCCTCCCGTGTCTTCTCAGTAGGACCGGCCCTGGGGACGTCAGCCATGGCGGTAGCGATGTCCCCGATGTGGACTTCCTTGGGAAGACAAACATTTTCTCATGAGGGGTGGAGTTAGTGGCAGTGCAGAGCAGTGACCAAATCGAGTGGAGCACATCGGGGAGCACATCCTGCCAGCGGGAGGTCGGAAGGCCCCTAGACTTTAAGGCTAGCAGGGCGGCCTTCCAAACTGTCGCATTCTCTCTTTCCACCTGTCCGTTCCCCCGGGGGTTGTAACTGGTGGTCCTGCTTGTGGCAATACCCCTAGCGAGCAGGTACTGGCGGAGTTCGTCGCTCATAAACGATGAGCCCCGGTCGCTATGGATATAGCTGGGGAAACCGAACAGGGTGAAGAGGTCGTTCAGACATTTAATGACCGTGGCACTGGTCATGTCCGGGCAGGGGATGGCGAAAGGGAAACGGGAGTACTCATCAATAATGTTGAGGAAGTACACATTGCGGTCGGAGGAGGGGAGAGGCCCTTTAAAATCAACGCTCAGGCGCTCGAAGGGGCGAGTGGCTTTTATCAGGTGAGCCCTGTCTGGTCTATAAAAGTGCGGTTTGCACTCAGCGCAGACTTGACAGTTCCTGGTCATGGTCCTGACCTCCTCAATGGAGTAAGGCAGGTTGCGGGCCTTGATGAAGTGGAAGAACCTGGTGACCCCCGGGTGGCAGAGGTCATTGTGGAGGGCCCACAGTCTATCGATCTGCGCGCTGGCGCAGGTGCCACGCGATAGAGCATCCGGGGGTTCATTGAGCTTCCCGGGCCGGTACAAGATCTCGTAATTGTAGGTGGAAAGTTCGATTCTCCACCTCAAGATCTTGTCGTTTTTGATTTTGCCCCTCTGCTTGTTGTTAAACATAAAAGCAACTGAACGCTGGTCAGTGAGCAGGGTAAATCGTTTTCCGGCCAGGTAGTGCCTCCAATGACGCACAGCCTCCACAATAGCCTGGGCCTCCTTCTCAACAGCGGAGTGTCTGGTCTCCGGGCCCTGGAGGGTTCGTGAAAAGAAGGCCACGGGTCTCCCCGCCTGATTAAGGGTAGCGGCCAGGGCAAAGTCGGACGCGTCGCTTTCCACCTGGAAGGGGATGGATTCATCCACTACGTGCATGGTGGCTTTCGCAATGTCTTCCTTGATACGGTGGAAGGCTAAGCGGGCCTCTGCCATCAAGGGAAAAGAGGTGGACTTGATCAGCGGACGGGCCTTGTCCGCATAGTAGGGGACCCACTGGGCGTAATAGGAGAAAAACCCTAGGCACCTCTTCAGGGCCTTGAGGCAGTGGGGCAGTGGGAGTTCCATAAGGGGACGCATCCGGTCGGGGTCGGGACCGATGACTCCGTGTTCCACAACACAGCCAAGGATGGCGAGGCGGGTTGTGCGGAATATGCACTTCTCCTTGTTATACGTCAGGTTCAGGAGTTGGGCGGTGCAGAGGAATTTTTCGAGTTTTGCGTCATGGTCCTGCAAGCCATGGCCGCAGATGGTCACATTGTCCAGATATGGGAAAGTGGCCTGCAACGCATTTTGATCGACCATCCGGTCCATCTCCCTTTGGAAGACGGAGACCCCGTTGGTGACGCCAAAGGGAACCCTAAGGAAGTGATAGAGGCGGCCGTTTGCCTCAAAGGCAGTATACTGGCGGTCCTCAGGGCGGATAGGGAGCTGGTGGTACGCTGATTTCAGGTCAATGGTCGAGAAGACGCGGTACTGCGCGATCTGGTTGACCATATCAGCTATGCAGGGGAGTGGGTAAGCGTCCAGCAGGGTGTAGCGATTTATTGTCTGGCTGTAGACGATGACCAGGCGCTGCTTCTCGCCGGTCTTAACGACCACAACCTGGGCTCGCCAGGGGCTGGTGCTGCCCTCAATAATCCCCTCCTTCAGGAGCCGCTCCACTTCGGTTTTAATGAAAACCCTGTCCCCGGCACTGTATCGCCTGCTCTTTGTGGCGATGGGCTTACAGTCGGGGGTGAGGTTAGCAAACAGTGGGGGGGGGGGGGTGACTCTGAGTGTGGAGAGGTTGCACCTGGTGCACGGCGGGCAGTTTGGAAGCTGCTGGCTGCGGACTGTGAGTGGGGGGAGGGGTCCACCGTACGCCATCGTAACACTTTTAAGGTGGCACTGAAAATCTAACCCCAGTAGAACGGCAGCGCAGAGGTCGGGCAGGACCAGAAGTTTAAAATTATCGTACACAGTCCCGTCTACTAAGAGTGTCACCACGCAGTAGCCGCCAATGTCCGCCGACTGGGACTCGGAGGCCATAGAAATCCGCTGGTGCGCAGGCAGGACTGGGAGAGAGCAACGCCGCACCGTGTCGGGGTGGATGAAGCTCTCCGTGCTCCCAGAGTCAAAAAGGCAGGTTGTTTCGTGACCATTTACCTTAATGTCCATTGTGGACCAGGCCAGTTGGTGCGGTCTCGCTTGGTCCAGCGTAACGGAGGCCAGCGTAGGGGTCGGTGTGTCGCTGCGGGTATCAGATGAGGCGGTGTTGGGGGCCTGCTGCGTCCCGGCTGGCGTCGTCCATGATCCCCATGTGGCTGGAGGCGTCCAAAATGGCTGCTGTTCCAGTGGTTCGCACATGGCTGGGGAGGCCCAAGATGGCGGCCCGCACGGCCCACACGCGGCGCTGCTGGGGTTCGGGGTGGCTTTGGCCCTGCAGACGCTGGCGTAGTGTCCCTTCTTCCTGCAGCCCGAGCAGATCGCATTTTTCGCCAGGCAGCGCGCTCTGGGGTGTTTGGCCTGGCCACAGAAGTAGCATTTCTGGCCTTGGGACACTGCTGCGGTAGTTGGGCCGTTGCTGGGATGTGGCTGGGGTGGCACGGCGCTATGAGACGGTCCTACCGTGTCCCAGGCTGTCGTTCCCCGCGGCGTCCACGGTGCAGAGGAGTAGGCATCCATGCCCCGGTAGGCTGCGTCCAATGATAGTGCGAGTTCAGAGGCCTTGTTGAGGTCAAGGTCACTCTGCTCCAACAGTCGCTGTCGGGTGTAATTGGACCTGTGGCCTGCTACAAAAGCGTCCCGGATAAGTTTCTCTGTGTACACGGTGGCCTTTACATCCTTACAACCACAGGCCCGGCCAAGCACAGACAGTGCCTGAAGGTATTCCTCGGTCGATTCCCCAGGTTGTTGTTTACAACTCCCCAGGAGGTGCCTGGCATACACCTCATTCACTGGGCGCGTGTACTGGTCCTTGAGGAGCTTGAGAGCAGCCGTGTACGAGGTCGCATCCTGGATGACCGAGTACGCTCGGTGGTTCACTTTGGAGGTCAGGGCATCCAGTTTGTCCTCATCCGATTTGACCGTTGCAGCGGAGGGGATCAGGAATCTTTCAAAGCACCTAAGCCAGTGAGCAAACTTGGTGGATGCGTCCGCCTCCCGATGGTCTAAGTCCAGGCATGCTGGTGTGAGGATCTTCTCCATTATAAAAAAATCTTGTTAATAAAATTGATGCGCTATCAATTACTCAAAAGACTGAGGTTAAGCGAGTAACTAACAGGCTTTTATTAACAAGAGAATGAAGGTGTACCTCGAGTGGTCGACCAGTCCAGAATACAGAGGGACTGTGGAGCAGTCACCTTTATACCTGGACTCGTGGGAGGAGTCAGCCGAGGCATGTACAGACATGTACACAGTGGAATACAAACACCCACACAGGCAGGTATAACAGTGGTTTACCACATCAATTGAATGCTGTAATGGGGAAAGGAGAGGGATTGAAGGTCATTTTGAACTAAGGTAGGCCAAATGGCCTTTCTTATTAAAAAAATAATCATCTTGTGATCTGGTGATCTTCTAGTGGTCTGTTACAGAGTGACATCAGTTGAGATCAGATGGCAGGTCATCAACCTGCTGTCAGGTGGTGGGAGAACACAGGGAGGCCCTAGAAAGGGGTCGATTGAGAAAAGTACCGTAACCTCCCATTCAACCAAACCCCATCTCTATTTGCCCTACTGCTGGCGCAGGAAGAACCCTTGCCCCCACCCCCCAGCTTTGACCAGCTCCCATTTATTCTAGCAAGCAAGTGTGGGGCTAAAAATGTGCAGCCGTTCAGTTGAATCCTGCTGTAACATTGGCTCGATTCCATTGCAGCAGCCATTCACTCCAGCTGTGGAGTTCCCATGGCCGGTCCTCAGTCAGGATCCAGCATTGGATCAGCCAGCGGGGTGAATATGGGGACTACCTAGAACTCCAGACTGGGATTAAGGTCTGAACCCCCCCCGTCCACCACCCCCCCCCGAAGTTAAGGAGTATACATTTAAAAAAAAATATTACAAGCGTCAACCTGACTAAGGGTAGAGGGGTGGGGGAGGGGGGGGGGGGGGGGCCAAGCCCCAGATGTGCCCCAAACCGCTAAAGACTGCGGCCTAGAAATTCAGTGGGCTGCGCCACCCGTTAGCGCCTTAAGAGGGCGCTAAGTGGGTCAGAAGCCACTGGCCACGCCTCCCACTAAATTCAGCGGGACGCTAATGGCGGCGCTAGCCGTTAGCGCGGCGCCGCTACCGATGATGTCATCGATGTGCGCAGTGCCCCGCTGACGCCCCGATCACGATATTTAGATGCACCCCCCGCTTTAACGCCGGACGCTATGTGCGACTGGTTCAGGGGGGCCTACCTGTGGCGGTAGAGGCGCTAATTAAAGGAGAGGTGCGGGGCGGTCATTTTTGTTGTTGGCCGCCTGCCAGCACCTCTCCGCGCTGCCATCCCCAGCCTCCTGAGCCCCCCCACCCCGCGGAGTGCTGACTACGTTCCAAGAGCCCGGTACTTCTCCTCGGTGCCGGGCTCTTTTGCCGGCACTCGCGATCCTCGGGGGCCCAGCTGGACCCCAGATCGCGCTGCACAAGGCCCCTCCCCTTTAAGAAGCATGTGGCACTGCGGCACGTTGCGCAGCGATATTCAGTTGCAGCGCCCCAAGAGGGATGCGGGGCGCCTCCAGTAGCGTCGCGCTTCCCTCTGGGGCGCTCCAACTGAATTTCCGGCGGGCAGCCGCGACTGCTTCCAGGGCGCTACTTTTAGCGCCCTGGCGAAGCTGGCGCCCCAAACGGGGCTATAGTGAATTTCTAGGCCTGCATCTCTCAGTTGTGGTACTATCTGACAAATCTCACAACAAAAATGAGGACAACGAACCTGTGGGACATTTGACAAAATAATTGTCATACATAGACTGCTGCTGGAGCTAGAAATATACCAAGAGGTATGGGCCCCTTCCTGAAGATTCACGCCATCACACCTGATCCCGCCACCCAGTACAAGCCTTCACAGCCCAGAGGATTTTTAATGGACCACTCCCCTCCCCCCAACCTTTTGCATTATATCCTTGTCTCCATCAGACTCCAGGTACTGATCCAAGCTGCTGCCCAAGGTGGACTGACTCCCCTCTTCCACCCCCCCACAACACTTTTACCTCCCAATGTATGGCCTAGATTTTCAGTGTGCCTTGAGGCGGGCTTTTAGGTGGGCGGGGGGCAAAAATCCCGAATTCGGGGGTCCCGACACCATCCCGCCCAAAACCCACTTCCACGCAAGTTTCAGAGGAGGCGGGTACCCGCCCCGCACTGGGACCCGCCGACCCGAGGCGGGAAGGGATTAGTGCCAATTAACTGCCTGTTAACAGGTAGTTAACAGGCAGTTTTTAGCCTAATCCCTACATTGAGGGTTGTCGTGTGGGATTCCCGACGGCTCCAAACCATGCCAGGTTCGAGCAGGCGGGCCCTCGGGTTGAAGGACTTGGCGGGTTCGCGATGTCGGTGTTCAGGTGAGTGATGGGTGAATGAGTGCAATGGTAAGTGTGTTTGGTGTGTTTAAAGTGTGTAAAGTAGTTTAAATTACCTGTACTTACCTTAACAGCCTTTCTTCCTCTAGGTTTCGGGAGTCCATCACTCAGCCGGCACTGAAAGCAAAATGGCTATGATCTGTCAAAAGTGACAGCCTTCAGCTTTTAGTGTCAGTGAGAGTTCTAACTGAGTCTGTGTAGAAGGACTCAGGTTAGAAGTCAGACTGTCAGTGTTTGACAGCTTCAAACAGCTGTGAAACACTGATATTTCATCTGTCAAGACCTCTTGACAGATGAAATTTCAGTCTGTGATGTCACCTGTTGCCGGGTGGCCCTTAATTGGCCTGCTGAGCCCGCTGGGCGGGCTCAACAAGGTCAATCAAGGGAAAATCGCGTGGATTGGCCAGACATCGATGTAGGCGGGACTAAAACCCGAAAGTTGTAGTCCCGCCTCCTTCCCGACAGCTTAATGAAAATCGACCCCATCTGCAAACATTGTGTAACTTAGAAAACAACTACACCTAAAACTCTGCATGCTACCATGACTGGAGAAAGTGTATAAAATCTGATATAACACAATAATAACTAAGTAGAGGAAAAAGGGAGTCCTATACTAAATAAAAACAATAATTATTTGTGTTCACTTTACAATTGACTGTATCTTTAGCAAAGAAAAACATGTACTGTATCAGGAGCATGGATTGAGAATATTTGCGTCTCCAAGCTTACCATTTTTGTTTTTTGGCTCCGAATACACAATCATGCACACACTTCCTCCTTCCTTCATCCTCACTCTGTTAAAAGCCAAACTCATGGCATCATCACCTACTCGAACTCATTACCACCCTTCACCACCAAGACCTCAAAACCGCTCTTGTCTCCTCAGTTTTCCATTACTCTTACAATCTACAGGCTTTTAAAACCCATGCTTGGGGTAAACTAATTATTTATTTCTTGATTTACCTAGTCTTTTCATACTCTTTTCAACCTTGATAGCATCCTGTACTATGGGCATTGGCCCTTCACCTAGGGTCTGAGTACATTTTTTATGAAACCACAAATATAATTTTTATTCAGCTGGCTAGAATTCACCTTATTCAAAGGTCTATGAATTCATCTTTGATAAAGGAAACCATCTCAATCCCAGAGTAAGTACTATGGTAATGTTTGCCAAACCTATGCTTGTTTTATGTGGTATGGAATGTGACTATTGAGGTTTAAGGGCACGGTTTTGTGGAATGGGTCATAAGGTCATGACCACATTGCTTTTGTACAATGACTCACGTCTCAAATACTGAATGGTTAGCAAATGTAATAATTCAAAACATTCTTGAGCAAAACATACAATAGTAACTACACTTTTTAACATTAATTTCAAGAACTTACATAGTTTACAAAGGAAAACAGGCGTGGAAACAAAACATTTGACAGCTACAAGATATAGAGCTGAGGCTGGGTCTATTCCACTATAAAGTGTGGAAACTCTGCCATCAATGCAGACTGTTTCTTTTGATGCTTAGAGCTTTAGAAATTTTCTTCATAATAATTGGGCATAGTAATGAACTGTAAATGCACAGTTCAAGCCATTCTCAGTGCAATCACTTCCAAATGGTCATTTGGACATTTAACAGGCTTGGACAACCAAAGACTCACAACAAGCCTGTTAAAACCAGTTAGGAATTTTGACGGAGGCAAGTTTTAAAAAATCCTATGGGAAATCTAAATTTGAAACTTCAAATTGACATTAGTCCTCAATTTTCTGGTAGATTTGTGTAATTTTCATAAATGTTTCATTTATCGATACCCATTTTAAAACAGTCACAAGCTCTAATAATTACTTGACATAATGAATACAGACTTATGAAAAAGCAAGACCTTTTATGACTTGCAAATCCGTTATGCTGAAGCATTTTGTGCCCATGAAAAGCACATGCAACATGTGCAGTATAACTCAAGTGTGAATTCCCCCAAACTGAGCTGTACCTTTCAAGTCTTCAGACTTTTAAAACCCAAGCTTGGCACCACTTAAACATAACTTTCTGGTTTGCCTTTCCTTCTCACATACTATTTTCAGCCTTGATGGTGTACTGCATCATGGGCTTGAAATTGGTCTTGGGCAGCAGTCAATGGAAAAGAAGATTGGACAGGATGTAAAACGGGTTGCCAATTTGTCATTGCACGTTTTGGAATACCGCCCCAAGACTAAATTCACCCCCTATGACTTTTGGCCTTTCACTTTGGTTTCTTATTATTAAAACATAGAAAAATAAGAGCAGGAGTAGACCATTCGGCCCTTCAAGCCTTCTCCGCCATTCAATATGATCATGGCTGATCCTCTATCTCAATACCATATTCCCGCTCTCTCCCCATACCCCTTGATGCCTTTTGTGTCTAGAAATCTATCTATCTCCTTCTTAAATATATTCAGTGGTTGGCCTCCACAGCCTTCTGTGGTAGTGAATTTCACAGGTTCACCACCCTGAGTGAAAAAATTTCTCCTCATCTCAGTCCTAAATGTTCTACCCCATATTCTGAGACTGTGAACCCTCATTCTTCATTAAGATGGAGAGTGAAATAGTTGACTCAGAGACTAGGGTCCTGAATTTAAATAAAGGAGACTACGATGGTATGAGGTGCGAGTTGGGTAGGATTGATTGGGGAATGTCACTCAAAGGGTTGACGGTGGATGGGTAATGGCAAACATTCAAAGATCGCATGGATGAACTACAGAATTTCTTCATCCCAGTTTGGCATAATAATAAAACAAAAAAGGTGACTTGACTGTGGCTAACAAGGGAAATTAGGGATAGCATAAGATCCAAGGAGAAGACATATAAATTGGCCAGAAAAAGCTGTAAACCTGAGGATTGGGAGCAGTTTAGGATCCAACAAAGGAGGACAAAGGGATTAATTAAGAGGGGGGAAATAGAGTATGAGAGTAAGCTTTCAGGGAACATAAAAACTGACTGTAAAAGCTTTTATAGATATGTGAAGAGAAAAAGATTGGTGAAGTCAAGCATAGGTCCCTTGCAGTCAGAATCAGGGGAATTTATAATGGGGAACAAAGAAATGGCAGACCAATTAAATACATACTTTGGTTCTGTCTTCACAAAGGAGGACACAAATAACCTCCCAGAGATGTCGGGGAACATAGGGTCTAATGAAAGGGAGGAACTGATAGAAATCAGTATTTGTAGGGAAATGGTGTTAGGGAAATTGATGGGATTGAGGGCCGATATATTCCCAGGGCCTGATAATCTACATCCTAGGGTGCTTAAGGAAGTGGCCCTAGAAATAGTAGATGCATTGCTGGTCATCTTCCAAAATTCGATAGACTCTGGAACAATACCCATGGATTGGGGGGTAGCTAATGTTACCCCACTGTTCAAAAAGGGTGGTAGAGAGAAAACGGGGAATTACAGACCGGTAAGCCTGACATCGGTAGTGGGGAAAATGCTAGAGTCTATTATAAAGGATGTAATAGCAGACCAATTGGAAAAAAGTGACCGGATCGGACAAAGTCAACATGGCTTTACAAAAGGTAAATCATGCTTGACTAATCTACTGGAATTTTTTGAGGATGTAACTGGTAAAATAGATAAGGGAGAACCAGTGGATGTGGTGTATTTGGATTTTCAAAAGGCTTTCGATAAGGTCCCACAGAAGAGATTAGCGTGTAAAATTAAGGCACATGGGATTGGGGGCAAGGTATTTACTTGGATAGAGAACTGGTTGGCAGACAGAAAGCAAAGAGTTGGAATAAACGGCTCTTTTTCCGAGTGGCAGGCAGTGACTAGTGGGGTACCGCAGGGATCGGTACTTGGACCCCAGCTATTCACAATATATATTAATGATCTGGACGAGGGAACTAGATGTACTATCTGCAAGTTTGCAGACGACACAAAGCTGGGTGGGCGTGTGTGCTGTGAGGAGGATGCTGAGAAAGTCCAATATGATTTGGACAGGTTGGGTGATTGGGCAGAAGCATGGCAGATGCAATATAACATGGGTAAATGAGAGGTTATCCACTTTGGTGTCAAAAACAGGAAGGCAGATTATTAGCTAAATGGCAATAGATTGGGAGAAGGGGAAGTGCAACGAGACCTGGGCGTCCTTGTGCACCAGTCGCTGAAAGTAAGCATGCAGGTGCAGCAGGTGGTTAAGAAGGCAAATGGTATGTTGGCCTTCGTAGCGAGAGGATTTGAGTACAGGAACAAGGATGTCTTGCTGCAGTTGTACAGGGCCTTGGTGAGGCCACATCTTGAGTAATGTATGCAGTTTTGTTCGCCTTATCTGAGGAATGATGTGGAGATGCTTGTGTTGGACTGGGGTGGACAAATGTAAGAAGTCACACAACACCAAGTTATAGTCCAACAGCTTTACTTGAAATCACAAGCCTTCGGAGCACTGCTCCTTTGTCAGGTGAAGTGGAGAAAGGCATATAGGCACAGCTTATATAGTCAGAGAATACTGCCAGATGATTACAGGTAATCTTTCTAACTGCCCTTTATCACACCTCGGCAGAGAGATAATCACAGCAATCGAAGGTGTGAATGGTGTCCAAACAGGTCAGTCAGGAAAACATTACATCAAAGAACAATGAGGTGGGGTGAAATGTTGCAGATGCTGGGGTCTGTATGAAAAACAAAAAACAAACAAAAAATGATTTTTTTGCTAGAAATCACAGCAGGTCCGGCCGCATCTGTGTAGAGAGAACAAACCAACGACGACTCGAGTCTGGATGACTCTACGTCAGGTGGGGTTACATATAGCGTGACATGAACCCAAGATCCCGGTTGAGGCCGCACTCATGAGGACTGAATTGTGTTGGTAGAGACCTTTATGAGTGTTGATCGTGAGGTACTGTTTCGAGGCTTCTTCTACCTCCATTTGCAGGTACGCCTGGGCCAGATCGATCTTAGTGAAGCGTTTCCCTCCAGATAGCGAGGTGAAAATATCTTCAATCTGCGGAAGCGGATATTGTACAGTGTGAAGGACTGGGTTCACTGTCACCTTAAAGTCCCCACAGATGCGAACCTTCTTTGGTTCCCCAGGCGTATTACTCAACGACCTCTTCATTACAGGAACGATGGGTGTAGCCCACTCGCTCCAGTCCACTTTGGACAGTACTCCTGAACGTTCCAAACCTTCTAGCTCTGCTTCGATGGCTGGGCGGATCGCATAAGGTACCGGTCTGGCCTTAAAAAACTTTGGGCTTGCATTTTCCTCTATTTTGATCATTGCTGTTATGCCTTTTGCTGTTCCGAGTCCCTGCTGGAACACTTCTTGTGCATCAGTTAGAATTTTTGACAGTCGTCCAGGTGTGATGTCGTCATCCTTTTTGGCATCTACAGTCAGTGCTTGTATGGAATGCCAATCTAGCTATATCTTCCGGATCCATTCACATCCTAGTAGTGGTGGTCCTCCATCTGGCAATACATATAGGTCCATTTTTGGTGTTTCCTTGGTGTTATATATAACGTTCACCCTTATTTTTCCTTTGGGGTAGACTTTTTGCCCCGTGTACATCTTCAAGACAATCTTTGTATCTCTCAAGGGTATATGTGAGAATAGCCGCTTGTAGTCCCTTCGGTTTATGACTGTTAGGGCTGATCCTGTGTCCAATTCCATTTTCACTTGGACTCCCGCTATCTTGAGCGTGACCCAGATAGTTTGGTGATCCTCCGTTTTGATCACATTATGTAGTTTCAGACAACCCAGCTCCTTGCTTCCGGAGTCTGTATCACTCTTCTGTTCGTCTGAACTACTCTCCGTCACCTTATGTACCTTCTTGTACTTCTCCTGTGGAGATTTCTTGCTGCTGGTTTTCTTTCCTGACCTGCATACTCTTGCTATGTGTCCTACTTTTCTACACTGTCTGCACACTTTGTCCTTGAACCAGCAATCATTATGGTCGTGTGTTGTTCTGCCGCAGCGATAGCACTTCACTGTTCCGTATGACATTTCATTTGTGCCATATTCTTGCGGTCTCCATTGTATCTCTGCAGCGCCCCGTGCTGCTGCTTCGTGTGATACTGCAATGCTGAAAGCCTTGTCCAGCATAAGATCCTTTTCTGATAGAAGCCGTTTCTGGGTTCCTTCACTTTGAAGCCCACTCACAAACTTGTCCCTTAAAGTATCTGCTCGTCCCGTTCCAAACTGGCAGTGTTTCGATAGCTTGCACAGTTCCGTTAAATACTCAGCATTACTTTCATCTTTATGCTGGTTCCTTTTGTGAAACTTAAATCTTTCTGCTATCAGCAGCGGTGTGAGGTTTAAGTGGTCCTGTAGGATTGACACTATGTTTTCAAAATCCTTTTCTACTGGCTTCTCTGGGGTTACTAGGTTTCGTAGTAAGCCATACATTTTTGCACCCATTGAATTCAACAATACCGGCGCTTTCTTGTCATCTGGCACTTCATTCACCTTGCAGTATACTTCTATGCGTTCGACATATGTCGTCCAATCTTCGATTTCATTGTCGAACGCTGTGATACTGCCACTCTTCGGCATTTTTGGGTGTGGTTAGACTGGCTTAAAATGGCGTCTCCCGCGCTTTCCTTTCTTCCCCGCTGCGGCTTAAAATGGCGTCTCCTGCGCTGCTGCCAACACCGCTCTCGGCGGTCCTCGTGGCAAATGGCGATGCCCTGTGGGTTTCATGCGCTGCTCCTGCGCTGCTGCCAACGCCGCTCTCTGCGGTCCTCATGGCAATGGCAGTGCCTTGCGTTTTCCTGCGCGCCTCTCTCCCCCGTTGACGCTGCTCGGCCCTTGAACACCAGCTGCGCTCTGCTCTCTCTCGTCTCTCTCCCCCGTTGACACCGCTCGGTCCTGAACACTGGCTGCGCCCTGTGCGCTCTGCCCACTCTCCCCTGTCGACGCTGCTCGGCCTTTTTCTGTGCCACTCGGTTGGGCTCTAGCCCGCCGCTGTCCGGGAAGGGTCTACGCAGTACCTGTTGCCAGCCCGTTTCGCTGGACCACCGTGACTGGAAAGCCAAGCCTGGCTCTCGACAGCCTCCCCTGTGATGCTCAAATCTCCGCTGGATGACTGGGCGGTTGCCCGTGGTCGACGCCCGTGCTTCTGGACTCGATCTTCTTCCACTGTTCTCCAGGAACGAATCCCTGGGAGGTGATGCAGAGTTGCAGGTAGGTTCGAATCTGCCTCGTCGCCAATGTTATATCCGTGTATCTTAATGTTGTGTCCTTCAATAATCAGACAACAGACTGCAGGGAACGATTCAACAGGTGTTTACTGAATGAGGGTTACTCTAGAACTAACTGTACAGATCACTACTCAGGGTTTATATACAGGTGTGGTCACTGCTGGTACTACAGTATACAGGAGCTGTAAAAAGTAGTTCTCTCCCTTAAGGTATATATACATTACATACATTACAGACCCAATCTCTCCTCATACGACAGTCCTGCCATCCCAGGAATCAGTCTGGTAAACCTTCGCTGCACTCCCTCTATGGCAAGTATATCCTTTCTTAGGTAAGGAGACCAAAACTGCACACAGTACTCCAGGTATGGTCTCACCAAGGCCCTGTATAACTGTAGTAAGACATCCTTGCTCCTGTACTCAAATCCTCTTGCAATGAAGGCCAACATACAATTTGCCTGATGAAGGGTCCCAGACCTGAAACGTTAACTCTGTTTCTCTCTCCACGGATGCTGCCTGGCCTGCTGAGTATTTCCAGCATTTTCTGTTGTTATACCATTTGCCTTCCTAACTGCTTGCTGCACCCGCATGTTTGCTTTCAGTGACTGGTGTACAAGGACACCCAGGTCCCTCTGTACATCAACATTTCCCAATATATCACTATTTAAATAATACTCTGCCTTTCTGTTTTTACGACCGAAGTGAACAAAACTTTTTTCAAACTTGAGAATGAGCTGACTATTGTGTAAAAGTACATAGTTTGTAATGTCACAGTAGCTACAATTTCCATTTGTCTTTGTTTGTAAACTGACCAATTAATTCTGGATCATAAGAAATATATGAGGAAATAGAGAAGGAAGCATTTGGGAAAAACAGAAGAGCTGGAGTCACAAGAGGAACAACAGAGTTAAAGGATCTCATCTCTAGAGTTAGAGGAGGAAGGACAGAGTTAGTTGACCAGAAATCAGAAAGTGAAGTAACGAGCTGGAAGATCACAGGCATAGAGTATGTCACAGGCAGAGAGTCAGAAGAAACAAAAGAGAATTGGAAGATGATGCTGTGAGTAATATTGAAAAATCCAAAGAAAAACTAGGGAGAAACACAAAAAATAAAAATCATGAGAAAAGATGATAGACAAAAAAGTTGAAAGCTGGCTTTATTGCTAGCTTACTGAGTTTAGCCAGTGGGTAGCTAAGTCATTCATTTCAGGACGGTCCCAGTTTGATTCTCAATACTTGCTGAATTAGTTGATCTTAGTTGGGATACATTAGGGCAATTGGCTCCAATACAATCATACCCCAGCAAGGAGAGAATCCCATTAGGAAAAGAATAGATGAGAGAAAATTGGTGAGAAAACATTGAAAGAAAAATAACAAATGAAAAGGAAAGATACCATGAAACAGAAATGGTGGGAAAAGAGAAACATAAAAAGAGATGGAAAAACACAAAAGAAATTAAAAGAGAAGTGATAATGCAAGATGGGGATGAAGTAGGGACCTGCAGAAATTATGGGATGGCTTTAAACCAGCAAGTTTTATTCTAAAAAAATGACTTTGTTTTTACATGCTATTGTCAAACATGCAAGTGCCTACAATCTTCAAGATAAAGCTTTTTTATGCCTGATCAGTGGTCTAAAACAAAGATGAATTCTCTCTAGAAAACACTCACTGGTTCTACGGTAAGGTTCCATGGGTGTGAGGATCTCTCAGGTACTTAATCCAAGTGGCCATTTTTCATGTGTGAGCCTAGGCAGCAAGTTCTAGTAGTCTATTCAACTGTGGGGAAATCACAGGTGTGGACCTGTCCCCACCCGACATCCCCACTTTTTCAGCAAGGACTCACCGGATAGTGATCAGGAATAGGAGCCCTGGATGATGATTCCCTTCCCTACCCTCGGGGTGCTGAAATCAATCAAAGCAGCCTTACTGTTAAATAGGCTTTACAAAGATCAATTAACAGCACAGACTGGTGATTGAACCTGGAAACATATTGCTTTGTATGGCTGAGTACTGAGCCATCAAGGGAACTAACCTCCGCCTCCATCTTTTTCTGGGTACAATTCCTTCCTAAAGCTGGGCCTTAGAGTTCTGAACACACAAACACTGAAACATGTGAATCAATTTGTCTCTTTTTGTCAGACATTTCAGGCCCAGTATAATTATCATTTTGTAACCGGCTCCAAGTCCTGTTAAGACTAGTCAATGCAGCACAAATGGTTATTATTGAAGCATTTGCAGCCACTGGCAATCGATCATTGTCAATCTCCTTCTCTTTAAATCCTTCTAAGACTGCAAGCTGCCTGGCATTACGCAGTGATGTACTGCTTTCATGTCTGCTAGGACATATCAATAATTTGTACACTTTATTTATTACATAATTAAATAGATTGAAGCTTGTCCTTCAGGTCACCTTGGCTAATAGCTACCTGTCTTAAGCCACCAATTTAATTAAAAACAACCTGCACCCAGGATATAGCAGTTACGTGCTCACATGCTCATTAAGCGGCATGTTAATAATGTAAGTAAATAAATTCTCAACCGTAAATAAGCAGCTACCTTTTAACACTGTTTAAAACTGTCATTGTGATTGGAATAAAAGCAGGAAATGTGGGATACGTACTGCAAGTCAGTGAACATCTGAGAGAAAGGTAGATTAATGCATTAGTATCCATGACGATCCCACTTGAAACTTTAACCTGCCTTTCTCTTTCAACTCTTGCTTTGAATTTCTAACATGTTCTGTTCATATTTAAGATTTACATCATTTACCGTTTCATTTTAATCTCAGTGCGACTGGATTTAACAATGTTCAGGCCAATTTTAAGGGCCCCCACCTGGTGTAAACAGGGTGGTAGCAGCTAGAAAATGGTACTGAATGACTTACTATCCTGACTAAACTGGCGCTCCAGCTCGTCCTCCCAAATCTGACCTGTTGGCTGGCTCAGCGAAAGAATTGGCTGCCACCCCAACCGGCAACCTGCAGATGGGCACCTGGAGCTTGCCGGTGGTGTTTAATGAGGCTTGAAGCCAAATTTGGCTCGGGCCTCAGGCCGGCACAAACCGGCACGCAGAACCAGTGCTCTGTCGATTTTATGCTTGTTTTGACGCAAGCCGAATTTCTCAACAAATCCTTCCCTATTTATACCCTCAGGAGTTTTCAGAATTTTGAAAACTCTATTAGATAAATACAGTATTTGAGCCTTTTTCACAACTATAACCTCTCATTCCTGGTAGCAATCCAGTAAATGTTCACTGTCCCTTTCCATGGCTCTAATATCCTTCCTTTAATGAGGTTATCCAGAACTGCACACAGTACTCCAACTGTGACCCAACTGATGTTTTGTACAAATTAAACATTACTTCCTTGCTTTTATCTTCAATGCTCCTGCACATAAAACCCAGAATCTCATTTGATTTTATTGCCATTATTTTTCCAAATGTTTACGTATTTTGCTAAATTCTAATCATTTAGACCATTAAAAAGAACAATCACAGAGCTTTAAATGTTCCGCAGAGCATTCTAAAACTGAAAACTCAGTGCAAAAATGTACTATTTATTAATTACTAATTCAAAAGAGTCTCTTTGCAGTTGGTTTTAAGGGGCAAGCCTCCTCAAGGGTACACGGTTAGACATCTGGTTCAAATTCCTTTCAGACAGCTCATCAGTCAAGATTGACAGCTCTTTAACTTTTGAGTTCACTTGACACACTTTTTCCTGTGAATCATTTAACCCTTCTCAAGACTTATCCCAGAATCAGATTTAATCGGTCCATTCACATAGCCAAAAGGCAAATCCTAACCGTATTGTTGACAGCTTTGGAATATTAACTCTAAATTGAAGACGAGTGCAAATCCAGCCTCACCTGATTTTGAGTGATATAATAGAACTGAACTAAAATCTAGTAAAAAGCAGATGCTGGAAATTTGAAACAAAAAATAGCAAAAGCTTGAAACACAAAGCAGGTCAATCGGCAGCTGTGAAAAGAACAGATCGATGATCTACATTTCAGGTGCGTACACTTCTTTAGATCAGGAACTCTGAAGAAGCGTTCTCCTCCCGAAATGTAGGCTATTTGTTCTCTTCACAGATGTTAATTGACCTGCTCTGTGTTTCTAGCTTTTACAGTTTTCCAATTAATATTATTATTGTTATATATGTACACACACACTTTTCCCCATCCAGTTTTCTCCTCTCCATTCTAGAGTACTGATTCCTGTTGGGATTTGGTCCCACAGACACAGGCCACTCTCCAATACCTCGGCCATTCTCCATTTGTGATCCAGGATGGTGAGTGTGGGATAAGCTATTCTATTATTGATGAGCAACATCAACGCTGATGCAGTCCTCACCCCAAGTCCACATATGCACATTTTCCAGCAGGAATCACTGGATTACGATTAGCAATGAGAACCCTGATTAATTTTCCCCCTCCCCTATCCCAGGGTAACAGAGGCGAAGTGTAGTATCTGATTTAAGATCAGCACCGATAGGGAAACTAAACCTGGGACCTTCCTATTATCTATGGGTCAGTTCCACATTAAGCAGTGTTTTCTTTAACCAACTGAGCCTTCAGGGGAACTTGGATTATTACTTTCTGATGGTAAGATAGCAATTAGCTCCAGGAGCTGAATCTTCAGTTATTGTAATTAGAATGACAATTGCAACATTTTAGTTTTAGCTTGGACTTGGCCCTGATTTTGTTTCAAGATGTCAGCAAAGCATTCTGTTACTTTACGTATAGATTTTGCAACACATCCCTTTATCATCTTTGTAGTCCGCACTGTCACAGCGGGCACTAGCTACTGTTACTTATAAACAATGTTCACATTTTCATCTGCATGCACACACAGGATCCTGCAATAGTGTGTTTCATTCTGAGACACTGAGCTTCAAATAAAATTTGTACGGTAGAACAGCAATTAATAGCTGACAAGAGCTCACTGAAGCACAATGCAGATAGACTACAAAAATTATATAATTTGTTTAATACATTCTATCCACACCGTGGCTGCATGAGCCCCTGTCAGTTTTGTTTACTGTGTTGAATGAGGTTTGTCCTTATAATGGACGCTATGTAGCATTTATATTATCACCCTGTCTCTGGGGACAGTGCTGCAATATAAACTCGGATGCAGGTGCCTCCTTAGATCCCAAGTCCTGTCACACCAGCTGATTTTCAAGAATCTTCCAGAAGGAAAGTTTCACTGGTAGCAAAAGTTTAAAAAAAAGGTCGTGCTCATGGCTGCCATTTTGTCTAGCCGTGGGCTGGGGTTTCAACCCACCCATTCCAGCAATGCGGTTGTTACAATTTTGGCCTTTATGGACCTTCTCCAACATTGAGGATGTTCACTTAAAGTTATGACTCTAACTGTGTATGCATTGATTTCTTCAGTGTTGGAGACAGTGCTCTCAGACCACTCTATGATGTAAATGGGGTAAATTTGGACGCTCAGAAGCTTCACCAAATTGTGGAACTGTGATATATATATATATGCACCATTGCTTATGAGCATAAAGAGGTGTCACAGGTAGAAGTGAGAAGTTGAAACATGAATGGAGTTAGACAGACATAGATTTTGGAGTTGCATCATAGAAATCAGAGCGATGGGAAAGATATTGGCCTAGAAATTGGGTTTTGGCGCAGCCAGGGCTTTAGCGCCGGAAGTTAGTGCCGGCGCTAAGTCCCCCTGCGCGCGCCAAAAATTCAGTAGCGCCGCGCCCAAACGGCTGCCGGCGCTACTGGAGGGTTTCAGCACCTCCCAATGGGCGCTACCTGCCCCATTGCGGCGCTGTTCCGGCGCTGCGGCGCCTGATGCGGTGCGGCAGGCTGGGGAAGTGCAGGCCTCCTCCTTCCGTTAAGGAGGAGCTGCCTGCACCCGACCGCTGGCCGTTGACGGCTGAATAAAAATGAGCCCGGCACCTCGGAGAAGTGCCGGGCTCGCGGCCCACATGCATCTGTGCCGCGGGGGGGTCTTGGAGGAGTCCGGGGAGGGAGGTGCGGGCAGGCGGCCGCCGGGGAAGCGGCCGGCCGCCGCGTGACCTTAATGCGCCGGCGCTAACTTCAGCAAGGCACCTTTTACAGAACGTTGCTTGCGGCTGCCACGGGCGAGGCGGCCGCAACTCAATTTTGGAGTTCGGGCGGGTTACCACGGCAACCGGGACGCTGCGCACACCGATGACGTCATCGGTGCCGGCGCAGCGCTACCGGTGCAACGCCGCTTTAGGGCCCCACTCAATTTTTCAAATGGCCATAACTCTGGCGCTAGTCCCTCTAGCGCCTCAAAAGCGGCGCTAAGGCTAGTGAATTTCTAGGCCATTGTATATGTATGTGTGTTGTGCACAGGCGACAGAGAAAGACGGCAATACAAATATCATGGAGCAGAGTTAAAGACAGAGGGTGAACATCCCACCTGAACAGCTTTTTTATGCAGTGAGTGGTTATGATCTGGAATGCACTGTCTGAAAGGGTGGTGAAGGCAGATTCAGTCGTGGCTTTCAAAAGGGAATTGGATAAGTACCCGAAGAAATAAAATTTGCAGGGTTACGGGGAAAGGGCGGGGGAGTGGGACTAGCTGAAGTGCTCTTGCAGAGAGCCAGCACGGGCTCGATGGGCCGAATGGCCTCCTTCTGTACTGTAACCATTCTATGAATTCTAGTTTCATCACTGTGGTTGGCCTAGAATGTGTTGTGCCTGTTCAAGTGTTCTATATGGTATGACATGGCATGGCAAAGGTGGAGTGCTTCTGAAATGCATCAAAAGTTGGCTGAAAGATAGTTTACAAGGAGCTCGATTGGCAGGGAAGGAGGTAATTAGCAAGGTGCCTCAGGGAATTCGTGCTAAAGCTGTTGCAGTTTACATGACGCATAGAGGACTTGGAAGTGGGGACAGAACTAAAACTGTCCAATTTGCAGATGATACAAAACTGGGAATGACTGCAAACATCAGAGAGCAGACTGATCAAATACAAGAAGGACCTGGATTGATCAGGAAGCTGGGCTGGCAAGTACCAGATGTCATTTACATTGAACAAATGAAGAGTCATGAGATTGGGAAATATAAACAGTGGCAATATACGTTAAATGGCATTATTCTATAGGACATGACACAGGAGAGGAACTTGGGGACACTGGTGGATAAATCACTTAAGTCAGTATATGGCCATAGTAGTGAGCAAATGGAATCTTGGGCTGAATAGTTAGAGGAGTAGAGCACAAATCTCAGGGACTGATTCTGAGTTTGTACAGAGAGCTTGTCCATCTCTACCTGTAGTACTGTGTACAAAACATTATGAGAAAGACATTTAGATATCGAAGAGGGTGCTGTGAAAGGCAAATAAATTAATAGCTGAGATTAGACACCTGAGTTATGAGCAGAGGCTACAGGATCTGGGGATGTTTACATTGGCAAAAAGAAAACTCAAGGGTGAGCTTATCAAAGTGTTCAAATGTATAGACAAGATAAAGGTCAATCTTTTTACAGTATCACAGATTCCACAAGAGGGCATATCCTCAAACTTAGAAGAGGGAAGGTGAAGAGGTATTTTAGATTGAACTACTTTATGCAGAGGGAGGTGAATGTATAGGGTGGGCAAACAGGGGAAGCAAATTCAGGAGAGAGTTGGATAAGCATCTGGTGAAAACTTTGATCGAGGGGTATGAGCAATATCGTGAGATGTGATATTTCCTCGAGACTGTGATTGGCCATATGGATGACAATGGTCTATTCTGGTCCTATACTTTTCTATGTTCCTATATATGTATTATTAAAGGTGAACTTAAAATGATATACAGCAGCATGTTTAATGATGATATGAATGGACATGGAGCTGATCAACTGCAGGACTTGGGGTGTTGCTGTTTACAGCTGCAAGCAGTTAAACAAAATTTCAAAATCCCAGACTGAAATCAAATTCAGTTCTCTCCAGACAGCTATCAGGAGTCGAAGCATTTTGTAATTATTTTTGACTTTTACAATATCAGGATCTGTTTTAGATAGAGAAATGGAAAACTATTTCACAACTTATCCAGTTCTAAAGATTCAGGATAGATAAAACACGTAATACCTTTTTACTGGAATAATATATATGATTAAAAGGGAAATCTTAGCATCATGGCAAGCCCAAGGAATGATATGTACTTCCCCAAATGTAGACCTTTAGTTTAGGTATAAATACAAGGAAGGATGGGGGAATTTTCTGGTCAACAAGCAGTAGACCTTACTGCTGCAGAAAGTCATTATTGTCTCTGCACAGCTATTTTGCAATCCATTGCTAAGCTAAATATTAAAATAGGTCATTTTTTAATTAGTAGCACACAACAGCGAGGACGGGACTGGGCACAGCGGTGATGTGCCCCCTATAGTTGAATAGAACTGCCTGCCATTCCAAAGTCTAAGCTCATACTCAAAGAATAGCCACTTGGACAAGGTGACAGTGTGGCTAGACCCCAGCGTGATCCATGCATTCAGGAAAGGAGAAAATTGGGAATTTTTTTTTTTAAAAGGGGAAAAAGTGGATCATTTGAAATAGTTAGAGATCCAGTTTGGTATTTTTGGAATTTGTTTTTTCCTGCTTGGAGTGGAAAAGGTTAACAGAAAATGTGTGAACCAGAAGAAGGTGAAAGGAAACTCTTTGTCTTCCAACTTACCCTGTCCGCTGTGGCCTCGAGTGCACACCACCAGAACAGCCAGCACCACACAGTAGGCAGAAGCAACAATATTTGCCATCTGTTAAGAAAACAATTGGAATCATTAGCATCAGTCAAAGAGACAGCTCCTGGGACTCTTAATCTACAGAGCAGCACCGCGAATGGGAGCATCACCCTTTCAACAAACACGTCCTCCTCCTAGGACTTGCCTGTACAGACCCCAGGAACCAAAGCCAAACTAACAATAGCAATCTGTCATCTTACATGACTGTGAGCACTAACACAAACCTCCTCGGTTACAATTCTAATGAGAAAACTTGACAGGTAGAAATTTAAAGTCAATTGCCTGAGGAGACAGCACACCCAATGTCCCTTGTTGGGATTAATGTAAACCCATAATTTTTTTCCCTCTTGTTGTTTTTGATTGCAGGGATAATAAAGTTCTGTCACAATGATTTTGAAAATAAACATGCCTGAATATGGATAATGCTTGCAATAGAATATCACAATTGTCAGCAATTTTTTTTGGCCTTGTTCTATTCTGTTTTAAATTGCAGCTTGGAATGAAATTCAAAGATACTGTGCCAACTAACAGTGATTCTGTCCTTTGGTGGGGTGGGTGGGGTCGGGGGGGGGCGTGGAGAAGCTGAGAGATACCTTGGTAATCAGAGAGAAATGTACAGAGAGGCAGAGAAAGACGGGTCAAGAGAAATAAGAGAAAAAACATAAATAACAGAGAGAAGAATACACAAAGAGGAAACAGAAAGAAATACTGCCAGAACCATTGAACTTCAGACTTCATCATCCTACTCAGGTCCCCTCCCTCACCTCCTTCTCCAGTACATTGATGACTGTATCGGTGCCGTTTCCTGCTCTCGCCCTGAACTAGAGAATTTCATTTACTTTGCTTCCAATTTCCACCCTTCCCTCACCTTCACATGGTCCATCTCCGACTCTTCCCTTCCCTTCCTCAACTTCTCCGTCTCCATCTCTGGGGATAGGCTATTGACAAACATTCACTACAAGCCCACTGACTCCCACAGCTACTTGGACTACACTTCCTCCTACCCCGCTTCCTGTAAGGACTCTATTCCATTCTCCCAGTTTTTCTGTTTCCGCCGCATCTGCTCTGACAATGCCACCTTCCACACCAGTACTTCCGACATGTCTTCCTTTTTCCTCAACCGAGGATTATCCCTCTATTGTGGTTGACACGGCCCTTGACCGTGTCCATTCTATCTCCCGCACTTCTGCCCTCACCCCTGCCCCTCCCTCCCGGAACCACGATAGAATTCCCCTTGTCTTCACCTTTCACCCCACCAGCCTCCACATTCAACGGATCATCCTCCACCATTTCCGCCACCTCCAGCGTGATCCCACCACCAAACACATCTTCCCCTCACCTCCCCTTTCAGCATTCCGAAGGGACCGCTCCCTCCGCAACACCATGGTCCACTCCTCTATCACCCCCAACACCCCTTCCCCTTCGCCTGGCACCTTCCCGTGCAAGCGCAGGAGATGCAACACATGCACTTATACCTCCCCCTTCCCACTGTCCAGGACCCCAAACACCCCTTCCAGGTGAAACATCAATTTACTTGTACTTCT
The DNA here is from genome assembly GCF_052327205.1 of Somniosus microcephalus. Taxonomy (NCBI): domain Eukaryota; kingdom Metazoa; phylum Chordata; class Chondrichthyes; order Squaliformes; family Somniosidae; genus Somniosus; species Somniosus microcephalus. The sequence goes on along the minus strand of NC_140988.1, from coordinate 314,632,994 downwards.
TGCAATTTAGTATACTGTATTCGTTGCTCACGATGCGGTCTCCTCTACATTGGGGAGACCAAACGCAGATTGGGTGACCGCTTTGCGGAACACCACCGTTCAGTCCATAAGGGGGACCCCGAGCTTCCGGTCGCCTGTCACTTTAATTCTCCGCTCCACTCCCACTCAGACCTCACCGTCCTCGGCCTCTTGCATTGTTCCACGGAAGCTCAGCGTAAGCTTGAGGAACAGCACCTCATCTTTCGATTAGGCACTTTACAGCCTTCTGGACTCAACATAGAGTTCAACAATTTCAGACCATAACCTCGGCCCCTATCATATATATATTTTTCATCCACACTTTTTGTCTGTGTCTTTCTTCTCTCCCACATGGCAGCTGTCTTCCATTCTGCCAGCGCAATTCACACTTCATCTAGAGTCATCCTTTATTTCTTAACCTGTCCCATTACCATCTCCTTTTGCCTTTAATGTCTCTTAACTTCTCCTGCCTTCTATCCTATCACAGACCTTTCCTTTTGTTCTTTCATCCCCTCCCCCCTTTCCCAGCCCCTGCACTTGCTTAAAAATCTGTTCCATTTCCTGTTTTTTCCAGTTCTGACGAAAGGTCATCGACCTGAAACAACTCTGTTTCTCTCTTCTCAGATGCTGCCTGACCTGCTATCTCCAGCATTTTCTGTTTTTATTTCAGATTTCCAGCATCTGCAGTATTTTCTTTTTGTTTCATCATAGTCTTGATGTGGACGCAAAACCTGACAGAGAAAAGATGATAATAGTTGCCCTCAACAACATGGGAGCATTCTACCGCATATGGCACCAAAGGGCCCTAGCAAAACTGAAGTTAATGGGGGTCAAAGGGAAAACCCTTGAATGCTGGAATCATACTTGATGCAAAGGAAGATGGTTGTGGTTGTTGGAGGCCCGTCATCACAGCCCCAGGACATCATTGCAGGAGTTCCTCAGGGAAGTGTCCGCAATTCAACCATTTATTAATGAGGTCAGGAGTGAGCTGCTCCCTTAGTGTTCAGCTTTATTCACAATACCTCTGATAATGAATCAGCCCAGGCCAGCCTACAGTAAGACCTGAATAACATCTGGATTTGTGCTGACAAGTGTCAGGTAACATTCACGCCATTTAAGTGTCAGGTAATGACCATCTCGAACAAGAGAAAGCACAGCCACCTCCCTTTGAATTTCAGTTGACTCACCAGCACTGAGTCCCCCACTATAAACATTCTGGAGATTATCATTAATCAGCAGTTCAACTGGTCCAACCACTATGGCTACAAGAGTAGGGCTGAGACTCTCTACACCACGACAAGTGGCTCAACTCCTGACCCTGCAAAGCCTCGCCACCATCTACTAGGCAAGTCAAGCGTGTGATGGAATATTCACAACTCATCTGGATGGCTGCAGCTGCAACAACAAAAAGCTCATCACCACCCAGGACAGAACAATTCGCCTGATTGCTGCTCCTGTCTCTGGGCTCAATATTTATACTCCCCACCATGTCACACTGTGGCTGCAATCTGTATGATCTACAGGATGTACTACAGCAACTCAGTAAGGTTACACCATGGTACCTCCTTCCCTTGCGACCTCTACCATCGAGAAGAACAAGAACAGCAATGTTGTGGAAGCACCATCACCTCCATGTTCCCCTCCAAGTCACACGGCCTCCTGACTTGGACACGTATCGCTACTTCTTTATCGTCGCTGGGTCAGAATCCTGGAATTTCCTACCTAACACCATTGTGAAAGAACCATCACCAGAAGGTGTAGTATTTCTAGGAACAGGAGCAAGCCTTTCATCCCTTGAGGTTGTTCCACCATTCAATTAGATCATGGCTGATCTGTAGCTCACCTCCATTTAACTGCCTTTGTTCCATATCCCTTGTTACCCTTACCTAATAAAAATCTATCAATCGCAGTCTTGAAAATTTTAATTGACCCAGCATCCACAGCCTTTTGGGGGATGGATCATCCACATCCGAAGAACAAATAAAAATATGTTGAAATATGAAATTCAAATAAAATACTGGAAATGCATATCAAATTGGTTATCATCTGATAAAGGCAGGTTAATGTTTCAAGTGTAGTCCTTTAGAATCCAAAATGTTAACCTGTCATTCCCTTTCAAATTGTTGAGTGACCTATATTTTCTGTTCTTATCTCTGATTGAGAAAGAGATGCAAACAGAAATAGAGAAAGAAAGTGACTTTTGAAATTAACAAGGAAGACAAAGACCACGAAAGTTCTTGAAGCATTGCAGAATTACTTTATACATTACCCATATGTACTAATGCTCTCACTGTAAAGCACAGATTTCAATTCCAATCATAAAATTGGATGACTTATGTGATAAATTTGGTGGCTTGTTAAAGTCATGTCCATAAATCCAAAAATAACACATATTTCATGAGATATTTAATACTCCTTTTATTCCAATCGCTCTTTTTTAGTTATCTGCCCTTCCGTGCCACATGCCAAGAGAGGAAAAGGTGACCTGCTGCCAGGCTTCTGCCAATTCCACTTGGCAATTGGACACTGTGAAGTGAACTTCCAATTTTCACTCCTTCCCTTTGGAGAATTGCCTACACTCCACTTTTCTCTGTCCCAAACACAGTGGTGAGGAATCTCATGGGCAAATCCCACTGGCTGACGAGGCCCTATTGGGACATTTGGAGCCCTTTGGTTGCCCCTAATAATCTATTCATAAAATTCATGGGGAGGAAGATTTTCTCTGTTTACTATTTGTAGCATAATATTAAACACAAGTACAAAGAACACATTGATGTTTGCCCAGAATAGCTCACAAAGGAAATTTTTCCCAACTATTTTTTGAGTGAATGAGTAAAAATGATTTCTTATGTGAATTTTTTAGGCTAGAAAACCTGAAGAGTTTGCATAAAGCTATCACTAGCTTGGAAATATTACTTTTATATGTGCACTTAGGGAGAAAATGAGTGTCATATTAATCAATAATAGTGTACATCTGTTAACCTGCTGTTTAATTCCTGGTGTAGTATAAAATACTTTCCAGGATATGAAAATATAATTAAACCCATTTTTTTTAAACTGGGGCCCAGAAATTCAGTGGGCCTTGCGCCCACTTAATGCCTAAAGAGGTCTTCTGCGCTGGCGGGGTTGGTAGCGCGGAAATTGAGTGCAGCGTTAATGGCGGCGGTAGCCGGTAGCGCTGCGCCGGCACCGATGACGTCATCGGTGTGCGCAGCGCCCCGGTTCCGCCCCGATGCCGGCCCGACGCCCATATTCAGTTGCGGCCGCCTCTTCCGCAGCGGCCGCAAACAACGTTCGTGAAACACGGCCTTCATGCAGCATTAGTGGGGCGCATAAAGGTGGAGGTGCGGCCGGCCGCTTTTTCGGCGGCCGCCTGCCCGCACCTCCCTCCCCGGCCTCCTACACCACCCCCCCCGCGGCATTGGTGGCTGATTCCCACGAGCCCGGCACTTCTCCGTGGTGCCGGGCTCATTTGCCGGCAGAATCCAGTGGCAATCTCACGGCTGCAGGCAGCTCCTCCTTAAGAGAAGGAGGAGGCCTGCAGTACCCCAGCTTGCCGCACCGCATCGGGTGGCGCAGCGGCAGCTGGAGCGCTGAAATTCACTTTCAGCGCCCCAAGCGGAGGCGGGCACACCCTGGAACAGCGCCCGGTTCCGACTTGGGGCGCTAAAAGTGAATTTCTGGCGGGCGCAACGGGCTCCAGGCGCTGCGCAAACTTTTGGGCGCAACTGAGCTGGCGGGGCCATACCTAACTTCTAGGCCTGTGTGTTTATCAAGGCAAAGAATTGAACATTTTTCATTTTGGGCACCCAATCTAAGCATCCAGGACTCCTAAATCAGTTATATCCATAGATTAAATGCAGAGTAAAGCTCCCTCATTTCTATCCCAGCAAGTGATATATTTCCCATATATAAGCCATCCACTTTGTAATTGTTCAAATGATTTATAAACTTGAAAGGAACAGATTGCAGTTCTTGTGATTACCCAGTGACAGGAAATGGTTGTTTGTTGTGTGTCAAACTGCAAGTAAAGTTAGGATATCAAAATGATAATGAGGTAGTAAACAGATGAGGTAGGTGTGCAATGATATAATTAATCATGCGCTGTAATGAAAAGTGAGGTGAAAAACTCTCATCAAAACAGAACATTTGTTTCATGCGTTGCCCAGTCTGTGAAGCATTAAATTACAGCATTGAGGCTACTAGCTGCCAAAGGCAATGTTAACTGCAGCCACCTAGAGAGAAAATCACTGTTGAAAAAAGATGAAAACCAAAGAAGTGACATCTGCTGTCTTCTACATATGGTTTAATCTGATGCAACGGCCCTAAATTTATACTGTGGCTTGTTTGGAGCCCAGGATTTCAATGAAAGCATTTACTGTTGAGAAAGCTAACTGAAGGTAAATGGTAACAAGAGGTTAAAGAACGAAGCAGGACTCAAATGACAAGGAAAGAGGCCTCATTTGAAAGAAAGGCTGAGATTCAGACTGTTTCATGAATACTGCAAACCGACTTCATTTGAGTTACCATTAAGAAATTGTGTATTTTCCATTATTAACTATTATTGCTTATTTTATTTAGTCTCACATGGCCAGCAAGCATTGATATTTATATTTAAACACCAAGGAAGGAGCTTATGGGGGATAAATTTGTCAAGATATACTTTGATTTTAAAAAGACCGTGGTATATGTGCAGCTAAGTTGCAGAATGCCAGCACTTCTTGCCAATAGGCAGGCTGGTTCTATTACTCTCTCATTCTCAAGGTCCATTACATAGGATTACATAGGATATACGGCACAGAAACAGGCCATTCGGCCCAACCAGTCCATGCCAGCGTTTATGCTCCACACGAGCCACCTCCCGCCTTTCCTCATCTAAATCTATCAGCATAACCCTCTATTCCCTTCTCCCTCATATGCTTGTCTAGCCTCCCCTTAAATGCATCTATACTATTTGCTTCAACCACTCCCTGTGGTAGCGAGTTCCACATTCTCATCGCTCTTTGGGTAAAGAAGTTTCTTCTGAATTCCCTATTGGATTTCTTGGTGACTATCTTCTATCGATGACCTCTAGTTATGCTCTTCCCCACAAGTAGAAACATTCTCTCTGTATCCACTCTATCAACATTTTTCATAATTTTAAAGACCTCTATTACCTCTTTAGTATTCTTGCTTATTATATTCAGCAATAAAACTGAAACAATCTAATCTACCTATTGTGAACAATAATGTTGTTTCATTAAGCAACCTGGCTGTGTTGAAGTATTTTAACACATGCTATCCCATATGCTTTACCTCACCCTCACACACTTAGCACTGTTGCAAGCCTCAAATCCACATCTCACAGCTTGCACACACTGCCAACTATTCAACATAGGAACATAGGAACGTAGGAACAGGAGGAGGCCATTCAGCTCCTCAAGCCTGTTCCGCTATTCAATAAGATCATGGCTGATCTGCGACCTAACTCCATATACTTGCCTTTGGCCCATATCCCTTAATACCTTTGGTTAACAGAAAGCTATCAATCTCAGATTTAAAATTAACAATTGATCTAGCATCAATTGCCGTTTGTGGAAGAGAGTTCCAAACTTCTATCACCCTTTGTGTGTAGAAGTGTTTCCTAATTTCAATCCTGAAAGGTCTGGTTCTAATTGTTAGACTATGCTCCCTAGTCCTAGAATCCCCAACCAGCAGAAATAGTTTCTCTCTATCTACCCTATCTGTTCCCCTTAATATCTTGAAAACTTTGATCAGATCACCCCTTAACCCTTAAGGATGGTTTGTTGCCTCCCTGGTGCCAGGGTCAAGGATGTCACTGAACGGCTGCAGGGCATTCTGAAGGGGGAGGGTGAACAGTCAGAGGTCGTGGTTCACATTGGGACCAAAGACATGGGTAGGAAGAGGGATGAGGTCCTGCAGCAAGAATTTAGGGAGCTAGGTAGCAGATTAAAGAGCAGGACCTCAAAGGTTGTAATCTCTGGATTACTCCCGGTGCCACGTGCTAGTGAGTATAGGAATAGGAGGATAGAGCAGATGAATGCGTGGCTAATGAGTTGGTGCAGGAGGGAGGGCTTTAGTTTCCTGGATCACTGGGCCTGCTTCTGGGGAAGGTGGGACTTGTACAAGTCGGACGGGTTGCACCTGAACCAGAGCGGGACAAATATCCTTGCGGGAGGTTTGCTAGCACTGTTCGGGGGGGGTTTAAACTAAAATGGCAGGGGGTTGGGAACCTGAGCAGGGAGACAGAGGAAAGGGAAACAGGGATAAAAGCAAAAGATAGGAAGGAGAAAAACAAAAGTGGCAGTCAGAGAAATCAACGGTTTAAATCAAACGTGGCCACAGTAAATAATAATTCTAATAGGTCTAAGAGCGTTAAAAAAACAAGCCTGAAGGCTTTGGGCTAGATTTTCAGTATAGACAGTTTTGGGGCGCTAACCTTAGCGCCCGCCCGAAGTTAGCGCCCGCCCCAAAGTAGCGCCCCGTTGCCGGAAATTCAGTGGCTTCGCCCTAAGAGAGTGGTGGAGCGCTAAAAGAGGCGTTCCACTCCTACCTTTAGGCGCTAAGCCGGCGGTCCAGAGGGATAGCGCCCAGGCGGGGCGCAGCGCGGGTGCGGTCATTTTTGCACTGACAGCAGACCCCGTGGTGCCGACCAGCTGTTAAAGGGGGAAGGGACGAATTGGTCTGCTGCCACGCCCTGCACACTGCAGCCTTGCAAAGAGGCCTCAACACTGCTGCTCAGCTCCAGGGAGTCATGGCAACGCCAGAGAAGGCCCGTCAGCGTGCCCTGCGCTTCTCAGAGGGTGATCTGGACATAATGGTCACAGCTCTGGAGGTGAGGCGCAAGATCTTGTTTCCAGAGAGTGGGAGGAATCCAACCCACCATGACTACACCAAAGCCTGGAAGCAGATCGCCCAGAGGGTGACGTTCACCGGCGAGGCCCCCAGGACCCACAAACAATGCCGTAAAAAATACAACGATCTGACCAGGATTGTGAAGGTGAGTAGCCTTTCCAGTCTCCTGCTCATTCTTGCATGTACACCTGACATGATGGGCAAAGGGACCTGAAAGTCCTATTGGCCAGCCCTCAGCCAGCAGCATTGGGACAGTCATGAGCATCAAATGGCCATTCGGCACTCTACACTTTGGCCAAGCTATTCCACCATGGGAGGCAGTGCACAGTACATCAGGGCTTCACTCTGTCCAAGCTATTCCACCATGGGAGGCAGTGCACAGTACATCAGGGCTTCACTCTGTCCAAGCTATTCCACCATGGGAGGCAGTGCACACTACATCAGGGCTTCACTCTGTCCAAGCTATTCCACCATGGGAGGCAGTGCACACTACATCAGGGCTTCACTCTGTCCAAGCTATTCCACCATGGGAGGCAGTGCACACTACATCAGGGCTTCACTCTGTCCAAGCTATTCCACCATGGGAGGCAGTGCACACTACATCAGGGCTTCACTGCGCACTTACAGCCCGTCCTTTCTCTTGCAGGCTAAAGTAGCGTTTAATCGCCAGGCCCGTGCCAGGGGTGGCCGCGCCAAGCTGCAGAAGCTCACTCGGCTGGAGGAGCGCGTGTGTGTGCTCATGGGAGCCCGTGTGATTGTCCCCACAGCGTGCGGTGTATCCGACCCTCCACTGCCCGGCAATGGTAAGGACCTCGCCTTTTGGCTCTCTCGCGTCGCACTGGCCCATCCGAGCTACCTCCTTTGCCACTGTCCCACCAATGCGCTGAATCCCACCAGTCCTAACTCCCTCGCTGACGCCGTCTCCTCACTCTGAAGCTACTCTTGTGCATTCCTGCTTTCAGCTGGTGACGACCAGGACCCTGAAGCTGCCAGTGACAGCACCTCCGACCAGGAGGAGGAGGAGGAGCAAGCCGGACCTTCGCGGGAACAGTCACGTCCCGCAGGAGAGGAGGAAATGCTTGACACCTCCTCACTGGACGAGTGCCTGGAGGAACTGTCGCAGGGCAATGCAGCTTCTGGGACCAGTGGCGTCCAGCCACCCAGGAGCCGTGTGCGTGGCCCGCGGCCTTCCCCCCAAAGGGGGGAAGGATCAGAGGGGAGTGCTGATGCTCGGCACACTCGCCGTCACCAACGCGGCAAGGGTCCCCTAGTTCGGCCCCCTCCTCCCCAGCGGGAGAGTCGCGACTCCAGTCCGGACACCTTCACTTCGGAGGAGGTGCGGAAGCTGGATAAGATGGCCGACGACTCGGACCGGCGCCACACGGAGCTCATGAGCGTGGTGGGGCGCATGCCTGAGGCCATCGAGTTGCTGGCGACCAGTGTGCGCGAGTTCGGGGCAGCAACTGCCGCGAGTGGCCGCATGCTGACTGATGCCGTCAAGACCCTGGCGGATGTGATGCGCGCGCACACCAGGACCACAGGGCCACTCACTGCTGCCACACGCGCTGTCTCAGGCAGGCATCGCCAGGGCAGCCGCCGTGCTGGACCATCCCAGCAAGCCGCCCGTCGGCTGATTGCTGCGGATCCTGCAGTGCGGGCCCGGCCAAGTGCCACCGCGCCACAGCACCAGCCAGCGCATCCCAGACGCCAGCTGGCCCACATTGCGCCATCCGTCGCCGCCATTCCCCCTCTGGGGCGTCAAGGGCAAGCGGCTGCAGCTGATGGTGGCCAGGCTCAGGTGCGCCACTCAGCAGACGGCCCCTCGAGGCCCAAACGCCGTGTAGGCCGCCCCCCAGCGGCATCTGGCGGAAGGGCATCTGAGCCTCAGGCGCCTTCCCCCAGCCTCGCAGCAGCCACTGGGCAGAGCTTGCGAAGGAGCAGCAGGCCGGGCAGGGGAGGCAAAAGGCTGGCCAAGGTCTCGCCCTCGCGGGCCACTCAGTAGAGGGTGTGGGCAGCTTTCCTTTAATATGGCGGTGGCCATCTTTATTTTGCCCATGGTTGTGCTTTTGGAGGGCTTATTTTTTGCGTTAGGCCGACGTTGAGGCCCGGTTTGAAGAAAGGTGGAGTGGCTCCTCCCCAGTTTGTGGGAGTGAGTCATTTGTTGGGCTTTTTGTGGGGCCCGTTTATTGTTTTTGGGGATTCATGTGGGAAGGGCTTTTCATTTTTGTGCAATAAAAAATTATCTTTATTCATGCAGTCTCCATGGTTGTTTTTCTTAGTGTTTGTTGGCTTCGCCGGCTGAGGGCTTGCGGAGCGGCTGCATTCATCTTCCCTCATGGCCCCTGGCCATTCCCTGACAGGGGGCTTAGAAGTACCGTGTAATAAGGTGGTGTCGTGCGGCCCTTGGCCCTGGTCGCTCCCTCCTGGGAACGTACTCCTGCTCCTCCTCCTCCTCCTCCTCCTCATGCTCCTCCTGCTCCTCCTCCTGAGGTGCTGGTCCAACGTCAGGTGGCAGTGCCTGAGTCCTGCGGATAGCCAGGTTGTGTAGCATGCAGCAAACCACCACAAATTGGGAGACCCGGTCTGGCGAATACTGGAGAGCTCCTCCGGAGCGATCAAGGCAGCGGAACCGCTGCTTGAGGACCCCAATAGTTAGCTCGATGATGTTGCGGGTGGTTTGATGGCTCTCGTTGTAGGCCTCTTCAGCAGCGGTCCTGGGCGCGCGGAGCGGGGTCATGAGCCAGGTGCACAAAGGATAGCCTTTGTCCCCGATGAGCCATCCTCTTGGGGGAGGCTGTGCCTGGAACATGTCATGCACAGTACTCTGCCGCAGGATAAAGGCATCGTGGCTGCTGCCTGGGAAGCTGGCATTGACTGCCATGATGCGCTGCTTGTGGTCACATACCAGCTGCACATTCAGAGAATGGTAGCCCTTCCTGTTGCGATACTGCTCGCCATGCTCCAGAGGGGCCCGCAAAGCCACATGCGTACAGTCAATGGCGCCCTGCACCAAGGGGAATTCCCCGAGTCTGGCAAATCCCAATGCGCGCTGATGCTGGCTCTCGAGGGCCATGGGGAAGGAGATGAATTGGCTTCTCCTTCTGAACAGTGCTTCGGTCACGTGGCGGATGCAGCGATGCGCGCCATACTGGGAGATGTTTGCTATGTCCCCAGCAGCGTATTGGAAGGAGCCGGTGGCATAGAAGTTCAATGCCACCGTCACCTTCACTTCCACCGACAGAGACGTCCTGCACCTGAGCTTTGGCCGCAGATCTCGGCGAAGCAGGTGGCAGATCTCTGCAATCACCTCCTTTCGGAATCGGAGCCTTCTAACACATCGCGCGGCACTCATGTTTAGGTAGGAGCGCTGCTGGCGGTATAGCCTGACTGGGTAAGGCCTACGTGGCCGACGCCTGTAGCCCCCTCTGCCTCTAGCCAGGGCTGCCCCTCTCACAATGCGTCTGCGAGCCCTACGGACATGGCGCTGCAGCTGCGCGTTGGCACCCCATGCAGCCCCCATCAAATCCTGGCAAACAGTCTAATTTCCAAATGGCCACTTGCAGCGCTATGGCCTGAGTCCAAAAATACCTGGCTCTTGCTGCTTGAAACCAGTTAGCTATCCTCCTTGTTGTGTCTCCAGAAATGCGTTGCACAAGACTGTTTTCTGAAAAAAGGATGGCCTTTATACTGGAGAGGACGTTCCCTTTAATTAGCGCCCCCCGGGGCCCGCGCTGGTTGTGTTGCGTTCCTTTTTCCAAACGCTCCGGCCGCCCGCCGCACAATGGGGCGGTCCGACTGAAGTTTGCAATCGGGGCGGCCAAAGGGCGTTGCACGAGGATGTGACGTCATTTTCTGCGCGCGCATCCGGGCGGGCGCTAAACTTTGCGCCGGCGCTAACGGGCAACTTAATTTGGGGCGGGGCGCAAACTGCGCTGCGCCCGGGCGCTACACGCATAGCGCCCGGAAATCACTTCTCTTAAGGCGCTAACTGCTGGCGCAAGCGACTGAAAATCTAGCCCTTAGTGTCTTAATGCGAGGAGAATTTGTAATAAGGTGGACGAATTGGCTGCGCAAATAGAGGTAAACGAATATGATTTGGTTGGGATTACGGAAACGTGACTCAAGGATGGCCAAGACTGGGAACTCAACATCCAGGGGTATTCGATATTCAGGAAAGATAGGCAAAAGGAAAGGGAGGTGAGGTAGCATTACTGGTTAAGAAGGGATTAATACAATTGTAATGAAGGATATTAGCTCTGATGATGTGGAATCTGTATGGGTAGAATTGAGAAATACTAAGGGGAAAAAACAATAGTGGGAGTGGTATATAAACCTCCCAACAGTAAGGCGGAGGTTGGGGATGGCATGAAAAGGGAAATTAAAGAAGCGTGCAATAAGGGCACAGTAGTCATCATGGGTGACTTTAATCTACATATAGATTGGGCCAACCAAATTAGTAACAATACTGTGGAGGAGGAATTCCTGGAGTGTTTACGGGATGGTTTCCTGGACCAATATGTCGAGGAACCAACTAGACTGGGTATTATGTAATGAGAAAGGATTAATTAGCAATCTTGTTGTACGAGGCCCCTTGGGTCTGAGCGATCATAATATGATCGAATTCTTCATTAAGATGGAGAATTAAGTAGTTGACTCAGAGACTAGGGTCCTCAATTTAAATAAAGGAAACTACGATGGTCTGAGGAGCGAGTTGGGTAGGATTGATTGGGGAATGGCACTCAAAGGGTTGACGGTGGATAGGCAATGGCAAACATTCAAAGACCGAATGGATGAGCTACAGAATTTGTTCATCCCAGTTTGGCATAAAAATAAAACAAAAAAGGTGACTCAACCGTGGCTAACAAGGGAAATTAGGGATAGCATAAGATCCAAGGAGATGACATATAAATTGGCCAGAAAAAGCTCCTGAGGATTGGGAGAAGTTTAGGATTCAACAAAGGAGGACAAAAGGATTAATTAAGAAAGGGAAAATAGAATATGAGTGTAAGCTATCAGGGAACATAAAAACTGACTCTAAAAACTTTTATAGATATGTGAAGAGAAAAAGATTGGTGAAGTCAAGCGTAGGTCCCTTGCAGTCAGAATCAGGGGAATTTATAATGGGAAACAAAGAAATGGCAGACCAACTAAATTCATACTTTGGTTCTGTCTTCACAAAGGAGGACACAAATAACCTCCCAGAGATGCCGGGGAACATAGGGCCTGATGAAAGGGTGGAACTGAAAGAAATCAGTATTTGTAGGGAAATGGTGTTAGGAAAATTGATGGGACTGAAGGCCGATAAATCCCCAGGGCCTGATAATCTACATCCCAGGGTACTTAAGGAAGTGGCCCTAGAAATAGTAGATGCATTGCTGGTCATCTTCCAGAACTCGATAGACTCTGGAACAGTACCCAGGGTTTGGAGGGTAGCTAATGTTACTCCACTATTCAAAAAAGGTAGTAGAGAAAAAGCGGGGAATTATAGACCGGTAAGCCTGACATCGGTAGTGGGGAAAATGCTAGAGTCCATTATAAAAAATGTAATAGCAGAGCACTTGGAAAACAGTGACAGGATCGGACAAAGTCAACATGGATTCACAAAAGGTAAATCATGCTTGACTAATCTGCTGGAATTTTTTGAGGCTGTAACTGGTAAAATAGATAAGGGAGAACCAGTGGATGTGGTGTATCTGGACTTTCAGAAGGCCTTCGATAAGGTCCCGCATAAGAGATTAGTGTGCAAAATTAAGGCACATGGGATTGCGGGCAAGGTATTGACTTGGATAGAGAACTGGTTGGCGGACAGAAGGCAGAGAGTTGGAATAAACGGGTTGTTTTCCAAGTGGCAGGCAGTGACTAGTGGGGTACCGCAAGGATCAGTCCTAGGACCCCAGCTGTTCACAATATATATTAATGATCTGGACGAGGGAATTGGATGTAATATCTCCAAATTTGCAGACGACACAAAGCTGGGTGGGAGGGTAAGATGTGAGGAGGATGTCGAGAAACTCCAGTACGATTTGGACAGATTGGGTGATTGGGCAGAAACATGGCAAATGCACTATAATGTGGATAAATGTGAGGTTATCCACTTTGGTGGCAAAAACAGGAAGGCAGATTATTATTTGAATGGCAATAGATTGGGAGAAGGGGAAGTGCAAAGAGACCTGGGTGTTCTTGTGCACCAGTCGCTGAAGGTAAGCATGCAGGTGCAGCAGGCGGTTAAGAAGGCAAATGATATGTTGGCCTTCGTAGTAAGAGGGTTCGAGTACAGGAACAAGGATGTCTTGCTACAGCTGTACAGGGCCTTGGTGAGACCGCACCTTGAGTATTGCGTGCAGTTTTGGTCGCCTTACCTGAGGAAGGACGTTCTTGCCATGGAAGGAGTACAGCGAAGATTCACCAGGCTGATACCTGGGATGGCAGGAATGACGTATGAGGAGAGATTGTGTCGATTGGGCTTATACTCACTGGAGTTTAGAAGATTGAGAGGGGATCTCATCGAAACCTATAAAATTCTGTCAGGCCTGGACAGACTAGATGCAGGAAGGATGTTCCCGATGGCCGGGGAGTCCAGAACCAGGGGTCATAGTCTAAGGATAAGGGGTAAGCCATTTAGGACTGAAATGAGGAGGAATTTCTTCACCCAGAGAGTGGTGAACCTGTGGAATTCTCTGCCACAGAGGGCGGTGGAGGCCAGTTCATTAAATATATTCAAAAAGGAGTTGGATATATTTCTTAAGGCTAAAGGGATCAAGGGATATGGGGAGAAGGCAGGGACAGGGTACTGAATTTGAATGATCAGCCATGATCTCATTGAATGGCGGAGCAGGCTCGAAGGGCCGAATGGCCTACTCCTGCTCCTATCTTCTATCTATCTATGTAACTAAAATCTAGAGAATACAACCCTAATTTGTGTAATCTCTCCTCGTAACTTAACCTTTGAAGTCCGGCTATCGTTCTGGTAAACCTACGCTGCACTCCCTCCAAGGCCAATATATCCTTCCTAAGGTGTAGTGCCCAGAACTGCCTACAGTACTCTAGCTGTGGTCTAACCTGGGCTTTGTATAGCTGCAGCATAACTTCTACCCCCTTGTATTCTAGTCCTCTAGATATAAAGACCAGCATTTTATTAGTCTTTTTGATTAATTTCTGTACCTGTTCATGACATTTTAATGATCTATGTACCTGGACCCCCAAGTCTCTTTGGACATCCACTGTTTTTAGCTTTTCACCATTTAGGAAGTACCCCTGTTCTATCCTTTTTAGGTCCAAAGTGGATGACCTCACATTTGCTTACATTGAAATCCATTTGCCACAGTTTTGCCCATTCACTTAATCTATCTATATTCCTTTGTAATTTTATACTTTCATCTACACTGCCTACAATGCCGCCTATCTTTGTGTCATCAGCAAATTTGGATATATGACTTTCTATGCCATCATCTAAGTCGTTAATAAATATTGTGAATAGTTGAGGCCTCAACACAGATCCCTGCAAGACACCACTAGTCACATCCTGCCAATTTGAGTACCTACACATTATCCCTACTGCTTGTCTCCTTCCACCCAGCCAATTTATTAAGTGCCTTCTGGAAGTCAACCATGACATGCTACATCACCTGAACAGATTGCACGACACTCACTGACATACTCCCTTCTCTCTTGCAGGAGAAGGCGATGCAGAACTAACTGGGAGGGTGGGGGTAGGGGGTTGTTGAGGCGCACCTGCATGTTCTAACCTCCATGGAGGAGACGGTGTTGGCCATTATGGGAAGGGCCATTGCTGAGACTGTGGTCACCACTGGGGCTGAAGCCATTGAAGATGAGGGTATCCGCATACCTAATCCTCCTTCTCTCATCCCACTTCTCCCTCATCCCACAGTCTCTTCTGACCCTGAAGCTTCTGATGGCATAAGCATGCACTTCTTACTTTCTCCTCTCTCCTCACCGCAACCCTACCCTTACGCCTTTTTCCTTTCAGATACCAAAGAACTGCAACCTGCCCAGGCAGTGGAGGAAGAGCAAGAAGACAGTGAAGGTGAAGACACACCGTCACTCGATTTCACAGTCGCAGCCACCAGCTCAGCTATTGCCACTGCATGTAATTTAGAGGATAGGATAGAGGCGGGATCTGCACATGGTGAGACACTGGGCACATGTGCGCTGCAGTCAGGGCAGGGGGAAAGGATAGTGCAGACCCCAGCTCGCCAGAGGGCGAAGTCGCACACTAGTTCTGCTGCAGAGGACTCAGATGATGACTTCGATGGGCCAGGTTATAGAATAAAGCTGAAATAATCCAGCAACTAAACTGAAAGTAGCTGATGATCCCTTTAAACAGCTTTAGTGGGGGTCCTTCATGCTGTTGAACACATGTTCTGCTGTGAGAGGTTAAGCGAGGGCATAGGCTGGAGCGCGGAGCTCAAAAATGGCAGCGCTGGTGTCAAATCAGCGTTGCATGCTGATTGACGTCATGATCTGCCTGCTCTGCATGCTGCTGGCGCGCTAACCCCTTTACAATATGGCGTCTGCCACACTCCACATCAGAAGTGTGCACGCACACCGTGGATACCATTTTGGAAACTTAAGGGGCCTCGTGGCGCCCCAAAAAATGGGTGGCACTGAGCTCAATTTTGCCCCCTACTCTGTAATAATGCCTTACTCCTAATACCAGACCAGTAGTTCCCATTTTCTACCCAAACCATTCTTAGCCCCTCTCAATTTATTGCCAATTAATTCTTAATTATGAGCAGTTTTACACTATGACTGAGTTCCCAGTAGAAACATAGAAACATAGAAGATAGGAGCAGGAGTAGGACATTCGGCCCCTCGAGCCTGCTCTGCCATTCAATGAGATCATGGCTGATCATCCAAATTCAGTACCCTGTCTCCGCCTTCTCCCCATATCCCTTGATCCCTTTAGCCATAAGAAATATATCCAACTCCTTCTTGAATATATTTAATGAATTGGCCTCCACTGCCTTCTGTGGTAGAGAATTCCACAGGTTCACCACTCTCTGGGTGAAGAAATTCCTCCTCATCTCTGTCCTAAATGGCTTACCCCTTATCCTTAGACTGTGACCCCTGGCTCTGGACTCCCCCACCATTGGGAACATCCTTCCTGCATCCAGTCTGTCCAGTCCTGTTAGAATTTTATAAGTTTCAATGAGATCCCCTCTCATTCTTCTAAACTCCAGCGAGTATAAGCCCAATGGGATAAAGGGGAAAGTTTTGGCGTGGATAGGGAACTGGCTGTCAGATAGAAAACAGAGAGTTGGAATAAACGGCTCATTTTCTGAATGGCAGGCAGTAACAAGTGGGGTACCACAGGGATCTGTCCTGGGCCCCCAGCTGTTCACAATTTACATTAATGACCTGGATCAGGGAGTCGGATGCAGCATTTCCAAATTTGCAGACGACACTAAACTAGGAGGTGGGGTGGGCTCAGAGGAAGAGACCAGGAAGCTCCAGAGCGATTTGGACAGACTGGGCGATTGGGCGGATAAATGGCAGATGCACTATAATGTGGACAAGTGCGAAGTTATCCACCTTGGGTGCAGGAACGGGAGGGCAAATTATTATTTAAATGGCAATAGATTGGGAGAGGGGGAAGTACAGAGAGACCTGGGTGTTCTTGTACACCAGTCACTGAAGGCGAGCATGCAGGTGCAACAGGCGGTCAAGAAGGCAAACGGTATGCTGGCCTTCATAGCAAAAGGGTTAGAATACAGGAACAGGGATACCTTGCTGCAGCTGTACAGGGCACTGGTGAGACCACACCTCGAGTACTGTGTACAGTTTTGGTCGCCTCATCTGAGGAAGGATGTTCTTGCCATGGAGGGGGTGCAGCGGCGATTCACCAGGCTGATACCAGGAATGGCGGGAATGACCTATGAGGAGAGACTATGTAGTTTAGGGATGTACACACTGGAGTTTAGAAGATTGAGAGGGGACCTCATAGAAGTGTATAAAATTCTGACAGGTCTAGACAGACTGGATGCAGAAGGAATGTTTCCCTTGGCGGGTGAGAACAGAACTAGAGGACATAATTTAAGGATAAGGGCTAAACCATTTAGGACAGAGATGAGGGGGAATTTCTTCACTCAGAGAGTGGTGAACCTGTGGAACTCATTGCCACAGAGGGCAGTGTACGCCAGCTCATTAAATATATTTAAGAGGGAATTAGATATATTTCTACGGGCAAAAGGGGTTAAGGGTTACGGAGAGAAGGCGGGGACGGGATACTGAATTAAAGGATCAGCCATGATCTCATTAAATGGCGGAGCAGGCACGAAGGGCCGAATGGCCTACTCCTGCTCCTATCTTCTATGTATCTATGTATCTATGTAATCAACCCAATCTCTCCTCATACGTCATTCCTGCCATCCCAGGTATCAGTCTGGTGAATCTTGGCTGCACTCCCTCCATGGCAAGAACATCCTTCCTCAGATAAGGCGACCAAAACTGCACACAATACTCAAGGTGTGGTCTCACCAAGGCCCTGTACAACTGCAGCAAGACGTTCTTGTACTCGAACCCTCTCACTACGAAGGCCAACATACCATTTGCCTTCTTAACCATCTGCTGCACCTGCATGCTTACCTTCAGCAACTGGTGCACAAGGACACCCAGGTCTTGTTGCACTTCCCCTTCTCCCAATCTATTGCCGTTCAGATAATAATCTGCCTTCCTGTTTTTGCCACCAAAGTGGATAACCTCGCATTTATCCACATTATACTGCATCTGCCATGCTTCTGCCCAATCACCCAACCTGTCCAAATCATACTGGGGTTTCTCGGCATCCTCCTCACAGCACACACGCCCACCCAGCTTTGTGTCGTCTGCAAACTTGGAGATATTACATTTAGTTCCCTTGTCTAGATCATTTATATATATATTGTGAATAGCTGGGGTCCTAGGACCGATCCCTGTGGTACCGCACTAGTCACTGCCTGCCACTCGGAAAAAGAGCCGTTTATTCCAACCCTTTGCTTCCTGTTCTCTATCCAAGTTAGTACCTTGCCCCCAATCCCATGTGCCTTAACTTTACACGCTAATCTCTTATGCTGGACCTTATCGAAAGCCTTCTGAAAGTCCAAATACACCACATCCACTGGTTCTCCCTTATCTATTCAACCAGTTACATCCTCAAAAAATTCCAGTAGATTAGTCAAGCACGATTTAACTTTTGTAAATCCATGTTGAATTTGTCCGATCCTGTCACTGTTTTCCAAGTGCTCTGCTATTACATCTTTTATAATGGATTCTAGCATTTTCCCCACTACCGATGTCAGGCTTACTGGTCTATAATTCCCCGTTTTCTCTCTACCACCTTTTTTGAATAGTGGGGTAACATTAGCTACCCTCCAATCCATGGGAACTGTTCCAGAGCCTATCGAATTTTGGAAGATGATCAGCAATGCATCTACTATTTCTAGGGCCACTTCCTTAATTACCCTAGGATGTAGATTATCAGGACCTGGGGAATTGGGATGAGGCTGTCCAAGCTAATTTCTTTCAAAACATTTAGAACTGAAAAGGAGGCGAGACTTTAATCCTAGCAGTCTTAACTTAGTTAGTTCTAATAGGTGAACAAAGAGCATTCTAACAGCACATTACCCATTTTAAGTGATTAGGCACACTCCCACTAGATGAGATGAGAAAAATTGTTGGGCGAGTCACCATGAATCACTATTAAACATCTTCTTATTTCCAGATCAAGAGTTGAATTGATACAGACCTTGGAGCTAGTCATCTATCCACCATCTCAGTCTGGGTATTATGTGAGATAAGAACCAGAGTAGGCCATTCAGCCCCTCAAGCCTGTTCCGCCATTCAAACAGGCAATGGCTTATCTGTACCTCAATTCCATTTACCCACCTTTGGTCCATATCCCTTGAAACCCTTACCAAACAAAAATTTCTCGATGTCAGTCTTGAAAATTTCAAATGACCCAGCATCCACAGCCTTTTGGAGAAGAGAATGCCAGGTTTCCCGTACACTTTTTGTGAAAAAGTGCTTCCTAATTTCATTCCTCAATGACCTCGCTCTGATTTTATGATAGTACCTCCTTGCTCTGGTTTCCCCCACCAGAGGAAATAATTTCTCTGTATCTACCCTATCAAATCCTTTGTCATTTTAGACCTCTCAATTAGATCATCTTTAAACCTTCAAAATGCAAGGGAATGCAAGCCAAGTTTATGCAACCTGTCCTCATAATGTAACCCTTTAAACACTAGTAAATATACAGCAGTGAAACCTAAAGAGGGCAAAAATGAGATGGTTCATAAATGGGTAGGGAAAAAAAAATAAAAACACAAGCGAGACCCTCCTTTTTACTTGGTATTCCCGCTCCTGATGGCTATTTATTGAGCTATACTGGAAAGCACATGTGAATGTCAGCAGAAGGTAGTTTTAGATCCAGGTGTGTTGCCCCTGCAATTGAATAGCATGTTAACACTCAGTGTCAAGGCTTATATATTAAAAATGGACAACTTAAGTGAGGTACTGGGAGCTGTTGGCACCTGAGGAGACCGTATCACACCATGGGCCTAGAAATTCAGTGGCCTGCGCCACCAGTTTGCGCCCAAAGAGGGCACTCAGTGGCTTTAGCGCCACTGGCCACACCTACCGCGATATTTAGCGGGGCGCTAATGGCGGCGTTAGCCTGTAGCGCTGCGCCGCCACCGATGACGTCATCAGTGCGCGCAGCGCCCCGCTCCTGCCCCGATGACCATATTTGGTCGCGCCCGCCTCTTCAGCGCCGGCCGCAAATAGCGTCCGGTACACAGGGGCCTACCTGTGACGGTAGTGGCGCTAGTTAAGGTGGAGGTGTGGCCGGCCGCTTTTTCGGCGGCCGCCTGCCAGCACCTCCGTCCCCGGCCTCCTACACCCCCCCCCCCCCGCGGCATTGCCGGCTGTTTCCCGAGAGCCCGGCACTTCTCCTTGGTGCCGGGCTCATTTGCCGGCACTCGCGAGCGGGGATCGCGCTGTTGCAGGCACCTCCCCCTTAACAGTGGGAGGAAGGCCTGCAGCACCGCAGCGTGCCGTGCCGCAGCGTGTGGCGCTGCGGCCCTTAGTGCGCCGATATTCAGTTTCAGCGCCCCAAGCGGGGCGCGGGAAGCCTCGATTAGCGGCCCGCTTCCATTTGGGGCGCAGAAACTGAATATCCGGATGGCGCAAGTGGCTCCGCTCGCAGCGGTAATTCCGGCGCCCAGGCGAGCTTGGCGCCCCAAACGGCGCCCAACTGAATTTTTAGCCCATGAGTCAGTACCCTCAGCAGAAGAGAAGAACAATGGGAGAGATATTGGAAATAGCAAAACATAACATGGGAGAAACATTTAAAAAATAAAACAAGAACATATATGAAAACCATACTCAAGTCAACTAAATGGAAAAAATATTACCAGAATGGATCACTGCTGCAACAGAACTCAACCTCATGACAACCATCTTGCTGTGAATTTATTATTACAATCTTATTGCACAGCTCAGGGGCTTTAAGCTGTAGTTATGTTTCTTTCAAATTGATGTTTTCATCTTCAGAGGCTTCAAAAAATGCCAGCTGATAAGTGTCTGACAGACCCGCTGAATGACACAGCACAGCACCCATTCTGGCTACAACGGTCAAGACAAAGTTGTGTTATTATTGAGTTCCTTTGCCCTTAAAAAAACTCCACCGTGATTCTCTTAAAAGCCAGGGGATATTGATATTGATTATGTAGTATTCCAAGAAAAAGAGAAAAAAATGACAAAAGTGATATGATATATCTGTTCTGGCTTATAACATGCCTCCTTTGCAGCTGATCATTTCCAGATGCTTAAACCCACTATAGAGCAGTAAATATAATTCTTATTAATATTCTCTAATGGAAAACACATTGAGGCTGCAGCATTGGAGAAGGCATTGTTATTCAAAGAGCCAGAGCAAAATTAGGTTTCATTTTATGTGCTTTGTGTTTGATGTAGGTTGTTTTTGACCAAGTTTAGTATGACAAACACTTATAAGTGCAAGTGGATACAAATTATTGTTTTCTGTGCTAATAAATGCAGAACTCGGGGTCACAGTCTCAGAATGAGAGGCGATCTTATCGAAACATATAAGATTGTGAGGGGGCTTGATCGGGTGGATGCGGTGAGGATGTTTCCACTGATGGGTGAGACTAGAACTAGGGGGCATAATCTTAGAATAAGGGGCTGCCCTTTCAAAACTGAGATGAGGAGAAACTTCTTCACTCAGAGGGTAGTAAATCTATGGAATTTACTACCTCAGAGAGTTGTGGAAGCTGCGACATTAAATAAATTTAAAACGGAGATAGACAGTTTCCTAGCTGATAAGGGAATAAGGGGTTACGGGGAGAGGGCAGGGAAGTGGACATGAGTCTAGGTTCGGATCAGCCATGATCCTATTGAATGGCGGAGCAGGCCCGAGGGGCCGTATGGCCTACTCCTGCTCCCACTTCTTATGTTCTTATGTTCTTATGTAATAAAGGGTTGGTTATTTAGGACTGAGATGAGGAGAAATTTCTTCACTCAAAATGTTTTGAATCTTTGGAATTCTCTGCTCCAGAGAGCTGTGGATGCTCAGTCGTTGAGTATATTCAAGACAGAGGTCGATAAGTTTTTCGATATTAAGGGAATCAAGGGATATGGGGATTGTGCAGGAAGGTGGAGTTGAGGTAGAAGATCAGCCATGATCTTACTGAATGGCAGAGCAGGCTCAAAGGGCCAAATGGCCTACTCCTGCTCCCATTTCTTATGTTGTTATGTTCTTAATTGACAAATTGTTCACAAATGGATTCAAATTCCAGGAGACATAAATAAAAAATTAGGAAATGAAGAGAGAGAAGGAGTCAGACAGAACTTTTTCACTGGAAGTGTAGGAGAGTTGCCTAATGTTACCTGGGAAGGACATTGAAGTGGACAGTATAAATGGGTCCTAGAGACAATTAGCTGTATTTCTGCAGAGAGAAGGAATTCAGGGATATGGTGAGTAAGCAGGTCTGTGGGAGATGAATCAATGAAAAATGGATAGTTTTGGTGGACCTAATGTTCTTTTCCTTTTCCTAAAAATTCTTATATGTTGTTATTTTTTTCCTGCTCCTTGAAGTCTTTCCTTCTCTTATTTCCACACGTTGTAGTCCGAACAAGGAAGTGACTAGGGAATCTGTTCACAGGATACTGACAATGTTGTTCTGTAACTATTGAAGATTCAGAGTGGCCAGAGGTTAACTTGGCATCTCATTTTCCCTCTCTCTCTGTCGAAAAACATTTAACCCAAGCCGTGACAACCAGGTTGATAGAGGGAACTTAATATGTGGAGAAATGTAAACGCCAACACGTCAGTGTTGGAATCCCACCACCATGTTAGATAATTTTTTAGCTCCTGAACACATTCCC
The DNA here is from genome assembly GCF_052327205.1 of Somniosus microcephalus. NCBI lineage: Eukaryota > Metazoa > Chordata > Chondrichthyes > Squaliformes > Somniosidae > Somniosus > Somniosus microcephalus. The sequence continues at coordinate 314,610,719 of NC_140988.1, read as the reverse complement.
ACTTTAGAGGTGATTTGTACTATTAGTCCCCCAAAAGCTGCTTAATGAAAAGCTTCTATTGTAAATATTATCACCAGCAGCATTCATTAGATCTCACTTTTGAAGGGGTTATGATGATGATGTGATAGGGTTCCTCAAATATTACTTGATGACCTAACAACATTTCATCATAAGAGTGGGCTCTTGGGTCAACAGTCTTTCAATCCCCATTGTTCAAAGTTTGTTATATCTAAAATGCAACCACAAAAGAATAACCTATAGGGGCAATTTTAACCCTACCCACCTGCCTGGGCTCGGTCAACACAGGGCACAACTCATGTGGCCTGGGGTCTGAGTGACTTCACTGAACCATAGGAGTGAAAATCGTGGCCGGTGAGAGCGCAGTGCCAAAGTGGGGGCAAGGACACTGCCATGATTTTAAGCCCCCTCATGTCCCTTTCAGAGGGTAAAATCGTGGCGTTACTGACAGTGTGAAATTGCCAAATTAGTTCCAAATTGTGGACAGTTTTCTGCTGCAGAATCACTCCTACTTTGAATTGAGTTCACACTGCTTAAACAAATTTCACTGCGGACCCTTCACATCAGTCAGAATGTGGACTCAAATGCAAATTTCAGAATTGAAAAGACAGCATTTCAGTTGACAATGCCACCTAATCACCAATACAATACATTAAAAAAAGACTAATCTGCAAGTCTTCATTCGATTTCCATGTCAAGGCAGACAGATACATAGAAAATTTAAATCAATAAATATCTATATTTGACTCCAGCTATGCAACAAAGTATACTGAAAATAAATTTAAGTTCATACATCTGTGCGATCTTTCGGTCCCAAAGGGCCCCAAATTTAACTTGGAGCGGGATTGCGCGGGCCGAGCACCGACCCCCACTCCCGCCAACCCCCCAACCTCAGCAGCGTGCGGCACGGTCGATTTTAACTCCTGGGCCTGCACGGCCAAAACAGGTGAAAAGCCGATAGCTGGCCAGTGGGTGGGATCGAAGGTTTGAGCAGCAGAAGGCCACCAGCGGGCACCAACGAAAACCTCGCAGGCAAGAAGGTAAGTTGCGGGGAAGTGGTTTCAGGAGGGTCTTATCAAGGGAAGGTAGGGTGGGGGGGGGGGTGCGGCGGTGGTGGCGGGGAGTCCAGGGACATAGGATATCTAAACTTTCCTTGTATGGCCCAGAGGAGCACTGGGAAAGTGAAAAAAAAATGACCTTAAATGGCCTCTTCTGGTCCCGGATGTCTTCCAGCTGTCTTCACTGGGTGGGAAAGACACAACTGTTTCCCCACTCAGGCCAGAGTTAAAATTGCAGTTGAGGCACAATGACATAATCAGACTCCACTCTGCATATTTAAAGAAGGACCCTGGGTAGGGTTAACATTGCCCCAATATGTGATAAGACCAAGAAAGGTTTTTTTTTACATTAAAGTAGTCAGGAGAGAACAGTAAGAACTGACGCTGGCATCTGCACGATACCAGATGTCATTGTGTACAGATTTAAGCAACAAGTCACTGCTTTGACACACAATAAGCTAATAAACCACAAAGGGTGCAAGATTTTACATAAAGGTATATACACTTCAGAAAATAGAAGAAGGCACAGCAATAGGACATGTTGGCCTAGAAATTCACTGGCCTTAGCGCCGCTTTTGAGGCGCTAGAGGGCCTAGCGCCGAAGTTATGGCCAGTTTAGAAATTGACAGGGGCCCTAAATCGGCGTTAGGCCAGTAGCGCTGCGCCAGCACCGATGACGTCATCGGTGTGCGCAGCGTCCCGGTTGCCATGGTAACCCGCCCGAACTCGGAAATTGAGTTGCGGCCGCCTCGCCCGTGGCAGCCGCAAGCAACGTTCTGGCAGAGGTGCCTTACAGAACTTTGCGCCGGCGCATTAAAGGCCCCGCGGCGGCCGGCCGCTTTCCCGCTGGCCGCCTGGCTGCAGCTCCCTCCCCGGACTTCCCCCCTCCCCCGGAACAGAAGCAAGCCCGGCACTTGTCCGAGGTGCCGGGCTCATTTTTAAAAAGATTATCGCGGGCCGCGGCCGGGTGCAGGCAGCTCCTCCTTAACGGAAGGAGGAGGCCTGCACTTCCCGAGCCTGCCGCACCGCAGCGGGCGCCGCAGCGCCGGAATAGCGCCGCAATGCGGCGCATGGCGCCAGTTTTGAGGCGCTGAGACCCCTCAGTAGCGCCGGCAGCCGTTTGGGCGCGGCGCTACTGAATTTTTGGCGCGCGCAGGGGGACTTAGCGCCGGCACTAACTTCCGGCGCTAAAGCCCTCGCTGCGCCAAAACCGAATTTCTAGGCCGTTATCTTTTCTGAAATGGCCTTACTGAAGGTCACAAATGACAGCCTATGTGACTGTGACAGTGGTGCCCCTCCTATTCCTCATCTACATGCTGTCCCTCAGTGACATGATCCAAAGACAGGTTCCACATGTGTGCTGACGGCACCCAGCTCGACCTCACGACCACCTTTCTCAACCCCTCCGCTGGCTCTGTGTTGCCAGACTGCTTATCCAACATCCAGTCCTGAATGAGCCGAAATTTTCTCCACTTAAACATTAAGAAGACAGAAGCCATTGCCTGATTGGAGCCTCACTGTCCTATTGACACTGAGCTGAACTTTCAACCCCATATGCTCTCTACCAAAAGACTGCCTAATTCCACCTCTGTAATATCGCCTGTCTCCCCCCTGCCTCAGCCCATCTGCTGCTGAAACCCTCGACCATACTTTTGTTGTTACTTCCAGTCTCAACTATTCCAATGCTTCCCTGGCTGACTTCCCACCTTCCACCCTCCATAAACATAAGCTCATCCAAAACTCTGCTGCTGTATCCTAACTTGCACCGAGTCCCGTTCACCTAACACCTCTGTGCTCATTGACCTACATTGGCTCCCGGTCCACCAACACCTCCATTTTAAGATTTTCATCCTTGTGTTCAAATCCCACTGTGGCCTTGTTGATCACTATCTCTGTAACCTCCTCCAGCCCTATAATCTTCAGAGATCCTCCAACTCTGGTCTCTTGAACATCCCCCACTTCCTTTGCTCCACCAGTGGCGGCCAAGCCTTCAGCCGCCTCAGCCCTAAACTCTGGAATTCCCTCCCTAACCTCTGCCTCTCTGCCTCTCTCTCTTCCATTAAGAGACTCCTTAAAACCTACCTCTTTGACTAAGCTTTTAGTCACCATCCAAAATCTCCTTCTTCGGCTCAGTGTCAATTTATGTCTGATTACACTCCTGTGAAACCTCTAGGGATGTTTTACTCTGCTAAAGGCGCTGTATAAATGAAAATTGTTGTTGTTTTCCTCAGCAAGTTATTTTTAGAATGTTTGTTGCAAACCATCATCCAAAACATTCTGACATTTATAGTGCCAAGAAATTATCTATGTAGGAAAGTTGTTGGCGCAAATGGTCCTGTTTGTTCTGTTTCACAGCATGAGGCTAATACTTCAATAATCTGGTAAATAACTAAATATGCATACTGTACAGGAATAAGAAGATGTGGCTTTAAAGGGGTATTGTGTTCTTGAAAATAGCGCTTAGCAAATTATTTTGTTTTGTTTTCAAAATCATAATGTAAATTGCAAATGACGCATTTCAGCTTGATTAATGTCAGGATGTTCTGTTCTTGTAAACACTTAAGGAAAGATTTGCCAAAAACGTTTTCACAAAGACAGAACCCCATTAAATACGAGCGCATGCAATATTAGATTGGTAGAAAATGTCTGTCCCTAAAATCGAGGTACAGACATTACATAAGAAGTTGGAATGGTTTTCCAAATAGTAACATGGGATTTAATGTGACTAAATACAAGTCCATAAGAAGACTGTAAACATTAAGGTGCTCGATAACTTTCAGTACTTTTATACATTGTATATTTGAAGTATTATTGTTTAAAGAAGAGAACTATTTGTTACTGTCTACAATGACAGTGAACTGTTTGAACCAGTGAAATATAGATAAAAATAAAATCTTACTATTCATTGCCTCAACCTTTGTTTTAGTTGCTATTGCATAAGATTGTGGCTTTGAAGAGTCTGAATAAAATTAACTCTGCCGCAGTGTGAGATTGGCCTCTCGACAGGAAATGATGCCAAGACTGCAGACCCAGGGGAGAGGACATAAACAACTGTTTGTTTCTTAGCCTGCTCTTGCTCCCACTTCCCCTCCCAACAAGAGCTCCATCAAAAACATATCAATAATCTCTTTCTCTGGCACATGGAGTGCAGTTTATAGCTGGAGCCACGCTGAAGTCTACAAATGAATCCCATTATTTTGTCTAATAGTTCCCATCTAACTAATTGAAAATGGGCCTTTTAATTTTGTTTGTAAACTTCAAAAATAAAAACAAAAGCATATTTTCCAATGGTTTAGCACTGGCAACTTGAAACAGACGAATTATGTTAAATACTTGAGCCGTTGGTTTTCCACTGATTTCTGCTTTTCGTTTCTCATTTTGTAGTTGCAGTTTAACGTTGTGTTTTCTGCCATAAAGCTTATTAACCCTGAAAGTTTGGAGTGTTTTGGGTGGATTCTGGGTTCAATCAGGATTTGGATTTGGGACGGATGGTGTGAATTTTAGGGTAGCATGCAATTATACTTTTCTCATAAAGGATGCACCTAACAGAAGGTTAACTAAAAGGGGATAAACAGATAAACATGGGGCTAACGAGATAAGTAAAATTTAAATGGGAACAGAGGAGAGAAATAAAAGTCAGATGGAAGTCATGAGATTTATTTGCTGTAAGATGTTGATGAAAGAAAAAGCCATGTTTAATAGATGGGCTAAAAGATGTGAACACTGCCTACTGATCAATAAACTTAAAGAAAGGGTTATTACTTTAAAGAGGCAAGATACTGCAAGTTACAAAGATAGACATAAATGAGGTGATTAGTGAAGGCAAATAAATTGTATTAGACTCAGTAAGTGAGTCATCACTGGTCAGTGAAAGATCTAGGCTATCACTAGACTTTGAGAATGTACCATCAGGGACCAGAGTGAGAGGCCGGGGAAATCAAAAGCAGATTTGCCATGGTTTGGAGATAAATGCTGAGGGAAGTCAAGAAAATGGGGATAGTGGATGGACTAAGGTTGGTAAAATTAGAAAGGTAAAGAAGCTTGTGAAGCTACCCAAGAGATTATGTTATCGAACAGATATCAGACACTAACTATAAATTATTAAGGAAACAAGGTCTCGGAAGAGAAGGTAACTAGAAAAACAGATAGGACAGCTTGGGCTAAGAAATAGTTTACAAGTCAGAGGGAAATTATAGCCATAATGCACTGCTTGTTACCAACTGGATAGCCATGTGTGTCATAAAGACAATATAGAATGGTGAGTTCCTTACCTGGAGCTAAAGTCGTACATATGGAGGAACGTTTGATGGGATACTGAAGGGGACAAGGGACTCACTGGTGGTGGTTCATGCAAGGGTAAATGACATAGGGACAAATAATACATTTGCCTTTAAAGGCACATAGGATTTCCTCAAAACTCAAAGATAGAGAATACAAAGTAATGTTCTCTGGGATACCGCAAGGGTTTGGGAAAGGAAGAGAATTCGCCAAGAAAACGAAGGATGTTAATGATTGACTGGCAACATGGTGTGAAAGCAACAATTCTACCTTCATAAATAACTGGGAACAAAATCAGAACAAAAGGACCAGTACACGAAGAACAGACTACACCTAAGCCAAATAGTTATAAAAACACTTTCAAAGAACATTGAGACAGCTACCGAGAACCATTGAAATTAGATGAGTGGGGGGGAAGGAAGGAAACAGGATTCATGATGAGGTAGATTGTAAGGAAGAAGGTAGTCAACAGGTGGGCATGGACACAGAAACCCAGAGAGGCTCACATAAACTGGAGACCACAATAGGCAGATGCTGAGGGACTTGAAAGGAGGTAAAGTTATGTATATGCATGAATGATATAAGTGTAATGTATGTACCTTTAAGGGGGAGAACTACTTTTTACAGCTCCTGTATCCTGTAGTACCAGCAGTGACCACACCTGTATATAAACCCTGAGTAGTGATCTGTACAGTCAGTTGCAGTTTGAACCCTCATTCAGTAAACACCTGTTGATCGTTCCCTGCAGTCTGTTGTCTGATTATTGAAGGACACAACATTAAGATACACGGATATAACATTGGCGACGACGCAGATTCGAACCTACCTGCAACTCTGCATCACCTCCCAGGGATTCGCTCCTGGAGAACAGTGGAAGGAGGTCGAGTCCAGAAGCACGGGCGTCGACCACGGGCAACTGCCCAGTCATCCAGCGGAGATTTGAGCATCGCAGGGGAGGCTGTCGAGAGCCAGGCTTGGCTTTCCAGTCACGGTGGTCCAGCGAAACGGGCTGGCAACAGGTACTGCGTAGACCCTTCCCGGACAGCGGCGGCTAGAGCCGACCGAGCGGCACAGAAAAAGGCCGAGCAGCGTCGACGGGGGAGAGAGAGAGGGCAGAGCGCACAGGGCGCAGCCGGTGTTCAGGACCGAGCGGCATCAACGGGGAGAGAGATGAGAGATAGCAGAGCGCAGCCGGTGTTCAAGGGCCGAGCAGCGTCAACGGGGGAGAGAGGCGCGCAGGAAAACGTGATGCGCTGCCATTGCCACGAGGACCGCAGAGAGCGGCATTGGCAGCAGTGCAGGAGCAGTGCACGAAACCCACAGGGCATCGCCATTTGCCACGAGGACCGCCGACAGCGGCGTTGGCAGCAGCGCGGGAGATGCCATTTTAAGCCGCAGCGGGGAAGAAAGGAAAGCGCGGGAGACGCCATTTTAAGCCGCAGCGGGGAAGAAAGGAAAGCGCGGGAGATGCCATTTTAAGCCAGTCTAACCACACCCAAAAATGCCGAAGAGTGCAGTATCACAGCGTTAAACAATGAAGTCGAAGATTGGACGACATATGTCGAACGCATACAAGTATACTGCAAGGCGAATGAAGTGCCAGATGACAAGAAAGCGCTGGTATTGTTGAATTCAATGGGTGCAAAAACGTATGGCTTACTACGAAACCTAGTAACCCCAGAGAAGCCAGTAGAAAAGGATTTTGAAAACAGTGTCAATCCTACAGGACCACTTAAAACCCACACCGCTGCTAATAGCAGAAAGATTTAAGTTTCACAAAAGGAACCAGCATAAAGATGAAAGTAATGCTGAGTATTTAACGGAACTGTGCAAGCTATCGAAACACTGCCAGTTTGGAATGGGACTAGCAGATACTTTAAGGGACAAGTTTGTGTGTGGGCTTCAAAGTGAAGGAACCCAGAAACGGCTTCTATCAGAAAAGGATCTTACGCTGGACAAGGCTTTCAGCATTGCAGTATCACACGAAGCAGCAGCACGGGGCGCTGCAGAGATACAATGGAGACCGCAAGAATATGGCACAAATGAAATGTCATACGGAACAGTGAAGTGCTATCGCTGCGGCAGAACAACACACGACCATAATGATTGCTGGTTCAAGGACAAAGTGTGCAGACAGTGTGGAAAAGTAGGACACATAGCAAGAGTCTGCAGGTCGGGAAAGAAAACCAGCAGCAAGAAATCTCCACAGGAGAAGTACAAGAAGGTACATAAGGTGACGGAGAGTAGTTCAGACGAACAGAAGAGTGATACAGACTCCGGAAGCAAGGAGCTGGGTTGTCTGAAACTACATAATGTGATCAAAACGAAGGATCATCAAACTATCTGGGTCACGCTCAAGATAGCAGGAGTCCAAGTGAAAATGGAATTGGACACAGGATCAGCCCTAACAGTCATAAACCGAAGGGACTACAAGCGGCTATTCTCACATATACCCTTGAGGATACAAAGATTGTCTTGAAGACATACACGGGGCAAAAAGTCTACCCCAAAGGAAAAATAAGGGTGAACGTTATATATGACGGCAAGGAAACACCAAAAATGGACCTATATGTATTGCCAGATGGAGGACCACCACTACTAGGACATGAATGGATCCGGAAGATACAGCTAGATTGGCATTCCATACAAGCACTGACTGTAGATGCCAAAAAGGACGACGACGTCACACCTGGACGACTGTCAAAAATGCTAACTGATGCACAAGAAGTGTTCCAGCAGGGACTCGGAACACTAAAAGGCATAACAGCGACGATCAAAATAGAGGAAAATGCAAGCCCAACGTTTTTTTAAGGCCAGACCGGTACCTTATGCGATCCGCCCAGCCGTCGAAGCAGAGCTGGAAGGTTTGGAACGTTCAGGAGTACTGTCCAAAGCGGACTGGAGCGAGTGGGCTACACCCATCGTTCCTGTAATGAAGAGGTCGTTGAGTAATACGCCAGGGGAACCAAAGAAGGTTCGCATCTGTGGGGACTTTAAGGTGACAGTGAACCCAGTCCTTCACACTGTACAATATCCGCTTCCATGGATTGAAGATATTTTCGCCTCACTATCGGGAGGGAAACGCTTCACTAAGATTGATCTGGCCCAGGCGTACCTGCAAATGGAGGTAGATGAAGCCTCGAAACAGTACCTCACGATCAACACTCATAAAGGTCTCTACCAATACAACCGGCTGGTGTTCGGGGTAGCATCAGCTCCGGCTATTTGGCAAAGGGCAATGGAACAAGTCCTGCAAGGGATTCCAGGGACCCAGTGTTATTTGGACGACATCCTGGTCACGGGCGAAAATGACAGTGATCACCTCGCCAACCTGGAGCAGGTGCTCACTAGATTGAAGGAATATGGGCTCCGAGCTAATCGCCACAAATGCGAGTTTTTCCAGAAGCAGATCTCGTATTGTGGCCACGTTATTGATAAAGAGGGGTTACATAAGTCCCCTGAAAAGATTGAGGCAGTAGTCAAGGCTCCAGCACCGGAAAATGTGTCACAACTGAGGTCGTTCCTTGGGCTGGTGAACTACTACCATAAATTCTTGCCGAATTTGTCTACCGTACTACACCCACTGAACACCCTACTGCAAACAGGGGTACCATGGAAGTGGACTGACGAATGTAAATGAGCTTTCCAGAAGAGCAAAGCATTGATCACATCAAAAGAGGTGTTGGTTCATTTCAACCCAGCACTACCAATTCGGTTGGCGTGTGATGCATCACCCTATGGCATTGGAGCGGTGCTGTCGCACAAATTCCCGGACGGCTCAGAGAGGCCAATAGCCTTTCCATCTCGGTCACTAACCTCAGCCGAGCGTAACTACGCCCAGATTGACAGGGAGGCCCTCAGCCTAGTGTGGGGAGTGAAAAAGTTCAATCACTATCTGCACGGGCAGAAGTTCACCTTGCTGACTGACCACCAACCACTTGTCTCCATCTTTAATCCAAAGAAGGGCGTTCCGGTGATGACTGCGCAACGGCTACAAAGATGGTCCCTTTTTCTAGGGGCGCACCAATATGAAATCGAGTATAAGGGCACGAGACAGCATGGAAACGCTGATGGGCTATCACGCCTGCCACTGCCTACTGCGGAGGAAGCACCAGCAGTGGATCCTGTCGAAATATTTCATTCGACTATAATTGAATGCTTGCCAGTAACTAACGCTGGTATAGAGAAGGAGGCCCGAAATGACCCGACACTGTCTCGGGTATATGATTTGACGGTGAAGGGATGGCCAGCACATGGCGACTCACTGTTGCCAGCATTCTCATCCAGAAGAGAACAGCTGTCAGTATACCAGGGGACCTTGATGTGTGGATCCCGAGTGGCAATTCCACCCAAGTTAAGGGAGAGAGTGCTCAATGAGCTTCACGAAGGTCAACTGGGAGGGGTGAAAATGAAAAGCCTTGCTCGGGCTTATGTGTGGTGGCCGGGGATCGATCAGCAAATCGAGGACCTGACAAAGAGCTGCTCAGGATGCCAGAAGTTCCAAAATTCACCACCACATGCCCCTCTACACCCATGGGAGTGGCCCTCATCTCCATGGCAACGGGTGCATATTGATTTTGCTGGTTCATTCATGGACTCAATGTTTTTAATAGCCGTGGATGCGCACTCGAAATGGCCTGAGGTGATCAAAATGTCCTCCACCACCACGGAGAAAACTATTGCAGTCCTACGGACCATTTTTGCCAGGAACGGCTTGCCAGAGCAGATTTGCTCTGATAACGGACCAAAGTTTGTGTCCGAAGAGTTTCGAAGATTTATGAAAAGGAATGGGGTAAGGCATTATACATCCGCCCCGTATCATCCAGCCACAAATGGATTGGCTGAGAGGTTCGTACAAACCTTTAAAAAAGCAGTAAAGGCCATGTGCGATGACGACATTCCACTGCAGCATAAGGTGGACAATTTCCTGTTAGCCTACAGAAATGCGACACATGCAGTCACCAACCAGGCCCCGGCCATGATGTTCTTTAACCGAAGGTTGAGGTCTCGTCTGGATTTGCTCAGACCAAATGTACGAAGAGATGTTGAGAGTAAGCAATTCCAGCACATCAATGAGAAGCCGACAAGGAGCTTCAATGTAGGGCAACCAGTCTTGGCCCACGACTACCGAACAGAGAAATGGCAACCAGGAACGATATGCACATGGCAGGGGCCACTAATGTACACAGTGGATGTTGGGGAGAACATTGTGAGACGTCATGCTGACCAGATCCTAGAGTCACAGGAACGAGTCAACCCCATGTCTCGGCCATACGTACCTGGTGAGGAACCCGACGTACAGGTCGCATCTACCTCAGAAACAATAGCATTGGAAGCTGATGAATCAACTGCCGACAGGGTGTTAGAATCGCCTTCGCACCAAGAACGAGACACTCGGGAAAGGCGTTATCCAGAAAGAATCAGGAAGCCTCCCCAAAGACTGAATTTATAAATAGACTATTTTCAGTTAATGTTGCATGTTAAAAGTGTTAATTGTAATTAGTTTGATATTTAATTGTTAAATGAGTGTTATGGTACTGTTAATCTAAAAGGGGAGGAATTGTAATGTATGTACCTTTAAGGGGGAGAACTACTTTTTACAGCTCCTGTATCCTGTAGTACCGGCAGTGACCACACCTGTATATAAACTCTGAGTAGTGATCTGTACAGTCAGTTGCAGTTTGAACCCTCATTCAGTAAACACCTGTTGATCGTTCCCTGCAGTCTGTTGTCTGATTATTGAAGGACACAACATTAAGATACACGGATATAACAATAAGCATAACAATAAAATGCCAGAATTGGAAGCTGTTATGACAGTTAGGAAACAACGATGTAGGGGGAATATCAGAAACATGACTAAATAATAGAGAATGAAAGTAAATATAACATGCAGGAGTATAGAGTGTTCAGAAAAGACACAGTGGACAATAAAGGAGGTAATGTAGCCCTAATATCCATGGACAGCTCCCAGTGTTTACATTGTTAAATCCAGTCCTCTTATGCCGATAGCAGAATTGTAGACTCACAAAAATGTAATTCTATGATTCTGCTGTCAGGATAAGGGAGCTGGATTTAACAATATCAGTGCAGGGAGCCAACAGATGGATGTCAGTTTCCATGACTCAAACTACAAAAGCACTAAATGTAAAAGATCCTGTAGAAAAACATTCATTTTTTAAAGAAGAAAAGAGCAAGGAGAAGTCAATGGATCTTTAGCAAACAAAGTGGTATTATAATTGTTATTCAGAAGCAAAAACATTCAATCACTAGGCAATGTCTCTTGACTTGAAGGCCTAGAAATTGGGTTGAGGCGCCAAACTGGCGCCAAGTTCGCCTGAGCGCAGGATTTAGCGCAGCGTTCGAGTCTTCAGCGATCGTCCGATATTCAGTTTCATTGCCCCTAGAGGGAGACGAGGCGAGGCTCAAGGCGCTCCGCGTCCCTCTTAGGGCGCTGAAACTGAATATCGCAGCGCAACGTGCCGCAGCGCCACACGCTGCGGCACGGCACGCTGCGGTACTGCAGGCCTTCCTCCCATTGTTAAGGGGGAGGGGCCTGCAACAGCGCGATCCCTGATTGCGAATGCCGGCAAAAGAGCCCGGCACCGAGGAGAAGTGCCGGGCTCTCGGGAAACAGCCGGCAATGCCGCGGGGGGGGGGGGGGAGGTCAGGAGGCCGGGGACGGAGGTGCTGGCAGGCGGCCACCGAAAAAGGCGGCCGCCCCGCACCTCCACCTTAACTTGCGCCGCTGCCGGCACAGTAAGGCCCCGTGAACCGGGTGCGGGTAGCGTACGGTGCAACTGCGGCGTTCGCAGCCAAATATCGTGAACGGGGCGCGAATGGGGTGCTGCGCACACCGATGACGTCATCGGTGGCGGCGCAGCGCAAAAGGCTAACGCCACCATTATTGCCCCAACTCAATATCGCGGGAGGCGCAGCCAGTGGCGCTACAGCCACTGCCTGCCTCTTTAGGCGCTAACAAGTGGCGCTACAGCCACTGCCTGCCTCTTTAGGTGCTAACAAGTGGCGCTACTCACCCAATTTCTCCCCCGAAGAGTTTAGAAATCTAGTTTTTTTGGGAGGGAGTATTTCTCTGCTTTTGGCATAGAACATTCTGTATATTTCCATGTGCTCAATCTTTTCAACAGGTCAGGGACAATTTACATTATCAAGGATTTACCCTAATTTATCCAAGTGTCAGCTGTGGATCAGTTGGTAGCACACTCACCTTTGAGAAGTTAGAAGGTTGTGGGCACTCCAGGGACCTGTGTATGTAAAGCTAGGCTGACACTGCAGTGCTACACTGTTGGAGGTGCCATTTTTCGGATGAGATGTTAAACCGAGGCCCTGTCTACTCTCTCAAGTGAATGTAAAATATCCCATGGCACTATTTTGAAGAAGAGTAGGGGAGTTGTCCTAACCAATACTTCTCCCTCAACGTAACAAAAACAGGATTATCTGGTTATTTTCACATTGCCGTTTGTGGGAGCTTGCTGTGCCAAATTGGCTGCCACGTTTCCCACATTACAACTAGTGGCTCTACTTCATTGGCTGTAAAGCGCTTTGAGGTGGTTGTGAAAGGTGCTATATACATGCAAGTCTTTCTTTAATTTATTTACTGCTCAGGCAAATTATTCAATGTGATAAAAGGTTTAAGTATCAGGAGATCAATTTTAAAGTAGAAGTGTTTTTGGAGAGAATGGATTAAAAGATGTGGTGGGACTGTAGGTGGATGGGGTGGGCTGGGGTAATTTATGTAAAAATGTATTGTTTTACTCTGGAAAGAAAATATGTTGCTTGCTTGTTAAATGTCACTATCTTCCTGTTTATTAAAACTAGTGCTGTGATTAGGTAGGTCAATTATGGGATCATATTATAATTATCTAGTTATTTTTATACTAAACTTTTCATGTTGTTCAAAGTTTTTTTGTTGCAAAATCACAGTTGGGGCAATTTCTAGGACCTTTTAAAACATAATTGTGACCCATTTGCAGAACATATTCTTCCTACAATTGATTCTAATGACATTCTTAAATGAAATATTCTTAGCTCAAGGTAATCTGGCAGCAAGTGGACAGAATGCAGTGTAACTAAAAATACTTATTTGTGTGCTAAAAGCCCTTCACATTGCATCATTTCCCTTCCTAGTTCCTTGAGTCTGTGGTAAATATGGGATTGTGGGGTGGGTGGGGGGATGTTTACAGAGATTTCTTTTCATGGAAGTGTTATAGAATCATAGAATAGTGCAGCACAGAAGGAGGGCGTTCGGCCCATCGTGCCTGTGCTGACTCTTTGAAAGAGCTATCCAATTATTCCCGCTCCCCCTGCTCTTGCTGTGGCTCAGTTGGTAGCAGTCTCACTTCTGAGTCACAAGGTTGTGAATTCAAGTCCCACTCCAGAGACTTGAGCACAAAATCTAGGCTGACATTACAGTGCTGTACTGAGGGGAGGTGCTGCCTTTCAGATGAGTCGTTAAGCTAAGGCCCCAGCTGCTCTCTCAGGTGGATGTAAAAGATCCTATGGCACTATTTCAAAGAGCAGGGGAGTTATCCCCGGTGTCCTAACCAATATTTATCCCCCAATCAACATCTAAAACAGTTTATAAGAACATAAGAAATAGGAGCAGGAGCAGGCCATTTGGCCCTTGGAGCCTGCTCCGCCATTCAATAAGATCATGGCTGATCTTCTACCTCATCTCCACTTTCCTGCACTATCCCCATATCCCTTGATGCCCTTAATATTCAAAAATCTATCAATCTCTGTCTTGAATATATTCAACTACTGAGCCTTCACAGCCCTCTGGAGTAGAGAATTCCAAAGATTCACCACCCTCTGAGTGAAGAAATTTCTCCTCAGCTCAGTCCTAAATGGCCGACCCCTTATTCTGAGACTGTGACCCCTGGTTCTGGACTCCCCAGCCAGGGGAAGCATCCTCCATGCATCTACCCTGTCAAGCCCTGTAAGAATTTTGTATGTTCAATGAGATCATCTCTCATTCTTCTAAACTCTAGAAAACATAGGCCTAGTCTACTCAATCTCTCCTCATAAGACAATCCCCCCATCCCAGGAATCAGTCTGGTGAACCTTTGTTGCACTCCCTCTATGGCATGTGTATCCTTCCTTAGGTAAGGAAACCAAAACTGTACACAATACTCCAGGTGTGGTCTCACCAGGGCCTTATATAATTGTAGTAAGACGTCTTTACTCTTATACTCAAATCCTCTTGTAATAAAGGCCAACATACTGTAGTGTATGTAGCTTTAAGAGAGAACTACTTTTACAGCTCCTGTATACTGTAGTACCGGCAGTGACCACACCTGTATATAAGCCTTGAGCATGCCTCTGTACCCCAGTCTTGAGACTACTCTACTCCAGTAAACACCTGTTGATTGTTAAGTTACAGCCTCCGTGTAGTTATTGGGAAACATCCTACTTTAAGAATCACGGATCTAACAGTGGCGACGAGGCCGATTCGAATCTGCCTGCAACTCTGCATTTCCCTTCAAGGATTCGCTCCGGGAGGGCGGTGGAAGAAAGTCGAGGCCAGAAACACGGGCGTCGACCACGAGCAACCGCCCAGTCATCCAGCAGAGAGTAAACATCGCAGGAGAGGCTGTTAAGAGCCGGGCTTGGTTCCCCAACCACGACGATCCAGCAACAGGTACAGCGCACACCCTTCCCGGACAGCGGCGGCTGGAGCCGACCAACGGCGTAGAAAAGCCGAGCAGCGTCGATGGGGTAAGAGAGAGGGTGAAGCGCACAGGGCGCAGCCAGGGGTTGAAAACCGAGCGGCGTCGAGGAAAAACAAACAGAGAGAGAGAGGGTAAAGCAGCAGCCGGGTTCAGGACCGAGCAACGTCAACGGGAAAGGCGCACAGGAAAATGCGCAGAGCACAGCCAGGGCTCAAGGGCTGAACCGCGTCTGCGGGGAGAAGAAGGGAGAGCGCAGGAGACGCCATTTTTAGAAGCTGCAGCGGAGAAGAAGGGCAAGCGCGGGAAGGAAGGAAAGCGCGGGTGATGCCATTTTGTGCCAGCGGAGAAGAAGGGAGAGCGCGGGAGACGCCATTTTAGACAGTTAAATCACACCCAGGGATGGCGAAGAGTGGCAGTATCACTGCATTCGAAAATGAAGTCGAAGATTGGGTGACATATGTGGAACGCATTGAGGTGTACTGCAGGGCGAATGAAGTGCCAGATGCTAGGAAAGCACTGGTTTTGTTAAATTCCATGGGTGCAAAAACTTATGGCTTACTGCAAAACCTGATAACCCCAGAGAAGCCCGTGGATAAGAATTTTGAAAGCATAGTGGCAATCCTACAGGACCACCTAAGCCCCACACTGCTGCTGATAGCAGAAAGATTTAAGTTCCACAAAAGGAACCAGCATAAAGACGAAAGTAATGCTCAATACTTAACGGAACTGCGCAAGCTATCGAAACACTGCCAGTTTGGAGTGGGACTATCAGATACGTTAAGGGACAAGTTTGTGTGTGGGCTTCAAAGTGAAGGAACCCAGAAACGGCTTCTATCAGAAAAGGATCTTACGCTGGACAAGGCTTTCAACATGGCAGTATCACACGAAGCAGCCGCACGGGGCGCTGCAGAGATACAACGGAGACCGCAAGAATATGGCACCAATGAAATGTCATATGGAGCAGGGAAGTGTTATCGCTGCGGCAGAACAACACACAACCAGAAGGATTGTTGGTTCAGGGACCAAGTGTGCAGACAGTGTGGAAAAACAGGACACATAGCAAGAGTCTGCAGGTCAGGGAAGAAAACCAACAGCAAGAAATCTCCACAGGAGAAGTACAAAAAGGTACATAGGCCTAGAAATTGAGTTTTGGCTTAGCCAGGGCTTTAGCGCCGGAAGTTAGTGCCGGCGCTAAGTCCCCCTGCGCGCGCCAAAAATTCAGCAGGGCCGCGCCCAAACGGCTGCCGGCGCTACTGAAGGGTCTTTGCGGCGGTAAATCGGCGCTAACTGCCGTTTCGCGCCGCAATTCCGGCGCTGCGGCACCCGATGCGGTGCGGCAGGCTCGGGAAGTGCAGGCCTCCTCCTTCCCTTAAGGAGGAGCTGCCTGCACCCGGCCGCGGCCCGCGAAAATCTTTTTAAAAATGAGCCCGGCACCTCGGACAAGTGCCGGGCTTGCTTCTGTTCCGGAGGGGGGGGGGGAAGTCCGGGGAGGGAGCTGCGGCCAGGCGGCCGGCGGGAAAGCGGCCGGCCGCCGCGGGGCCTTTAATGCGCCGGCGCAAAGACTTGTAAGACTCTGTTGCCAGAGTCTTAGTTGCGGCTGCCACGGGCGAGGCGGCCGCAACTGAATTTCGGCGCTGGGGCCCGTCGGCATGGCAACCGGGACGCTGCGCACACCGATGACGTCATCGGTGCCGGCGCAGCGCTACCGGTCTACCGCGGCGGAAGGGCCCCAGGCAATTTCGGCGCCGGCGCCAATTGCAGCGCTAGGCCCTCTAGCGCCGCAAAATCGGCGCTAAGGGCACTCAATTTCTAGGCCATAAGGTGATGGACAGTAGTTCAGACGAACAGGGAAGTGATACAGACCCCGGAAGCAAGGAGCTGGGTTGTCTGAAACTACATAAGGTAACCAAAATGGAGGATCACCAGACTATCTGGGTCACACTCAAGATAGACGGAGTCCAAGTGAAAATGGAATTGGACACTGGATCAGCCCTAACAGTCATAAACCAAAGGGACTACAAGCGGCTATTTTCACATATACCCTTGAAAGCTACAGAGATTGTCTTGAAGAC
The DNA here is from genome assembly GCF_052327205.1 of Somniosus microcephalus. Taxonomy (NCBI): domain Eukaryota; kingdom Metazoa; phylum Chordata; class Chondrichthyes; order Squaliformes; family Somniosidae; genus Somniosus; species Somniosus microcephalus. The sequence goes on along the minus strand of NC_140988.1, from coordinate 314,593,601 downwards.
GTACACGGGACAAAAAGTCTACCCCGAAGGAAAAATAAGGGTGAAATTGATATACAAAGTCCAGGAAATACCTAAAATGGACCTATATGTATTGCCAGATGGAGGACCACCACTACTAGGATGTGAATGGATCCGGAAGATACAATTAGATTGGCATTCCATACAGGCACTGAAGGTTGAGGCCAAAAAGGATGACGACGTCACACCTGGACGGCTGTCAAAAATGCTAACTGGCGCATAAGAAGTGTTCCAGGAGGGACTCGGAACACAAAAAGGCATAACAGCGACAATCAAAATAGAGGGAAATGCGAGCCCAAAGTTTTTGAAGGCCAGACCGGTGCCTTATGCGATCCGTCCAGCCGTCGAAGCAGAGCTGGAAGGTTTGGAACGTTCTGGAGTACTGTCCAAAGTGGACTGGAGTGAGTGGGCTACACCCGTCGTTCCTGTAATGAAGAGGTCGTTCCTCGGGCTGGTGAACTACTACCATAAGTTCTTGCCGAATTTGTCTACAGTACTACACCCACTGAACGCCCTACTGCAAACGGGGGTACTATGGAAGTGGAATGACGAAGGTAAACGAGCTTTCCAGAAGTGCAAAGAATTGATCACATCAAAAGAGGCGTTGGCTCATTTCAATCCAGCACTACCAATTCGGTTGGCGTGTGATGCATCACCCTATGGTATTGGAGCGGTGCTGTCGCACAAATTCCCGGACGGCTCGGAGAGGCCAGTAGCCTTTGCGTCTCGGTCACTAACCTCAGCCGAGCGTAGCTACGCCCAGATTGACAAGGAGGCCCTCAGCCTAGTGTGGGGAGTGAAAAAGTTCGACCACTATCTACACGGACAGAAGTTCACCTTGCTGACTGACCACCAGCCACTTGTCTCCATCTTTAATCCAAAGAAGGACGTTCCGGTGATGACTGCGCAACGGCTATAAAGGGAGGAAGCACCAGCAGTGGACCCTGTCGAAATATTTCATTCGACTATAATTGAATGCTTGCCAGTAACTAACGCGGATATAGAGAAGGAGACCCGAAATGACCCGCACTGTCTCGGGTATATGATTTGACGGTGAAGGGATGGCCAACACATGGCGACTCATTGTTGCCAGCATTCTCATCCAGAAGAGAACAGCTGTCAGTATGCCAGGGGACCTTCGTGTGTGGATCCCGAGTGGTAATTCCACCCAAGTTAAGGGAGAGAGTGCCCAATGAGCTTCACGAAGGCCATCTGGGAGGGGTGAAAATGAAAAGCCTTGCTAGGGCTTATGTGTGGTGGCCGAGGATCGATCAGCAAATCGAGGGCCTGACAAAGAGCTGCTCGGGATGCCAGAAGGTCCAAAATGCACCACCACATGCCCCTCTACACCCATGGGAGTGGCCCTCCTCTCCATGGCAACCAGGAACGGTATGCACACGGCAGGGGCCATTAATGTACACAGTGGATGTCGGGGAGAACATTGTGAGACGCCACGTCGACCAGATCTTAGCGTCACAGGAATGAGTCAACCCCATGTCTCGCGTACCTGGGGATGAACCCGACATACTGGTAGCATCTACCTCAGAAACAGTAGCAGTGGAAACCGATGAAAGGGGGCCAGAATCGCCTCCGCACCAAGAACAAGAACCTCAGGAAAGGCGCTATCCAGAAAGGATCAGGAAGCCGCCCCAAAGACTGAATCTATAAATGGACTATTTCTGTTTAATGTGCATGTTAAAGTGTTAATTGTTATTTGCATATTATGGGTACTGCTAATCTAAAAGGGGAGGAATTGTAGTGTATGTACCTTTAAGAGAGAACTACTTTTACAGCTCCTGTATACTGTAGTACTGGCAGTGACCACACCTGTATATAAGCCTTGAGCATGCCTCTGTACCCCCAGTCTTGAGACTACCCTACTCCAGTAAACACCTGTTGATTGTTAAGTTACAGCCTCCGTGTAGTTATTGGGAAATATCCTACTTTAAGAATCACGGATCTAACACATACCATTTGCTTTTCTAATTGCTTGTTGTACCTGCATGTTAACTTTCAGTGATTCGTGTACAAGGACACCCAGGTCCCTCTGAACACCAACATTTCCCAATCTCTCAACATTTAAAAAATACTCTGTTTTTCTTTTTCTCTTACCAAAGTGGATAATTTCACATTTCTCCACATTATATTCCATTTGCCATGTTCTTGCCCACTCACTTAGCCTGTCTATATCCCCTTGAAGCCTCCTTGCATCCTCCTCACAACTTACAATCCCACCCAGTTTTGTAGATGAACCAGTTGGGTTTTTAACCAATAATTCATCCTCTGGCCATTTGTTTTACCCCCGGTGCCACTCTGTAAATTAACCAAATTTATTAAACTCACAGCTTACCCAAGCAGGATTTGTAACGCACAACTCTATGGCGCTGTTAATCTACCCTGTCGAACATAACTACTCTGCCACACTCCGCACATCAATGTGACACTCACCAACACACTAGATTAACCTGAATAAGGTGTAAGATTTTTCCATTGTTGAGATTGCTTTTGACTCGGTTATCAAATAGCTTGGCTTCCAGATTGACCCTTAAGCAACACACGCCAGGTAGAGAGAGAGAGAGTCAGAGAGAATAAAGTTAGAGAGATAGAGAGTCAGAGAGAGAGAAAGAACAGAGAGAGAGAGAGAACAGAGAGAGAGACAAAGACAGCGAGAAAGTGAGAGACAGACACAGAGACAAAGAGATAGAAAGTAATTGTAAGAGATAGAAAGTGTGAGACAGAATGTGAGAGAGAGAAAGTGAGAGAAAGTGACAGAGAGGGAGAGAAAAAGATAGAGAGACAGCGAGAGAGAATGTGAGAGAGACACAGAGAGAAAAAGAGAAACATACACACAGCGAGACAGAGAGAATGAGAGAGTGTAACTGAGTCACCTTGGAACCTTTTACTACGTGAAAGGCCCTATATATCGTTGAGAAGAGAATATTGAAGAGACTGAGGCAAGTACCTGGGGAATTAGTTACAATCTGAGTGTTTCACTGATTCCCCTCCTTACTCTTCAAACGCACAGCACTAATTGGGGAATGACCAACAGACAAAGACAGGTGACTCCATAGCTCAGGGATTAGAGCACAGGTCTTGTTAAACCAGGGGTTGTGAGTTTAAAACTCATTGGGGCCTACTCAAAAATAGCTTGGTTTTTAAATTCACTGTCACTTAACAACATTTTTCCTTATAAATATTAAACAGCTCTGAGACTGACCCAGGAACAACAGGCTCTCTCCCCCTTCCTCTTCCTCATTTTCCCCTTCCCTCTCTCACCCATCTTCCTTGCTCCATTTCCCCTCTCCCCCTTAACCAATCTTTCTCCAATCCAATCTGGTCATTATCACATTGCTGTTTGTGAGAGCTTGCTCTGCACAAATTGGCTGCCGCGTTTCCTACATTACAACAGTGACTACACTTCAAAAAGTACTTCATTGACTGTAAAGCACTTTGGGACATCTGGTGGTTATGAAAGGCGCTATATAAATGCAAGTCTTTCTTTCTTCTTTCTTTCTTTTCTTTCCCCATAGCCCTGCAATATTTTTCCCTTCAAATATTTATCCAATTCCTTTTTGAAAGTTACTATTGAATCTGCTTCCACCACCCTTTCAAGCAGCGCATTCCAGATCATAACAACTTGTGTAAAAAAAAAAATCTCCTCATCTCCCCTCTGTTTCTTTTGTCAATTACAGGGCTTTGGTGAGACCACACTGGAATACTGTGCACAATTCTGGTCTCCTTATCTGAGAAAGGACATACATGCCTTAGAGGCGGTGCAACGAAGGTTCACTAGATTGATCCCTGGGATGAGAGTGTTGTCATATGAGGAGAGATTGAGTAGATTGGGCCTATACTCTCTGGAGTTTAGAAGAATGCGAGGTGATCTCATTGAAACATGTAAGATTCTGAGGGGGATTGACAGGGTAGATGCAGGGAGGATGTTTCCCTGGCTGGAGAGTCTAGAACTAAGGGGCATAGTCTCAGGATAAGGGGTAGGCCATTTAAGACTGAGATGAGGAGGAATTTCTTCACTCAGAGGGTTATGAATCTTTGGAATTCTCTACCCAAAAGGGCTGTGGATGCTGAGTCGTTGAGTATATTCAAGGCTGAGATAGATAGATTTTTGGACTCTAGGGGAATCAAGGGATATGGAGATCGGGCGGGAAAGTGGAGTTGAGGTCGATGATCAGCCATGATTTTATTGAATGGTGGAGCAGGCTCAAGGGGCCGTAGGCCTACTCCTGCTCCTAATTCTTATGTTCTTACATAATTACCTGTGTCCTCAGGTTACCGACCTTCCTGCCAGTGGAAACAATTTCTCCCTATGTATGCTCATCAAAATCCCTCATAATTTTGAACACTTCTATTAAATCTCCCCTTAACCTTCTCTGCTGCAAATGTTCAAAGAATTCATCCAATGTTTATTATTACATGTGATATTTTACACTCCATGTCCTTTATTATGTCACAAGTATTAGTTTTTAAGATTTAAATTTGATGAATGCAAAATCCATTTTTTTAATCATCATTTTTCTTTTTCATTTCTATTGCTTTCTTTCTATTGTAACTCTGAAAGATTCCATTTATCATATACAAGTGCAATTTTTGCAAGTAAATGTGAGGAAGTGGTGCTTCAGTTGTACTGAGTCTAATCTGCACTCAGTTTTGGCCACTAAACCAGGAAAGATATATTGGCCTTGGAGGGGGCACAGCGCAGATTTACCAGAATGGTACCAGGGCTTAAAGGGTTAAATTGTGAGGACAGCTTGCATAAACTTGGTTGTTATTCCCTTGAGTTTAGAAGGTTGAGGGGTGATGTAATTGAGGTCTATAAAATGACAGACCGGGTAGAAGCAGAGAGACTATTTCCTCTGATGGGCAAATCCAGAACAAGGGGGCACATTCTTAAAAGTAGAGCTCGACCATTCAGGAGTGAAATCAGGAAGCACCTTTTCACACAAAGGGTAGTGGAAATCTGTAATTCTCTCTCCCAAAAATCTGTGGAATGTGGGTTAATTGAAATTATCAAGACTGAGAGCGATAGATTTTTTTTTAATGAAGGGTATCAAAGGATGTGGAACAAAGATGGGGAAATGAAATTAAGATACAGATCAGCCATGATCTGACTGAATGGCAGAACAGGCTCACAGGGCTGACTGGCCTACTCCTGTAACTTTGTTCCTATGTTTGTCTCATGTCTGAAGTTGGTTTATAAGCAAGGAAAAACATTTTTATAATTGTGTGTCTCATTTTTTGCTCCTGGAACAAAATGTGAGTATTATTGTAATTATACTATTATGATGATATTCGTATTATGTATTTTTTTTTCTTCTTTCCTACTCCTCTGATGCTAGAGTACAATCTAGCCTCACTCTCTAGTAGCTCACCCAATTGTACATGTGGATTTCTGGGCATTCACATGTTCATGAAGTAGCCATTCTTTGCATGTGAGCCTACACATTGAAGTTTGACAGCGTATTCAACCATGGGAGGGCATCATAGCAGAGTCTGATTCTAACCTCACCCAAAATTCTGTTCTCAACCCCTATCCCACACACACTCACAAAATTCCATCAACAGTCATGGTAGAATGATCAGAACAGAATTGCTTGCTGAATTTCTTCCTCAAATACTCTGGTAACATTCATTACAATTAGAGCACTATTACCATCATTGACTAACTCAGCATTGAGCAGGGATTCAGTGTGGCAGTATGACTTAGCACCATACAACATTTACAATTCCTTTACCTACTGAGCAAATGGCAGAATGGCAGAATTCTACCTTTTCTTCCAATAAAAATGTAAGAAACCCAAAATATAAATGCTGTTACAAATGGGTGATGGGCGGGGGTGCACCATGGAGGCTGATGGGAATGACAAATATTAAACAACATTTACTCACTAGGCAAGTTACATTAGTTAACATCATTGGAGCTCTTTGCTTTTCCAGAATGCAGAGCAACACTACACATACACAGGGTTAGGGTTAATTGAAATGATCAAGACTGACATAAGATGTAGCATGGAAATGTCTGCATGTACAATAGCACTCTGAGGTTTAGAGAAAACCAGAGCATCCAGTATGTGCAGCCACTTCATCTGGTCACACTCATGCTGAGTCTACTTATTGGTTTAAGAATCAAGAACATTCCAATGCGATTCAAGTGAGGCTGCAGATTCCTTTAAAAAAAGTGCTTTTATACCATCAATTTTCTTGATGACTCCTTGCCTGAGGTATGATTCCATGGGTGCTGGTTGCCCTCCGATACTTTGTTCCTGCAACCAAATATTCCCACACAAGCGGTTCCAAGAGAGGTCACCGGATGGCTATCAAATTTGGGAACCTTGGCCGATTTCCTCCTCCCTAAACCAGGAACACTGCCCCAATTGTTGCACCTATCAATGCCCACCTAATAAAAGTGAGAGAGAAAAATACGCGTAATTGTTGGCCTAGATGCTAAAGAGTTAACGAAAGGAGTAACTTAGCTAGCTGAAAATAGTACCTATGACAGCTAATGCTTTCTTTAGGAATTCTGACTCTATCTTGCATGATATACTCCCTCCGCTGCATCATTTGCCATTGGCCTCTACCTGCTTCCTCCAACTAAACCACCCGTGGACACTGGTTTCACTTTCGCGTTCTCTTTCAAGCCAGGTTTCAAGTGTATCCTATTTTAAAAGCAAACAAGGTTTATTTTCTTTTAGCGGTGCTCTGAGAGCATAGGCCTCCCAAGCTCTTCCCATCAATGTCTGACAGGGCCATTAGGATTCTATTCCCACAGCCTGGACCTTTCACTGCAAATTACCCAGACAATCCATTAAACTGGAGCACGTTATTCAGCTAATGCCCTGTGCTAAATTAAAGATGGGTGAAAATGTTACATCAAAGCAGGCCTTGTGACTTACAGTAATTTTGCGCTTTAAGCTGCAGGAAAGAAAACCAGGAAACGATGACCATTTTGTGTCCGTACACACGTGAATGTTTGCCTATTAAGGGTTACAATAAAATGGAAATTTAATTAAATTTGTTATGTTCTTCCCTCCTTTAATTTTCTTCCTTTCTCTCTGGAAGGCACTGTCTCTTGCAGGGATAGGGTTCCACAGGCTCCAGCAACACTCCAATACTACGACTAAGACAGTGAATGCTAGCAGGCTACACAACTGGAGGTGCGGGGGCATCACAATTGAACTGAGTCCTATCTACCCCTGATATCCATTCAGGTGCACTTTCCAATAGAGGTCACTTGGATAGCAGTCAGCAGCAAAAACCCTGGTCTTTTTCCCTTTCCTAACCTTACAGTGCGGAGATAAGTTGTAACGCCCTACTGCAGCACCACCTGATATCAGTGAACTCAGCAGAGCCTGGGGACCAATCCAGGGAGATTTCTGGTCTGTGCAGCTCATTGCCTTAACCAGGACAGTGGATAATTAAGTCTAGGCTGAGTCATTAAACCTACGAGGGTCATCAGGTGCTTGAAAACTGTTCATCAGTCTGTGATGATCTCATTATTACAGTTAGCAGATGAATGTGTCTTATGTCATGGTGTACGCAATCTACTTTTAAAGCTACTGATGTCAGTTTAAATATTGCACAGTCACAGATAATATGTGATGATACTGTAAACTAATGACCTCAATTTTCTGCTGTCTTAATTTGGAATAAGAAGAATAACAACATTGTATGCAGCAGTTTTATTTGATTTTGATAACAGCATGTCCAGGATTATCATCCCATAGCCAGAGATGGAGCACAGTAACCAATATGTTTGCAATTTGGTTACTTACTGAGAATATCGGATGAAAAATATCCATTGTGAATGGTGTTTTAATTTTGATCTTTTTTTCAGCCCATTTACCATAGAGTGCATCCCTTTTACAGAAGAACCTTTTCCCCATGTGAACCTCTATGTATTTGGGTGTATTTGTGCTCACACTGCAATCAAACAGAATGTTTTCATGTCGAATTCTAACTAATTCATATGTCAAAGGCATCAGGCATTGCTGTGCAGAACCTGAAATGTTTGCCTATACATGACCATTGCACTGTTGCTAGTAACAAAGCTAGTACATTATAGAACAATTGGGTCCGCTGCTGATTCCGGTGAAACACAGAGTGAAGGGTTTTAATTAACGTATCAGTGTGAATGAAATATTCAAATATTCACCACATTTGAGTAAGTCAAAGTCACAGGGGCGAGGAAATATCTTTTAGGTTGCAGCCTGGAAGGCACTGTTAGTAGATTTTTAACTGATTTCAGGGGAAGAAAAATTCCCCTACCAGTCTCCCACAAATCAATCAAAACAAATTCCAATGGCACAAAAGTAATTCTGTCAGTGAAAAAAATAATGCATTCAATCAGAATTCAGTATTCAATCAATGGCATTCATCACCTTTATCCATAGGTGCAACCGTTGGAAAGGGAGGGGGAAGGAATAATAACGGAGATGTGCCAAATTATTTTTTTGCGTGGGTTATGTCCTCCTCTTCTCATCGCTCCAAATCCTGCACTTGTACTTAACTTTCCCCCAAAATTTCACTTAACCTGTGCAAATGATTTCTCCCACTCGGCCACAGTACCTTAAGTGGAAACCCCACTTACATGCTTAAATGAGTTCTCCGTCGAACCACTGCTGAAGGTACAGAGAAGCTCCAAGGAGACTCACCCCCTTTATGTTTACCACCCCACACATTTAATAGAGAGCAGAAAATTGCTTCCACTGCAGGTACCCAAAAGAAATTCAAGGAGCAGGAATTGGATCTCACTGCATCCATTTTACAGAAGTAAAACAGGCGCAACAAGGGCCAATTTCAAGGACCAACCCAATTTTGGATTGGGCCAGTTTTCAGGCTGCCTAAAACACAGGTTAGACCCCTTACATATGTAAATGAGGGGCCTAACCAATTTTAGCTCGCCTCTACCAAATTGGACATTACAGAGTGGTCCCTGGACTCCACAGTACTCGTGATCGCCCCCCTTCACCCTCCTTCCCGTGACTTACCTTTGGGCTGCTGCCAGCAAGGCAAGTAACCCGAAAATCTTTTTTTTTTTTTTTAAATGGTCGCGCGTTACGATAGCGACTACACTTCAAAAAGTATTTCATTGACTGTAAAGCATTTTAAGATGTCCTGAGGTCACGAACGGCACTGTGTAAATGCAAGTTCTTTCTTTCTTCAGTATTGAGCTAACCACAAGAAGGTACAGAAAAACAGCATGGATTGGCCTTCCAAACCCCATGTAGGCTGGCTTCGACTATTTGCAGCATCACTTTAACTAGCACAATTTTAACTGCTCCCCCATCAGGCCAATGCAGATACTTCAGCACAAGGCCACACCTGGTGGATCAGGATTGTGGCCTAGTTTTCAGCTGTTCCAGTGTACTCCCACCGATGCTAGGAGTACATGGAAGAGCCATCGATTTTTAGCCCCAAATTCTTTTACTAAACTACCATTATAAACCAATTACCAAGTTTACTAATCTTGGCATCTTTAATTTTACGCACAGAAGAAAATATATCCCAACTGATATATAATACAAACAGAAATTGTGGAAAGTGTACAGCAGGTTCATTACTAAAAAGAGAAAAGATAGGTTAATGTTTAATGAAGATATCTTTAGTCAGAATTCTGACCTGCTGTTAACCTATCATTTCTCTTTACAGATGCTAACAGACTTGCTGTGTAATCCAGCATTTCCTGTTTTGATTGCATATTTGCAATTTTTTTTTTGCTCTCTGATGTAGAATATTTCCAAAGAAAATGTTCAAAGCACTCCTCTTTTTCAACAAGCAAATCACTGTAGCATAGTTCTTGCATAATCAGTTTGTACCTCCCAAAAAGAAAAAAGTGTTCTAGATAGAAGTTACATTGAGTCTGCCTCCACCACCCTTTCAGGCAGTGCATTCCAGATCCTAACCACTCGCTGCGTAAAAAAGTTTTCCCTCATGTCGCCTTTGGTTCTTTTGCCAGTCACCTTAAATCTGTGTGGTCTGGTTCTCGGCCCTTCTGCCAATGGAAACAGTTTTTCTCTATCTACTCTGTCTAGACCCATCATGATTTTGAACACCTCTATCAAATCTCCTCTCAACCTTTTCTGCTCTAAGGAGAACAACCCCAGCTTCTCCAGTCTATCCACGTAACTGAAGTCCCTCATCCCTGGAACCATTCTCGTAAATCTTTTCTGCACCCTCTCTAAGGCCTTCACATCCTTCCTAAAGTGCAGTGCCCAGAATTGGACACAGTACTCCAGTTGAGGCCGAACCAGTGTTTTATATAGGTTCATCATAACTTCCTTGCTTGATGGATATCTTTATTTAAAACCCAATTTTAAAATGTTAATTGCAGAAAGAAACTTGCTTCCGCACAATAATTGAGGAAACTCCATCTTTTACTGAAAATTCAGACATATTTGATTGTTTCGGATGGGAAAAAATTAAATTCTGTTATTGGTGATAAATGGCCTCAGATTGTTACTGTGGTAATTATGTTGTAGTAACTTGTGACAATTATGACAAAGCTCAAATTTTCAATGGCGGTGATTATATCACAGGGTCATATAGTCACAATTTGTGTATTGTAATTAGTTGGCAGCAATTTGTTATTATTTGTCCTCTTACTTTATGGAATAATAATAATATGCCCTAATTTTTGTTATGACATCCAACAATCCCATTACAACATCATGATTACCACAACCACCATTCTTGCCCATTACGACATTCACATGGCTGGCAGTCATTGAATCTGTTGCTACTGAAAACTTGCAACAATTACATAAGAACATGAGAAGTAGGAGCAGGAGTAGGCCATACGGCCCCTCGGGCCTGCTCCGCCATTCAATAGGATCATGGCTGATCCGAATCTAGACTCACGTCCACTTCCCTGCCCTCTCCCCATAACCCCTAATTGTCTTGAATTCTCAGTGAAATAATGAAAATTGCACAAAAGCATGTGTTGTAATTAACCTGTGACTGCTTTATGCAGAGTAATATACAATATTTTTTGATGTATGGCCTTGCGTTGTCTCTAAATTTATTTACTATCTTGGCACCAGTATGTTACAAGCAAAGTCACACAGCTTTAATGCTGTTTGATACTCTAAATTCATCACTTCAAATTGCTTTCTCCACCAGTGACAGACTCATAACCAGCAGTATTTTAACTTAGTTCTCAGCTCAAAATATTCTCTCCAGCCACAGTTCAAGGGAATATAGAACAATAATTTCACGCACTCGCCATTACCTTTTACTAATATTCTAGTGGCCAGACTAATGTTTGTTTGCAATTGAAAGAGATAAGGTTAGCAACAACAAAAAAATAAGCAGCACTTTCAGCAGAGATGACGCACAAACGCACATTGCTGTCGTGCTAGCTCCCCTATTTACAGGTAATAAAGCATGTTCACAACCATTCCTAACCACAGACTCCCTGAGCTTACAACAGGGCCAAACTAATCTCAGATTTTCCAGAAATTTAGTTTGGTTGCAAATTTCTTTAAAACCATGACAGCACATTGTTTTTAGAAAATGTGCAATTTTAGAAAAAGTATATCCATCAGTATCACATAATATATCATTTAGTACCAACTATTTTTGAAGCAGAAAAGTGATGTGAAAAACAGAACTGTACAAGCAACCACTCGATAATTAAGTGTCTACAAACTGCCTAAAGAATGTGGTCAGTGTGTTCCATTGTATGTTTAACATGTGCTACAGATGCTGGCGACTAGAAAGGAAAGCATTTATTATACAGTCTGAATTGTCTCCATTAATATTGGAATATAGAGTAGACTTTAATCTGATGTGACCCAGTGAAGAATACAGTTCTTTTACTATTATTAGAAAAAGTTATTATTCATATTTCCTTTATGGCTTTATAATTTATGTCCAGATTTTCTGCTTGTTCGGTCCCAGAACGGACCCTTGCCCATCGTGAGTGTATAAAGGGAAATCGCGTGTGCCCAGCACACAATTTTCCATCCATTCATTTCAATTAATTGGATAGAAATCATGGGCTTCACACACAAACATTCCTGAAACAAGTTCCCAGCGGACAAAGGTCTTCACCAGGAGTGTGCGAATGGAAAAATTGTCCTATAGCCGCTCCTCTTTTTCTCTCATTTCTCTTTCTCTGTCATGTCATGTAAAAAAAAGTAACACCAGACATGAACACTACCTTCCAGGAACAATGAAATTTATGCCATCCTTGTAAACTGGTACCAATGAAACGGATACTTATTTTATTCTTTAAGACAGTATCCTCTTTCTTTGTTGTAGTTTATAGGCTATATCTAATAATTACACCAAATGTTAACATGATCCCTCAACCAATATCACTAAAAAAAAAAGATTATCTGGTCATTTTCTCATTGCTGTTTGTGGGACCTTGCTATGCACAAATTGGCTGCCGTGTTTCCTACATTAAAGCAGTGATTACACTTCAAAAAGAATACTTCATTGGCTGTAAAGTGCTTTGGGACACCGAGGTCGTAAAAGGCGCTATATAAATGTCTTTCTTTCTTTCTTTCTTTCTCCTTTCTTTCTTTCTTCCTTCCTTTCTTCCTTCCTTTCATCCATCTATCTGATATTCACTCACCCCTTGTCTGCAACCTTTCTGTCAATTGACCACAGTAATATTGAAAAGATAGAGAGAAACAAGAAAGGGGCTGCATTGTTCCTATCAATTTTCCACTATTGTTTCTCTTGAGCTCCAAATATGTGGCCCTCCATGCTCTTCCACAGCAAATTAAAAAATAGCAAATTGTGCTATTGAAAAAATAACCTGACTCTGATCAAAATGCTAATGAACATGAGAAGACAATAAAGCATGCAAACAGAAAAGGTCATTCAGCATATCAGTTTCCCTCCTTTGACAAGGCATGTAGCAATTACTTTCTCTTAGACTTGCCCCCAATTAGTTAACCTCCTTATGGAACAGTAGGCATATTTTTTTACTGACTTCCAAGGTTAATCAAAGGAAAACCAGCATATTTATTCTTACACTTTAACTCTTTAATGCCCATTGGTTGCTTTCAACAGATCATATTTACATAGTCCCATAAACATGGGAATCATTGGAGTCAAAATTCTACTTTGACGGGGTTCACAAAATGGGCCCTAGCGGAACAGCCATCCATTATATACCCTTCCGCTTTTCTTTTCCATTGAAGTTAGTGGAAAGGAAAAATCGGGCGGGTGTGTAATGGGCAGCCAATCAACTACCACCCATTTTGTGCCTCTGCCAAAATAGAATTTGACCCCCATTATGTCACTTGAAGTATTTGGATCATCATTCTCTATAATTATCCTTATAATCTTTCAATCCCATTTCCAACCAGATATTTGTACAGTCCATTTTCAAACAATTAATTAACCTATTGAACACTCCTGCTGGGAATTTGTTCCGCATCACCACAAGTCATCAGGAAAAACTTCTAATCTCTAGTCTCACTTGAAGCTTCTTAATTTTATCTTGTTTTCTCTAATTTTGTGCTCAATGTCCAAGTTAAATAATTTGTTTATATTCACATTGTAAGCTTCTCCATAATTTCAAGTCCTGAAACATGTACCTTTTCAATATCCGTTTCCCAATGAAAGTAAGTTCAGTTCTGTAAGCCTCTGTTTATAACTTGGAGCCCTGAGAAAGAAAGAAAGAAAGACTTGCATTTATATAGCGCCTTTCATGACCACCGGACATCCCAAAGAGCTTTGCAGCCAATCAAGTAATTTTTGAAGTTTAGCTCCAGAATCATTCTTGTTATAATCTTCTTTAAAGCCTCTTAAACCATTCAGCCAAATGTGACTTTGTCAATGATCTGTACAAAGCTAGAATAACTTGCTTCAACTTATAATAAAAGGTTCTTGTGATAAAACCTCTTTGCTATGCAACCCAGTACTTGAATAGATTTGTGAAGAACAGGTTTACATTGACTGGATACTTTCAGCTAATGGTCAGAATCACATCCAAATCCTTTTCCTGTTGCCCTTTTACATGTATGTGCTTTTCATGGTTCCTTTTGCAATACACATCATTTCACATTTATATTCTTCTGGTTTCCCCTAGGCCATCTGCTTAATTGATTCAGATTTCTTTGAACGCTGTCAATCTCGCTTGCTTCTTGTTACTCATCCGCATAATTTACTGTCAAAAATTAGAAGATTACCAGCACTCTGCACCATATCATTTAGGAATACTGTAAATAGCAGGGGTGCAAGAACATACATCGCCTAGCTGTCACCCCAATGGAATCTTTCCTGCTGATCATCACCTTCTGTTTTCCATCACCAAAACAATTGAAATCCAGCTGGACAATTTGTCTTTAGTTCTTTCAGCCTAAATCTTTTCATCTAGTTTTCTCTGCTGAAAGCAGTGACTCATGCTGGGGCATGGATCCACTGTTGCCAGCAGCCTCACCCAAGTGACCTTTCTTCAGGTGTGAGCCCAGATATTGAGTGCTAGCAGATTATGAGTGGGAAATGTCAGGGTGGGGGCGCGGAGGGGAGAGTGGGTTGCTATTGGTTATCATGTTTTGGGTTACTACTCTAAATATTGTCTTGGGTTCAGTGTTGGTCCCATAAGTAGAACTCATGTCCCCTTTGTTCCAGAGTGCACCTCTTTCTGCCCAATATCCAAATAAATGATAGCATTACCCAGGGATTGCAACAGAGAACCCTCACTCTATACACCATCTACTGGAATGAATTCACCTCTCTTTGAAAGCTGACTGGATGCTTACTCTCACCAAATTGAAGCAATGGTTTTATTTACATAATAAAGTACATCATTGAGCAGTACATAGTTCAACACAGTGAAATATATATTTCTCTACATTCATCATTATATAAAACAACTAAGATGTAACTTGTTTTCTCTCTAAACATGAACCTTTAAACTGAAGTCCTCCTACTGTAAATTCGCTCGAGTCAACCTCCCTGGCTAGTCTGGCACAGGATTTAAAACCAAATAGGGTTGCAGGTCTTTGCTGCAAGGTTCACCCACTGACCGATGTCTGAATGTGACCTACCAATATAAATCTGTAAGAAGTCTCTTCTTCCTGAGCTGTCAACCAAAGAGGGCTCCAGACAATCAGTGAATCTGCCCTCTTCTCAAAAAATCTGAGAAACAGCTGTCAATCACAGTCACATTTCCAGGCTGGGGCCTATCTTTGGTTTGTGAACATATGGCTTGTGAACACCCCCACAGATCCTGAAGCAGTGACAGCAGACAATACACTTTTTGTGGTTTAATTAAAACAAATAACCATTCATCAATATCGAATGAAGGTAATCTCCGACAATGCTATAAAATGATCGCCATTGACTGTGACTGTTCTGGCCAGTTGACACTTCAATTTTATCAATTCCCATATATGAAGAATGCTAGAGTCAGCTCATCTAGAACTGAACTAATGTGTTCTCCATTGAGAAATACCCTGTAGGATCCCGCTTTAACCCCTTACATGCTGATTCTAGCAATACAATATTAATACAGACTAAAAAGTATATATTTGCCACAAAGCCAAACTCGATATTCACAGGCATGTATGTTCCAGCAGGGGTCGCTAGATACTGATCACGAGAGGGATCCTAGCTGAACTTTTTTGTCCAGAAGCACTGAAACCAACCTTTCTACTGCCTTTGCTGAGAGCTGCTAAGTTAGCACACACCAGAGAATGAAGCAATATTGTGGGACTCAGTACTATACCACGTTAAATATTTACCAATAAGACACTGGAGGAGCAACTTTAATCTTCTTGAACAGCCACATCTGTGGCAATGCCCCAAATGCTGTCTGAAAATACGAATAAATTACAGGCACTCACACGGTGGGTCATGTGTACTAATTCAGTTACCTCCTCACAGAATCACAGTAGATTCACGAAGAAGTCAACATAATTTAAATATTTTTACATAGATATAAAAGTAATGAAGGATACACCAAAGGCCTGGCAACTTGACATCCCACTACAATCAACTTTCTTGATGGTCCAGTTAATTCGGTCAATGTCCTATCAGTTATATTCATTGGATTCAGATGGTAATCTTGGTTCTATGGAAGCCTTGAATTGAATGTAGATAGAGAATGGAAATGTTCTTTGATACTCTCCTGAGACTGCATTGTCTGGGATACATTTGGAATGGGACGCTGACATTTCAGCTCATGTACATCATATATAAGGTGGCATCCAATGATAATCACTAACTGAAAGGAGAGAAAACGTAATCTCTAAAATTCTGTCAACCACCAGATGAGCACAAGCATTCTAGGAGCACTTACTTCTGAGGATGTTCCAGTTGTGTAGAGGTTAACGGAAAGTCTCTTCTTGCAAGCTGGTATACAAGATTAAATTCTGGATGGCGAGGATCCAGCATGAAGTTCTTAATCACCAGAAAATCAGAAGCACTGTAAATTGGATGTGTTACTCTCCATTTCCAATTCATATTTCTGTTGAGTGAGGCTGCACACTGGGAGCACAGCCATGTAAAATGTACCCTGTGATTCTACGTGTCTAAGTGTCACAAGGGGAAATAGCTATAAAAATTGGTGTCTTTTAGTCATTCTTTGTTCCTCTGTCCTTATCTGTTGCTCACACATACACTTCTAGCAAAGTCACTGGAGTGGAAATCTTGGCTGTTTCGTTTAATTCCCTCAAGCTTGGCAATGCTGATTGTCAATTGTAGTGCCCCCCCCCACTCCCCCCGCATAACACTCTAGCTGTGATTAGTTAAGTCAACACAAACTAACTAGTGATAAAATCTGGGGCTTTTCTGGTCTGTACTGTTCAGTACTATGCCGCAACGTGAATTTTCCCACTGAGCTGTTAGAGGAGCCCAGTACAATAAAAACATTTACGTAAAGAAGCACAAAACCAAAAATCAACATTCTTAGTGAATAGATCAGAGGTTTTATAGCACTGTGTAAATTTACTGATACTATTTCAACATCAATCCTACATTACAAGTGACTACACGTCAAAACTGCTTATGTAAAGCACTTCGGGACTCCATGAGGTTGGGAAAGACACCATATAAATGCATGTCTTTTTTTCCCTGATGTATAACATTGCAAGTATCAGCTATGTTCTATAATTTCAATGGCATATAATCTCCTGGATCTTATTATTGATATCAGTACAAAGAAGGTTTGCAGCCAGAAAAGAATACAATGAAAGATTTATATTGAGAAACAGTGCACGACAACACCACCAGGTTTGAAAAAAAAGAGTAAACAAGGTACTGTAAATTATGAGGCGATGTTTAAAGTAAAAACAAGCTTGAGTTTTGAAAGCCTGTGGATTGTTGGGAGGAAGGAAAGATAAAAGGAGGTCTGCAGTTGCAGTTTTTTAGATCATTGAAAGAGTGAGTTAGAGTAGAAATGATTCATTAGTAAGTTGAACTAAAATTATAAGATTTTGTAAATTGACCTCTCATTCCCTCCAGCCTCAGTTACATTGTACAAATCCTGCACCTGCTCACTGTTTTATATTCTGCTCAGATCAGTGTATGTCATGTTCAGCCAATGGCCGTTTGTTCCATATACTTACAGCTCTCTCGCTTTTCAGCATGCAATGTCTCAGCTTTGAGGTCAACTCAATGCAGAAAATGTAAGGAGAAAGTCAAGAGGTTTGGAGAACAAAGACCGGGGAAGACAGAAGATGGCTTAGAGCAGTCCAGCACTGCAACTGTCAGAAAAAGTGCAGAAGAGATTTGAGCTCATGATGAGCAGGGAGAGGGAATGCTTTAGCTGTATGTGTAAAGTTCAAATTCCTGTTATTGAGATTACTGATGGATTGATTTATTGAAATATCATACTCTGTACAGAAAATGCAGTGTTAAAATAGCACTCGGTGACACAGCATATAGAAAAGCAACCTTTTCACCTCTGAGACTTGGATTTGAATCCAAAGTAGACAGACGAGATGAAGGGCTCATGTCTGACAACTGTAAAAGGTTGTAACTTAAATACGTTTGTGGTGTCTTTAATTCAATTGTACAAACGGTTATTATAATTCACAACAGACACAAATAAAGGTGAAAGAAAATCTGCTATCAAACTTCTGTAATCCAGTAGGAAGTGAGATTTTGACAAATATTTGACAGAAATTGTCAGAAGCCTTCATACTACCATTCATACATATCAGGGGGGATTGGCCATTAAATCCTCCTCCTGTCACAGGCAGGTCAAGGGATAAGCATACCGTATAATTATAATTTTGAGATGAATGGAGTATTGCCATAGAGAATGTGTCATACATTTTGTTTTTATTAGGTTTTTTTGTACTTGTTTAGAATTCAATGAGGAAAACCATCCTTTATAATCTTTATTTAAATACTGAAAGCAATTTAAAGATTGTATTTTGCTTCAATTTTTTTCTTTCCGATTCAACATCCTGTGTACTCACAAATTAACTATTCTATAGGATTCTTCTGACAGGCCAACAAATCCATTCTTGTAAGTATTAGGCAGTTGGAGCCCGTGTGAACACCAGACTGGTGCCAAGAATAGCAGCTGAAATCAATCGTGGAGGTAGTAGGACTTTCTAATACATTTTCCTTTGTTCAATAAATTCATACAAAGAAATTCTTTGCATTACAGCGATATTAGATATAAAATACCTTGAAGTATGTTCATTATGCTGTGTGCTTGAAAGTATTATGGGGGGAGAAATTCGGTATCGCCAGGTGCTAATGTTTTTGAACTTTTAAAAATTTGGGGTTTGTGCTCCATGGAGGAAGTGGCGTGCTAAATCAAGCGCTCCACTTCTTTCCTGGAGCGCAACAGGCAGCAGGCGGGACGGTAGCTGAGCAGCGCTGCACAATGGGCCGTGCAGCGTTGCCGCGTTGGAAGGCTCCTTCCCTCCCTTAAAGGGAAGGGCCGTCGCTGCAGGCTCTGCAAGGGGAAAACTTACCTGGTCCCCGACGGCAGCCGCGATCCGGCCCGATCAGCCCGATGCATTGCAGCAGAGTGCCGGGCTAATTGATCGTTGGCGAAGACAAATGAAAAAAAAGAAAAATAGAATTTCATAATTTTTTTACTTACTTCGGCCACCTCGCCTTTAAGTATCGCCCCCGAAACACCCGGCCTCCCGATGAACGCCTCTTGCAGCTGCCGGTGTTTTCGCCCAGCAATGCTGCAGGGGGTGGAACTGAAGTTCGGGTCCGGGGCAATGCGCACAGCGATGATGTCACAATCTCCGGGTGAAGAAGATTTGGACGCAACGCCATACTGCCGCCGCAAACCTCCCGCCAAATATAGCGGGATTCGATCTTCTAGCAGTGCCCGGTTGGTAAGTGCTTAGCGCCCCGTTATCACCCCCGGGAGGCGTTAATGGGAGGCGCTAAGGAGGCCAATTTCTAGGCTTTAATGTCTTAATTTAAACCAATTGATCAACTGAGCATTGTGATCTGGAGATTACAGGGTTACTCTCAACCTATAAAGAGATAACTGGCAGAATATATAAACCTATGATCATGAATAATTACCAGATTTTTAAATTTACATTGAGAAATTTAAGTGAGGGGTTAAGACCGATAGTACAGAAAAGGACCAAGTTTGAAAAGAGTAAGTGAAAGGATGAGATATATCAAGAAGTAGTGGCTATGCAACACCAAGGTTGGGGTTTTAAAGCCTTGAGATAATGACCAGACTAATTCTTACAAGAACAGATGATTTGTTATTATAATTTATTTCTGATTGAAAGAAAGGGAATTCCTTTCTCACCCCAACCCCGAGGTTATGTGGCAGCCCTAATGTCAGGGGTTTACTAACGACAGCCCAAACTTTAGGACTTTCCTATGCAATCAGGGATAATATTTCTCACGTGCAGAAATCATCTTGTATGAAATCAATACGTTCTGAAAGAAAAGTAATGTGTAGCCTCACTGTAATCAGGGTCACTACCCATCTGGCAGTTGAGATTTTGAGTAGGCTGTCTGGAAATTTCTAAAGTGTAAATCAGACACCAAAAATGTAATTTTTTCTACTTACTTCTATGCCTTATGTTGCGGAAACATTAGTTATTAAGGTTTTCAATTAGCTTTCAGGATCAGCAAAGCAAACTTCAGTACTTAGGCCATGATCATATACCATGCCCCAACCCCCGGCCTAGTTCTGCCTAATCACTTCGGAAAAAGTAGAAAACCCTTTTTTCATTATTTTTCTTTTTAAGTTTTACATTGTTTTATTTTCAGGCTTAGTTCTAAAGGCATGACAGCCTCTGGAGACCCCATTCTCTAAACTGAGAGAATTCCAGTTTGTTTTGCACATTACCAAAAAATTGCACGTCAAGAGCACAAGCTCTTGATTACCAGCCATACATTCGTAAAATGATCTATTTTGCACATTTCTAAACGATCCAACAGAGATGAGCTTTGCTTTTGGAAATTCAGTGGAAACCTTAATAGTTAATGTATCCACTTCATAAGACAAAATTAACTTTCTTTGCATAAACAAATTTTGGTGTGTATGGAGGAACGTGCAAGCTTGTAGTGCCTACTACACTTAATAAAAATTCTTGGCAGATGTGACTCCAGATAGTGAGATAAGGCGTAAATTCCTACCGATATGTTCCAGCTCTACAGGAAATGAAAAGGTTGGCGGTGGGTTAAAAGATCAATTTTATCCAGAGGATGCTTGGCTGCAACCTGAGCAAACTTTAAAGGGGGTGGGTTTGATATAAAACATATGATCCAACCAGACTAAAGTTAATGAGTCAGTCTAATCAATTATTTCAATCTGAAAGGTAAGAAAGATACACTCACTCTCTAAAAAACCTAAAACGTCAGGGTTCATATCACCTATAACAAATCGTATTCAATACACACTATCAGTTTGAAAGAATGAGTGTCATCTTCAATAACCCTTTCAACAGTGATGGCAGTGTGGGGATACCATTGGGTTGGGGGACAGAGTTTGATTTTCTCAGTTTGTTCAGTTCCATATCTGAGCTGTACTGAAAAGGGGGAGTTAGGCATAAGTTGCAATATTTCCCCATAGGGAAGAAGAAATATTGGGTTAAGATGCCTTGCCTAGACAATATCTCACACCCAGTGTCTACGAAAAAAGGATCAGGAGTAGCTACAGCAGAGATGTATTTCCACAACAACTTGCATTTATAGAGTGCCTTTAACACAGACAAAAATTGACCCTGAACCAAGAAGGAGACATTAGGACAGGTGAAAGAAAAAGGTTTTACGGAGTGTCTTAAAGGAGGAGAGAGAAGTGGAGAGGCAGAGAGGTTTAGGGAGGGAATTCCAAAGCTTAACGCCTAGTCAACTGAAGGCACGGTCACCAATGATGGGGAAAAAGAAGTGCGGGATGCACAAAAGGGCAGGATTGGAGGAATGCGGAGATCTCAGAGGGTTGTAGGGCTGAAGGAGTTGCAGAGATAGTGAGAGGCTTGGCTATGGAGGAAATTAAACACGAGGTTAAGAATTTTAAAATCGAAGTGTTGGTTATCTGGGAGCTAAGTTAGGTCAGCAAGCACAGGGATGATGGGTGAACGGGACTTAGTGCGAGTTAGAAAAACAACAACATGCATTTGTATAGCGCCTGTAATAAAGAATAATCACAGAAACCCCACAGTGCAGATAGAGGCCATTTCGGCCCATCGAGCCTGCACCGACACATATCCCACCCGATCCCCGTAACCCCTACACCAACACATATCCCACCCTATCCCCGTAACCCCATGTATTTAATCCCCCTAACACTAAGGGTCAATTTATCATAGCCAATCATCCTAACCCGCACATCTTTGGACTGTGGGAGGAAACCGGAGCACCCGGAGGAAACCCACGCAAACACGGGGAGAATGTGCAAACTCCACACAGACAGTCACCCGAGGCCGGATTCAAACCCGGGTCCCTGGCGCTGTGAGGCAACAGTGCTAACCACTATGCCACCGGTCCCAAGGTGCTTTTCAGAAGTGTAATCAGACAAAAATTGACATCTAGCCAAAGGAGATATTAGGATGAGTGACTAAAAACTTGGTTAAATAGGTATGTTTTATGGAGGGTCTTAAAAGGAGGAGACAAAAGTGGAGAGGTATAAAAAATCTGAATAAATTACATAAAATTTACAAAAGTAAAATACTGCAGATACTGGAAATCTGAAATAAAAATTATATTGGCAGAAGCAATAGTAATACAATGTTGTCAATAACAGACATCCTCTAATTCTTTTTGTTAATTTAAAAATCTTTTTTTTCTGTTGGTTTTTATGACCAATATCTTTCATTGAACCAGAAGTTCTGATTGGGGAACTAGTTGAGAACAATTACTGAGCACAATAATGCAAAACATCGCATTAATGAGGCACTCTTGCTTTGAAATAAGTGTTTGGACAAAGTTATTGCCAGGAAAAGCCCACTTGAAAATTCAGTTTCCAGAACATTCATATTGGCAGCAGACATATTTGTTGGAGTGCAAGTTCTGCAATGTGATTTCAAATCCATTAAAAAATAATCAGGCGCATAACTAGCGACAAATCTTTGTACGAAGAACTGTGCAATGATATTGCAACCATTGCACTAGGGTGTCATGGTTCTTAAAAAGAAACAAGAATAATGATACTGAAGCTATTTTTGTTAGCTGAACTTTTTGTATTGTCAGCCTCAGTAATCCTAGCTAGATAACCCTGTACTAATATTTTAAAAGAAATCAGGACTCCCTATTGGTACAGTTGGTGAATGCACTGCCAAGTGTGGAATTGAGCTATACAGAGGAGATGGGTTCCAGGTTTGATTCCTGATTTGTGTTGAGTTATCTCAGCTAAGCCAGGATGGTAGTACAGACATACAATTGGCCCCAGTGTGTCTGGGTTAGTCAGGTGAAAAATCATTGATATTATGGACCAGGGGATATGGTAGTGTAGTGGTTATGTTACTGGAATAGTAATCCAGAGACCTAGATTAATAATTCAGAGAGCATATTAAATCTTCTTCTTCTTCTTAGGCAGCACCTCGGAACAGAGGACGACTTGCTTCCACATTAAAAATGAATTCTCAGGTGACTGATGAGTCCAATGCAGGACCTACAGTCTCTGTCACAGGTGGGGCAGACGGTGGTTAAAGGGGCGGGTGGGTGGGGTACTTGGGTTGACGTGCGCTCCTTGCGCTGCCTGCTCTTGGCTTCCACTTGCTCCCGCCGAAGAGACTCAAGGGGCTGGATTTTCATTGGGCCGTGGAGTCAGGATTGGAGGCGTGTGGGGGTTTAAAATCCTGAAATCGGGGGTCCCGACCCCATCCCGCTCCCAAACCGCCTCCATGCCAGTTTCAAAGGAGGCGGGTACCCGCCCAGCACCGGGACCCATCTCCCCGAGGTGGGAAGGGGATTAGTGCCAATTAAGTGCCTGTTAACAGGTAGTTAACAGGCAGTTTTTAGCCTAATCCCTATTTTCATTGTTGAAATGTGGGATTCCCGACGGCTCCAAACCACGCCAAGTTAGCAAGGCAGGCTGTCGGGATGAAGGGCTTGGAGGGGTCGAGATGTCTGGTGTTCAGGTGAGTGATGGGTGCATGAGTGCAGAGGTAAGTGTGTTTGGTCTGTGTAAAGTGTTTAAAGAAGTTCTATTAACCTTTACTTACATTTACAGCCTTCCTTCCTTCAGGTCTCGGGAGTCCCTCATCTCACCGGCACAGAAAGCAGAATGGCCGCCAGCTGTCAAAATCTGCAGCCTCTACTTTCTGTTCTGGGGAAACCTCTAAATCATCCTGAGAGAAAGGAATTAACCTGGAGTACAGATTGTCAGTGTTTGACAGCTTCAAACAGCTGTGAAACGCTGATATTTCATCTGTCAAAAGGTCTTGACAGATGAAATTTCAATCTGTGACGTCACCTGTTGCCGGGTGGCCCTTAATTGGCCTGCTGAGCCCACTGGGCGGGCTCAACAACGTGAATCAAGTCAAAATCGCGTGGGTTGGCTAGAACTCGATGGAGGCGGGACTACAACCCCG
Organism: Somniosus microcephalus; assembly: GCF_052327205.1. Classification (NCBI taxonomy): domain Eukaryota; kingdom Metazoa; phylum Chordata; class Chondrichthyes; order Squaliformes; family Somniosidae; genus Somniosus; species Somniosus microcephalus. The sequence goes on along the minus strand of NC_140988.1, from coordinate 314,569,629 downwards.
AAAGTTGTAGTCCTGCCTCCTACCCGCCTCCTCAATGAAATTCCAGCCCCTTGTATCCGTGAATATTAACACCCAGGTCTCAAAATTGCCCCTTTATTTTAAAAAGCTGGTAAAAGATATATGGTAATCAATTTCCCAGGAGAACAATGCAGCCAAGAACCTAGTGGCCTGGGATTCAAATTCATCTTGTGGTTCTCCTTCATGCCTAAAAGCATTCTAGAATGATACCTCAGTCACCACATGCTGCATAGCTATTGCCTTCCACGCTTACACAGGTACCATTTGCACTGCACTGTCTGTTGTTGCTTTTTCATTAGTCAATATTATTTCAGAGCTGCATTTCCTTGGGTGCCTGACCAGATTCCTGCCGTGACTCCAGCGGGTGTCTGGTCAAATGGCTCAGAAAAAGGCTGGTGTCCAGATACTCCATGTCCTAACCTCAGTTAGGAAACCTCCCTCAGCCTTGCATGGGTCAGAGCTTTCGCCCACCCCTTACAAGTCCAGCCACATCAAAGGGACAAGTCAGCGGCAGGGAATCTCTACATTAGGAGTTCCCGCTTCCCCAGCCCATATAACTGAAGGCCGCTATTGTTAGATCCGTGTGTTAATGGAGACACGGAATGCAGGAGTTGATTTAACAAGTGTTTACTGAACAAAGTCTGGAGGTGAACTAACAACACAAGACGCTACACAGGCTTATATACCCGAGTGGTCACTACTGGTACTACAGTATACAAGGGCTTCAAAAACATAGTTCCTCTTAAAAGGTACGTACACTACAATTCCTCCCCTTTTAGATAAATAGTACATAACATTTTAAGTAATCATTAAATAACACTTTTACAAGAACAATAATATACACATTTGCTGAAGTTAATCAATTACAAATTCAGTCTCTCTGGAGGCTTCCTGACCCGGTCCGGATAACGCCTCGGTGGTGTAGTAGGTTCTTTTGGCAAGGTCGATTCATCTTCAATGCTAGTGTCGGGTTCATCTGGTTCCAGTATCACCGGATTGGAGGTAGATACTATGGGTATCTCTGCTTCATCACTAGGCGTATAGAGTTGTGGTGTAAGTTGTCCTTTTTCGGATGACTCTATGATCTGGTCAGCATGGCGCCTTATTATGCTTTCTCCAATGCCCACGGTATACATCAGCGGTCCTAGTCGTGTGCAAATAGTTCCAGGCTGCCATTTCTCGGTACGGTAGTCCCGGGCCAAAACTGGTTGACCTATCTGGAAGGTTCTATTTGGCCTTTCATTCATGCCTTGAAATTGCCAGTTCTCTACGTCCCTTCTGGCGTTTGGCTTGACCAAATCCAGCCGGCATCTTAGTCTTCTATTGAAAAACATCATGGCGGGGGTTTGGTTTGTAACCACATGTGTTGCATTCCTGTACGCAAACAAGAAGTTATCTACCTTATGTTGTAGATTTATGTCTTCATTACCCATGGGGTTTATGGCCTTCTTGAAGGTCTGGACAAACCTTTCAGCCAATCCATAGGTGGCGGGATGGTATGGGGCGGACGTGTAGTGCTTAACCCCATTGTTTTTTAAGAACTTCCTGAATTCTTCGGATACAAATTGCGGTCCATTATCAGAACAGATCTGTTCAGGCAGCCCATTCCTGGCGAATATGGTCCTTAATACTGTGATGGTTTTTTCCGTGGTGGTGGAGGACATCTTTATTACCTCCGGCCACTTGGAGTGTGCATCCACCGCGATTAACAACATTGAGTCCATAAATGGACCAGCAAAGTCGATATGTACCCTTTGCCATGGAGATGAGGGCCACTCCCATGGATGTAGAGGGGCTTGTGGTGGGGCGTTTTGGACCTTCTGGCATCCTAGACAGCTCTTGGTCATTTCTTCGATGTCTCCATCGATACCTGGCCACCACACAAACGCTCTGGCTAAGTTCTTCATTTTCACTCCACCCAGATGCCCCTCGTGAAGCTCCTTTAGCACTTTATGCTGGAGTTTGGGTGGAATCACCACTCTGGATCCACACATCAAGGTTCCTCGGCACACTGACAGCTGTTCTCTTCTTTGCGAGAATGCTGGCAACAGTGGTTCGCTATGTGCTGGCCATCCCTTCACCGTTAAATCGTAGACTCGTGAGAGAGTCGGGTCATTTCGCGTTTCCTTTTCAATGGTAGAATTTGTCACCGGTAAACATTCCACTATGGTCGAGCGGAATATCTCCACTGGGTCCACTGTAGGCGCCTCTTCCACCGTTGGCAACGGTAGGCGCGATAACCCGTCAGCATTCCCATGCTGTTTTGTTCCTTTGTACTCTATGTCATATTGGTGTGCCCCTAGGAAAAGGGACCACCCCTGTAGCCTTTGCGCTGTCATAATGGGAACGCCCTTTTTAGGGTTGAATATGGAGATGAGGGGTTGATGGTCAGTCAACAAGGTAAACTTTTGTCCGTGTAGGTAATGGTTGAATTTCTTCACCCCCCACACCAGGCTGAGTGCCTCCCTGTCGATCTGGGCATAGTTACGCTCAGCTGAGTTCAGTGAGCGTGACGCAAAAGCTATCGGCCGCTCCGAGCCATCAGGGAATCTATGCGATAATACCGCTCCCACGCCGTAAGGGGATGCATCGCACGCCAGTCTGATTGGCAGTGATGGGTTGTAATGAGCCAACACTTCCCTGGACGTGATCAAGCCTTTGCATTTATGGAAGGCACGTTTACAGTCTTCGCTCCATTTCCAAACTACTGCCGTTTGTAGCAGTGCGTTAAGCGGGTGCAGAACCGTCGACAAGTTTGGTAAAAATTTATGATAGTAATTTACTAATCCCAGGAACGACCTTAATTGTGAGACATTTTCAGGCGCTGGGGCCTTTACGACCGCTTCAATTTTTTCAGGTGACTTATGCAACCCTTCTTCATTAATGGCATGGCCACAATATGATATTTGTTTCTGGAAAAATTCGCATTTGGGGCGATTTGCTCGTAGGCCCCGTTCTCTCAGCCTCGTGAGCACCTGCTCCAAGTTGGCAAGGTGCTCGTTGTCGTTTTCTCCTGTTACAAGGATGTCGTCTAGGTAGCATTGAGTCCCCGGAATCCCTTGCAGGACTTGCTCCATAGCTCTTTGCCAGATAGCCGGAGCTGATGCCACTCCGAAAACCAGTCGATTGTACTGGTACAGGCCTTTGTGTGTGTTTATCGTGAGATACATTTTAGAGGCCTCCTCAACCTCCATCTGTAGATATGCCTGTGCTAAGTCAATTTTGGTGAAACGTTTCCCTCCGGATAGTGAGGCGAAAATATCTTCTATCCTCGGAAGAGGATACTGTACCGTGTGAAGAACCGGGTTTACAGTCACCTTGAAGTTCCCACAGATGCGAACTTTTCTCTGTTCTTCAGATTTATCATTATTCAACGTTTTCTTCATGACCGGGACGATGGGTGTTGCCCACTCGCTCCAATCTACCTTGGATAACACGCCTGCTTTTTCCAAATTCTCCAGCTCTGTCTCGACGGCTGGACAAATTGCGTATGGCACCGGCCTTGCCTTAAAAAACTTGGGAATTGCCGCATCTTCCACTTTTATTGAGGCGGTGGCGCCTTTCAGGGTTCCTAGTTCCTGTTGAAACACTTCTTTGGCGTTAGCCAAGATTTCTTTTAATCGTCCAGGTATGACGTCATCATCGTTTTTTTTCTTACTGGTCACCGTCAGTGCCTGAATGGAGTGCCAGTCTAAACGTATCTTTCTTATCCATCCACGTCCCAACAACAGTGGACCACCATCTTGCAGAACGTATAAATACAACTTCTGTATTTCCTTGCCGTTGTATACAACAGGCACCCTTATTTTCCCTCTGGGGTATACTTTCTGCCCCGTATATGTCTTCAAGACAATGGATGTGTCTTTCAAAGGTATATGCGGAAATAGCCGCTCGTAATCCCGTCGACTCATGACGGTCAGAGCTGATCCTGTATCTAGCTCCATTTTGACTGGGGACCCCGCTATCATGAGGGTAACCCAAATGGTCTGGTAATCTTCTTTGGCAATTACATTATGTAATTTGAGACAGCTTAGTCTCTTGTTTCCGGAGTCGCTATCGCTCTGCTGGTCTTCAGAGCTACTGTCCGTCATCATTTGTACCTTTCTGTACTTTTCCTTATTGACCTTTTTACTGTCAGCGGATTTCTTTCCAGATCTGCATGCACGTGCAATGTGTCCCATCTTTCCGCATTGCCTGCATGCTTTGTCCTTGAACCAGCAGTCCTTATGGTAATGGGTGGATCTGCCGCAGCGATAACATCTCTCGAAACCCCGTGTCATTTCATGGGTGCCAAAGTCCTGTGGCTTTTGCTGTATCTCTGCAGCTCCTCTTGCTGCTGCTTCGTATGATACAGCCACACTGAAAGCCTTGTCCAGTGCCAAATCTTTCTCAGAAAGTAGTCTTTTCTGTGTTCCTTCGCTTAGGAGACCGCAGACGAATTTGTCTCGTAGAGAATCTGCCAGTCCTGCCCTGAATTGGCAGTGCTTTGACAGCTTTCGTAATTCGGTGAGGTAATCAGTGTTACTTTCATTCTTGTGCTGATTCCTCCTGAAGAATTTGAATTGTTCCGCTATCAGCAGCGGTGTTGGGTTTAAGTGCTCCTGTAAGGTATCAACAATCTCCTTAAAATTCTTGTCCATCGGTTTGGCTGGAGTGATCAAGTTTCATAACAGCCCGTATGTCCTTGCGCCCATCAGATTTCGAAGTACCGATGCCTTTTTATCATCTGCTACTTCATTCGCCTTGCAATATACCTCCACTCTTTCCACATATGTGGTCCAATCTTCTATATCACTATCGAAAGCAGTAATATTGCCAGTCTTTGGCATCTTGAAAATCTAAAATGGCGCTTCCTGCGCTTTTATTTCTTCCCCGCTGAGTTAAGATGGCGCCTCCCGCGCTTTCCCGCCGCTGCCGCTGCTGCCAACGCTGTTCTCCGCGGTTCCCATTGTGACCTGCAGCTTTTCATGGTATTTCTATTTTTTTTTATATATCGCTTCAGTAGTTTCTCCGTTACTTGGAGAACCGTTCCCGTCGTGGAGCGGACCCTCTGGGACTTTCCCCTCCCTCTGCTCGGTCCGAACGCCGACCTGCTTTGCAGCACCGGCCGCGCCCTGAGTGCTCCACCCTCTCTCTCTCTTTGCTTCTGCTTCCCGACTCGCTGCCCGGCCCCGTTGCAGAGCCACCCGATCGAGCTCTAGCCCGCCGCAGCCCAGGAAGGATCAGTGCACTACCTGCCACCAGCCCATTTAACTGGGGAAACCACAGACTGGAGACCAAGTCTGGCCCTCGTTTTCGAGTTTCTTCGAGTTATTTTTTTTTTCTTGCTTCTGGCTTCGACCTTCGTCTGAGGAATCGATCCCCTTGAGGTGCTGCCGAATTGCAGGTAAGTTCATTTCTAACTCGTCGCCACTGTTAGATCCGTCTGTTAATGGAGACATGGAATGCAGGAGTTGATTTAACAAGTGTTTACTGAACAAAGTCTGGAGGTGAACTAACAACACAAGACGCTACACAGGCTTATATACCCGAGTGGTCACTACTGGTACTACAGTATACAAGGGCTTCAAAAACATAGTTCCACTTAAAGGTACATACACTACAGCTATGCCATCAGATAAGATGTACCGGCCTCCAGAAGGAAGTGAGCCCCACCAACTGATCCCAGCTAGGGAAGTGGCGATGGGGAAATGAAAAAAATGTTAGTATGAGCCCCCTCATCGCAGGGGCTAAATGAGGGACAGAATAAGGTCTCTGGGGAAGGCCTTGACAACCCCTCCTGGATAGGTGATGGGTGCCAGAATTTCCAGCCGCAGGGGGCAGATGGGTGCCGAGATGCACTTGTAGTGACATGGGAGCCCGCCCACCATGCTAATGAGGTCCCCGCGCAATGACCCTGTATACTCTGGCTGGGTCAGAGCTGGAGAGCACCAGCAGATATGATCCCGGTGTAATTGCCTGCAGCTTTTTGACCCCTTTATGTTGCCGAGGGAGGGGTGTTTCCACATTTGTCGAAAAGCCTCCTTTTTGGTTTAATACAGAAATGTAGGGAACCACAAGGTCAATCAAGTGTATATCACATGGGTTGGCTAGAACTCGATGGAGGCGGGACTACAACCCCAAAAGTTGTAGTCCCGCCTCCTACCTGACTCCTCAATGAAAATCCAGCCCAAGGTGTTCGGCGCCTTCCTGGATGCTTCTCCTCCGCTTTGTGCGTTCTTGGGCCAGGGATTCCCAGGTGTTGGTGGGGATGTTACACTTTTTCAAGGAGGCTTTGAGGATGTCCTTGAAGCGTTTCCTCTGCCCACCTGGGGCTCTCTTACCGTGCCGGAGCTCCGAGTAGAGCACTTGTTTTGGGAGTCTCATATCGGGCATGCGGACAATGTGACCCGCCCATCGGAGCTGATCGAGCGTGGTCAAAGCTTCGATGCTGGGGATGTTGGCCTGAGCAAGAACACCGATGTTGGTGCGTCTATCCTGCCAATGGATTTGCAGGATCTTGCGGAGGCAAGATTAAATAGAGAATATATCACAGATCTTCATAAGTGAGACCAACTGAATAATCTGTGAGTGATTAAATCATAAATTGTGACATTATGACTGAGGCCTGTGATGCTTTCTATTCCCACCCCCCCCCCGCCAACTTTCTCCTCTCTTCTAGTGAAGGTGTTAGCATGGGTATGGTAGTATACTGGTTATGTCACTGGACTAGTAATCCATGAGACCTAGACTAATAATCCAAGAGAATTGAGTTCAAATCCCACTGTGGTAGTTTGAGAAATTGAATTAAGCTTAAAAATCAATAAAAAGTGACCATGAGAATTTTCAGATTGCCATAAAAATGCAACTTGTTCACTAATGTCCTTTAGGGGAAGGAAGCCTGCTGTCCATACCTGGTCTGGTCTATATATGATTACAGTCCCACACCAATGTGACTGGCTCTGAAGTGGCCTAGAATCAGCCATGATCTTATTGAATGGCGGAGCAGGCTCGAGAGCTCTTATGTTCTTAGAAATATTTTAGGAAAGGGATAATGAATTACTGATTCTGATGTGATAGGCATTTTAAGGCAACTTAAATTATGATCAGTGCTTGAGTGGAAATTATGCATCCCATAATCGTTCATTGTTACAGACATAATACATTGTTAAAATTTTATTTTTACTACTAATTTATTATCAGTATTTTAATTACATTTTTCAGTTTAATAAGAACTGTTATTATGAACATAAAAGGCACTTTGATTATCCCCATTATGTAATGCGAGCTGCTTATTGCCTTTCTGCGGAGAATGCACTTTGAAAATCCCAGGAGCGTTGATTAAGTATTAAATTCTCAGGGCCATCGTGGCTCCAAATAAAACTAATTTTGTCAGGGAGTTATGCGGCAGGTATACACCCATACATCTCTGACAGTTACAATTTTTGTTGTTGAAATGTATCACTTTTTCAACTGACTTTCAAAAAATTGATGGCGCTTGAATTTTTTGGTGTATCGATGTCTCTTTATAATGTTTAGGCTGATGTTACTATCCAGTGGAATATGTTCATCCTTAACAGAAGCAGCTATACATAGAATCATAAAATCTTACAGCGCAGAAAGAGGCCATTCTTTGAAAGAACTATTAAATTAGCCCCACAACCCGCACTTTCGCCAAATTTTTCCTTTTACATTTGGACTTGTATAAAATAACAAAAACTTCAAAATTGTCCTCCGACTACAGAACTGTGATAATGTGCAGCCTAAACATATGTTGCTTGTTACATAGCCGGGCATTTTTTGTATTCAAATCTATATTTCACAAAGCCATTGTACATTTTGATTGCACAGTACTTGTGGGAAGAATACATTGATACATTCACGTTTCCTGTTATGGCTGTCCCAGTGCAAGCACAGCAAAGTCAAGAACCCTTTCAATAGATTATTAATTTTGGGTACTCTTCCAGAAGCATTTCTTAGATGTTTGTCTAAGTGCATTGTCCACAAGATGAGATCCTGGGATAATTATAGATTTGTTATCATTTATTATAAAGGCTTTACCACTCATCTGTGTTGAGTTACCAGGATGGCAGTAAGTATGTTAGAGTTGGCTGCTCTATTCCTGTGCCAGAAGGTCCACCAGAATGCCTGCCCCCGACAGCTATGTAGCCAGATGGCTGTTGTTGTCCACGTTTTTGGATGTTGGGTTAGGACAGGAGTGAAATTGCCTGGCATGTACCCTGCAGCCAAAGAAGCCTGCCAACTCTCAATGTCTGGGCTCATGCATAAAGAAAGGTCATATAGGCAAGGTACCAGGGAGCAGCCAGTGCCCATGGAACTGAACTCCAGCATGAGCCAGTACCTTCACCAGAGGAGCAGGGAAAATTGCTTGTTTACTGGAATTTCCTTGATGGGGGGGACGGGGTAGCAACATGGCGTCTGTGTGGAACTAGGGGTGGGGGGGTTGTAACATATTGAATGACAAACCTGCAGAGAATGAGAAAACTTAGAACTGATTCATATACATCAACCATCAGCTTTTAAAGATGACAAGCAGCATTTCAATCCAATAATCATTTGGGGGGGGGGGGGGTGAATTTGATAGCTTAGCGCCTCCCATTAGCGCTTGCAGATGGTAGTAACGGGACACTGATGCAGTAGCACTGGGGCGAGGTGAAGCCAGTGCCGCACGGCAAATCCGGCCCACCACCCCGCCCCGTTGCGCCGCCAGTACGAGGTACCGCCGGAGACTTCAACACCAGGCAGATTGTGATGTCAGTGAGCGTGCGAGCGCCTGATCTGGAAAATTCATTGTTGCCACTAACCTTAACACCTCAACTAGACAGCGACAGGGAGAGCTGGTGTGCAGCTGCAGGAAGCTGGCTCCAGCGATGCTATTTAAAGGCATCAGCATTAATCACTCGCAGCTGTCAAGGCAGGTTAGTTTCAGTGGTTTCTTGTCAGTTTCACCCAGTGGAACAGTTTGTATGAGTAATTTCAAGTTTTTTTTGTATCAGCAGTCTTCTGGCAAGTGTAAAGTAGCTGTATTTATTGCTCAAAGATTCAAACTGCTACACTTGACAACATTAATGGGGGCTGTACTGGCATGCCACTTCACCCGCCAGGATCTATGGCGGAGGGAGCGTAGGCAGCAAGAAATACGGGAACATGTGCGCAGAGGGATGAGGAGGGACATCAAGGCTCTCACCACAAGGCCTTAACCTCCGAGGGTGTTCCAACAGCACTTCTAACTTCAATTAAGTGAGGAGCAGTGCATTAGACAGCTCCGTGTCATCAAGGTGGTGGTCATAGAACTCTGCCACCTCCTCCAAACAGATCTCCAGTCTCACACCAGGATGATTTAAACTCCAGATCCCTTTTACTCACCACATGTCCATCATACCATCCCTGTGTCATGCCATATGCAATGCTGAGAATGAGGTGCTGCAGTATCAATGAACCTCACTTTTAAGTACTGGGAAAAGCCTGTGGCAATGATGAATTGCGATTAGACTGCACCCATTATTGGTCCACCTTTTCAGTGTAAGGCCACTGAGATAGGCCTTTAAGACTTGATTTAGTGCCCCAATCATTTCTTTGAGCAATGAGAATGAAGTTTGCATGCAGTCTAAAGCATTAGCGCCTAGCGCTAATTCTCAAAGCTTTCCAAAGATACCGCCCATTCCTCGACTATAATGAATTTCTAGCCCAATTTGTTTGTATGTCACAAGATAAAAAATTAGCTTTTTTGGGCTAGGATTGGAGGTTGTCAGTATAAACCAATCAGATCAGTAGGAAGGTGGGACTGGAGTGTCAGAATCAATCAATCTGGGACTGAAGGCTGTTAGAACCAATCGGTGCTACTTTTCCCTGCTATTAGTTGAGCATGAACTTGAAGCAGCAAAATTTCAAGATGAGTAGATGCTCACTGAGAGTTGCAGGTACAGATGTGTTTATTTAGGCCACGATCTTACCTTTCAGTGCGAGTTGGGAGCAGGTCATCTGCCTTCCGGGTTCCGATCCCGCCCCCAATGACGCCCAACGCGCAGACGTAATTTTATGTCAATTGGCCTTGTTAAGCCACCCTGCGGGCTTGCTGGCCAATTCAGAGAAAGCCAGTGTCAGATGATGTCAGTTGATGACGTGTTATCTGCCGGTTTTCTTAAAGGGGACATGCACTTTTTTTTTGACAGATGATTTTTCAGTGTTTGACAGCATTGAGGTGCAACAAACACTGCCAATCGCTATACAAAGGCGAGCCCTTACACCCAGGCTGTTCAGTGACTCTCCCCTTAGGATAAAATAGATGGCAGCTGCAGGTGAGGTTACATAAGCGATCTGTCACTGGTGAGAGAGGTTCTCCCAATGAGGTGGGACTACACAAACACTTCAAACCTTGTTACCTACAGAAAAGTCTAAATACATTAAAAATGATTTTCCCAACATTTTCTTACCTCTGAAACTCACCAGTGTACTATTGGATCCTTCACACCACTTCTGCAGCTGTCATCAATGCAGAAACCTTACAGTAGACCCACAGCATGCCACACTTACCCTGGCGTGGTGTCTGGACATCGGGAAGCCTGCAGTCGACCTGTCAAAATTGAAAAAAGCCTCTTAACTGCCTGTTAACAGGCAGTTAAGTGCCTATAATCCTCTTCCTGCTGCCAGGTGTCGGGTCCATGCACAAATCGGGACCCGACACTTGGGAAGATTGTATGGAGGCGTGTTGACAACGGGTTTGGGACCCGCTGCCAATCTTTGCAATTTTGCCAGCAGTTCCACCTCCAAACCCACCCCCTGAGCACCGGCAAAATTCCCCCCTTAGTATTTGAAGACAAATAAACAGCTAAATGCAACTTTTTAAATCTTACCATTTCCTCAAAGAAACTTTTGGGGGCATACACAGTTGATGTCTTATATGAAGCTTTATTCAATTGCAGCTACTTGGAAATAAGGAGGATGTTCATCAGTGTGATTATAATAACTAGTTTTATTTGCGCTTTCTGGTCACTGCAATTAATGGAATTGCCACAGTACTGGGATTAAAGTGCAACAGGCTGAAGTTTTTGCAGTTGTCTTCATTCAAAAAGTGCCAAATGGATGATACTATTTAGATTCCTACCAAAGCCTCCACCATCATGGATACCAGTGTCCAGCCAATTCAGTTCGCTCACGTGATGTTAAGAGGTGGCTGAGTGCACTGGACACAGTAAAAATTATGGGCAATGACAGTATCCCAGCTGTAATGCTGAAGACCTGTGTACTCAAGCTCGTCGCTACCTTAGCAAAGCTGTTCCAGTACAGCTATGACACTGATACCTACCAAATAATAGAGAAGATTGCCCAGGTATGTCCTATCCACAAATAACAGGATAAACATAACCTAGCCAGTTGTTACCCTATCTTCCCCTCCCAATCACCAATAGAGTACTGGAAGGAGTCATCAATAGTGCCATCAAGTCACCAATACCCTGCTCACCAACGCTCAGTTCAAGTTTCACCAGAACCGTTCGGCTCCAGACCCCATCATGGCCTAAATCCAGATGTGGACGCAAGAGCTGACTGTTAGAAGAAGGGCGAGATTAGCTGCCCTCGACATCAAGGCAGCATTCGACCAAGTGTGGCACCAAGGAGCCCAGGTAAAACTGAAATCAATGGGGGTTGAAGAGAAAACCCTCAAGACGCAGGAGTCATACCTGAGGCAAAGGAAGATGGCTGTGGTTGTTGGAGACCAATCATCACAACTCCATGACATCACTGCAGGATTTCCTCTGGGAAACATCTTCGGCTGCTTCATGTAATGATCCTCCCTCCATCATAAAGCCAGAAGTGGGGTTATACACTGATGATTCCACAGTGTTCAGCTCCATTTACAACTTCACTGATAATAAAGCAGTCCATGCAGGACTTAGCTAACACCCAGACATAGGCTGACAAGTGGCAAATAACATTCGCACCACGTAAGTGCCAAGTAATGACACGGGGCGCTCAGTTTTCATTTGCATCCCGCTGGCCGTATGGACTAGGACCCCTGTCTGGATTGTCACACGGCTGGCTCTGGAGCGCTTCATTGGCCATGTGACCAAACACTGCTCAGGAGGAAAAAAACTAGCCCATTGAGGTTTAACAATGCAATCGCATTTAATTTCAGAGGAGTCTCTTATGGATCTAGCTGATATTTGATTAGTTCAGTCTGATTGATCACACCTAAATTCTAAGTGCCTTGAAACAATCAATTGATCTTGCCTAGCTCCATGGACAACAACAATTTGTTAAAAAATGTTTTTTATTAACATTTATTTCCTCAAAGCTTATTATACTTAAGCATTTTTGTCTCCAAATGTTTGTTATTTTAATGAGTTCAGTACTGTTGATAAATACAAATTGTCAGTGAAGATACAGCCTTAATATTCCTATAATTGAGATTAATCACAGTGACAAACATGATGTTGCAATTAAACAACTGCTGAACAAATATCCAAGGATGTCTTCAGAAAGTCACATCATACACAGTCTTTATCATTTCAGAAAGGATGAGCTGTTACCATTAGAATTCATCTGTCTTCCTATTCACATGACCTTTAGTTGCCCTTTTTGTAATTCTCCTGTGTTTCTCATATCACTGTAGTCGACAGCAGCTGCAGATTGCATAAAAGCACTCTGGGTAATTTGAGGATCTATAAACTGTCCTCTTGAAGGACCTCGAATAACTGAGATGTATGTGTGCGTTTTTAAAAAAACTTGTTGTTAAAGGGACATTGTCAGCTAGATTACTGTCCTGTAAGATAAGTGGCAGGCTGAAAAACCAAAGAAAGCCAATCTTGTGAAAACATCATCACAAAAATTAGCATTATGGAACGTGAAACATCTGCTGCAGTGCAAGCTTTCCCTAGTGCTAAACATGACAGCGTTACAGTGGGTGTTTGGAGTCACTGTTCCTCGAAACTGCCTATTGAGATAATAACTTCCCTTTAACACCATAAGGATTTAAATAGTATTACTACAGCAAAATCTTTTTATTTTGAGGGTGAGAATTTTGTTCTCATCAAAGTAAAGGATATTAGTGCTGGGTAATGGAACACTTTCCCATTTCACATAACCAGTATCAGTATCAAGCAGAAGTTCCCTCTGCTCTTACATAAGAACATAAGAAATAGGAGCAGGAGTCGGCCATTTGCCCCCCCCCCCCACCCCACCATTCAATAAGATCATGGCTGATCTTCTACCTCAACTCCACTTTCCTGCAGTATCCCCATATCCCTTGATCCCATTAATATCCAAAAATCTATCGATCTCTTGAATATACTCAATGACTGAGCCTCCACAGCCCTCTGGGGTAGAGAATTCCAAAGATTCACCACCCTCTGAGTGAAGAAATTTCTCCTCATCTCAGTCCTAAATGGCCGACCCCTTATTCTGAGACTGTGACCCCTGGTTCTAGACTCCCCAGCCAGGGGAAACATCCTCCCTGCATCTACCCTGTCAAGCCCTGTAAGAATTCTGTATGTTTCAATGAGATCACCTCTCATTCTTCTAAACTCTAGAGAATATAGGCCTAGTCTACTCAATCTCTCCTTGTAGGACAATGCCCCCATTACAGGAATCTGTCTGGTAAACCTTCATTGCACCCCCTCTATGGCAAGTATATCCTTCCTTAGGTAAGGAGACCAAAACTGTACACAGTACTCCAGGTGTGGTCTCACAGGGCCCTATATAATTGCAGTAAGACATCTCTACTCTTATACTCAAATCCTCTTGTAATAAAGGCCAATATATCATTTGCTTTCCTAATTGCTTGCTGTACCTGCATGTTAACTTTCAGTGATTCATGTACAAGGACACCCAGGTCCCTCTGAACACCAACATTTCCCAATCTCTCACCATTTAAAAAATACTCTGCTTTTCTATTTTTCCTACCAAAGTGTATAACTTCACATTTCTCCACATTATGTTCCATTTGCCATGTTCTTGCCCACTCACTTAACTTGCCTATATCTTGCCTCTTTGCATCCTCCTCACAACTTACATTCCCACCTAGCTTTGTATCATCAGCAAACCTGGATATATTATATTTGGTCCCCTCATCCAAATTATTGATATACATTGTGAATAGCTGAGGCCCAAGCACTGGTCCTTGCGGTACCCCACTAGTTACAGCCTGCCAACCCGAAAATGACCCGTTTATTCCTTCTCTCTGTTTTCTGTCCGTTAACCAATACTCAATCCATGCTAGTATATTACCCCCAATCCCAGGACCCCTAATTTTGGTTAATAACCTTTTGTGTGGCACCTTATCGAATGCCTTCTGAAGATCCAAATACACCACATCCACTGGTTCCCCCTCATCTATTCTGTTAGTTACAACCGCAAAAATCTCTAACAGTTTCCTCAAACACAATCTTCCTTTCATAAATCCGTGTTGACTCTGCCAAATCCTGTTATTATTTTCTAAGTGCCCTGTTACCAAGTCCTTAATAATAGATTCTAGCATTTTCCCTACTACTGATGTCAGGCTAACTGGTCTGTAGTTCCCCATTTTCTCTCTCCCTCCTTTCTTAAATAGTGGGGTTACATTTGCTACCTTCCAATCCACGGGAACAGTTCTAGAATCTATGGAATTTTGGAAAATGACAACCAATGCATCCACTATCTCTATAGCCATCAGTACTATTTTTTATTAATATTAATTTCTTTCAGTTCCTAATTCTCCACTATTTCTGGGAAGTTTTTTTGCATCTTCTTCCGTGAAGACAGACCCAAAGTATTTGTTTAATTTCTCTGCCATTTCCTTATTCCCCATTATAATTTCTCCTGTCTCAGCCTGTAAGGGACCCACATTTACTTTTGCTAATCTTTTCCTGTTTACATGCCTATAGAAGCTTTTATAGTCTGTTTTTATGTCTCTCACTAGTTTACTCTCATTCTATTTTCCCTTTCTTTATCAATTTCTTGGTCCTCCTTTGCTAAAATTCTAAACTCCTCCCAATCCTCAGGCTTACTACTCTTTTTGGCAACATTATAAGCCTCTTCTTTTGATCTAATACTATCTTTAACTTCTCTTGTTAGCCACGGTTGGACCACTTTTCCTGTGGTGTTTTTGTGCCTTAAAGGAATGTATATTTGTAAATTATGTATTAATTCTTTAAATGCTAGCCATTGCTTCTCTACCATCATATCTTTTAATGTAGTTTCCCAATCTACCTTAGCCAACTCGCCCCTCATACCTACGTAGTATGCTTTTTTTTTAGATTTAAGACCCTAGTTTCGGATTTAACTAAATCACTTTCAAACTCAATATAAAATTCTATCATATTATGGTCACTCTTCCCTAAAGGCCCCTTTACTACAAGGTTAGTAATTAATCCTTTCTCATTGGACAATACTAGATTTAAAATAACCCATTCCTTAGTTGGTTACTCTACATACTGATCTAGAAAACTATCTTGCATACATTCTATGAATTTGTTCTCCACGCTATTACTGCAAATTTGGTTTGCCCAGTCTATATGTAGATTAAAGTCCCCCATGATTACTGTATTACCCTTGTTAATGAACCTCTAATTTCCTGATTTATACTCTGCCCTACATTACAACTGCTGTTTGGGGGCCTATAAACAACTCCCACCAATGTTTTCTGCCTCTTACTGTTTCTTAGCTCCACCCAAACTGATTCAACTTCTTGATTTTTAGAGCTAAGATCCTTTCTCTCTACTGTCTTTATCCCATCCTTTATTATCAGGGCTACCCCTCCTCCTTTTCCATTTTGCCTATCTCTTCTAAAAGTTTAGTGTCCTGGAATATTTAGTATACAACCTTGGCCATATTGCAACCACATCTCCGTAATGGCTATTAGATCAAACCTGTTAATTTCTATCTGCGTTATTAATTCATCTATTTTGTTGCGAATGCTTCGCGCATTCAGATATAGGCCTAGAAATTCAGTTGTTAGCGCCAGCCGCTAGCGCCTTAGGAGGAGGAGAAGTGGGGCGTTAAGTGGCTAGCGCCCGGGCATGGCGCGATCTGCGCCTCTCGCGAACTTCACTCAAGATTTAGCGGCGGCGCTAAACCGCAGCGCCCGCTCAGCTGCGCGTGCAGATCGTGATGTCATTTCATGGTGCAACGCCCTTGGTGCGCTCCGAACCGGAACTTCAGTGGTGCCGCCCTTCTTTGCGCCTGGCGCCCCCAGCGACTAGTAGAGGGGAACGGTTCCCAGTCGCTGCGGGGCGCGGGGGGCGCTATTTAAAGGGGACTCCTCCTGCATTATAAGTGGCAGCCATTTTGTGCCAATCCTTCTGTGTGAGAGACGGATATTTGGAGAGAGACAAAGGCAGAGATCTTTCTGCTTTGACTCAGCGCTCGCACAGGTACTTCTGGCTTCAGGCCAGAGCTTTGCACTTGGATTTCACTTTCAGTGCTATAGCCTTGAGTCGCCACATATAATGGAGGCTGCAATGAGTGGAAACGTTGGCTTTCTGCATTGCATTCAAAGGGATCAGAGACGCCGTGAGAGAGTGCCAGTCATGGCCAGATGGAGAAGGGCCAACAGGCGTCGGCACAGGAGGCCTTACCCACCCAGAGTATACCGGCAGCAGTTCTCATATCTGAACATGTCTGAGGAGCAGTGTGTTCGGAGGCTGCGATTCAGGAGGGAGGTGGTCACTGAGATCTGCCACCTGCTTCGCAGAGATCTGCAGCCACAGCTGAGGAGCAGGACGTCTCTGTCGGTGGCAGTGAAGGTGACGGTGGCTCTCAACTTCTATGCCACCGGCTCCTTCCAATCCGCTACTGGAGACATTGCCAACATCTCCCAGTTCGCGGTACATTGCTGCATCCACCAGGTGACCAATGCCCTTTTCAGAAGGAGACGTCAGTACATCTCCTTCTCCATGACCCTGGACAAGCAGCAAGAGCATGCAATGGGATTTGGAAGAATAGCGGGCTTCCCCATGGTCCAGGGCGTAGAACTGATGAACCAGCAATGGTCAGGCCTTGCTAAAGGGCTGCAGTGTGCAGGGCATGGCAGCCAAACAAGTCGACCCTCCCCCTTTAAGAGCTGACTGGCGCCAGCGTGTCTGCCTTCATTCAGAAACTCGCCGCACCTGCGCTGCGCCCGCCCTCGGTGTTAGCGCCTCGGCACGCCAGCTTAGCGCCTTATGATAGTCGTGCAGCAGCAACCTCTTGGGGCGATGCAACTGAATATCGGCGAAGGTGGCGCTAAGTTGCGCCGGGCACTAAATTTAGCGAACGCCCGGCTGTAGCGCCCCAAACGTGGCTATACTGAATTTCTAGGCCATAGTGCCTTTAGCTTTGACTTATTTCTATTTTTCCCTGATGTCACCTTAGTCACTGATGTCCTATTACGTTTGTTACTCTCTCTGTCCCTTCCTGACCCACTCTGCTTATTTTTACCCAAAACTCTACTCTGCTCTAGAGCCTTGACATTTCCCTCACTGCTTTTAAATTTATTCTTTCCTGAATCCTCCCACCCCCCCGCCGCCTTCATTAGTTTAAAGCCTTGTCTACTACACTAGTTATTTGGTTTGCCAACACATTGGTCCCAGCCCAGTTTAAGTGGAGCCTGTCCCAATGGAACAGCTCCATCTTTCCCCAGTATTGGTGCCAGTGCCCCATGAACTGAAACCCCTTCCTCCCACACCACTCTTTGAGCCACGCATTTAAACCTCTAATCTGTTTGTCCCTATGCCAATTTGCACGTGGCTCAGGTAACAATCCAGAGATTATTACCTTTGAGGTTCTGCTTTTTAATTTGGATCTAGCTCCTCAAGCTCCCTTAGCAGAACCTCATTCATAGTTCTACCTATTTAGTCGGTTCCTACGTGGACCACGGCAACTGGATCTTGTCCCTCCCACTCCAATTTCTACCGCAGCTGCGAGGAGATGTCTTTAACCCTGGCAGGCAACACAACCTTCGGAACTCTCAGTCGCGGCTGCAGAGAACAGTATCTATCCCCTCTGACTATACTGTCCCCTACTGCAACGACATTCCCTTTCACTCCCCCCACTTGAATGGCCTCCTGCACCATGGTGCCATGGTCAGCTTGCTCATCCACACAAGCAGTAAGAATCTCATACCTGTTGGACAAGGGAAAAGGCTGAGGCTCCTCCAGCACTGCACCTGGGGTCCCCTTACCTGCCTGAGTTGCAGTCACACCCTCCTGTCCCGGACCACTAACCAGACCTGTACCACTACCTAACCTAATGGGTGTGACTGCCTCCTGGATCAAAGAGTCCAGGTAACTCTCCCCATCCCTGATGCCCCGCAATGTCTGCACCTCAGACTTCAGCTCAAAAACTCTGAGCTGAAGTTCCTCAAGATGCAGGCACTTACTGCAAACGTGGTTGTCTGGGTTCACAATGCTCTCCACAAATTCCCACATGCTGCAGTTGTGGCACACCACCTGCACTGCCATCCCTATATGACCTTGTTTTATTTAATTAAATTTGTACTTGGGAAACTTAGTTTACAGTCTGTTAATACACTGTACCACCCAGTACCCTATCATCATTTAAAAAAATCTATAGTTATATTTGGCGTGTATATCACATGAAGAAATGTCCTATTGTTCTACACATTTCTTTAATTCTAGTACACAATGGGCTCGGAATTTGCAGTCGGGATGAAGGCGAACTCTCCGCGTTCGCCGTTATTCCGCCTTTGAAACTGACCGCAACTTCGGGATTTGGTGCATGCACATGCGGAAATCCCAAAGTCGTAGTTAGTCATTGACAGCTCCGAAACAGACTGCGCTGTGCCCCACCCCACAGAGCCGGCAATCTGTGTAATCAGCCAAATCATTGAAACTGACGAAAACTTCGGCAGTCTGTTAAATTCCCCACTAAAAGTTAGACCCAAAGGGATTAGGTGTAACTGGGGTTTTGACAGCGTTATTACTGCTAAACAAATGTTAAGGGCCTGGAAAACTAATTTTAATTTTGTGCAGTTTGAAATATGTCCATTATAATAAAAATTAACATTTTTAGGAACCTTTTCAAAAAAATGTTTTAAAAATGTTTTTAAAGTTTGAATATATTCAAGGCTGAGATAGACAGATATTTGAACTACAGGGGAGTCAAGGGTTATGGGGAGCAGGTGGGAAAGTGGAGTTGAGGCCAAGATCAGATCAGCCATGATCTTATTGAATGGCGGAGCAGGCTCCAGGGGCTGAATGGCCTACTCCTGCCCCTAGTTCTTATGTTCTTATATTTATCCATCTTTATTTCAGGTTTGCCTTTTCCCCATGTGAGAGCACAATCTTTCTTTTGCTCTCTCTAACAGTTTTAAAAAGTTAGAATTTTAAGGGCTTACTCGCTTCCTTGTTCGCTGTCTGTGAAAATTCTGCCTTTTGATTGGCTGCTTAGACAGCCTGTTGACATCACAGCAATTCGAACAAGGGGATCCCCACTATAGTTGAATTGAAGGTCAGAAAACCCAAAGTTCAGGGATTGTGAGATCCTTATGTGACGTATACGGGGCCAGCAGCGAACACCTTTGCTTCGCTGCTGACTGCAAATTCCGAGCCAATATTCAGCACTAGCTCTGGACAGAATATAACTTGTCATGGCCCTTTTCTATTATTATTAATATTATTATATAATTTAACACTATAATTCACTAATTATTATAGAATTTCTACACTCCAATTCATTTCTTGTCCATTTCTAAACCCTTATAAGTATCATTGCCCCCATCAAGACAATAATATGGAAAACACACTGACGTGAAATTCATTTTTTAATTCCTTTGCATCTATTTTAGTTTCTAAAAAACATGCAACTTTTTCCTTATCATTAGCCCATCATTAATTTTGTTTAATATCCATTTCACTTGATTATTATTTCAGCTTCTTTCTTTGTTTTTCTATTGCTAGTTAATGTCTACTCAACATCTTTGCATTTGGCTGGCTAATAAAGCGTAGCAAGTAATCTCTGCTGTGCAAAATCCGTGGTCTTGATTTTATTGACCTTACAGGAGCATCACTCATGTCAGTGCCACAGCCCCTGCAGTAGTAGGCACATAAAGTATCACATTCCTCTCTCCTGTCAATAGTAGCACATTATATCTGTAGTGTGCTCCTGCCCAGAAGCTGAGTTTGTATTTAATGCAACATTTGAACATAACACCACAAATTTTGGGCACAATGCCAACTTCAATCTCACACCATGCATTCCACTTCCAGGAAGTGTTAAATGGGCACACTCTCTCCATTTATTACTAATTCACAGTTCCCTGATGCATAAGGTAACCAGTGACTTTGGTACCACTGCCAGCTTTAAAGAAAATTCAACCTCTCCCGTTGGCCTCGTGGGAAAATGCACGTTGGGTGTGGTACAAAGGCATAACGATCAAAAAGGTTCTAAACATGATCCCTGGTCTGTGTTGAATCAGTTGGCAGCAGTAAGGCAAGGCTTCAGCTCTGCCAACCAAACAGGTGAAAAATATCAGCCAGGGCTCTTTCTCCTGATTGCTGTCTGGTGGCCCTGCTGTAAATTACACATGTGAGAATGTTAAATGGGACAGGATCCGCTTCGTCTATGATGCCCTCCATTGTCAAATATCGCGCAGATGCTCAATGTCAAAGCTCACACATGAAGCATGGCCACTTGGCTGAGGTACCACAGGGTGAGTGATACCCGTGCAACCAACGTAAGAGTCGCTACCTTCAGGACAGGAGAAAAAAGGGAGAGAAAAATTAGAGGAGAACTAATGAAAACATTTAGGCTCATTCCACCACAACCAGGGATAATGAAAAATAAAGAAAAAATAATTGCATTTATATAGTTCTTATGATGTCTCAAAATTCTTCACATACAATGAATTACTTTGAAGTGCAGTGACTGTTGTTACACAGGCAAATGGAGCAGCCACTTTGCACACAGCAAGATCACACAAACAGCAGTGAAATGAATGAACAGTCAATCTTATTTTGGTGGTGTTGATTGAAGAAGGAATGTTAGCTAGGGCACTAGGAGAACTCCCAGCTCTTCTTTGAGCAGTAACACAAGGGGGTAGAATTTCCGTTCCAGTGTAATTCACCTGAAATCGGCCAAACCACGCAAAAGACCAAGGAAAGTCAAGCGCAACTTACGTCCAGCACAAATCGAGTTTCCCTGATCTTTCGTGCTGGTTAAAAAAAACATTGCACTGGAATCTGGCCCCGCCCACAAAACTGGCCACGTCCCCAGATCAAATTAATCACCATGTTGTCGGGAAACTGCTGGAGACTATAATTAAGGATAGAGTGACTGAACACTTTGAAAATTTTCAGTTGATCAGAGAGAGCCAGCACGGATTTGTGAAAGGTAGGTCATGCCTGACAAATCTGGACTTTTTTGAGGAGGTGACTAAAGTACTGGACAGGGGAATGTCTATGGATGCTATTTACATGGACTTCCAGAAGGCATTTGATAAAGTCCCACATAAGAGACTGTTATCTAAGGTAGAATCCCATGGAATTGAGGGCAAATTATTGACCTGGTTAGGAAATTGGCTGAGCGGCAGGAGACAAGCAGTAGGGATAATGGGTAGGTACTCAAATTGGTGGGATGTATTGGGGCCTCAACCATTCAGAGTATTTAACAACTTAGATTTTGGCATAGAAAGTCATATATCCAAATTTGCCGATGACACAAAGATAGACGGCATTGTAGATGACAGCATAAAATTACAAAGGGATATCGACAGCTTAAGTGAATGGGCAAAACTGTGGCAAATGGATTTCAATGTAGGCAAATGTGAGGCAATCCACTTTGGACTTAAAAAGAATAGAACAGGGTACATTCTAAATGGTGAAGGGCTAAAAACAGTGGATGTCCAAAGAGACTTGGAAGTCCAGGTACATAGATCATTAAAATGTCATGAACAGATACAGAAAATAATTAAAAAGGCTAATGGAATGCTGGCCTTTATATCTAGAGGACTAGAATACAAGGGGGTAGAAGTTATGCTGCAGCTATACAAAGCCCAGGTTAGACCACGCCTGGAGTACTGTGAGCAGATCTGGCCACCACATCTTAGGAAGGATATATTAGACTTGGAGGGAGTGCAACGTAGGTTTACCAGAATGATACCCAGACTTCAAGGTTAAGTTACGAGGAGAAATTACACAAATTAAGGTTGTATTCTCTAGAATTTAGATGGTTAAGGGGTGATCTGATCAAAGTTTTCAAGATATTAAGGGGAACAGATAGGATAGATAGAGAAACTATTTCCACTGGTTGGGGATTCTAGGACTAGGGGGCATAGTTTTAAAAATTAGAGCCAAACCTTTCAGGAGTGAAATTTGGAAACACTTCTACACACAAAGGGTGGTAGAAGTTTGGAACTCTCTTCCACAAATGGCAATTGATGCTAGATCAATTGTTAATTTTAAATCTGAGATTGATAGCTTTTTGTTAACTACAGGTATTAAGGGATATGGAGCAAAGGCGGGTATATGGAGTTAGGTCGCAGGTCAGCCATGATCTGACTGAATGGCAGAGCAGGCTTGAGGGGCTCAATGGCCTACTCCTGGTCCTATGTTCCAATGGCGAGTTTCTGCTAATTGCGCTTGTTTGCGGCCCTTCAAGGAGACTCTTAAAATTAAGCTGCTTTTTTTTTTTTAGGTGCATGGGCACTAATAGGCACCTTTTAAATGCCTTTAAACATTAAAAAATATTTAATTTACTAAGAAACTGACTACTGTACACCAATGAAACTTGTAGGTGGTTCCATATAGATTGTAAAGTAATTTCAGTTATTTAAAATTGGGTTACTCAGGTGACGGACTAGACACTCTTATTAAAAATGCTTATTTTTGATGATTAAACCCATTTTCAGCTACATTAATAAAACTACACCAGGTTACCACTCTTAAGTACATGAAGGAATATTTTTCACATTCTAAAACACTTGCCCGATTGCGCTGGTTCATGGAAGAGTTATGTTTGTGATTATGCAAATGAGTTTGAGAGGAAACTTGAACCATAACTTCACTTCAGAAAATTAGCGCAATTTTCACCCAGATTGCCGATTACGCCCAAAGCGAAAACTCTTGGCCAACAACTTTAAATCAATGCTAATCAGTTAAATCTGTCTGTTCAGTGGTTCGGGTGGCTATTAGTGTTCATCCAAAAGAAACTTTCAACTTTTCAACACCTTGTAGGGATAAGAATTTTGTTGCGTATTTTCAGTATGAGACTTACAAATAGAAAAGCATTTAAATAAGGTACTGTATTAAACATTGTGTTTCACTGGACAGGAGAATAAAGTTTCTGAACTACAACACATGGAACTACCCCATGTGTTTTTATTGGTGCTAACATATGCAGCAAGTTCGTATAAGTTCAATATGTATTTTTTGTCCTTGAGTACTTAAAGCATTAAACAACAAAAGCCTGCTGTCTAGGGTACCATCTCTAATTATATCAGCTTATATAATTATATAACATTTTAGTTAAAAGCTCCTGTTTAAACTTCGTCCACGGCTTCCACTGGGAGCCCCAAGTTCATTCACTGAGTAGCTGAGAAGTACGAACCAGAAAGTTTCCACGGTTTGATCCCAGATCTCTGCTGAATTAGCTGATCTCAACCGAAGTGGTGATAGGAGCATCGCAATTATTTCAGTGCCTTGGGTTAGGACTGTGGCGGGGGAGGGAAGGTGGGTGGCGGGTGGTGGGTGTAACAGACAGATTTACTGCTCTTGATCATTATCAAGCAACCACAGTTGGAGGTGCCCATGTATGGGTGTCAAGTAAGGAACAGGGTCAAACTCAGCTGTGACGCTGCCTGTGGTTAAGTAGCGTGCTGATACTCATGGTGAAGGCTCATATATGAATAGAGGTCACTTGAGCTTGATAATGAGGGGAAACTGGCGCTTTTAGAACTTTATCCTAGCAAGCAATCATCATCATCTTGAGGAGATAGGAAAGTGAAAAGAGTGGAGAGCGGGGAGCGGAGAGCAGAGAAGAGTGAGAGGAGAAAAAGGGGAAAGGAAAGAGGAGAGGAGAGGAGAGAAAAAATTGGCAAGGAATAAATACTTGTCTTGACACTAGATCTGTTTACTTTTGACCCACATCAGTAAATGCCGTCGTTAGAATATCAAAATGATCTTCTAATGTGATTTCCAATACACTGAAGTCACTGTTTCTAGCATTAGAAAACTTAAGTACAACTCTGAGCACTGGTGGGTCTAAGGAGCATTGTTTTGTTATTTACATTAAGTTTAAAGTAAATGATGTGATTTCTGTCCCATTCTGCAAAAAAGTTGGATGAAGTTTATTTAAAACAAAATCATAGGTAGGCTGAGAATTCTAAAAGCTCAGCCTTGCTGTACAGACCCCCCACATTCATTGTTAGTTCTGGTGCTCTGAATTCTGTCCTGCAAACAGGGTGAATTTAGTATACCAATGTCCTTAACATATGCCAAACCATCCCCCCATGCAAGTTGTTCCATAATATAAACATGGTATTTGCATTAGGGGAACTAACTTGGAAGAGTATATTGAACTAGATAACTGGCCAAAATTCCTCTCCTCCATCTTCATTATATCTGAAAATAAACCCACAAACCTGGGAATGAATTTGCATTCATAGATAAACTCATTAATCCACCATGCTTAAACTACCATGTCACTTCAGCAGTGTATTTTAATCAGCCTCCTCACACTATCGGATTCAGTAACAGCTCCAAGGCACATCACTCAATCATATCATTAACGCTGACTGTAGCACAAACCAATTAAAAAAATACAACAGAAATAGAAAAATAATCAAGAGTTCCAAACTTCTACCACCCTTTGTGTGTGGAAATGTTTCCTAATTTCACTCCTAAAAGGTCTGTTAGAGATATCATTTAAAGTTCTTATTTAAGATGTTAAACATTGTTCTTTATAACTGTTTAACTTTTGAAAAGGCTCCTTCTGCTGATCCCTCTTTAAAGTTTAGGAAAATCATCTGTTATTATGTCTATGTTGTTCCTTGTTCAAAAATACTTGTGCTTAATATTCAGTGCTGGTCAACTAATGTTTAGATGTGAAGATATTAAGGATAAAAATATAAGCTGCTTAGAGAATTCAATACACCATAGGTAATCTCATAGCAAAAGAAAAGCAGTACAATATTAGTATGATAATTCAGCTTAAAAAGTAATGCTACATTACATCAGTGGTATGCCTGGATTAATCCTCACTACTTTACTATATTGAAGCTGAGAATAAAATAAAAGTTAGTATTGTTGTATCTCTACTATGAAAAAGATTGCCGCAAATACCTCCTGTGAATATTATTGAGGGTACCTTTGGTTTACGATATTCCAGTGAGGTTATCAGTGATCAGCACCTGTTAACCATTTCCTGTATAATATTTCTTAGACAATTAGGGATGACTGTGGGATTTTCAAGTCTGCTGTGACTTCTTAAGGGAAAGAAAAGCCGGACTGCAGGGAAATAGTGCTATACCGTGTGAACAACCTATCCTATGCTTATCACAACAGCGTGCTTTTGTCTGCCTCCATTTAGACTGAAAACCAAATCCATACAATGGGCTCTTTTACTCGACTCAGCCTACTTCAAGGTACTTCAAAAAAACAAATGATATAATTGAAATCATTGAGGACTGCTATGGAAACAGCTTTTAATATTCTGAAAATCAAGCCTGCTCCATGGCATATGTAAATTTAACCCCATTAAATTATTTTGCTAATTTTTACTGTAGGTTGCTGCAAACCACACTGCTAAGTTTTGTTGTGTGAGTATGAATTGTATTCTTCATTTGTTAGAAGGTAACTGAGAGTCTGAACTGCTGCATAAAACAAAAGAGGGCTTTATTACACTGACACCATAATCAATAACAACTGTATTAACCCATTACCATGGTACATTATGGGGAGGTGAAGGGGGTCAGCAGCAAGATTGGCCAGTGCTCCAAGCAACATTAATATATTTGATTCTGAAATGATAATAATGATACGTGCATATGTATTATTTCAGTATGAACATTTATGCACTATCTTTAATAAGATTCAGGTACTAGAGGTCAGCTATTTTAAAATGTTTGTGTAGGACTTGAGATTAATTACTAATATAGTTTATTTTCTCAAAAATATTTTAAAATAAATCCTTTGGGAATAAGCGGTTTGTTTACTGTCATCTACAGTATCTGTTCCTCCCTGGTGCTCTTTACAATGTGACTCAGTCACTGTTACAATCCCATGTTGCTTTTTTGCTAATTCTGCTGCCGTTTTTTGCTTTAGTAGCAAATATTAGACTGATGGCATTGGAAATTCCCTCAGATTTATTAAAAATACAACTGACATAAGCCCTAGGAATTTTGGGAAGATGCCTATGCTAAAAACTTTATTGGCGATACGCTGTTGGGACAGAGTAAAAGAAACTTTATATATAGAGATATATTACAGTATGTTCAAGCAGTTGTGTCACACGCTGGGGTTCCCAGTGGAAGCCATCGATTTACACTGCAAGGTGGGTTCCATAACAATGCAGCAACATAAAATTAATTGGCCATGTGTAGTTATCTGAAAATCTTGATGGCAGCTCTCATTTCTGGCCATGGACCTCCCCAATAGCTGGGAATGTGAGACACTTAATTGCTGACCTGTGCAGGTGGGCTGAGTGTCAAAACATCTGTTTTGAAAATATTGATGGTCAATGCCAGTGACAGCAGCTACTTATGTTGCTGACTGGATCTGCAGCCACTGTCTGCACAGAGGGGGGAAATAACTACACCCTTGCATCATAGCGTTTCCACTGAAGTCAGGGTTGAGGCTGGTGGCAATGTTGTAATGCGATTGCAATATTAGCCTACAGCTGACATCAACTAGGCGTACTTAATATCGACAAAAGTGTCCCATTTTCCTGCAATGGTTTCTTTCACCTTGATGGATTAAAAAGTCTCCAAAAATATAAACGTGAAATGTAAAACTTTGATTGGTGCAAATATACTGCATGTTGGCCCTCCAACATGCTGTGGTATGAAGGCCCTAAGCTGGCGGTATGGTAGTGTAATGCTTATAGTACAGGACTAGCAACCCAGAGGCTCTGAGTTTAAATCCCAGCATGGCAAGTTATCAAATTGAAATTGTAAATCTGTTTTTTTTTAGGCTAGCACCAAAAAAACAAAACTGACCATGAAAGCCACCAGATTGTTATAAAAAGTCAACAGGTTCATTAATGTCCTTCAGGAAAGGGGACCTGCCACCTGTCCCCTCTACCTGGTTGGGACTACACATGATTCCAGTACCACAGGGCAATCATGGATTGGAAATAAATGCTGCCTTGCCTCTGTCGCTCACATCCCAAGAAGTATAAAGAGTTACATTGTAAGATACTAGCATACAAATGCTTAGTAGGTATTTCCTCTTTCCCCTCTATTAATTCAGCAGAGATGGGATGTCAGACAAGTCTGTTAAGCATCCGTATGCTAGTATCCAATGTTCAGGGCCTGCATCTAAGCACCATCCAGTGGGGTTGGGTTGGGAGAATGGA
Source organism: Somniosus microcephalus (assembly GCF_052327205.1). Lineage (NCBI taxonomy): Eukaryota > Metazoa > Chordata > Chondrichthyes > Squaliformes > Somniosidae > Somniosus > Somniosus microcephalus. The sequence goes on along the minus strand of NC_140988.1, from coordinate 314,542,128 downwards.
ACATTAAGCAAAGGGCAGATGCAGTCAAACAGGGAGGGAAAAAGAACAGCAGGAGTGCCACTTCAGTGACCAAATTTCTGGGGCCACTTTGCTCTTGGCCATAATAACAGAGAGTGATAAGTCACCTCGAGATATTTGAGGGACTTTAGAGGGAAGCAGAGAACTTATAGGACATTTTGACAACATAAATCCTGGACATAATTATCTTTACATTTCAAATTGTGTTGATGCAGAACAGTACAGTACACTGGATCACATCAGGAAACAAAAATAAATGGAAAGCATGCTTGGCATGAGTGTGTATCAACAAAGGAAAATAATACATTGTGTGATACCATTAGGACTTCAGCAGTCAAGTGGATATGTTACATATGTTTCCTGTATTTATATATGAAATTTAACAAAGTTACACTAAGCATTATATCATTTAGAAGAAACACAATCATATAAAGGAGCTGTATGTTTCCATTTAGCATTGTTGGCAATGGAATTGTTAATATTATTATTCCATCACCAGCAATTTGCCGAATAGAATCATTTCAAAAACAAAAAAAACTGGGGCAGGAGGAGAGTTAGGCGGGAATACTGGGTGGTGCAGTGGATTGCTGTCCTTTCACTTCTGGGACCCAAAGTTAAATCTAACACAGACTAATGGAATGAATGTCTCCTCTCTTTCTGCAGGCCATTTCACATCAAATGAGTTTTGGCAGTTTTAGTCCAGCTCCAAGTGAGAATGGGCCAACAGCAGAACGCTGCCCCCGATTTGGCGCTGATTGCCATTAAACTGGCAATCCCTCTCGGACAGGCTTCAAGGATAAAACCAGTCAGCCACTTCAGCCACTCACCAATACCCCTTTTCTATGTGAAAGAAATTTCACTGGTAGCATGTAGTACAATGATAAATGCAATTGGCTAATATTACAACTGTTATTACTATTAGCATGATAACTATATTATTAATTATACATATAACATTAATGTCTTAAATCATTCATCTAGGTGTAGGTGACATGGATTTTTTAAAATAAAGCAGTATCATTATTCTGTGTAATTTCATTGCTCTTGGGTAGATACTGCACATGTGGAAATTCTAAAATAATGGCCCAGAAATTCGGGTCGGGGGCTTCCCGCAGGTGCAAGCCCCCGACCTGCACTTACCTTGCGCGCCGGCCGTTGAGCTGTGGGCCCATGTGGAATTCCGATCCTGGGCCTCCTCCAACTGCCGGCGCGCAGTGCTTGCGTATCCCAGGGGCGCAGTTAGTTCGATGCGTCCCCTGGGATCACGTGGGCCATGGGGAGCCAATCGGAGCAGGGAATGCTTCATTCATAAGTTTGACAGGAAGGGCTGTCAAACTTATAAATACTATGAGCCCCAAAACATCACTAAATCTTCAAATAATTTTTTTTTTAAATCACATTTTTTAAATAAACTATAAATTACATGAAATAATTATTTTAAACAATTCAAATTTTTGAAAAAAATAATTTTATTTTCTGACGGGGCTAAAAATAAACTTACCTTTCTTTAAAGTATTTAAAAATAATAAACCTGTGGAAAAAATGTTTTAATTTTAATTAATTCACCACTTACCTTGTTAAAAGCAGGCCTTGCGACTGCTTTTTACATGTCTAACTTCTGGAGACTTACCTTCCCGGGAAAACCTGCAAAAAAAACGTAAGTTCGATGTGCACGCGCAGCCTCTCCTGCGCACGTGTTCGACTTCTGAACCGCTTCTTTCAGGGGAATGGAAGTGCCGGTTTCCCGCGCATGCGCAGTGCATTCAGGAAACCGACACTTCCATTGGGCCTACGGGTGAGTACCCCATGTGTACTCACCCGTGGAGACCCGAATTTCTGGGCCAATGCCCCAGAACTTGCGGTCCTGATGACAGCGAACTGGCAGCATTTGTCATCATTCCGCCTTTGAAATTGACCGCAACTTCAGGATTTGGCGCACGTGCAGCCTAATGCGAAAATCCTGAAGTTGCGGCCTGTCATTCACAGCTCCTCCACAGACTGTGCTGTGGATCACCCCCCACCCGGCAGAGCCAGCAATCAGTGAAATCACTGGTCTGATGAAAACGTCCCCCTTTTCGTAACAAATATCTCTGTTAGAAACCTCATAAAAAGTTAGACCCATTCAAATGAGGTGTAATTGGGTTTTTAACGGCGATCTAAGCAATAACTACTGATAAACAACCGTTCTGGCCTTGAAAAACTAATTTTATATTGGTGGAACATCAAAATTGTACATTAAGTTACCAATGATTAGATATGAAAATTAAAATTAAAAAAATTATAAGTTTGCTCATGATATTTCAGTAACCCAATCTGTATGTCCCAATTGTTATTTCGCTTTCTTTACATTTTTAAAAAAGTGATTATTAGTGCTTTCTATTTCCTGGTTCCCTGTCTGTGAGAATTCTGCAATGTGATTGGCTGCTGAGACAGCTTGTTGATGTCATAGCAGTTCGCGCTATGGGATTCCCACTAAATGACGCTGATTTCAACTGCATGTCGGAAAAGCCGAACGTCTCGCCACAGAGATCCTGAAATCTTTGTGGGAAACTTACTTCGGGGCCAGTGGGTGAACGCCTTTGCTTTGCCGCTGACCGCAAATTACGGGCCAATGTGTTTTCATGCTGGAATGGGGATGAGAACTGATGAAACAGTCACAAGAATTACAGCCAGATGGATAGTTAAAATGTGACAGTTGCACTACAGAGGTTAAGGCCATTTTAGAATGGGACATTTGACACTTACTAATAGGTGTTCTCTTGACCAATTAGACCATTTCTTCACAAGGTAAATTTATTAATTGCTTAACATGTGTGAGTTATTGCAACATTCATTAAGCTACAATGGTAATCAGTAGATTAATCTGTATTCTCATCAAAGCCCCTTGATTCTGATAGAACCTTTAATTCACTCTCCAGATATATATATATTGTTGTTTCTTCATGTTTTTTTAAAATTGTTTTTGAGCTTTGTTCTTGTCAGTTCTGGAATTACTTTCATCAATGGTATCAGTACTTTGGGACTGCAGCATAATTACTTTCCATTTGTGTGATATCCATTCCACTAGATCAAGTATAGTCAATATTTTGCAGCATGCAGGCAGACGATTAACCCTTAGAATGCTGGAAGATCCAAGGCAATCTTTAAGTTTCACGGGTCAAGCACTTTTGGTACATTTTCAGCTGATGCATTGTGATGCTCAAATACTTCAACAATCGACCAACTTAAATGTCTTTCTACCTAATATATATTTTCTAATCTTTTATAACTAATACTAACGTTCAAACCCTTTAATTGCCTTCTTCCTCTTTGCTCCTGCTTTGAAATAACCAGGTTTTCATTGGCTGAAAAATAGCCTTTAAAGGCTGATTGTCAGCTAGTCAAAAGCACAGCATGTAAAATTAATGGGGGAGAAATTCAATGGGTTAGCGGTTCCCGTTAGCACACCCGGGGGGTGATAACGGGGCGCTAACGACTTACTGCCCGAGATGAACGACTCCCACGCACTTCGGTGACAGGTTTGCGGCGGTGATAAGACTTTGCACCATGATCTCCTTCGCCCTGAGATTGTGACGTCATTGCCGTGCGCATCGCCCCGGTAACGCCCCGGACCTGAACTTCGGTTCCGTTCCCTGCAGCATCGCCGGGCGATGACACCGACAGCTGCAGGCGGCGTTGATCGGGAGGCCGGGCGCTTCAGGGGCAAAAGTTAAAGGGGAGGTTGCCGAGTTAAGTACCTAAATTTCTGAAATGTTTTTGTTCAATTTTTTTTTACTTCTCCTGGGCCGCGATCGATCAACCCGGCACTCTGCTGGAGTGCATGGGCCGGATCGTGGCCGCCGTCGGGGACCAGCTAACTGGTCCCAATGCCGAGCCTGCAGCGATAGCCCTTCCATTTAAGGGAGGGAAGGGGCCTCGGATCGCGGCAGCGCTGCACAACCAACGGCCCGCCTGCGTCCTTTAGCGCTCCAGGAAGAAAGTGGAGTGCTTGATTTAGCGCTCCACTTCCTTCCCGGAGCGCTAAACCCAATTTTTTTAAAAGCTGGGAATCATTAGCGCCCGGCGGTAGGTTTTAAGGAGGAAAGAGAGGTAGCGAGGCGGAGAGGTTTAGGCAGGGAATTCCAGAGCTTAGCGCCTAGGCAACAGAAGGCACGGCCACCAATGGTTGAGCGATTATAATCAGGGATGCTCAAGAGGGCAGAATTAGAGGAGCGCAGATATCTCGGGGGTTGTGGGGCTGAAGGAGATTAGAGATAGGAAGGGACGAGGCCATGGAGGGATTTGAAAACAAGGATGAGAATTTTGAAATCGAGGCATTGCTTAACTGGGAGCCAATGTAAGTCAGCGAGCACAGGGGGGAGGGGTGAACGGGACTTGGTGCGAGTTAGGACATGGGCAGCTGAGCTTTGGATCACCTCAAGTTTACGTACGGTAGAATGTGGGAGGCCAGCCAGGAGTGTGTTGAATAGTCAAGTCTAGAGGTAACAAAGGCAAGGATGAGGGCTTCAGTGGCAGATGTGCTGAGGCAAGGGCGGAGATGGGCGATGTTATGGAGGTTGAAATAGGCAGTCCTAGTTATGCCACGGATATGTGGTCGGAAGCTCAGTTCAGGGTCAAATATGACACCAAGGTTGTGAACAGTGTGGTTCAGCCTCAGACAGATGTTAGGGAGAGGGATGGAGTCAGTGGCTAAGGAACGGAGCTTGTGGTGGGAACCGAAAACCCCAAAGGGCTGTGAATGCTGAGTTGTTGAGCACGTTCAAGGCTGAGATAGATAGATTTTTGGACTCTGTGAATCAAGGGATATGGTGATCGGGCAGGAAAGTGGAGTTGAGGTCGAAGATCAGCCATGTTTCCCCTCATGGGGAAATCTAGAACGCGGGGGCACAGTTTTAAAATAAAGGGTCGCCCTTTTAGAACTGAGATGAGGAGGAATTTCTTCTCTGAGTGTCAAAAATCTATGGAATTCTCTGCCCCAGAGAGCTGTGGAGGCTGGGTCGTTAAATACATTTAAGGTGGAGATAGACAGATTTTTGTAAGATAAGGGAGTGAAGGGTTATGGGAAGCAGGCGGGGAAGTGGCTTTGAGCCCAAGATCAGCCATGATCTTATTGAATGGCAGAGCAAGCTCAAAGGGCCATATGGCCTACTCCTGCTCCTAATTCTGATGTTCTTATGTTCTTAAAAATAAGCACAACTCTATATATTTAAATGAATTTGGAATCTATGTCACTCGTATAATTCCTAACATTCTCCTATGTTGATTGCTCAGTGTGAGCTATATTAAGCAGAAGCAGGTTCTCTATCTTTTATTAATTGAGTAAAGACATTTCTGTTTATCTTCTGAACCTTTTCAGACACGCTATGCTGTATAGTTTGCTCTGGTAAATGGTTGCAGCTTCATATCAATGTGGATGGTATAGTATAATTCAGCTGTGAGGTTCCAAAGCACTCTGAGGCAAGAAGTAACGGAATAACTCCAGGAGGTTGCCTTACATCGTTTGGTCTTAACCAAAGTTGGAAAAGAAAACAACCAGTGAGCTTTTTAGACTTTATTTTGAAGTATCTTCATTTTAACAGAAAGCCAACAAAGCTTTCTGATGAAATCACAATTTAACCAACATTCCTAGCGATTCCTTTTGCCCGACTAGAAAGTGAAGTGTGACCAGCACTACAACTTGTATCAGATAACTCCACCTCGCTGGGATAGTCTGTAGTGTAACCGTGGTTCGAAGATGCCTCAACCTCTCCGTTAAAGATCAGGGCCTAGAAATTCAATATAGCCACGTTGCCCGGCGCAACTTAGCGGCACCTTCGCCGATATTCAGTTGCATCGCCCCAAGAGGTTGCTGCAGCGCTAAAGCAGGCGATGCATGGCTATCATAAGGCGCTAAGCCGGCGAGCTACCACCGAGGGCGGGCGCAGCGCAGGTGCAGCGAGTTGCTGATTGAAGGCAAACACTCTGGCGCCGGTCAGCTCTTAAAGGGGGAGGGTGGAATTGTTTGGCTGCCACGCCCTGCACACTGCAGCCCTGAAGCAAGGCCTGACCACTGCTGCTTGAACTGTTCAACGCCCAGGGCAATGGAGAAGGCCAGGGAGAGAGCGCAGCGCTTCAGCGAGGGTGACCTGAGGGTACTGGTTGGCACAGTGGAGCGCAGGCGCCTTGTCCTCTTCCCTGAAGGTGGCAGGAGGCCGCTGCCCAACGAGTACCGGAAAGCCTGGAGGGAGGTGGCAAACAGGGTGACCTCCAACAGCGTGGTTGGCAGGACTCCACTTCAATGTAGAAAAAAGTTCAACGACCTCACTCAGGTTGTCAGGGTGAGTACCCTTTCCAGTATCCTCCTCATCCCTGCATGTGCACCTCACTTTATGGCCAAAGGGACCTGAAAGCCCTAATGCCCAGCCCTCATCCAAGAGCTATGGGACTCTCATGAAAATCACTTGCACATTCAGGACCTTACACACTGTCAGGGCTATTCCACCATGGGAGGCAGTGCAGGCAAGATAAGGGCTTCACACTGTCAGGGCTATTCCACCATGGGAGGCAGTGCAGGCAAGATCAGGGCTTCACACTGTACTTAGAGGCCATCCTTTCTCTTGCGGGGCAAGCTGGCACACAACCGAAAGCAGCAGCAACAGACCGGGGGAGGCCGTCCTGACCTCAAACAGCTCAGCGACCTGGAGCAGCGCGTGGAGCGCATTATGTCAGGCCGGCTGATTGGCCCCGTCGCCATTGGAGATGCCGACCCTGTTCTGGGCCCCAATGGTAAGGGCATCACCTTTTTGACCTCTCTCTTTCCACTTGCGCCTCACACCAGCATCCTTTGCCACTATCGAACCAATGCAGTGCATAGCAGCACTCATGCCTCCCTCGCTGCTGCCCTGTCCTCACTCTAAAGCAACTCTTGTGCCTCCCTGCTTTCAGATGGTGAATCGCCAGGTGAGGAGGCGGGCCCTCAAGCTGGCACGGTGTCTGAATCAGAAATCGAGGGGGAGGAAGAGGAAGCCGGCCCATCAGTGACACCCTCAGCCGAGGCAGCCCATGGCCATGATGGGGACACGTCTTCCCTGGAGGGGAGCAGGGGGGAAGGGTCGGAGGAGAGTGAAGCTCTGGGGCCCAGCGGGCTGCAGCAATGCGGGAGGGGTGGGGAAGCTCGGCGGCCTTCTCCCCGGAGGGCGAGTGCGGCCTCCAGTCCTGCTACAGTGAGCGCAGAGGAGGTGTGGCTCCTTGTGGAAATGGGCGCCCAGGCTGAGCGCAGGCACACTGAGCTCATGGCTGCAGTGGCAAGGATGCCTGACTCCATAGAGTCACTGGCAAGGAGTGTACAGGAATTCGGGGCAGCACAGGCCGGGAGTCTGCAAGAATTCAGTGCAGCACAGGCCAGGAGTCTGCAGGACTTCGCGGCAGCACAGGCTAGGAGTCTGGAGGACTTCGCTGCATCACAGGCGGCTTCCAGCCAAGTGTTCAGTCGTGCCGTGCATTCACTGGCTGGTGTCATGCAGACACAGACCAGGGCCACACGGGCACTAACTGCTGCCACCCTCGCTGGATCGGCCAGGCATCGCCGGGGCACTTGCCGCGCCGCAGCAGCCCAGCAGCCTGTGCTTCAGCAGATTGCTGCGCATGCTGCAGTGCTGGCCCGTGTGAGTGCCAGTGTATCAGCCTACCAGGGAGTGCCTGTGCTCTGTCAGGTTGGCAGCATTCCTGCAGCCAACACTGTCACTCCTCCACTGCAGCTGCCACCACCCGTAGGACAGACTGCTGCTGCCCAAGCAGAGTTGGAGCAGTCAGCAGCCGGCCCCTCCAGGCCCAGAGCTGGTCCAGGCTGACCCCCAAGGGCATCTGCCGTCTCACCATCTGACCCTCAGTAGCCTTCCCCCAACCTTGCTGCAGCCACTGGGGTCCCATTGAGGAGGAGCTGCAGGGCGGGAAGGGGCCACTCGCGGAAGCGAGACGGATCACCCTAGCAGGGAAAAAGTAGAAGGTGTGGCCAAATGATTTTTTGATATATGAGGCTGAGTGTGTTCTTTTATATATGAAGGCCAAGGCTGTTGTGTTCTTTTATATATGAAGGCCGAGACTGTTGTGTTCTTTTATATATGAAGGCCGAGACTGTTGTGTTCTTTTATATATGAAGGCCGAGACTGTTGTGTTTGTTTTTTATAAAGGCTGAGGATCATGGTCATTTTTGTTTAACTGCTTTTTGCATTTTCTGAAGGTTGAGAGAGCCAGTTATGTCTCTGACTGTTTTTTGGGGGGGGGTTCTCTGAATTAGTTTGTCATGCGGGAAGGGCACAGAGTTTGCACAGTAAAAAAAATTCTTTAATCGCACTGTCCATGTTTGCTTTTGGAAGTTTTTGTTGCCTTGACCGGCTGAGGGCTTGCGGAGCAGCTACATTCATCTTCTTTCATTGGCACAAGCCATTCCCTGAGAGGGGGCCTAGAACCGAGTTGCAATAAGCCGCCGACGGACGGCCCTTGCACTTTGTGCCTCCCTCCCGTCTTGGTGCTCCTCCTCCTCCTCCTCCTCCTCTGGTGGTCTTCCAATGTCTGCTGGCAGTGGCTGAGTCCTGCGGATAGCCAGGTTGTGCAGCATGCAGCACACTACAATGAAATGGGAGACTCGCTCAGGCGAGTACTGTAGGGCTCCCCCGGAACGATCGAGACAGCGGAACCGCTGCTTGAGCACACCGATTGTGTGCTCAGTGATGTTCCTGGTTGCTTGATGGCTGTCATTTTATCGCTCTTCAGCAGGGGTGCTGGGCGCACGGAGCGGGGTCATCAGCCAGGTGCACAAAGGATAGCCTTTGTCCTCGAGAAGCCATCCTCGTGGGTGAGGCTGGGCTTCGAAAATGTCTGCCACAGAAGTCTGGCGCAGGATGAAGGCATCGTAGCTGCTACCTGGAAAGCAGGCATTGACAGCTAGTATGAGCTGCCTGTGGTCACACACCAACTGCACGTTGAGCAAATGGTAGCCCTTCCGGTTGCGGTAATCCTCGGCATTCTGTAGAGGTGCCCGCAAAGCCACATACGTGCAGTCAATGGCGCCCTGCACCATGGGGAATCCCACTAATGCTGCAAATCCCATTGCACGCTCTTGCTGCTTGTCCAGGGTCATGGGGAAGGAGATGAACTGACGTCTCCTTCTTAAAAGGGCATTGGTCACCTGGTGGATGCAGCAATGTACCAACTGGGAGATGTTGGCAATGTCCCCAGTAGCGGCTTGGAAGGAGCCGGTGGCATAGGAGTTGAGAGCCACCATCACCTTCACTGCCACCGACAGAGAGGTCCTGCTCCTCAGCTGTGGCTGCAGATCTCTGTGAAGCAGGTGGCAGATCTCAGTGACCACCTCCCTTCTGAATCGCAGCCTCCAAACACACTGCTCCTCAGACATGTTCAGATATGAGAACTGCTGGCGGTATACACTGGGTGGGTAAGGCCTCCTGTGCCGACGCCTGTTAGCCCTTCTCCATCTGGCCATGACTGGCACTCTCTCACGGCGTCTCTGAGCCCTATGAATGCAATGCAGTAAGCCAACGTTTCCACCCATTGCAGCCCCCATTATATGTTTCGATTCAAGGCTATGGCACTGAAAGTTAAATCCAAGTGCAAAGCTCTGGCCTGAAGCCACAAGTACCTGTGCGAGCGTTGAGTCAAACCAGAAAGCTCTCTCCCTTTGTCTCTCTCCCAATATCCGTCTCTCACAAAGAAGGAGTGGAACAAAATGGCTGCCACTTATACTGCAGGAGGAGTCCCCTTTAATTAGCGCCCCATGCGCCCTGCAGTGACTGGGAACCATTCCCCTCTACCAGTCGCTGGGGGCGCCAGGCGCACATAAGGGTGGCGCCACTGAAGTTCCGGTTCGGGGTGCACCAAGGGCGTTGCACCATGAAATGATGTCAGGATCTGCGCGCGCAGCTGAGCGGGCGCTACGGTTTTGCGCCGCCACTAAATCTTAAGTGAAGTTTGCGAGAGGCGCAGATCGCGCCGCGCCCGGGTGCTAGCCGCTTAGCGCCCCACTTCTCCTCCTCCTAAGGCGCTAGCGGCTGGTGCGAACAACTGAATTTCTAGGCCCAGATTTTTAAAATACAGAGTGTCGTAAATGTTTTTACGACAAATTTCATTTCCTGTGCAGCATCCCATTTCCAAAGTAATATTGATTTTGTGATCTAGGGCCTGAAATAACATTGGATTTGTGAGAGAGTATATAAAGGGATGGAGAATTTATGGTGCAGACCCTGCATTATTGCAGGACAACTTTTAGCAGTAAGTGATCCCCTGTATATATTAGGGTAACACAGCCAACACACAAACATATTGGAAGGGTTCAGGTGAAGTCCTAAACAGCAAGAGTAAAGCTGGAAGGGTTTAATGCATTATCTCATCAAAACACACACACGCACACGCACACACACTTTTCTTCTCTTTGCTTCCCTCTTATTCTGAAGGCACTTACTTTTGTTGGTGTACAATTTCATAGGCACAGGCAGTCCATCCAGTCCAAGGCAGCCCTCAAGCAAATGACCATTTTTCCATGTGTGAACCTAGACAGTAACTCCTAGCAAACTACAGTATTGTGCTCCACAAAAGCTGAATATGCTGTTCTGCATGTTCTTCCTCTTCCCTGTGTCTCTGCTGTGTTGAAATAGGAATAATCATATTGTCTTCTGCTCTTAATCTTACTTTCCCAGTATGTCAACATTGTTCAACTCTACCTCCCTCGGTCCTCGCTTCCTTTTGCAACCTATAGGCTTTTAAAACAACATCTTATCACCTCTTGATTTACCTCACCTTCTCTTCTACTTTTTTTTAATCAACATTGAGGCTGTTCTGTATATAAGCCTTGGCATCTCAATTAAGAATAATAAAATTGGCCAAGAAATTGAAGTAGAGCCGGAAACCAGCGTGAAATGGGCATCGTGATTGAAACGTGTGCCTGAAGCATGGTTGAAATCAGGCCTTGTGCGTCATCTGCATAAAACTGGCGAGCACCGGATGCCAATCAGGTGTCCCGATGCAGCTCACTCATTAGGGCCTTGGGAAATTTGGCCGGCTCAATGGAAAAGAAAACCAGGCAGAGTGCAAAACGGGCCACCTATCCACTATCGCCCACTTTGCGATACAGCCGAGACGGATTTATACCCCATTGTCTCATCCTTAAGCAACCCCTGATGAAAGTTCAGATTTTGTCCAGTAAGCAGATGAGATTTCATCAGCGTGAAAGACCCATAATTCATGAATGCCACAGGCAAGAATGAGTTGTCAGCTCTCTCTCATGAGTGAATTAAACCCAGTAATGTACCGCGACCAGTGCAATATTCCATTTATTATACATCTGTTACTGTTTAGATGTGGGAAAAGATAATAAAAAACAACCATTTTAAGTTCTAAAAGGTAGTTGGAAGCTCAGAAGGCTTAATAAAAATCTTGTGGAGATTTGGAATGTTTTGATAATTGTGTGGTGCACTTGCCAATGGCACAGGAGAGCACGGTGCTTAGTAGAAGCACTGGGTGATATTTTGACAGGTGTGTAAGATCATGTGGACTTTCACTGTTGTGAAATCTCACTTGTAGGGTGTATTGTAAGAACAATAATAGAGTTGCATTTGTCACAATGTGGATAAATGAGGTGAGGTCTTGATACATTATTTTAAACGGTTTCATAAACATTCTGCAGAAATTCTAATTTCAGAATAAGAGAGCATATTCCCAATTATTTTCATTCTTTGAATAAAAAAAGTCCTTCCTAACATTGGTCATAAGTTTATTTAAAATTATTTGTCAGCTTACTTTCCTCGTTTACTTTGAAGTGATATGTTGGATCTAAACCAAGTAATTTGCCTTATTTCTAGAAATTGGAGCTCATCCCGTCACACTTGGTTTGAGTTTTGCTGCTTTCTCCTGCATCTTCTTTGAACCATGGATATATTGTTTCATTGTGGTAACCAGAATTAACATACTGTAGTAACACAAGTGTGGGCTGACTATTCATTTGTAAAGCTTTTTTAATGGTTTTATCACATTGTCTACACATTAAAAGTGCTGCATTTACTGTCAGGTCTGTTTTTAAGTTTGTGCTAATTCAATTCCATTCATTCCATACTAGTAGCACATATTAGTGTTAAAACTTCAGTTAGCATTTGTCTGCCTGATTACATATCCAATCTAATCCTTCTGCTACAGATGCTTTGCTGCATCCTTATTCATCAATTAATATCATTAGTAAATCTGACAAGCTTAAATTTGGTTTTGGTATTGGGTCAGACTGATAGGATGAAAGTTGTTCTTCCTTACTGAATATAAGTGTACCAAGTGAAATGATTTTGGACAGTTTTAATCCAGTTGCTCATGGGTATGAGTTCACAATATCAAACTGCTCAAAGTGGCATTGGGTTGACAATCTCATACAGAGAGGCCATACAGAGGGCTGGTGTGGGAAGCAAAGTTCATGTTGGTGCAGTAGGAAATGCTCTTTTCAGTTTAGGATTAAGGCAGGTTGTCGTGGCAGTGTAATGGGAGCTGGCTTTTCTATACCTGACCTGGGAATACTGATGCTGCTGTCGCAGGGGCGAAAAGGTACTTCTGCTAAGAAGGAAGAACTGAGACTGGATTTGGCTGATTCAAGTGTATTGTACATTTGCACTTGTTTTATTGTCTTTCATTTAAATTCACGGGTTCATCTCTCAGTTAAACACAAGGCTGAGCTGGGTGTGAAACGGCTGAGCGCACTGGATACAGCAAAGGCTGTGGACAACATCCCGGCTGTCATGCTGAAGACTTGCACTCCAGAACTAGCCGTGCCTCTAGCCAAGCTGTTCCAATACAGCTATAACACTGGCATCTATCCGACAATGTGAAAAACTGCCTGGGTATGTCCTGTCCACAAAAAGCAGGACAAATCCAATCCGGCCAATTACCGCCCCATCAGTCTACTGTCAAGCATCAGCAAAGTGATGGAAGGTGTCGTCGACAGTGCTATCAAGCAGCACTTACTCACTAATAACCTGCTCACTGATGCCCAGTTTGGGTTCCGCCAGGACCACTCGGCTCCAGACCTCATTAGAGCCTTGGTCCAAACATGGACGTAAGAGTTGAATTCCAGAGGTGAGGTGAAAGTGACTGTTCTTGACATCAAGGCAGCATTTGACTGAGTCTGGCATCAAGGAGACCTAGTAAAACTGAAGTCAATGGGAATTGGGGGGAAAACTCTCCACCTAGCACAAAGGAAGATGGTTGTGGTGGTTGAAGGTCAATCATCGCAACCCCAGGACATCGCTGCAGGTGTTCCTCAGGGCAGTGTCCTATGCCCAACCATCTTCAGCTGCTTCATTAATGACCTTCTCTCCATCATAAGGTCAGAAGTGGGGATGTTCGCTGATGACTGCACAGTGTTCAGTGCCATTTGCAACTCCTCAGATAATGAAGCAGTCCATGCCCACATGCAGCAAGACCTGGACGACATTCAGGCTTGGGCTGATAAGTGGCAGGTAACATTCGCGCCAAACAAGTGCCAGGCAATGACTAGCTCCAACAAACAAGCATCTAACCACCGCCCCCTTGACATTCAACAGCATTACCTTCGCCGAATCCCCCACCATCAATATCCTGGGGTTACCATTGACAGAAATTTAACTGGACCAGCCACATAAATACTGTGGCAACAAGAGCAGGTCAGAGGCTGGGTATTCTGCGGCGAGTGTCTCACCTCCTGACTCCCCAAAACCTTTCCACCATCTACAAGGCACAAAGTCAGGAGTGTGATGGAATATTCCCCACTTGCCTGGATGAATGCAGCTCCAACAACACTCAAGAAACTCAACACCATCCAGGACAAAGCAGCCCGCTTGATTGGCATCCCATCCACCACCTTAAACATTCACTCACTCCACCACTGGCGTACCATAGCTGCAGTGTGTACCATCTACAAGATGCACTGCAGCAACTCACCAAGGCTTCTTCGGCAGCACCTCCCAAACCCTCAACCTCTACCACCTAGAAGGACAAGGGCAGCAGGCGCATGGGAACACCACCACCTCCAAGTTCCCCTCCAAGTCACACACCATCCTGAATTGGAAGTATATCGCCGATCCTTCATCATCGCTGGGTCAAAATCCTGGAACTCCCTCCCTAACAGCACTGTGGAAGTCCCTTCACCACACGGACTGCTGCAGTTCAAGAAGGTGACTCACCACTCCCTTCTCAAGGGCAACTAGGGATGGGCAATAAATGCTGGCCTTGCCAGCGACACCCACATCCCATAAACAAATTAAAAAAAAACTCTTATTCATCACAAAATGAAGCCCTTATCTACAATTATCAAATAAGTAGACTAGAGGTTGGGCTCAGAGTAAAGGCCAAAACTCTGAAACCAGATAATATTAATATTACATCTTTTCTTCTTCAAATATCTCTGAAATACTACTATTTGCTATCAAAGTGCTTCAGCTTATATACCGCCTGGGATTTCTGCTTCTGTGCACACCAGCCTGTGATTTTCTGCACACAGTTTTTCCAGTTAAATTTAGAACTTGTGTTTTCTCTCAGATAATCATAAATCAGAGAGATTTGAGCACGTCCAACCAGTCAGAGCATATTACAAAATAAACAAGCATTGCAAATTTTCAATGCAAACTTTTGCCTCTTGCAATTACACAGGGGCTGGGGAGAGCAGTTCGGTGGCATATTGGCAGCAGGGAGCTTGGAACTTGAGGAGATGCAACTCGTGTCTGGCAGAGTTCCATCCTCTTTTGCTTCCATTGGTAAGCCAGGCACTTGAGGGCTGGCCCATAAATGGCTGGATATATTATAAACAATGTAAATGAGAAAAATACATCATACAACTGTTAGCATCATCGGAGACCAGGGATTCCTGAGTCCCTGGTGTCCAGAGTAACTCGGGCTATGGGGGTTGGGAGGGGGGGGGAGCGGGAGCTGGGGGGGGGGGCGAGGAAGTTTCGGAAGTGCAATCAATGGGCAGAAGAAAGTAATGGGAGTCTTTCTGACCCTCCCTCCCACAGCCCCACAAGCCTGCTTGCCACAGTGAAATTCATACCCCATTCCCCACTCACAATTTTTAAATTGGTCTGATCCGGGGATTTCGGATGGGGGCAGGGACTTTGTTGAGGGCAGAAGTTCTGCTCTGCTCAACCCCCACCCCCACCCAAGACTTTCCCAGGAATCTCAAGGCCTGGGTGTCCACAACAGAAATTGTTCCCCTCCCAGAAATAACACCCACTCCTTACCTGACTTATATAGATGCAGTGACCAGCCTCACATGTAGGTAGCTGTAAGTAACAATGATTTACCAACAAATTCCAGGCTTCAGACGTTCTGTATTGTCTGTGTTTTGTGCCCTTGCATGTGACTACTGCATCCTTGTGTGTGACCCCTCCCCATTAAGAAACATAATTGGTGAGATTATCCCACCTTGCCTGTTTAATCTTCAGAAAACAAAAGAGATCCAAATTAGTAGCCACACCACATGAAGAACAGTTTGTTCTCAACTCAGTAATTGAATTGCGAGATTTGTATACCAGTCACCCATGCTGCCTTCCATTTCGGGGGGATAAAAATTCTTAGCTGGAGGAAGGGGAAGGTGAAAGGAACGGCAGCACAGAAACAGCACTCAGTCTTCATAATGAAAGTATCAGATGTGGTACAGGGAGTTGGCAGAGTACAACATTATCTGAAAAACTCCTACATCTCAGATAAATAAATAAACAAATTATACTTGAATATGAAAATGCCAGGCATTTTTTATATTTACATAAATGAACATTTAATTTAAATTGTGGTTCCCTACATTTCTGTATTAAACCAAAAAGGAGGCTTTTCAACAAATGTGGAAACATCCCTCCCTTGGCAACATAAAGGGGTCAAAAAGCTGCAGGCAATTACACCGGGATCATATCCGCTGGTGCTCTCCAGCTCTGACCCAGCCAGAGTATACAGGGTCATTGCACGGGGACCTCATTAGCATGGGGTGGGCGGTGTTGAGTCTGTGTTTACAAGTGCAGTTATACTGAATAACAGGACACAGACTACAGAAGTAAGTAAACAGGTCTTTAGTGATTGAGGGTCAGGGCGGAACTGAGGTACACTTTGCTCCGCAGGGTTTATATACCGGTGTGGTCACCACCGGTACTACAATGTACAGGAGCCATCAAAAAGTAGTCCATCACCTTAAGGTATCCTCTTAAGGTAGTACAGGTTACATACACTACAATTCCTCCCCTTTTAGCTTAACAGTGGACACCCCCAATTAATACACTACATGGATAACATATATACAATTTACACACAATAACTGTTCAAAGATTCAGTCTCTGAGGAGGCCTCCTGATCCGGCCCGGATAACGCCTTTCAGGGATCTCTGGTTCCCGTTGCTGGGGTGACTCATCCACTGGATCTCCTATGGATTCAACATCATCCAATACGTTCGAGTCTGAGGTAGATGCTACAGGCTCAATAAGTTCTTCAACTGGTGTCTCTGCCGTAGACATGGGGTCGACCCTTGTTCTCGATTCCACAAGTTGGTCAGCATGATGTCATATTACGTTCTCTCCAAAGTCTACCGTGTACATCAAGGGTCCCTGTCGTGCACAAATTGTCCCAGGTTGCCATTTACCATCCCTATAGTCCCTGGCCAACACTGTTTGTCCTATTTCAAAACTACGAGTGGCCTTTTTATTTACATGCTGCAATTGCTTGTTTTCGACTTCCCGTCGCACATTGGGTTTTAACAAATCCAACCGGGACCGCAACCTTCTGTTATAGAACATTATGGCAGGGCTTTGATTTGTCACTGCATGCGTGGTGTTTCGATACACCATTAGGAAATTGTCCACCTTGTGTTGTAGTGGAATATGATCTTCGCTCATGGCCTTTAATCGCCTTTTTGAACGTTTGTACAAATTTCTCGGCCAACCCATTTGTAGTCGGATGATATGGGGCAGATGTATAGTGTTTCACCCCTTTTTTTCATGAATTTCTGGAATTCTTCTGACACGAACTGTGGTCCGTTGTCTGAACATATTTGCTCCGGCAATCCATTCCTTGCAAATATGGTTCTTAGAACTGCAATCGTCTTCTTAGAGGCAGTGGTCGACATCTTAATCACTTCTGGCCATTTAGAATGTGCGTCTACTGCTATCAAAAACATGGAATCCATGAATGGACCTGCAAAGTCGATATGCACACGTTGCCATGGGGCTGAAGGCCATTCCCACGGATGCAACGGTGCAATTGGAGGTGTGTTCTGAACTTTTTGGCACCCTGAGCAGCTTTTAGTCAGATCCTCTATTTGTTTGTCGATACCTGGCCACCACACATAAGCCCTAGCAAGGCTTTTCATCTTGACTCCCCCCAGATGACCTTCGTGCAATTCTTTTAGAACTCTCTCCCTTAATTTAGGAGGAATAATCACCCTTGTTCCATACATCAGTGTTCCTTGACATACGGACAGCTGTTCTCGTCTGGCTGAGAATGCTGGTAACAGTGGGTCACCATGTGCTGGCCATCCCTTCACTGTCAAGTTGTAGACCCGAGACAGTGTCGGGTCATTTCGGGTCTCTCTCTCAATACCTGCATTGGTGACTGGTAAGCATTCGATGATGGTCGAGTGAAATATCTCGACAGGGTCAACTGCCGGTGCCTCTTCCGCTGTAGGTAGTGGCAGGCGCGACAGCCCATCAGCATTTCCATGTTGCTTTGTACCTTTGAATTCAATATCATATTGATGTGCCCCTAGGAAAAGGGGCCATCTCTGAAGCCTCTGCGTCGTCATTACCGGAACACCCTTCTTAGGGTTGAAAATGGAAACCAACGGCTGGTGATCTGTCAGCAGCGTAAACTTTTGGCCTTGCAGGTAATGGTTAAATTTCTTAACTCCCCACACTAGGCTGAGAGCCTCCCTATCTATCTGAGCATAGTTGCGCTCAGCGGAGGTCAATGATCTGGATGCGAAAGCGACTGGCCTCTGAGCCATCTGGAAACTTGTGAGAGCACTGCTCCGATACCATATGGAGAAGCATCACAAGCTAAGCGAATAGGCAGCGTTGGGTTAAAGTGAGCCAACACTTCCTTAGAGGTGATCAGTGCCTTGCTCTTTCGAAAAGCCCGCTTACAATCATCGCTCCACTTCCATGGTATTCCCGTTTGCAAAAGAGTGTTTAGCGGGTGTAACACCATGGATAAATTTGGAAGAAACTTGTGGTAATAGTTAACCAACCCGAGGAACGACCTCAACTGGGATACATTTTCCGGTGCTAGAGCTTTGACAACAGCTTCGATCTTGTCAGGTGACTTATGGAGCCCCTCCTGGTCAATGACGTGGCCGCAGTACGAGATTCGCTTTTGAAAGAACTCGCATTTCTGGCGATTAGCTCTTAGCCCATATCCTTTCAATCTGATGAGCACCTGCTCCAAATTTGCGAGGTGATCATTATCGTTATCCCCTGTAATCAGGATGTCATCCAGGTAGCATTGTGTGCCTGGGATTCCCTGCAATACCTGCTCCATGGCCCTTTGCCAAATCGCTGGAGCCGATGCCGCTCCAAAAACCAGCCTATTATACCAATACAAGCCCTTATGTGTGTTGATCGTGAGATACTGTCGTGACGCTTCATCAACTTCCATCTGTAGGTATGCCTGCGCCAGGTCTATCTTGGTGAAGTGCTTACCGCCCGACAGTGAAGCAAAGATATCTTCAATCCGCGGAAGCGGATATTGCACCGTGTGAAGAACTGGATTAACAGTGATCTTGAAATCGCTACAGATGCGAACCTTCCCAGGTTCCCCCGGCTTGTTGCTCAACGAACGATTCATGACAGGAACAATGGGTGTAGCCCATTCGCTCCAGTCCACCTTGGACAGTACCCCTGAACGTTCTAGCCCTTCCAGCTCTACTTCCACAGCAGGTCGTATCGCATAGGGCACCGGTCTGGCTTTGAAAAATTTTGGGTTTGCACGTTCTTCAACCTTGATGGTTGCCGTAATTCCTTTCAGTGTTCCAAGTCCCTGTTGGAACACCTCCTTAGCATCGTCTAAGATTTTGGACAGTCGTTTAGGTTTGACGTCGTCCTCCTTACAGGCATCCACAGTCAGTGCTTGTATGGAATGCCAGTCCAAATTTATTCTCCGGATCCATTCCCGTCCCAGTAGTGGCGGACCTCCATCAGGTAACACATACAAGTTCATTTTCTGACTTTCTTTACCATTGTAGACCACATTTACTTTTATCTTTCCTTTGGGGTATACTATTTGCCCTGTGTATGTTTTCAAGACAATCTCCGTGTCCCTCAGGGGAATGTGTGAGAATAACCTTTTGTAATCTTGCTTATTCATGACCGTTAATGCTGACCCTGTGTCCAATTCCATCTTCACTTGAACTCCTGCTATCCGGAGCATGACCGATAATGTGGGTAACACAGCAGACCACCAAACTATGTATTTTCAGACAGCCCAGTTCCTTACTGCTGGAGTCTGAATCCGTCTTCTGTTCATCCGAACTGTTCTCTGTCACCTTGTGTACTTTTTTGTACTTCTCCTGCGGTGACTTTTTGCTGCTGGTCTTCTTTCCTGACCGGCATACTCTCGCTATGTGACCAAGTTTGCCACATTGCCTGCATTCTTTGTCTTTGAACCAGCACTGGTTCTGGTCATGCGTTGTCCTTCCGCAACGATAGCACTTTACTGCACCCAATGCCATTTCACTGGTGCTGAATTCCAGTGGCCTTTGCTGTATCTCTGCAGCGCCCCGTGCTGCTGCCTCGTGGGATGCTGCGATGCTGAAAGCTTTGTCCAGCGCAAGATCCTTTTCCTCTAGCAGTCGCTTCTGGGTTCCTTCCCTTAGGAGCCCACACACAAACTTATCTCGCAGCGCGTCTGCTAGTCCTGTTCCGAACTGGCAGTACTTTGATAACTTGCGCAGTTCTGTTAAAGAAGAAAGCAACGCTGAATTCCTAAGTTGAATTCTTTTGTAGAATTTAAATCGTTCTGCTATCAGCAGCGGTGTGGGGTTTAAATGCTCTTGCAGGATAGTAACAATATCCGCGAAACTCTTCCCTACCGGTTTGTCTGGGGTTACCAGGTTCTTTAATAACCCGTACGTCTTCGCACCCATCGAGTTTAATAGGGTTAGTGCTTTCTTATCATCCATTATTCAAGAAGGGTAGTAGGGAAAAACCGGGGAACTACAGGCCAGTGAGCCTAACATCAGTGGTAGGAAAATTATTGGAAAAAATCCTGAGGGACAAAATTTGTCTCCACTTGGAGAGGCAAGGATTAATCAGGGATAGTCAACATGGCTTTGTCAAGGGAATATCATGTCTGACTAATTTGATTGAATTTTTTGAGGGGGTGACTAGGTGTGTGGATGAGGGTAACGCAGTGGATGTGGTATACATGGATTTCAGTAAGGCCTTCGATAAAGTCCCGCACAGGAGACTGGTCAAGAAGGTAAGAGCCCATGGAATCCAGGGTGCCTTGGCACATTGGATACAAAACTGGCTTAGTGGCAGAAGGCAGAGGGTGATGGTCGAAGGTTGTTTTTGTGACTGGAAGCCTGTGGCCAGTGGGGTACCACAGGGATCGGTGCTGGGTCCCTTGCTGTTTGTGGTCTACATTAATGACTTGGATATGAATGTAAAGGGTATGATCAGTAAGTTCGCGGATGATACAAAAATTGGTAGGGTGGTAAATAGCGAGGAGGGTAGCCTCAGTCTGCAGGACGATGTAGATGGGTTGGTCAGATGGGCGGAACAGTGGCAAATGGAATTTAACCCGGAAAAGTGCGAGGTGATGCACTTTGGGGGGACTAACAAGGCAAAGGAATACACAATGAATGGAAAGACCCTAGGCAAGACGGAGGGTCAGAGGGATCTGGGTGTGCAAGTGCACAGATCCCTGAAGGCGGCGGAACAGGTGGATAACGTGGTAAAAAAGGCATATGGGATACTTGCCTTCATTAGCCGAGGCATTGAATATAAGAGCAAGGAGGTTATGATGGAGCTGTATAAAACACTGGTTAGGCCACAGCTGGAATACTGTGTGCAGTTCTGGTCGCCACACTACAGGAAGGATGTGATCGCGTTAGAGAGGGTGCAGAGGAGGTTCACCAGGATGTTACCAGGGCTGGAGCGCTTCAGCTATGAAGAGAGACTGGGCAGATTGGGTTTGTTTTCCTTGGAGCAGAGGAGGCTGAGGGGGGACATGATTGAGGTGTACAAAATTATGAGGGGCATAGATAGGATGGATGCTGAGGAGCTTTTTCCCTTAGTAGAGGGGTCAATAACTAGGGGGCATAGATTCAAGGTAAAGGGCGGGAGGTTTAGAGGGGATTTGAGGAAGAACTTTTTCACCCAGAGGGTGGTTGGAGTCTGGAACTCACTGCTTGAAAGGGTTGTGGAGGCAGAAACCCTCAACATTTAAGAAGCATTTGGATGTGCACTTGAAATGCCATAGCATACAAGGCTACAGGCCAAATGCTGGAATATGGGAGTAGATTAGACAGGGCTTGATGGCCGGTGTGGACACGATGGGCCGAAGGGCCTCTATCCGTGCTGTATTACTCTATGACTCTATGACTCTATGACATCATTCGTTGTACAGTAAACTTCGATGCGTTCCACATAAGTGGCCCAATCTTCCACATCGTAATCAAAAGCAGTGATGTTACCCATTTTTGGCATCCTTGCTGAGTTTCTCCTTTCCCTTCGAATATTATTTAATATGATGACTTTATATTTTTTTAAAAATTTAAGATGGTGACTTTTCCCGCGCTTGGCGGCTTTTCCCGCGCTTGTCTTCTTCCCCCGCCGACTCAAGATGGCGATTCCCGCGCTGTTGCCGTCCACGCCTCCCCAGCGGTCCTTCCTGCCTTTATTCCCCGCTGCTCCCGCGGTCCTTGTGGCAATAAAACGCTTTTCTGGCTGCTGCGCGTCTCTGCCCCGATTGCAGTCCGGCCCCTGACACCGGCTGCGGTCGTGTTCTCCGCCCTTTTTAGTTTTCCCTCACCTTCTCCCACTGACAACTCGGCCGACTTCCCCCCGTGCCGCTCGATCGGGCTTACCCGCCGCTGTTGTAGAAGGGATGATCACTGCCTGTTGCTGATGTTGGACTTCGTGGCCAGAAAACCAACCCGGGTTCCCGATGGCCTCCCGTGCGATGCAGTGCTCAGCAGGATGTTGAGGGTGGATGCCCTTTTTCGACACCCGTTCCTGAGGACGAAGCTTCCTTGGATGCAAAACTGCCGCTAGGTACGATCAGACTCGTCGCCACTGTTGAGTCTGTGTTTACAAGTGCAGTTATACTGAATAACAGGA
The DNA here is from genome assembly GCF_052327205.1 of Somniosus microcephalus. NCBI lineage: Eukaryota > Metazoa > Chordata > Chondrichthyes > Squaliformes > Somniosidae > Somniosus > Somniosus microcephalus. The sequence continues at coordinate 314,519,788 of NC_140988.1, read as the reverse complement.
CACAGACTACAGAAGTAAGTAAACAGGTCTTTAGTGATTGAGGGTCAGGGCGGAACTGAGGTACACTTTGCTCCGCAGGGTTTATATACCGGTGTGGTCACCACCGGTACTACAATGTACAGGAGCCATCAAAAAGTAGTCCATCACCTTAAGGTATCCTCTTAAGGTAGTACAGGTTACATACACTACAGGCGGGCTCCCATGTCACTACAAGTGCATCTCGGCACCCATCTGCCCCCTGCGGCTGGAAATTCTGGCACCCATCACCTATCCAGGAGGGGTTGTCAAGGCTTTCCCCAGAGATCTTATCCTGTCCCTCATTTAGCCCCTTCGATGAGGGGGCTGATACTAACATTTTTTTCATTTCCCTATCGCCACTTCCCTAGCTGGGATCAGTTGGTGGGGCTTGTTGTGTCTGTACCTTTCTACCTAGACACAATTAGGGCTCAGAACTCAGAGATTCAAACATGAGTGCTTTATTCAAAAAGAAGGTTCTGGAGAGAACCGAACAAAGAGAGCTAAAACTTAACCAAGAGAACAACCCCAACCATTTATCTGCTGTGACAGCGCCACCGCAGGTGGGAGGAGAACACACAATACATAACATATTCCTCCCCTCTTAAATGAAAGGTCCACATTATTCCTCAACAGGTAAGTTACTTTCAATGCACTCAACTAACCAAGAGTAGACGTAGACTGCCTCAAACCCTGACTTTACCCTGGGGTTTATTCTGCCCCAGTCTTGTGGGTAAGTCACTAAGCCTACAGATACAAGCGTCTTGGAGGCTGCCGCTCTCTGACAGGATACCGGCGGTCATCGCTGGCTTCCACAGCAGTAGCCATTGACACAGGCCTAGATAGAGAAGGTGCCTGTGTCAGTCGAAAGTCAGGAGTTTGCACAGGTGGAACAGTCTCTTTGACTTCCTGTGTTGGAGAAAAGCACTGTGGCAAAGGATGCTGGTTTGCGGTATCATCCGTAAACAGTTCAGGCCAACCAGCCGTTGGAGCCTCTGTGGCTGTCTCTGCTCCTAGCAACAGTTGATCTGTGTGTCTTCTCCAGACGACGTCCTCAGTAGTCTCAAGCATGTAAGACACAGGGCCCGTCTGCGCGATCACTGTAGCAGGAACCCATTTCGGTCCAGTGTTGTAGTTTTGAGCTAGGACGTGCTCTCCAGGATGAAACCGTCTCTCCTTGGCTCTTTTGTCTCTCTTTTCAACTTGAGCTTGTTTTTGATGGACAACCTGCTCTGCCCTTGGAGGTTTGAGTAAGTCAAAACTTGTCCGCAACTGCCTCTTCATCATGAGCGAAGCAGGGAAAGTTTTGGTTGTGGCATGCGGCTCGTTCCTGTAGGACAACAGGAACCTGTTCAGACATTGGTGGATTGAGCCCTGACCTTGCGATGCCTTCAAGGCATGCTTCAAAGTTTGCACGAACCTTTCTGCCAGGCCGTTAGTAGAGGGAAGATAGGGCATAGACCTGATGTGTTGGACACCATTCACATGCAGGAAGGTTGCAAACTCCTGTGATACAAATTGTGGACCGTTGTCACTTACGAGTTGTTCCGGTGAGCCATAACGGCTGAACATCTCACCAAGTTTCTCAATTGTTTTCTCTGCCGTGGTAGACCTCATCACAGCGACCTCCGGCCACTTGCTATGAGCATCCACAACCACCATAAACATCTTCTCTTCGAAAGGACCGGCGAAGTCCACATGTACTCGCTGCCACACTTCTTCAGGCCAATCCCAGGGGTGTAGGGTTGCCAGCTGTGGAACATTCCGGACCCTTTGACATGGGGAACATGTTTTGGCTTTCTCCTCAATATTTCCATCGAGACCTGGCCACCAGAAGTAGCTTCTTGCCATTTCCTTCATCCGAACCATCCCACTGTGGCCTGTATGAAATTGTTGCAGTATAGGTTCCCTCAGAGGTGGCGGAATGATGACACGGTGTCCCCAAAGAAGACAACCTGCCTGGATGGAGGGCTCATTTCTTTTTGAAACGTAAGGTTTCAAACTAGGAGAATCTCCTATAGCTCTCCCTCGAATGACATCGTCCATTACCTCAGACAGGACTGGATCGTTGCGGGTGTACTTTCGCACCTGAACTGCAGTGACAGGTGCTCCCTCCACTTGTCTAAAGTAGAAGATGTCTATCTGACGAGGCTCTGGGGGAGTAACAGGCAAGGGCAGCCTCGAGAGACCGCCTGCGTTGCCGTGCAAGTCTGATTTGCGATATTTGATGTCGTATGTGTGTCCTGACAACAGTAAAGCCCACCTTTGCATCCTGCTTGCAGCAAGAGACGGAATTCCGGTGTGTGGCCCAAAGATTGAAGTCAATGGACGGTGGTCCACCAGGAGTGTGAACCTTCTCCCAAACAGGTACTGATGAAATTTTCGAATTCCAAAAACAATTCCCAAGGCCTCGCGCTCAATCTGCGCATAGTTACTCTCGGCCTTGATCAAGGTGCGTGATGCGAAGGCGATAGGTTTCTCTTCCCCAGAAGGCATGATGTGGGATATGACTGCTCCCACACCATATGGTGATGCATCACATTCTAGCTGCACAGGTAGCTTTGGGTCAAAGTGTGTCAGGACCTCCGACTTCAGCAATGCTTTTTTTGCTTGGGCAAAACCTTCATTGCACAGTTCAGTCCATTTCCATGTTTTGCCTTGACATAGCAACTAATGAAACGGCTTCAGCAATGTTGCTAAGTCTGGAATAAACTTCCCATAGTAGTTAAGTAGCCCCAGAAATGAACGTAACTGACTCACATTCTGGGGTGCTGGGGCCTCCACGATCGCCTTGACCTTTGACGGCGCCTTATGCAGGCCAGTAGCGTCAATCACATGCCCCAGGTACTCAACTGAAGACTGAAAGAATTCACATTTGTCTTTACGAACTCTGAGTCCGTACTCTTTTAGTCGCTGTAGTGTCGCATCCAAGTTCAGAAGATGATCCTCCTCATTTGTCCCAGTGACAAGGATGTCATTCAGGTAGCACTGGACTTCTGGCAGTCCACTCAAAATCTGATCCATTGCCCTTTGGAATAGAGCAGGGGCCGACATAATTCCAAATGGAAGGCGGCAGTACCTGTATAGCCCCTTGTGTGTCACAATTGTCAGCAGCTCCTTTGATTTGTCATCAACATGCATTTGTAGATAAGCCTGGCATAAGTCTATTTTGCTGAACTTTTGCCCTCCGGCCAGGCCCGTAAAAAGATCACCAATGAGAGGAAGAGGGTACTGTTCCGCAGACAGCACCGGGTTAATAGCCACTTTAAAATCCCCGCAGATTCGAACAGATCCATCCTTTTTCAGGACAGGAACAATAGGTGTGGCCCATTTGCTCACGCTCACAGGCTCCAGGACTCCATTCTTGACTAAGGCCTCCAAGTTAGCCTCAACTTTTGGCCTAATTGCATAGGGTACAGGTCAGGCTTTGTGAAACTTCGGCTTGCTGTCAGGTTTAATGTCCAGTCTCACGCTAATCTTTTTCATACTCCCAAGTTCACCATTGAAGAGTTCTGCAGGTTTGTTTAAAACTGCAGTCAGACCTGACTCCCCTTTTGACATCATGCGGACTGCAGGCCAGACCAGCGTGATTTTCTCTAGCCACGCACGTCCCAGTAGAGATGGGTAATGTCCCCTTACCACATATAGTGGCAGTTTCACAGTCTGTCCGTTCAATTTAACTGTCACCTCAATGGCGCCTCTCATGGTCACAGGTTCGCCGGTATATGTCTTTAGCACAATGTTTGTTGGCTGAAGGGTAAGATGCTTTAGCATTTTGTTGTAGACAGTGTCCGAAACAAGGGACACAGCCGCGCCTGTGTCCACCTCCATCCGCACTGATTGTCCCTCTACCAGTGGTGACACCCAGTAGCCATTTGGACCACCTGTAACCGTCAGTATGTGTACCTCTTCCTCCTCAGAGGTGTTGCTCCCCTCTGTTTTGCTTGTTCCATCATACTGCACTGAATGAACACTCTTTTTCTTCTCTTGTCCAAATACAGACATTTTGCTTTCATGCTTCCCAGCTCTGTCTTCTTTTTTTTACCTCTACAGGCCCATTCAATGTGACCTTTTTTTCCACAATTTCGGCATTCCAGCTCCGTACACCAGCAGTCATTAGCGCGATGGCCCATTTTCCACGCACCTTTAGGCTCAGACAAGGTTGTCCTCAGTAAGAAGGCGCTTCTGTGTGGCTGCACTTTGCAGACCACACACAAGTCTGTCTCTAATGGTGTCATTCAGCACCTCCTTGAACTCATAGTGTTCTGACAACCTTTTTAAAAGCAGCAATAAACATCATCACTGATTCCCCCTCCTCTTGATTCCATTTGTGAAATCTAAATCTCTCAGCAATAACCAGAGGTTTTGGTGAAAAATGTGCTCCAAGAATTTCCACTAGTTGTTTATATGTTTTAGTTCCTGGCTTATCTGGCTGTACAAGGCTGCGAAGTAAGTTGAATGTCTTTGCTCCCAGTATACTCAAAAAAGGTGGGCATGACCTTATCGTTTGCCACCGCATTCGCCAAAACAAAATAGTCAAAACGTTCCGTATAAGCACTCCATTGCTCAACATTTTCATCAAAATCACCGATGTTTCCTAATATAGTAGCCATCTCACATTTCAAATTTTAATTTCTGTTACTCACTGCACCTGTAATGTTAATGTAATGCTGCAATCTCTGTTCCGAGTGTTTTGTAATCGAAAACAAGAAAGTTCCCACAATGCAGATTCATCCGATCCTCGTCGCCACTTTGTTGTGTCTGTACCTTTCTACCTAGACACAATTAGGGCTCAGAACTCAGAGATTCAAACATGAGTGCTTTATTCAAAAAGAAGGTTCTGGAGAGAACCGAACAAAGAGAGCTAAAACTTAACCAAGAGAACAACCCCAACCATTTATCTGCTGTGACAGCGCCACCGCAGGTGGGAGGAGAACACACAATACATAACAGGGCTCACTTCCTTCTGGAAGCCGGTACATCTTACCTGATAGCATAGCGGCCTTCAGTTATATGGGCTGGGGAAGCGGGAACTCCTAACGTAGGGAGTCCCTGCTGCTGACTTGTCCCTTTGATGTGGTTGGACTTGTAAGGGGTGGTCAAAGGCTCTGACCCGTGCAAGGCTGAGGGAGTATCTGGATACCAGCCTTTTTCTGAGCCATTCGATCAGACTCCCGCTGGAGTCACGGCAAGAATCTGGTGGGACACCCAAGGAAATGCAGCCCTGAAATAATATTGACTAATGAAAAAGCAACAACAGACAATGCAGTGCAAATGGTGCCTGTGTAAGCGTGGAAGGCAATAGCTATGCAGCATGTGGTGACTGAGGTTTCATTCTAGAATGCTTTTAGGCATGAAGGAGAACCACAAGATGAATTTGAATCCACTAGGTTCTTGGCTGCATTGTTCTCCTGGGAAACTGATTGCCATATATTTTATCAGCTTTTTAAAATAAAGGGGCAATTTTGAGAACTGGGTGCTTAATATTCACGGATACAAGGTGTTCAGCAAAGGTAGAGAAGGAAAAACGGGAGGTGGGGTGGCAGTAGTGATTAGGGAAGACATTGTAGTGTTGGAAAGAGAGGATGTCCTTGAGGGGGCAAGGACAGAATCCATTTGGTTATAGTTGAGAAGCAAAAAGGGTATGATCACACGATTGGGGGTATTCTATAGGCCTGCAAATAATGAGAGAGTGATAGAGGAGCAAATCTGCAGGGAAATCACAGAGATGTGCAAGAACTATAGAGTGGTGATATTTGGGGATTTTAATTAGCCAAATATCAATTGGGATAATGCTAGAGTAAAGGGAAAGGAGGGGGAGAAATTTCTGAAATGTGTTCAGGAGAATTTCCTTTTACCAGTATGTTCTTGGCCCAACTAGGAAGGAGGCATTGCTGGATCTGTTACTGGGGAATGAGGTGGGCCAAATGGACCAAGTGTCTGTGGGAGAACACTTGGTAAGAGTGATCATCGTATCATAAGGTTTAGATTAGTAATGGAGAAGAGCAAGTAACAATCTAAAGTAGAACTTCTAAATTGGAAGAGGGTTAACTTCAATGGGATGAGAGGGGATCTAGCCAGGGTAAAATGGAACCAAAGATTGACAGAAAAAACTGTAACGGAACAATGGGTGATCTTTAAGGAGGAGATGTTTCAGGTACAGGCTAGGTACATTCCAACAAGAGGAAAAGGTAGGGGAACCAAAGACAGGGCTCCTTGGATGACGAGGGAGATAGAGAATATGATGAAACAAAACAAAGAGGGTGTATGATGCATGTCAGGTGAATTCTTCAAGTAAGAACCAGGCCACATACAATAAGTTGAGAGGGGAAGTGAAGAGGAAAATAAGACTGGCAAAGAGAGAATATGAGAATAGAATGGCTGTTTACATAAAAGGGAACCCAAAAATCTTCTACTGGCATATAAATAGTAAGCAGGTAATAAGAGGTGGGGTGGGGCCTATTAGGAACAAAGAAGGTGATATATGCTTAGGGGCACAGGGCAAGGCTAGAATACTTAATGAGTACAGTACTTTGTATCAGTGTTTAATAAGGAAGAGGATGCTGACAAAATATCGGTAGAAGCAGAGATGATAGAGGTAGTGGATGGGGTGAAAATTAATAGGCAGGATGTACTGGAAAGGCTGGATATGCTTAGAGTGGATAAGTTGCCTGGTCTGAATGGCTTGCATCCCAGGTTGCTAAGGGAAGTGGGAGATAACGGAAGGGCTTGCCATAATCTTCCAATCTTCCCTAGATACGGGGGAGGTGCCAGAGGATAGGAAAGTGGCAAATGTGACACCCTTGTTCAAGAAAGGGTGTAAGGCCAATCCTAGTAACTACAGGCTGGTCATTTTAACATCAGTGCTGGGTAAGGTTTTAGAAACAATAATCAGGGAAAAAATTAACAGGCACTTGGAGAGGTTTAAGTTAATTAAACAGAGTCAGCACGGAAATGTAAAAGGCAGATTGTGTTTGAATTTTTTAATGAGGTAACAGAAAAGGTTGATGAAGGGAATGCAGTGGATGTTGTCTGTATGGATTTTAAGAAAGTGTTTGACAAAGTACCACATAAAAGGCTGGTTAACAAAATTGAGGCTCATGGAATAGGAGGGACAGCTTGAATAAGAAATTGGCTTAAGAACTGAAAACAGCGAGTCGTGGCAAATGGTTGTTTTTCAGACTGGAGGATGGTAGACAGTAGTGTTCCCCAAGGGTCAGTGCTAGGACCACTGCTTATTTTGATATATATATATATATATATATATATATATATATATATATATATATATAAACGATTTGGATATTGGAATACAGGGTAAAATTTCAAAATTTGCCGATGATACCAAACTTGGAGGTGTGGCAAACAGTGAGGAGGATACCAATCGACTGCAACAGGACATATAGGTTAGCAGAATAGGCAGACAAGTAGCAGATGGAATTTAATACAGAGAAGTGTGAGGTGATGCATTTTGGCAGAAGGGATAGGGAGAGGCAATATAGACGTAATGGCACGGTTCTAAAGTGTGTGCAGGGACAGAGGGACCTGGGGGTTCTTTGAAGGTGGCAGGACATATTGAGAGAGTAGTTATGGGATCTTGGGCTTCATAAATAGAGGAATTGAGTACAAAAGCAGGGAAGTTATGCTGAACCTTTATAAAGCTATGGTTAGCCCACAACTAGAGTATTGCATCCAGTTCTGGTCACCACACTTTAGGAAGGATGTGAAGGTGCAGAGGAGATTTACCAGAATGGTTCCAGGGATGAGGGATTTTAGCTACAAGGTTAGGTTGGACAAGCTGGGGTTGTTCTCCTTGGAGCAAAAGGAGGTTGAGGGGAGATTTGATCAAGATGTACAAGATTATGATGGGTTTGGATAAGATAGACAGAGAAAGGCTGTTCCGATTAGCTGATGGTACAAGGACTCGGGGACACAGATTTAAGGTTTTGGGCAAGAGATACAGGGGGGATATGAGGAAGAGCTTTTTTAGGCAGTGAGTGGTAACGACCTGAAACTCGCTGCCAACGAGGGTGGTCGAAGCTGAGATTATCAATGATTTCAAAAGGAAATTGGATAGGCACTTGAGGGAAATAAACTTGCAGGGCTATGGGGATAGAGCAGGGGAATGGGACTGACTGGGTTGCTCTACAGCGAACTAGCATGGACTCGATAGGCTAAATGACCTCCTTCTGTGCCATTATGACTCTATGGGCTGGATTTTCATTCAGAAGTCGGGAAGGAGGCAGGACTACAACATTCGGGTCGTAGTCCCGCCTCCATCGAGATGCGGCCAATCCACGCGATTTTCACTTGATTGACCTTGTTGAGACCGCCCAGCGGGCTCAGCAGGCCAATTAAGGGCCACCCGGCAACAGGTGACGTCACAGACTGAAATTTCATCTGTCAAGACGTGTTGACGGATGAAATATCAGTGTTTCATAGCTGTTTAAAGCTGTCAAATACTGACAGTCTTACTTCTAACCTGAGTCCTTCTATGCAGACTCAGTTAGAAATCTCGCTGGCACTGAAAGCTGCAGGCTGTCACTTTTGACAGATCGCAGACATTCTGCTTTCTGTGTCGGCTGGATGATGGACTCCCGAAGCCTAGAGGAAGGAAGGCTGTAAAGGTAAGTACAGGTAATTTAAACTTCTTTACACACTTTAGACACACCAAACACACTTACCTTAGCACTCATGCACCCATCACTCACCTGAACACTGACATCTCGACCCCTCCAAGTCCTTCAACCCGACGACCCGACTCCTCTAACCTGGCGTGGTTTGGAGCCGTCGGCAATCCCACACGACACCCTTCAAAATAGGGATTAGGTTAAAAACTGCCTGTTAACTACCTGTTAACAGGCAGTTAATTGGCACTAATCCCTTCCCGCCTCGGGTCGGCGGGTCCCAGTGCGGGGCGGGTACCCGCCTCCTCTGAAACTTACGTGGAAGTGGGTTTTGGGCGGGATGGTGTCGGGACCCCCGAATTCGGGATTTTAGCCCCCCGCACGCCTAAAAGCCCGCCTCACGGCACACTGAAAATCAACCCCTATGATTCTATGACCTCCTTCCTGGTGTAAATGGGGTAGCAGTGCCTCAAAAAGAGTGGAGAATAGCTTACAACCCCATTCCTTCCATCACTCTGGCCATTGTCATTTTGACAGCATCTTCGGCTCCCTGATGGTTATTTCTCTGGGCCTTCCTTCAAGCAGACAGCCAATTAAGATATTTAAATTGGAGTCTTGCAACGCTAATAGGACCCCCAAAGCCAGTTTAGGACTCAACTGGGCAGAACATGTGCTGTGCACGCTCCGCCCAGTATCAGCTGGATGACCAGCTGAAGAGGAGTCCGAAGGTAGGAGCATAGTTCTCACTTGTTTTTTCCGGGCTCAGGGGCCAGCCAGACCGCCCGATATTGTGGTGATCCAGAACCGGCAGCCTGCCCCAAGCTGTTCATCTTCCACCCGCAATCTGCTGGCCCTATGTAAATGAGGCTAAGCCCTCTAAATGAACAAAGCCTCCCATCGGAATAGTTGGCCACCATAAACTATACAGAGGGAAAATCTACCCCAAAATTTCCAAAGACACAGTCACCGTGTCATCAATCCTTTCTGTACTAGGAAAAGGCTTAAAGTTGACCTGGCACACTGATAACTATACTCTCTCGTTGGCAGCCCTTTCCATTTTGATGGTTTTACACGTCAGAGATTTATCTGTTACAACCATGTCAATCTTCAAATATTTCGTTTTCAATTGGGTAAATCAGCCATTATAGCTGATTTTTATCGAGTCGTGGGGAAACAGAATGAATGTTGGTAAACGTTAATGTCTATGATAAAGAAAACAAAACTACAAATGCTGGAAATCTGAAATCAAAATAGAAATTCTGGAACTGTACAGCTGTTTTGCAAAGAGAAAAGGCAGGTTAACCTTTCTGAGCCAAAACGCTGATCTTTCATTTCATTTTACAGATGCTGGCAGACCTGCTGTGTATTTCCAGCACTTTTAGTTAGCGTTTGATGCTTGTTCTTAAAAGGAATAAAGTGCAGAAAATATCGAGTAGATAGAAAAAAAAGTAATTCATGTTAAAACATTAAATTAGGATAGGCAGAAAAAGGGAAAGAAGGGAGGACAGACTTAATGAGCTCATGTCAAACAAAGGTGTTCAATGTTGTAGTCCAGAGTTGATATTACAGTAATAACAGTACTCCTGACACTTTTAGTATAAAATTAATGTTTATTTCAGTGTCATAGTGTGAGTTACACAATTGGAAGGCCCAGAGAGATAGCCATTTGCTTAGACTTGACACTAGTCTAATAGTTAAAAGTATTCTTTTTAAATGTAAGCGTTCCTGTGAAAACTGTATCACAATAGTGTGTAGTGAGCAAACCGCATATTTATTGCTTCTGGCAGACTTCATGACGACTTTGAAACTGAGTTTTCAGTGCCGGCAGTTATGAGCACTGAGCACGTTCCCCGAAAAAGTCAACATGGCCTCCTTAAACTTAGTTGGAAGTATTTGAAAGCTGCTTGGTAATTTTTCAGATAAGTCAAATCAGTCTATTTCTCTTGTCACATCAAGAAATACTGAAATCTGCTCCAACCTGGAATCAGTTAGTCACCTCTGGTTTGCGATAGTGCGAGTGCACATCAGTTGTTCATCATACCACCAAATGCATCAATCAACCTATCATCTGATGAACATCAGATACAGTGAATGCGCATCTGAACAAAGAAATATCCATCTTCCGTGCGGTACTTAACTTAAAACTGCTTGTTTAATATGGTACAAATATGAACAGCATTCTGAAAACCACAATCAGAGATGTTGGTTTTTTATAGAGGTTACCCTGGTCATCCTACGTGTCTTTCACTTTTTAGTACTTAGAGAGTGTGATCAACAGCTGGATTAAGTTACCATACCAGGAAGGGTTGTTGAGGCCAGGACACTGAACTCCTTTAAGAAACAGGTACATGCTGTAATGAGAAGGTGGTACGGTTGGTATCTACAAAGGAGTAGGCCAGAGGGCCTTTTCCTTCTGAATCTATTCTGTAACCTTGCAGTGCATTAACGCTATGTTTTAAGTATATTTTATGTTATTTGGTCTCTCTTTTTAGTAATACCTCCCAACCTGTGCCACAAATCATACCCCAGTCAAGAGGTCAGGAGCTGACTGGCTTTCAATTCTCCATTGACATAATTGACCACTAGAAGGTGTGAAACAATGAGGTGGAAGTGATTCACCGTATGATTATTTTTTCTCTCTCCCTGTAGGGAACAGCAGGCTTCTACTGCCTTAATGGTCTCTCAGTTTTATCCGCTCTTTTCCTTAAGGCACTGCCAGGATATGGTCCCACTGGCAACATCAGTCCTTCACTAGCTTGTCCAAATGGACATTCTTCATATGCGAGCCTTGTGTGTTGGTAGGATAGTATTTGATCATGGGGAAGTTCACCCAACATCCACTCATGTCCACTTTCCAGCAGAAGGTTTTTGAATAGTGATGGAGGCAAAAATCATGACTGATTTTTTTCTCTTCCTGGCCCAGCGATACTGAGGCTGCTTGTTGCAACTCCATCATTGTCCGGTCTGAAATCAGCTGGCTCAACACAGACCAAGGATTAGACATGGAATCTCCTGGTCTATATAGTTCAGTACCATGCTACATGGCGGAGCAATACACTGGGGTCATTTGACTGGAACCTCTGAAGAAAGTAAGCGATAACTTCTGCCGTCAATGAGTAAAAAATTTAAAGAGCAATTATGTAAATTAGAAGCCATGGTCCTAGTTTTAGCACTAGAGTTGTGAACCATTTATTACTTTCTACAATATATGAGGAGATAATGGCCGGAATTTTGCCTAACTCGGCGGGTCCGGTGCAGGTGGTGGCCATGGCGGGTCGCGAGCCGCTGCTGACTCTATCCCGCTGTTGAAAATGAACTTACCTGAATGGGGCCTATTAAGCCCACCCAGCACATTACCCGGCCCAATGAGATGGAACGGGTCTGGCAACGTCATTCATGACGTGTTTTCAGCCGGGGCCTTTAAAGGGGCCATGGCCACATTCGTTTTGAAGTTTAATCTAACATAGTGCTGTCAGTGTACTACAGCATTGGAGTGCAGCAAACACTGACAATGACTGCACAGAGGCAGAGAACAGCACCCAAGGTCTCCGATGACTCCCTCCATATGCTTATGGAGGGAGTCAGAGCAGGCAGGGAGGTCCTCTTCCCTTCCGATGGGTGGAAGAGACCCCCCCAGGAGACCAAGACAGCCTGGTTGCAGATTGCAGAGGAGGTCGCAAGCAGGGATGTGGTCAGGAGGACTTGGATGCAGTGCCACAAACGTTTCAATTATCTCACTAGATCAGGAAACATTAGTACAAAGCCACACTCAACTGCATCCTGCTGTGCCTCTCATCACATCCCCATCACTCTGCCTTCCCTACCCTACTCCTGCACACCCTTACTCACACTAACTTACCTTGGACCTCCACCCAGCCCTCTCGCTCTATCTACATTATCACATCCCCATCTCACTAGCCACCCCTCACACTCACCCTCATCCTAGTGCAATCATACCAACTAATAACACACAAGGGTAGCCACTTGGGTGTTTTATCCAATGTTTATGTAAAGTTTGTTAATGTGGTGACAAACATAAATATCTTTATTTTCATATTTTCAAGTCTTGGACAGATTTGTGTGCACCTTTGGAAGTGGCCTAGTGAGTTGCAGTGAATGGTGAGACATAACGGTACCCCCCACAATGGTGATGAATGTGAAAGGAATGGCTTGGGGATTGTAAGGATGCGTTATGGTGTTGGTGTGGGGTGGTGCCAACCTGGCGCATCATGTGGCAGCCATATGGGTGTACAGCGTAAAGTTAACTAAACCTGGCCATGATGAGGCCATCTCTGGCCTCCCGGGCAGCAATGTGCTCAGGTGTTGATGCCCTGTGTCCTGTGCAGCATCAGGTGATTGCGGAGAAGGTTGGTGTTGTTGTTGGTGCTGCTGGTGTGCCTGGTGCTGTGGGTGTTGGGGCTCATCATGGTCCGATTCTGAGGACGAAGGTGAGACTGTATAAACGGCACCCATTTTGATGGAATAGATGGCAGGTGAAGTACAGATGACAGAAGCTTTCTGTCAATGATGAGAGCGTTCTTCCAATGAGGTGAGACTGGATGGAGACTTTAACTGGAAACACTTGCAGCCTGCAGAATCTGTGCTGGAAATGGATTGAGCAACAGCTTCTGCTTGAGGAAACTGATCATCTGTCAGGTGGGAACGTTTACTGTACATTTCATGCTGTCCAGTAATCAGCTGGAGCACGGAACTCCTGCCTCAGGTTGACAGATGTGATTCCCAAGCTGCGTGAATCCCGTGGCCATGCAGGGAAATTTAAAATGTAGGGGGGTTAAGGTTCTTAAGTGCCTGTAAACTACCTGATAATGATTTCAATTGGGTCGCCCGCCGCTGCCGGTCGGGCCGGCTCCGCGATGACAGATGCGCCTGGGGGAAAGGCGCATGGTGTCCGGATGACAGCACATTCCTGATCCGCTGTCAAAAATAACAACTTTCCCACCCGTCCTGCTACCGATCGCGCCCGCTACTACCCTGGAAAATTCCGGCCAATGTACATCAACTAATGTACAAAAAAAACAGAAAATGCTGGAAATACTCAGCAGGTTAGGCAGCATCTGTGGAGAGAGAAACAGAGCTTCTTCTGACGAAGGGTCATCAACCTGAAACGTTAACTCTTTTTCTCTCTCCGTAGATGCTGCCTGACTTGCTGAGTATTTCCAGCATTTTCTGTTTTTATTTCAGATTTCCAGCATCCGCAGTATTTTGCTTTTGAACTAATGTACATCGTATGTTTCTGCTACTATTCACTTGTTCCATTACTGTTTACTCATTTTTTTGCCAGCGAAAGCTCAAATCAGTTTGTTTTACTGGAAGCACTATGAACTTTACCTAGATATCAGGGCAAGTGAAAACATTCGTGAGGACATGTGAGCTAATTCACCTAGAAGAGGACTTTGAAACGAGGAAGCCAAAAATAGCTAAAACCTAAAAACTTAAAAAGAAAGACTCACACTTCTTTAGCATCTCTCACGACCACTGGATGTCCCAAAGCATTTTACAGCCAATTAAGTACTTTTTTTGAAGTGTAGTCACTGTTGTAGTGTAGGAAACAAGGCAGCCAATTTTGTATACAGCAAGCTCCCACAAACAGCAATGTGATAATGACCAGATAATCTGTTTTAGTGATGTTGATTGAAGGATAAATATTGGCCAGGACACTGGGGATAGCACCCCTGCTCTTCTTCGAAATAGTGCCATGGGATCTTTTACGTCCACCTGAGAGAGCAGACAGGGCCTTGGTTTAACATGTCATCCGAAAGACGGATTATGGGCACAGATCACCATCACATTCCATAGGGGTACACTGTTTCACCATACCACAGCCAATCAATTATTTATTTTTTATTATAGAGGTTTGCGAGGAGCATTCATAATAAGGTGGATAAATTGGCTGCGCAAATAGAGGTAAATGAATATGCTTTGGTTGGGATTACGGAAACGTGGCTCAAGGATGGCCAAGGCTGGGAACTCAACATCCAGGGGTATTCGATATTCAGGAAAGATAGGCAAAAAGGGAGGTGGGGTAGCATTACTGGTTAAAGAAGGGATTAACACAATTGTAAGGAAGGATATTAGCTCTGATGATGTGGAATCTGTATGGGTAGAATTGAGAAATACCAAGGGGCAGAAAACGTTAGTGGGAGTGGTATATAGACCTCCAAACAGTAAGGCGGAGGTTGGGTATGGCATTAAAAGGGAAATTAAAGAAGCGTGCAATAAGGGCACAGCAGTCATCATGGGTGACTTTAATCTACATATAGATTGGGCCAACCAAATTAGTAATAATACTGTGGAGGAGGAATTCCTGGAGTGTTTACAGGATGGTTTCCTGGACCAATATGTCAAGGAACCAACCAGAGATCAGGCCATCTTAGACTGGGTATTATGTAACGAGAAAGGATTAATTAGCAATCTTGTTGTACGAGGCCCCTCGGACCAATCATAATATGATTGAATTCTTCATTAAGATGGAGAATGAAGTAGTTGACTCAGAGACTAAATTTAAATAAAGGAAACTATGATGGTCTGAGGCGCGAGTTGGGTAGGATTGATTGGGGAATGTCACTCAAAGGGTTGACGGTGGATAGGCAATGGCAAACATTCAAAGACCGCATGGATGAACTACAGAATTTGTTCATCCCAGTTTGGCATAAAAATAAAACAAAAAAAGTGACTCAACCGTGGCTAACAAGGGAAATTAGGGATAGCATAAGATCCAAGGAGAGAACATATAAAAAGCAATAATCCTGAGGATTGGGAGCAGTTTAGGATTCAAAGGAGGACAAAGGGGTTAATTAAGAAGGGGAAAATAGAATGAGAGTAAGCTTTCAGGGAACATAAAAACTGACTGTAAAAGCTTTTATAGATATGTGAAGAGAAAAAGATTGGTGAAGTCAAGCGTAGGTCCCTTTCAGTCAGAATCAGGGGAATTTATAATGGGGAACAAAGAAATGGCAGACCAACTGTGGTGATTATTCCTTGTTTCGTAAAAGTATTGTGATTGGTTGTTTGTTAACTGCCTTGGGATATATGTTGTAATCTCATTGGTAGTTGATGATCACATGATGTGTTGTGGCCACCTTAAATTCAGTTCTTTTCCAGCTTTGGTTGGGACTGGATGTGGGAAGATGTGCTGCAGATTTTAAAGTTAATAAAGCCTAGCTTTGGAAGGCAAATCTATTCTTTATTTCAATTTATTAACTTTGTTAGAATGGAGCGATATCTTCAACCAGAACGATTCAAGGCTGACCCCAATTCTGCTGGAGTGGATGATAAATGGAAACATTGGTATTGTACATTTAAAAACTTTTTGGGCGTGTTGGATCAAGAGTCTCTAAATAAGCTGAATATGCTGATCAACTACATTGCTCCGGATGTATATAAATATATTTTGGACTGTAAAACTTATGAAGTGGCTATTTCTACATTGGAAAAGATTTTTGTTAAACCAAAGAATGAGGTATTTGCACGTCACCTTCTATCTGCCCGTAGGCAGCAGGTGGGAGAATCTTTGGATACTTATTTACAAGCACTTCGGTGCCTTAGT